>NC_065919.1:85210655-85824914 GCF_024586455.1 Bactrocera neohumeralis | reverse complement strand
AGCCGCTACCGCATTGCCACATGCCACATGCTACATGGCGACTGCCGACGCGACGCAGAGACGGGGTCATCACCGGAGAATGAACTCGCATGCGTTGTTTTTGTAATGCGCCGGGTTTTCGGTGTAGCGTTATTGTAATGCTGGCAGTCTTATATATTCCCACTCACATGGGGATCGACTAATAGGATTTGAAGAGCGTAAAATTGGTTCGTTGTGAACATGAAATATTCAGTGAATCCTTTTTGCGCCACCAACTTGCCACACCCGCCGCCACACCGCCAATATCGGAAGCGCCGACCCGTCGGATATGACATAGTGCAGAGGCGAGAAGAGCGGTGGCGCGGTGGTGCGGTGGTCGCCACAATACACAGCGCCAAGAGTAGGTTGCAGCGATGCTGGCAACTCACCGCAGTTTTAGTTGTACTGCTGTGCTTTTTTTTTGTTGTTTCATTTTTTGGCCCCTACTACATTTCATTTACTTCTCTGCTCTTTTATTTTCAATTATCGATATTCCCTGCAATCCATTGGCAAAAGAAGATGGTTATTTATACCGTCGAAAACAGCAACGGCGGCAGTAATTTGCCTTCCCTTCTGAATCGTAAATATTTACCCAATGTTTTGTGGCAGTTTCGGTGTTTACAGCGCTTATTTGTTGCCACCGAAGACTCGCCAGCTGTTCGACATGCAGTCACGCCGATCGAAGATGTACGTGTGACTCTCTTTGTGTGTGTGTGTGTTGGGTGCTGTGGGCGCTGGCGTATATGCAACGGTATTCGGCATTCGACTTGCCAGCGCTCAGTGAAGTGTTTTATTATCGCAAATAAAGTGAAATCACAGCGCTCGTTAAAGTTGCAACAACAGGCGGAACAATGATTTTTACAGTATTTTCAACAATGGCCGGATAATTGAATAAGATGAAATGGATAAATATTGTCCTTTCACGGCAGTGTTTATCCTGCAGCGCATATTTTCGGTTATAGCGACATGAAATTGAAGTGAACCTCAAGTTGCTGGTGTAGTTGTAAGTTATGGCTATTTTCGAATTTATTAGTTATTAATTTAGTTAGAGTTTTATAGAAAATACCATAAAATATCTTTCGTGTTTTCGGGTTGAGTATACGCCGCGGCGTACCACAAGTACCTACATACTGCATACTTTGAATAGAAATTTTTTGCGAACTAAAAATGAAGTAAAAATAATGATTATAGCAATATATTATAGTTGTATATATATCTTCCACTCTGTTCGAATACAGACTTTTTGGAAAATTTACGGATGATTATTGCGACTTTATCATACGTAGGAATACACTAAAGATATCGACAATATTTTTTTCATTATACTGTGAAAAGTGATCAAACAAATTATTTTCAAGTATATTAATTTTAATAGAAATATCACAGAATTTTGTCGAAAGTCGTCCATGTTTTCAACGATCTCTCGACCGCCTTTGAAGGCTTTATACCACTCGTAAATTTAGGTTTTTAATAAGCTAATTCACCGTAAGCCTTTTCCAACATTCACAACGATTCCGCACATGAAATTCGGTTATAAATATAAAATTTGAGACAAATTCCTTGTTCCATATTTTTTATTCATTGTAAAAAACGCCACGCACTTCTGAGGTGTACCGACTTAAGCATCTGCTGTAAACAAACTGGTTGACAGATCACGCTCATATTTGGCATAGTAATTGAGGACAGTCCTGCCAACAGCAGAAAACATTTCCTTGAAACTTCTTTTATCCGGAGAATTTTATTACAATTTGCGAATGTTTTTTTAGCACAATGTATATCAAAGTTGAGTTTATTGATATTTATCGTTAAATAGAGAAATTAGTCGTGATTGTGTCCAAATGCCATAATTAGTGAGAATATTATAGGAAGTGTTTTGTTTGATAGTAAATATTCATCAAAACCGAATCAATTTACCCTTAATTGAGTATTAAAAGTGGCAAAAACATTTACTTAACATAAAAAACATGAATTATAAATCACTATTTGTTAGACTTTAAGAGACAGCTCCAAAAATCGATACTCATACTTCAGAAACTTCACGCTATTCATATTGTTCTTGAACTATACTCACTGCAATCGCTTGAAGTTTTATATGCAATGTTGCTAGAAAAACACCCTTTCAATAAAAAAAAACGCCTTAAATTGCCGAGAACAAAACATAGAATACTATAGTGATAATTTTGTTAACAAATGGCTATATGGTTTTAGTAATGTACATCTCGCGTTGTGATCAACGTGTGTTGATAAAATATGATGCTAAAAAACATCTTCGACAGTTTTATTACTTGACTCAATATAGTTAGAGCACATATCAAAGATGGGCATACAAAGATGGACATTTGAAAAAAAATGTTTTACAGTTATTTTTCGATGACGTCAAAAACGTAAACCCAGCAGCCTTAAATCTGAATAGTGCTTATGTTTCGTCATTGACGTTCCGATAAGCAATCGCCCAGAAGCTCAATAAGCTTGATTGTGAGTTTCTTATATATCCACCTTACAGTGGAGACCTGGTCCTATGGTAAGTGATTAATACCTATTCCTATCTATAGGGATTGATTTTGCTGATGAAAAATTCGCCTCAAGAGAAACTTGTGAAAACGACTGTCCCAGTATTTTGCCAATAATAACGAGGATTTCAATGTCGGAGACATTATAAAATTATCTTCAAACCGACAACAAGTTACCGAACAAAACAGTGCATATTTTTCCTAAATCAGGCCTTTTTAACTAAGAAAACTATCCAAATAAAATATCCCACATAAGTCAAAAATAATGGATTTCCTTTTACTTGACCTTATGTGCACAACTTCGTAAGTATTGGTTTCATGCCACAGGTTTTGATACGCTAACCGTCAGTTCTTCTTCTTAAGGCGTTAGGTGGTTTTCTAAGGTACAAAACAAAGGTATTTTAAATTTTTTTTGAACAATGTCTCCTAAAATTTTGATATAAAATTGTTGAAAATTCAGCCGTTAAGACCATATCTCCCTAGGTGTCTCACCGTGAACAGCATAACTTATTATTAGTTCATGTAATATTAAAAAACTAAACATTTTCTTTAATACAGTAATTTTCTCAGACTTTGAACAAAAAACCTCATTTTCCTTCGTTTAATAACTAAATAATGTTATTTTAAAGATGTGTACGCGATTCGAAATAAATCGGTCCAAAACTTTTGATAAATCGTGTCTACCGACTTCAAAAACACACTTTCGAAAAAAACGCGTTTAAAGACGGAGCACTTAGCCTAGCTGCTTCGAGCGCACACGTACTCAAGGCTGTATCTCCAAAGATATCACTTGGATTAACTTGAAAATTTAGGTCAATATTTCAGAGGTATTGTAGAATTCAATAAGATAAACAAAAATAATCGATGTTTGAATTTTTCAAACCCACCTAACCCCTTAAAATCAACTTCTCGCTTAAAACTCAGCTTCTCTGCTAGTCGAAAAGTCAAAGAAAAATTGTGGTACTCGTCCATTTTTTTGGAGAGTGAATGCGATCCTCACTTCTACCGTTAAATGGCCATAACAAGCGCATCATCTCGTCCGCTTTAGCAATTTTATACACCAGTGAGTATTTTCTTCTCATTTGTACATAATAATGCACCCTCACATACAAGATGCCCGCCACATTCGTTCAATAACAGCTCATTCGTATCTACTCACTTTGTTCTTGCTACAATCTGCTACATCCTGCAGTAATTTAATGCATCTATGTTTTTGTTGTTGTAAATTCGTAGTTACATTTCTGTGTTTCTTTATTTTATATGACAATTTCGAGAATAATACAATAAACATTTTTCAAATAATTTAATTGTTGCTAAACGCATTAACTTGAATGCTCAACTGTATATGAATTTACCGTAAATACTCGCATAGCTTAACTGTATATTTAAAAAAACATATTTACTGCTATATAAAATTTCTATGCATACTTGCGTGTATATATGTATATTGCCGCACTATACAATTGTATATATGTATAGTATATATAATATGTATTTATGTATATATGATAAATATGAACACACCGATAATTTGATTGTATAATTGCTCGTAACAATTTTTCTTCAACATTTTCAACATTTCGCATTTCCAAGCGACTAAGTTTCAGTTCTCTAACACATCTGCTCATCGATTTTACCTATGTATGTATATATGTATATGTATATATGTATATATATATGTATATGTTCAGATTTTCAATTTATCTGCTTATTATAATAAATTTTCGCATGCAAAATTGTATGGGAATTTGTTGGTGTGTTGTCAATATTATATATTTATGTATAACTGTGATTTTATATGTATAAGCTTATCTATGTTTGTATGTATGTATACTTATTTGGCTGAGTCTATGCACACTCATCAATACAAATAAATGCAAATTTGGCTTAGCATTTGACAAGCTTCACAGCTTAGTTGGCTTAAACTAGATATATAGATAAGTCTATATATGTGGGTGTGGTAGACATACACCAGCAGTGAAATATCTGACTAGTTAGTAAAATAACAATTTGCAATTGGAATTTTTTTGTTTAACATTTGAACTAGTCCAAAGAGCAGCAGATTTATACCAGTGCTTGGGAAGTTGGTTCAGCGTAGGCGCATGGATCAGTCGAAAAATCTAAGTTTTGAGTACAACCCTGTCAATTGTGTTTTTTGAACTGGTTTAAAACTAGTTGATTTCGGACCACAATTTGAGAATCTCAACAAAATTTAATTTAAAATTGTTTGTGAGATTATAAATTAAAGTAGCCCGTCAACTAACTGTTTTGAACTAGTTTAAAACTAGTTGATTTCAGACCACAATTTGAGTGTCTCAGCAAAACTTAGTTTGAAATTATTCGCGAGATTTTAAATTAAAGTAGTCCGTTTTGAACTGGTTTTCAACTAGTTTGTTTCTGACCAAATTTTAAGAGCTTTTAAATTTTAGAGATTTTTAATCGAAACAAGTAAGGAAAAGCTAAGTTCGGTTATAAGCGAACATTTTATATTCTTACAACTTGCAAGGATTAAAGTCAGGGAAGTACCTTCAGGTATATGTATAAGGCCTGTTCGCTATATGGGGTCTAGGGCGTGTTTTCATCCGCTTTTATTCATTTTAAGCACGTGTATTCACCGTTATAAGAAAAACAGGCTCCCTAAATTTTATTAACATTAGTCAAATATTAGCCGATATATCCAGCATAAAGTTACTCCGAAGTTCGAAAATCTTTATATTAAATATATGGGCGCTCGGGGAAATATTGACCAGATTCCACCCAGTTGTAGCACACAGACAAACTACTATGAGGAAATGGATCTCTATGAATTTCAATTATAAATCTGACACATTAAGCAATATTTTCGATAAAAAGTCAACTATAGGTGCCGGGGTCCAAATATTTGATACCTGGGGGCTTTTTTCTTTGATTTGGACAATTTTGAGCCACAACGTGGCATACTCTTCGTGCAAAGTTTTATCATGTCATATTAATTGCTTCTTGATTTGTGCACTCGAATCAGCTGGAATTTAAAACTGTGTTATATTAAGAAGTAGGCGTGGCAGCTGTCCATTCTCACACTGCGACATAAAAATGTCAGAGGATTGCCAAATACCAAATTTGGTTGTAACCGGTCAAGAGGGTCCTGAGATATGTAATTTTTCCTAAAATTTGGCGGTGCCACGCCCATCGTCCTATTTTGACACCGGCTCGTGTAAAATATTCTTATACAAGCACGAGGATAAAATTTAATGTCTCTGACGAATGATGTATCACACTTTTAGTGGTTTTTAACAGTACCGTTATATGGGGAGTCGGCCGGTTAGTCATCCGATTTCATCCATTTTCATACTTTTGGCGCTAGGCGAATTTGGTTGTTGTGGCTTAAGTGATTTAAGAAATATCATTAAACTTATTAGAGGGCGCGGCTACGCCCACCTCTTTTTAATTTTTTAAGCACAGGTGCCCCTATAGCGTTTCTCTGTGCCATCTGGATCCATTTCGGTTAATTATAGAGTATGGAAAATGTTGTTGTCTGTTGCTTGTAGTCAACTGACTAGTTGGCCTTAAGCTTCATACTAATTCTAAAGTAGTTCAGAACTCGTCAGATTTCACAGCAGAGTATGTACATACTCGTTGTTGTTGTTGTTGAACACAATTGCTTTTAATATTTGAATACTAAACTTAATGGGAGCATATGTATGTATGTATGTGTGGGTGTAATGCCATCTAAGCACATAATCCACCTCGCATGTACATATTATAGAGCTACGGACACATAAATATATAAACATACTAGAAATATATGTAGATATATACATATATATTTTGTAATTCAGCGCTTAGTTACATATGTATATACATATATATGTATATGACAAATACATAAGTATATCTGAAGTTAGTACTTCCAAATATTCAATTTGAACAAATAAATTCTGCAACAAGCGGTTGTTATGTAAAGCACACGCACAAACACACCCACACACTAGCGCAATCATTACCTTTAACTGTGGGCAAATACAAATAGCTTTACGAATCGGCGCTGTGCGCTTGTGTGCGTGCAATTTGCAGTAGATTCAATTTGCCGTAATACACTTTATACAATATTCAATTACCAATATCGAGTGGCCAAATACAGTTACCACTTCGCCGCGCTGTTGACGCCGTAACTACTTCAATACTCGAAATGACTGCATTACACAGCTGCCTTTGCATGTCTATATATGTGTGTGTGTGTATATGTGCTTGTAATTGCATATGTTTACTTGTAAAATATGGCCATTACACAAGCACTTAATCGCTGGTGTAATATCTAAACCGGCCTGTGGGAAGTCAATAGGCTTTAAGTAGAACTTTATAAGCCTGCTCATTTGCCTAGTGCCACGTTAAGCAGCTGCTGATATTGTTGATAATAAAATTTATTTGCTTAGCTTTGTGATACTTTCATTAGTTGTGAGGCTAGCACTAGCATTTGGTTTCAAAGCTTTTATTGCTTATGCGGATTTAACGCAGTCTTAACACAGAGCATTGTAATTTCGATTACATATTAGAAATGAGCGGACATTTAATTTAAGTATACTTTATGTAACGGAGAGAGATGAAAAATGGAGATTTTCAAATTACAAAAAAGTAGGTCAAATCTTTAGCTAAAGAGTAAAATAGACATTTCTAGTGTGGGCGAAAATGTTGTACATGCAATAGACGGTATCTGAATACGAGTAATGGCAGGTAAATATAGTGCTCAGGCTCACAAAATCAATTTTAATTAAACTCAATGGCCGGATTCTGCGTTAAAAATCACTATTTCATTAGATAAAGTCTTATTATATAGGAAACACCACCAAAACTAGCGTTCTAATAATGAAATATTAACTCTTTCATAAATCGTTGTATTCGAATTTCTTTAATGAGACACAGCAATTTCTTATCACCCACTAAACCTTCCAGCAACTGCCTCGCTTTGCTTTCTTTTTAAGGGTGTTATATCCACTAATGAATGTCAAAACAGCTATTAATTTCATAATAATATATCGGATGTACATATGTATATTTGTATGCATTGAAAGTCTTTTGTAAGAATTTTAAGTTGATAGGTTTCGGAAAGTTTCGGATATATTAGCATATTTGAAAAAACTTTCTGACATAGCGTGATCGGCTACCAAAATTTTAAATGCATTTCTCTCCAAACTCTGTTTTCACAGTTGGTTCGGAAGATTTACGTTAGCAAGCGAAAAGAAAAGCGAAAAATATACCAACTAAAAGACTTCGCCACTTTAAATTTAAGTATTCTGTCTTCACTCAATCTCTTTGCACAATTGGTTTTCAAGTAATTTCAAGAAACACTATTATTCGAATATTTCAGTAAACTTGTTTATAAAGGGTGATCCAGGTAGAGGTACTTTTTTCAATAGCCATTTTTTTACAGCTCACGAATGAGTCGGGTCAAGCCATCATGTTATGTTTGTTCAGTATTGCTTGGCATTTCATCATGGAAACACTTCGGCCTGAACAACATTTACAAATCGTTCAACTTTATTACGAAAATTGACGTTCTATAAAGTTGTGTTTCGCGTACTTCACTGAACTTATGGTCAACATGATCGGCCAGCATTCATTATTGAATAATATTCGACCGAATAGACCACGCCAAGCACGCTGTGAAGAAAATAAAATAGCCGTAGCTGAGAGTGCACCGTGGAGAGTCGATTCGACGCCGTTCGCAGCAATGCGGACTGACTTATGGAACGGCTTGGCGCATTTTAGGTCGAGATCTTAAATTGAAAGCGCACAAAATACAGCTTGTGCAAGAATTGAAGCCGCTCGACCTTCCCATTCTACAGCGCTTCAATCTCGTGGCTATTGAAAAGCTCCAAGAAGATCCGACGTTTTGGAGACAAATTATGTTCTGTGTTTTTGGGTTCAGAAATGGGTCTCTCTGGCTCAATGAGTATGTAAACAAGCAAATTTGCCGCATTTGTGATGAAGTGTGGTGTGTGAGCCGTTGGGATATTCGGTCCATACTTCTTCCAAAATGATCCCGGTAAGAACGTAATCGGCCTGAAAGTGAATCACGTGATCTCGGCGATATTTGGTTTCAACAAGACAGCGCCACAACGCATCAATCAAGGGACTTATTGGGGGAACACTACGGTGAGCTGATAATTTCACGTTTTGGACCGGTCGATTCGCCACCAAGATCGTTTGTTAGCAAAATGTGTGATATGCAAAGTCTATGTGGACAATCCCGCTTCGATTTCTTCCAAATGCTGATGGATTGGGCCAACATTTGAAAGAGATAATCTTCAAAAAATAAATGCCAAAAATGCTATTTTGAATGATAATAAACATTTCTTAATACAAATAAATTTGAAATTTTTGCGTTTTTTATTCAAAAAAAAAGTAGGGAACTTCGAAATTGATCATACTTTACATAAGTAAATTCACATCCACTATAGCAAAAATAAGATTTAGAGAAATTCAAAATGACTGTATCCAAAACTCTTTGCAAACAGAAAAGGCGAAGATGAATATGCTTCACAGCTGGGATCCTAAAACTGGTTTAGTTGAAAGAATTTTTCCGAGTAATTTCTAAGAAAAGAGTAGGAGAATCATAATCGATTAGTTAGTTAGTTCATAAATTGTTTTAAATATTTTTATAATATATTTATGTTTAATGTTTATGCCAAAGAAAATAATTCAAGTGCAAATAATGGGAATTCTCCTAGTGCATTTCTTGCCATTAACCATAGCTATCCGCCCACATAAAAATTGAGAAATTAAAAAAATAAATTTTTGGCGCAGAAATATTTCGAAGAGCTCAAAATCAAATCTCTCACCTCTCTGTTCGCAGTATTTTTGTATTTGTGTGCAAGTGTCTAATGGCATTGCTTGACTTGTGTAACACACATACATACAATATTCACATTAGTATTCTTATAACCGATATTTGGTTTGTATGCGCTTATATAATAATTGCTGTAAATATTTTTTAAAACTTAGTGCATAAATACACACACATAACTAAGTAATATGTATGTATATTAATAAATATGTTATAATACAGTTTCGCCTATGCTAGTTAACTACTTAAATGCAAGAGCTTTTTCATAGCCACTACAATCACGTATACGCATATATGGTTGTATATGTCTGTATGCATAAAGGTTTTGCTCATAAGTAATATTTAAGTAGCGGTATATTTATAAGTGTATATATATGTATATATGTGTATGTATATGAGTATGGGTGTAAATATGCCTCTGAACAGTTTCCGCCGCCACAATTGCCTTGCCATCGATAAATTACTATAAACAATTGCAGGGATTTTAGCAACCGAAACAAGCTGCAAATACACACACACACACGCGTAGACACATACAAGTGCGGTGAGCGTGTAAATATTGAACGCCGTAAATTTGCATTTTCATACTACACTGCGGTGCAGTGCGCTGGCAGCGTGATTAAATGTATATTAATTTGTAAATTTGTTTGTGTTTATGTGTGCGTGTGTGTGTGTGTGTGTTGAAGCCTGCTCTTAAGTACAAGTATTATTGTTGTTGTTGTTTTTAACATATTCTTTTACTGTAACGGGTATTAAATGGGCGCATTACACCGTAATGTAATTACTTATAAATAAATTATAACATTTTATTGCTGTTGTTGTTTTTTATTTTTATTTTTGTTCTTGTTTTTTTCTGGTTTTGGTTGATTTTGCCGTGTTTGCCTTGCTTATGTTCGTGTTAACCACTTTATCGGCGCTGCAAATGCATACTTTCATTAACATAAATCCGCCAGTGAGTGTCAATTCACACCCACTTAATACAAATTGCAGTTCAGCTGTTGCTGCTTGCCACATGCCGCACGCCACATGCCACATGCCACAGCGCCGACTTTATAATTCATCAAACGTGGCATTGGCAATCGACCGCTCAACTTGCAGCATTTAATTTGCAATCGCACACACACACACACCCACACCCTCCCTTCAGCTGTTGCTTTTGTTGTTTGACGTGTTAAAATCCGTTATATTATATTACTGCATGTACATATGTCTGTTTGTATTTAATAATTCGATTTCATGCCTCAATTTGACACAAAATTTCCCATTCAAATGGAAAACGTTTCCAATATTTATCAACAACAACAACAACTACAACAGCAACAATAACGATAACGATAACAACTCAATCCGCGATTTATAACATAATTTTTATTATTTTGCGCGTTTATTGTTGCTATTGTTGCTGTTGCAATCGTTTCACACTTTAATTCGGCAGCTTTCCGCTGGCCATTTAAATTGCATTAAGCATAATTGTGGTAATTGGCATATTTTTCGCATTTAAAGCCCGCTGCATACATAACGATTGTCGCCGTTATCTCCAAATGCACACCCTTCACACACACACACACACACTCATACACGTGATCTTGTTTTTAATTGCAACCACTCCGAATGCCGCGTTATTGCCTTAAATTGCCAACAGCTTGATTAAATTCTTTATTGATCGGCGGTTGCTCGTGTTGATGGTGCATGAGCATTGCGGTGATTGTTGTACTAAAGATGCAGCGAACTGTGTTGCCAGTAAACAAATAAATGAATAAACAATGAGTCGACAATAAAAACAAGAAACGACTTTAAATTCGGTTGCACCAAAGCTGTAGTACGCTTCACGTCTACGAAAGATGCCATACAAAAGCTTGATTTTGATCGCTATAGTGACTTGATCTGAAGGAGAATGGAGGCATGTGTAGAAATTCAAAGAAGTGGGGAAAGTTTTCTGAGCGCCATTCACTTGGGAGTGGCCAGGAACGATTCTTTTACATACATATGTATGGCTCAAGCAGCTCACGACTTCCTTGAGAAGGTGCAACATCCCTTCCTAGGGTTGTGTTCTGGGTTTGGACCACTGCCACGTAAAAAACACCCCCAATAAAAAAAAGAAGACAGCCTCTGTGGTGTCCTTTTCGGGTAAAACCGCGTAAGCGCTGTCTCGGCCAATATAAAAGAAGAAGACATGATCTGAACAATTTCTGCGGAGATTACACCTTGGCCTTGCCAATAACACATACCAAATTTTTGAAGATATCTCGCCGAATGGAAAAGATAATAATTTTTAAAGAGTTATTTCCCCTCCCTTCTCTGAACGCGACTGAAGACTACATTAATGCCTGCAAATACGAAGTGATTCCAAGCAATCAATTTCATCCGATAGAGTTTTTAGTGAAAATATCAGATGAATATAAAAATGGATGAGGCCATTCTCAGCCTACTTTGCAAGAATCTTTTAAAGAGTCTTCGAACGACATTTTGCTGCTCACTATCTCTTCGCAAAGCTCTCTGACCAAAAAATGTAAAAGTAAAAGCAACAAAAAAATTAGCGAGTTAAGTTTAAAACACACAGTACATCGACACCTAAAATGTAAAATAACGTAACATCACTTTTTATACATTTACAGGCGAATGAAAAACGTTATAATAGAAACCAGTCCTATTGAAACAAATTTTGAGTTTTGGTTATAAAACGGTTATGACAAATGGTTATAAATTGGTTATGAAAAAGTTACATATTGGTTATAAAATGGTTATATATTGGTTATATCCGACAGCGGAAGCTTCAAATTTTACGCCACATATATGTAATATGATGAAGTGAATCTTGCGCAATAAAAACTCAATTTCGATTTTTGGGTGTTATGTTGTTTTGCATTTTAGGTGACGATATATGTATGTATAGTTATAGTTTTACATATTTTAGACCAGTTTTACTATTTTGAATGGGTGATACGATTAACTACTCTCAAAAATACAAATACTTTTTTATTGCTTTGAAAAACTTAAGAATAGCAATAAATTATGTTTGTTCATAAAAATCATCAGGCTCAACAGTAAGAGGTTAATAGATCGAGTGAAGAAGAATTTCTCCATCAAAGAAAGATTCACAACAAAGTTGGACAGACTTCAAGCGACATGCTACCACAAGGCTTCAATGCAATGCTGTAATTTGCTTGAACAATAGGCATAGTTTGTTCAATTCATTACTTTCTAACGCTCGACGAATCGGAGAATTTATTTAAAAACAATAATGAATGGTCAATAAAGCAGATATAAATGGCAGAAGAAGAATTCTTAAGTATTATTTTAGCAATAATCTAGTTTATCTATTGTTATTTATTGAACGAACAAATTTGTTGTTATAGATGTAGAAAGCATTTCCCAAATAATTTTGAGGAGTGCTGTAGTAAAGGCTTTACATAGATGTATAGTAAATCCGATTACTTTTTGGTCACGTAGAATCGACTATCATGGGAACTCACTTTCGCTATGGAGAGTGCGCATGGATGTAAATCTGTGTATTTTTTGATACGAATGCCATTCTCCACAGCGGAAATGAGTGTTTATCCACATATCATTGGAGTACTTTTATCACTTGATTATAAAGGCAACAAGACACCGCATCAAAGTAATAGTTAGGGACTTGACATTCAAATTCGAAAGTTTTAGCACAGCTATGTAACAATGAATCCAAAAAGAGTATTATTGAGCATACCAAAAAATAAAAACTGGTGTCTGGGAAGTTACTGTATTCTCACTCTCTCATCCAGCCTTGTTCTATATCTGACGATAAAAATGATGGTACTGAATAGTAATCGCTGATAGAAACTACAATGTTGAGAAAATCATTCATATACAAAGATAAAATACATTGAAAATCAACACATTATAATCTCAATAATGATTATTAGGGTTTTCATTAAAATAAATTTCGCTTTTTTGAAAAGTCATGCACTTGTGAAAACTGTCTTACTTTTTATAAGATAGGACCTAATGGAAACTAAACATCGGCCCGTACATTGACCAGCAATTTTTGGTATTTTGAGATCCAACACCAGTGACCTAACAGACCTTGCTGCGTACTGAGAATAATCAATGCTAGTAAGAGAGAGTGTTTTCGAACAGACAAAACGTCTCAGGTATTAATCAAGACACGAAGTGAGAATAACTGATGATAGTACGAAAAAGTGGTTTTGAACATATTAAACGACTCAGGTAGTGATCAAGAGAAAGTACGAGAGAAATACATGAGAAAATCGCTTAGGTTAGACTACAATAGTTATGAATGAAAACTGTTCTCTTGGCACAGTTACCTAACAGTTCTCTGCAACTGAAAATGTGTATATTCCATGTTGCCCATAACACTTTCAAATCCCACTCATTTTGTAACGCTAAATGTCCCAGTTGACCATATTTAACAGTTTGAAAAATATAAGCAGACTCAGTTATGGCATTACAACAACAGTTAGTCAGTCGTACGAACGATATTTGTTATGCCTAATTTAGCTCAAATTAAAGTGTGAAAATAGTTTTTTTCACAAAAATTTCGCAAAAACAGCTGCATTATGCCATTTCGCCATTAGCAGCATTAGCAGCGCCATTATATTATATACTATATGTATATATAATACATGTATTTAGATATGTGTGTGCGTGAGTGTGTAACGGCGTGTAAGTGTAAGCCCGCAAATAGAATTAATAAACACATTTTATTGTTAATGCGCGTAATTGTCTGTGGATGAAGCGCATAAAACCCATTGGACCGTGGAGAATTAACAGTAAAATAACTGTGTTGCAATTTTATTGTTGCCATTTGTATTACAAAAAATATGGTAGGTAGTGGCTAACTCCAATTTGGCTAATTGCAGCTTAGGCACGTGCAACAACACACACTGTACACACGCTCAGCGCTCATACACCTCAAAGAGCGCCCAATTCACGGGCGCAACCACGCGCCAAGCCGTTTGTTTGCGTATGTGTCAGTGAGGCAGCTACACATTTACAGCTTTTAAAGTTTGAGTTTTGGAAATTCAAAATTCCAGGACGCTAATGGCTTTTGCGGTGTAGTTGAGACCGACTGCGCCACGCGCGTTCGTGTGAGATCCACACACCGAACTGTAAATGTGCATATCATCATAGACACACACGCATACACACAAACATACGCAGTTGCAAAAACACGGCGACGTCGCACAACTTGATTTACATGCACTTAAGTCGCCAGCCCGTGAGCGGCTGGACGAAGGGTCGCGGCAATGCGTTAAGAGACACGGCGCAGCGCAACAAGGCAAATGCCATAACGCGCCACTAGCAAACAAGTTAAAAAGCGCTTAGTGCTGCTGAATGCCTGGAACGCGTAGCCGTTGGCATTGGTTGGGTTCGGGTAGCTCCGGGTGCCACAATCCAAATGTTTTGCGCCACTTTGTGCTGCGTGCGGCGAGCCACCGGCGGCGGCAAATGGCGCGCAAATGCATACCCACAGCACGAGCTACACTTAGACAACAACAGCCGCCACAAGAGTGAGTAATATGTTGTAATAACAACTAGTGGTTGCACCAACGCCAAGCGCAGAGCAGCAGCAACAGCAGCCGAGCCATCATTAGCAGTGCTCAGACGCGAAATGGCTCATTAAACAAATTTCGAATGGCAAATTTCTGTGCAAAAAAAATGCGTAGCATCTGATTTTGAAATTAATTGAAAGAGCCAAAGAGGTTGCGGGACTTATTGCGTTGTTTCAACAAAGTGTGAAAATGAAATTGCTCGCTGGAAAACAAGGCTAATGTGAGCAATATTTCAGTCAGACGAGGATTTGAGAAGTTTGGCGTGGTGAGATAGATATATCTACAGCATGCAAAGTTATTTATTCGAAAACTGTAAAACCAATGTTATTTTAACATGTTAACGTGGAACCGACTCGATTGCAATTTTTTCAAAAATCCTAGAAAATAGAAAATTTGTTGGATATTAAAACCAATATTTCGAACTTTTATACGAATGCAGCTAGAATTTGCTAAGATGAAACATCGTTTGTTCTGAAACCTACGTCAGAGGCTTCCGATGAAAGCTAATGAGCAAAGCTTTACGCGCGTTTTGTCAAAATTGCATATTATCAGTAGATATATAGCGAAAGAAAAAGGAACGAAAAGTGTATCGAAAAATCAGTAATGAAAAATAGTAACGGACACAACTTGGGCACATTTCTATCTATAGTAATTTGAAAGTACGAAAGGTAACCACCAAAAAGAGCTTTCTGAGCTTTCATTGTGTGTTTAAAAATAGCGTTTATATTAATATCACAGTAAAAAATTTGAAATATACGAAACCGTTTCATTTGAGCTTTCAGTGTGTGTTCAAGTCTGTTCAAAAACGCTTTTATGTTGATATTACAGTAGAAATTTGAAATGTGGTAAAGTTTCGTTAATAGCGAAAAGGGCTTTTTGAGCTTTCATTGTGTGTTTAAATCTGTTCAAAATCTTTTAATATGGCAGTAAAAATTTTAAATATACAATTTAATTTCGCTTTCGAAAAGAGCTTTTTGAGCTTTCATTGTGTGTTTAAAATAGCTTTTATATTAATATCGCAGTAAAAATATTTCTTTTTATTCCAAATGTATGGCCTCTCTCTAAGTATGTAGAAAAAATCGAGAATTTACTACAGAAGATTTAGAGAAATGATTCTGTGAAGAGTGTATTTTATATACGTATAATGCATGTCAGCTTTTATAATGCATTTCCTTGGTGCCGGAACGGTTTTGAAAACTACTACGTGTACGACCAACTATGAATATTAACTAGTCACTGTCTAGTGGCGACACAAGCCTGTAAGATGGGGCTGACAGATCGAGAAGTCTGCAGGAAATGTCCAGAGCAAGCACCATGGAAATAATGGAGCATCTCTTGGGCACTTGTACCTCTCTAAACATCTGGAGATACACTGGAGGAGGTATCGATAGGGAGGCCGCAGAGTCTGTTAAAATCGCGTCGAGCCCAGGCATCCTCAACGATAACTACTCCTCTTGGACTTAGCAAGTGAACTCCATCTGGTATTAAAGAAGGACCAAACTGGTCTAGCGTGGCTTATTGGCCTACCAGACTAACCTAACCTACTATGAATTTTTTTGCTGCAATTTTCTACACTGATCGGAAATTACCTCTTTCAGAAGAGAGGCACATTTTCAAAAAGAAAAAATTAATCAAAAGCATAATGGAAACTGGCGAAATATAGACCTAAGTTGGCTTTTATATTTTGGAACTTGACAACCCCAGTGTTGCAATCTGGCAACGCTCAACCATATAGTACATTTTGATGATATGCAAGCTCAAAACGTTTTGACATAAGAGCGCATTTGTTTGTGATGACAGTTACTTAAAATATTCATCTCGACCAAAAATGGAATTAATGAAATGTATGGGATCGAGATCATAGATCAGAATGAAGGTCGTCCAAAATCAGTTGTTGGTCCGGAAACTATTGATGATGTGAGTAAACTGGTTTAGGTAACATTGTGTTTATGGTGACATTGAGGCAACTAGAAGCATTAGTGGGGCCAGTATACGTTCAATTTCGCATGAACCTTTGATTGTAGAAAATTCCGATGAAAACAGGTTTTAAGTACAATAACAAATCATAGGTCTGCTAGAAACCAAGCGATAAAAATCTCTAAATTCAACGAACTTTAGTTTGATTTAAAACAAAATGATTCGAAAAATCCACCTTTTATGATAAAATTATGTGCCCTAATCATTTTCGAAACAAGCAACAAATGATTGTTGAATGCAGAAGTACATAAAAATATGCGACTTAAAATAGTTATCACGACGGATTGCAACTGTATTTGCTGTTACAGACACCTATAATTCCCATACACCATCAGCATGCGACTGAAAATGAATTATCAACTGTGGCGTTTTCAATATAGAGCATAAAACTTGCAACGAAAATCCAATAACACACCAACATAATATACATACATGTACATATATATTCCTATATATGTACATATGTATTTAAAGATGTGTGCAATAAAGCGCATTCGGTCAGTTGGCGGCATCGATTGAACAGCACGGGTCTGGCGCTTTAGCGAGTGGCAGCCATACATAGAGACAAAAAAAGCAACAGAGCGAATGCGGAGTCACCCTGTACGGCCGGTTTAACAAGTCCGTATTCTTTGCGCTTGTCCAACGGTTTGTTGGCCATTTGGTTTGCGCTTATTCACTGCTAATCCCTGGTGTATTGGACATTGTTATCCCCTTTTAAGCACATTGACGCCCGAAAGGATTTGCCATGCTCGTCGCTCGTCGCTGGTTTCACGCTGCTCGTTGCTCTTTGTTCATTCACTTGGTCAACAGTGTCGGAGCCGGAGACCGACACAGCCGCAGAGCAGCGCACCGCACAGCTTCGACTGTGAAAGTGAATGATGTGCCTAATTTATCGCCCACCCAAACCGTTGTGTGTGTGTGTGTGTACAGTTGCAATTGGCCGCACGTTGGTCGATGTTCGATGGTTTAGTGAGTGCAGACACTTATATGTATGTGTGTGTGTGTGTTTACTAGCTGTGCGTAGCGGTCCATTGGAATGACTTAAATTATTGGTGCGGATTTTAATTGAGGTTTTTGCCATTTGCATTTATGTGTGTTGGGTTCCATGCCACATCGGCCACAGCGCCGCTGCCACTGAGTGCTGCCCTTAAAACTGCAAATGAAACTAATTTATCCAGCAAACTTTATAGGCAACTACAAAAACTGCGTTATTGTTGTTGTTGTTGGCTTTGCTGTGTCTCCTTCTGCTTTGTGGCATTGCGATTTTTTGCCCGTTTTTACGCTTTGCGTCAGGCAATTCGAGAAATGGAAAATTGAATGCATAATTACAACCGCAAAGTTATTATCATTTTCGCACCATCGCCGCAACTGATGAATTATTTCCTCAACCCGCACCCCACTGCACCGCGCTGCACTTTGCGTACCTCTTGCAGCACACCTCTGCCTTAAGTACGACTCGCTCACAGTTGGTTCTCGTAGATATGTTTGTCAATATCGTTCACTATCGCCCTCTTCGCCGCGCTGCTGCTGCTGCACATCGCCTCCCCTGCGTTGTCCTTGCTGACTCCCTTATCGTTTTCTGTCGCCTCTTGCGCTTGACTCACCGCCGGTGTCTCTTTCCCGTTATCTGCATCGTTCACCTCTTTTTGTTCCGTTGCCTCTGCCGCTTCGCCTTTCGCCGTGTCCTAAGGATGCTTCGTGTAATTGTTGAGTGGCATTTCGTTGACCATGGTGTGCGCCACCTCCTTGCCCCTGTCGTGTATGCCCTTGTCATGCGTTTCGCCTTTTTTCTTCTGCGTCTTCAACTATATGAAATAATTAATGAAAGATATATTGCTTTGGTCAATGATTTACACAGGAGAATTTTATTTAATAGTTACTCGTCTTATTGTCTCTTCGAAATTCTGATGCGGTTCTACGCGCTTCATGGTGCTGCAGGCTTTAAACTTCTCCGCAGACTGGAAAAAATAATGATTGAGAAAAGAAGAAAGTTGTGAGTAAAACGGAAAAACTTTTACTAATTATTTAAATATATTTTTTTCATTAATTATTTTAAGCTGCTGACTTTGTACTCTTCTAGAATCAAATTTCACAAATTCAAGCTCTTGTCAATGGCACCAAGTTCAAGACCAGCACACCGAGACCCTTACATATACCAACGCTGCATGCTTCCCACAGACTTTTCTCTTTTTTCTCGTATGTACCTCGGGATTACTCGACAAAAAGGAGGCTCTACAAGCTTTCAGCTGTCTCCATCTAACTGATGTACTTCTGGAGTGGTTTCTATGACAAAACTACTCACCAAAGAACTACAAATGTTTGAGCGCAACTGCGTTAACTCTCTTAAATACACTCTTAAAATATTTTCACAGACATTGATCCTGTCAGTTAAAGTGATTTTTCATCACAATTTTGGTTGTTAAGTGGTAGTTAGATCCACTTCCCTTATTTATCTGACCATCAGTCGTTAATAAGACTGCTCCTGGCCAAAGCAAGTGGGTTTATATGACTGAGAAGCTTATGTAGCTTTGAATCAAGAGGATAGACTGTTTAAGGAGCACAACTAGTCTGGCAGCCTAAAACCATAACGGCGTTTAAAGAAAGATTGCATTGTCCTAAAATTTTGACCGCATATGGCTGCCCAAACCAAAACACTGAAAAATCATTGTATGAAGCACTATACATGTATAGAACATGGAGAAAAGCTCTGTTAGTGGTCCGAGTAATCACTACAGCAAAAACGAAGAATGCTGTTTCGGGAAAAAAAATTTTAAAAATAAACTGGCTGTAACTCAAAAACTGTTTATCGATTTAAATTTTTAGTATATTATTTTCAAAAGTCTTATCTATGGAAATATGAAAAAAATTGATTTTTTTTTATTTCACACTGGTGTGCCCCTTAAGTCGGATCCCAACACGACGGAACAGGATTCATATTTGGCCGAGGACCAAGCTGGAATAATTTAAAATTATTTTATGGTCTTAAAACAACAATAACAAAAAAATATATATTTGAAAAAATTTGTCCGGAAAAGAATAGGACTGATTTTCTTCCGTCGCGACTGTACTTCGGAGCGTGCGCGCACCGACTAGATTCGGTAGAGGGCGTTCCTAGCTAACGAACGAGTGGCTGATCAGTTGTCTCCGAGCACCTGGAGAGTCAGGACGAACATTTTCGCGCGACGCCGAAAATGCAGCGTTCGTTAGAGCAGAGATAAACGATTAAATTCTAGGTGAAACTCGGTAAATCTGCGACAGGGACGTTTGATATAATCAAGCAGGTTTAACAAGATGTTGCTTTAGTAAGAACTGGTGTGTTTGTACTCAGACCTTTTTGGACTGGGAAATTTTGAAAATCTGATAGTTCATGACATTGTGACGGAGACACTTGAACATGCGCAAGGTATGCGCGAAGATGATCCCAAAAGTGCTCACTGATGACCAGAAACTGCGGTTTGTAAAAGTGACCCCCAATTTTTGAATAACGTAATCACAGGTGACGAGTCATGGATCTTTAAGTATGATCCCGAGACAAAGAGGCAGTCTTCCGAACGGCACATGCCACAGTAGGGATCCAAGCAGCATGCATCTCTCTCGGCTCTCAAGGCTATTCCGGAGAATGCCTTCCGTGACGCCTTCAATGCTTTGAAATCGCGCTGGCAATGCTGCATCGACGCAGAAAGATCCTATTTCGAAAGTTTTTAGAATTGTAGCGATTGGTTCAATAAATTTTTTTAAATCGACTCCGTCCTATTACTTTCTGACCAAACCCTGTATCATACAATAAATCTTAAAAATTACTATAGGGGACCCAGAACGGATTTATAATAGCATTGGCCGTTGATGACGGTGACAGTGCTGACAATGCAAAGATTTCGTCAAAATAGAATGACTATTAACGAAGAATAACGGTTATATAAAAATGTTAGCGTCAAAATCTAACGATGCTGCGAACCACCTTAACAAATTTTCATTATGCACCACTACATTGTCGCTTATAATTACTATTCAAATGAAGTATTTTAACGCCAACTACTTTAAAGCCATTTACCACCAACAATAACACAAAAGAAAACTTAATAACCAAGTAATGAGATGAACTTTGTGTTCGCTCACTGGCCACTGCCACTGGCACTGGCGCTGGCGCTGTGTGGCAACTTTCTAAAGGAAGGAAAATCGACCGGACAAAAGATTAGCGAGAAGCGCGATAAAAATAATAATCCAAGCGACACCTGAAACAAAAACGCTTAACACAAGCAAACAACAACAGCAACATAACCACTTCACGGCCCTCGACAGTACGCTCGCCCGCTGGTAGTGACTTGTCCAGCGAGATGCCGACGCTAAAGCGCCGCAGACGCCAGCTAAAATCCACCTTTCAAATAGCGATTGAAGAAAGTGGTAGAATAGAAGAAGCTGCAAACTAGTTAGTCAAAGGCGTGGGCGAAAACATGAGCCAAAGTAACATTTCCGCAGCAGACCACGTAATGAGCGAAATTCCACGGCATTTAAGCACAACTTTTAAGCAACACCAACAACTCTTATTCACTCACTTCACTCACTCCCTCTCTCTTTCTTTCTCTAAACAACTCGCAATTCTTTTCAGTTAAAACTTTTTTTTTAATAAAACCCCGAACCCGCACCTGCTTTGTGTTCATTTTGGCTTCTTGCAACAACAGGATGTCAGCGATGTGACTCCACAATACGACAACGAGAACGGCAATAACAAATATAGCAAAAGCAAATAAAATGCAACAACAATACTAAATTGTATAAATGAAAACGAAAGGCGCTGGCTGCGAGACTACATAACTCCCAGGGAACCGAGAAGTAGTCGCTTTTGAAATTAAATTGCTGCCGTGTACCGCCAACAAACGGTAACTGTGAGACGCAGAAAAGCGCTACGAGTACTCGGAACAGCGTCATGTCTCAATGCTTGACGTCCAAGTCCGAGTCCAGAGTCGATTGCCCGAAGTCAAAGCGTATTTTCCGGCACCTCAATGCGCAGTTGAGGTAATTCACAAAAATTGACCACAAAACAAAAAAGCGCATGCAAAATAAGCACACAAAAATATTAAATAAAAATTTAGTACAAACCGCAAAGGACGGAAGAATACAAAACATCAGCGGACGACCACAAAGGCGCAAAAAAAGAACACGATGCACTTGCTGTGGGACCGAACGTGAAGTTTTACAATTTTTTTGTAAATTTTTGTATGTGCAAGTGTGTGTGTGTGTGTACTTTCGGGAGGACATTGTGTCAAGCACAAATAAACACGTCCGCTGTGAAAAAGACAACAAGCCGAGCAACATTAGTAGTTGCCAGAGCCCAACAACAAGCGTTCAAAAAAACATAAAACGAAACCGCAACAAAAAGCGAATTTCGTTTAAATATTAAATGAACAACTGGAAATGATTTAAAATATAAAAAGTAAGTGAATGGCTAACAAAAGCTCTTCAGAGATTCAGAAGTCAAAAATGATTGAAGCGGAGAGCTTTTTGACTGAACCCCTTTTTGATGCGCTTAGAAGTGAAGGGAATATTTTCACATGTTTTTTTTTTTGTTGTGAAGGGTGAACCATTTCGAGGTTCCCTACTTTTTTAAAGAAAAAATACAGAAATTTCAAATTTTATGGGAAATGTTTATTGTCTTTCGAAAGTACATTTTTTGAGTTGAGTCCAACTTTCAATGACTTCTTCGAGCATTTCGACTGGTAACTATGAAATCAACCGCTTATTGTTTTTCTTCAAGGCCTGTATCGATGCAGCAACCAGTCTAACGACGTTAGATCACACGATATTGGTGGCCAATCGACCGGCCCATAACGTGAAATTATCTGCTCATCGAAGCGTTCTCTCAATAAATACATTATTGGGTGCGATGTGTGGGAAGTAGCGTCGTCTTGTTGCAACCAAATGTCACCGAGATCACGAGCTTCAATTTCAAGCATTAAATAGTCGGTTATCATGGCACGATTACGTTTTCACCGGCATCATTTTTGAAGAAATATGTATCGATGATTCTACCGGCCCACAAACCACACCAAACCGTTATTTTTTCTGAATGAAATGGCAGCTCCTCAATCTCTTGACGTTGTTCTTCGTCGTTTCGTCCCAAATGTGGCAATTTTGCTTGTTTGCTCGAACACGTCGGATCCTCTTGGAATTTTTCAAGAGCCCATAGAGCAAAGAGATATCGCTTGGGAAGGTGGAACGGCTTCAGTTCTCGCACATTGCATCTTGTATTTCGTTCGCTATTACTTCAAGATCTCGACGTAAAATGTCCCAAGACCTTCCATACGTCAGCCCGAATTGCTGCAAACGGCGCCGAATCGACTCTCCACGGTCTTCATGCACACTCCCAGCTATGGCTGCTTTATTTTATTCACTGCGTGCTGGACATGGCCTGACGCTTGACACGGCTCAAAAAAGTACATCTACTTGGATCACTCGCTATTTGTAATTGTAATAGTCTATATTAGTAATATTCTCTGATGACTTTGGCAAATATTATTTTTGAAACAAGATAATGAAGGTCTGGTTTTGACCTCAAAACGTTGCCTACATTTAGGAAAATATTTCAAAACGTGGCCTACATTTAAGCTGATATGGAATTTAAAAATTCTCAGGGGAAATCTTTGCTAAAAACATATAGGTTCTAATAATGTTATATGAGATCTGTACACAGCTTCATTTTGGATGTATTTTTACTATTTTTAACATTTAATTTTTAATTTTTATATATACTTACTATCAGCATTTGATTTTTAAACGAATATATGCACTATCTTTTTGATTTCTAAAACAATTTAACTAAACCTCGGATTAACTGAATACAATTTCCAACTACCAACAACAACCCACACCTTAAATAATAGACAAAATGGTGGCAACAAATGGTTGAACATGAATTACAAAGCACAATATTGAAACAACGCCGAAGTGTGCGTAAAAAGATACGAGTTGGAGGTGTTAAGGGAAAAGAAAAAAGTTAACCAAGAGAGGTGTACATATTTGCTGTAAAAACAAAAACACGAAATTTTGGTCAAAAAACTTTAGGCGGACGCGCAGCCCAAAACAATGGGAAAGCCATAAAAGGCAAACATACCGAAAAAAGAGTAACCGCATAAATGTGCACGAGACCGCAATGACAACAGCGCGACGTAAAGGTGCAAATGAACAAAATCCTCTGCAAGCCCACACGGCAATCCAATTTGTGCCCCAACAATTCGAATATGGTTAGGACGAAAATGAAAATACCGGAAAGAGCAACATTGGACTGTGGCATATGTAAAAAACAACGCAAATGAAAGAAGTAAACAACAAAGCGAAAAAACAAGCGAACTACATTAAGCTGTCTACTCCCCCACTAAACAACCGCACATGATATTTGTGTCTAGCTGTTATATATAGTAAATATGCTCCAACACCCTCTCTTGCTTTGCTCAAGGCGCTCAAAACACATCCGCAACTTGAGCAACTAGAAAATAGTTGTTTCCCTCGTTTACCTGAAATTGTTGCAATTTAAAGTTTGAGCAATAAAAGTCATATGAAGTATGTTAGGGGGAGCTCAACACTCTCAAAAACACACACACACACTTAAGGAAGCCATCATCAACTAGATTAGCGTAACAATTGCAGTTGTTGTTCGCACGCAAACTTTGAAGAAGTGGCAATTACTTTTAATTGCCACCGAGCTACTTAACGGGTTAACTGTATGAGTGTTTGGCGAATTAATAAGAAAATTGTAGCTATTCAAGTGAAGTGTAAATTAGGAGTATTAGACTATTTTCAAATGAGAAAATATGTTTTTATCTAAAGACAATAATGCATTCAGAATAATTTTTTGGCAAAACAGACATATACATACGTCAATCAGGGTGCATGACCATAGCGGAATCGTCGGAAATTGCATAGCCAATGAGTTTGTAAGAAAAAGCAACAATAGTCAAATTCCATGAAGATGGAAACGAGCAGTGGTGAGCTCAGCAAGTACTTGTGCGTTTGCGAAAACCTTCTGACGTTCTGAGGAAGACTCATATCGCCGCAAAGATAGGCGTCCTAACGGGACACTGTCCCATTGGCTCTCATTCGGTGAGGCTAAAGATTTTTCGAAGTTGCAATATGAAGATAAGATGGAAACATCTAAACACTTGTTGCTTTACTGTCCAGCTTTCGCCAGACTAAGTTGAAAGCATCTTGTATGCTTTACTTTTTACGAGGCCGGACAGTCGGCTGAAAGAAATATAGTCCGTCTTGTAGCAAATTTCAGACGTTTTGTCGGCATGCTACTGACTTTTTTATCCATACCCAACCTATATATGTGAACAAATCAAGTTAGTTGTTCGACAAATTATATTTTATATTTTTAACGAGGAGCGATAACAAACTTATATGAAGCCATAGGATAAGACCCATAAAGTTTTCGCCTGCGTCTGACATTGGTGTGTAACGTTATAGATGAAAGGAGTCAATAACTTGATTAGTAATTAGTTACTATGAACAATTGACATTTCATTCGCTTGAGATGTTCGATGTCACAAACTTTTCTTTTTTATTGTTGATTATAACCTTAAGCAAACGAATCTGTATAAATAAATGTTTTTAATGTCAAATTGACCAGAATTGTGATCTTAAGCGGAAACGTAGAAAAGGTATAGTGAAAATGTTGATAAAGCTTCACATGAGAAACTTTCCTTCCTTTTTCGATCCGAACAAACGAACTAATGACTTTAATTTCAGCACTTGTGAGTAAAACGTCCGAGAACTATTTTCCACAGATCACACGTGAGTCGTGTCCAGGTGTCATATTATTTTTGTTTCAATTTGGCATTTCATTATAAAAAAACTTAAGCCCAAACAGCATTTAAAAATTGTTCAACTTTATTACGAAAATTTACGTTCAACTGACGCTCGACCTTCCCAAGCGACATCGGTTCGCTTCATGGGCTCTCGAAAAGTTCCAAAAATATCGAATGTTTTCGAGCCAAATATTGTTCAGCGATGAGACAACTAAAAGGTTTTCGTGGTGTTGGTCGGCCAGTGGAGTCATCGGTCCGTATTTCTTCAAAAATGATGAACTTGAGAATGTAACCGTCAATGGCGACCGTTATCGCGCCATGATAACCGACTATTTGATGCCTGAAATCGCAACACGTGATATCGGCAACATTTGGTTTCAATAAGACGGCCCCACTTCCCACACATCGCATCAATCATTCGATTTATTGAGAAAACACTTCGGTGAGCAGATAATTTCACGTTTAAGGCCCACCGATTGGCAACCAAGGTCGTCTGATATTACACCGTTATACTTTTTCCTGTGGGGATGGGATATGTAAGGTCTGAAGTCTATGCGGACAATCCCGTTTCGATTCACGCCACAAAACATCACGCGTGTCTTTCGCCAGTAACCAGCCGAAACGCTCGAAAGAGTAATCGAAAATTGGACTCAACGGATGGACCATCCGATACTTAGAATTTAGAAGAGATAATCTTCAAAACATTAATTCCAAAGAATGTTCTTTCGAATGATAATAAACATTCTCCATTAAATTTGAAGTTTCTGTGTTTTTCTTTAAAAAAGTAGGGTACCACGAAATGGATCACCCTTTATTTACCGAGCTTTATGTGCCTAAATGAAGACATATTTAGATCTTTGACTTACCTTCAATTGCATTTCTTCGTTTGGGTTATTTTCTTCGCCACCTTTGTTTAGACCGCTGAGGAAACGCGCAAATACCGTACGTCTTTTATTTCGATTACGGCCCTCTGGTTAGAAGAGAAATGGAAAGTATTAAAAATAATAATTTATGTTGAAATAAGTCAGTTTGTTTTCCTTGAAAAGAAATATAGAAATATCTTCAAAAATATTGTGTGAAAATCTTCTAAGAGTATGTATAAATCGCGTTTTTAAAATTCCGTGCTCTTAAATTCACACACGCACACATTTAACCGCATACTGACATTGTTATTTCCATGATGCACCTACCTGTTGCCGAGAAATCGTAGAAGAAATTCCGCCTAGCGCCCGGATAGCTGTGCTGCATGCCATTCAGGTTAACCGCCGATTTCGAATCAATTGCACTTCTGGCCATGCGATTTGCCAAATCGTTTTGCGCAAAGCTGTAGATTTCATTCTCCTCACGATTGGAAAGGCAACTCGATGGCTGCAAACGGCCATAAAAAAACCAGAAAAAGTGTTAGTCAAAAAAAACACCAAAAAAAAAGCCACAACAACAACCACAGAAAATAAATCAACAACATCATTTGATAAAGTGCATGCAATCAAAATGTGAGGAAAAAAGCAAACTTGAACTGCACTCGGTATTGAGCACGGGCATACACGGCGTATACGTACCAAATATTTTCCAGGCACATACAATGGTTGGCTGTGACTTGTCGGCAGAGTTGATTGATTTGCGATATTGCCGCCAATAATGCCGAATCCAACACCTACGCCGCCGCCGCCACCGCCACCGCCCATCATCCCCGACATGACGCTGACACCGATGCCGCCACTGCTGCTGCTGCCGCCCGCGCGCCGCGACAAAGTGTGGCCGGTCGAAATGCGCACATGGCGCTCCTTCCACTTGGAAACGCGCACCTCCTCGATGGCGTCCAACACGTCCTCGTACGGCATATTAATCTGTTTGCTGTAGTGCGCAGCAAGGCCCTCCAAATAGCCGCGTTTGCCCTCCTGCAACAAGAAACACACAAGAAGCAGAACAAATCGAATGTGAGTGTGCAAAAAATCTTCCAAAAAGCTCGTGAGCTGTATCAGAGTAACAGTAACAGTAACTTGAAAGGCAATCAGCGTAGGTGGGCAGTAATAAAAAGCGACGCGCTGCAACTCTTTACAAGCGCGTAAATTTCAAACGAAGGCACGTGTGAAAGACGCCCAGCGGAGGTTAATGGAGGCTAAATTTGTTAAAGTGCATGCAATACATCAGCAGAATCGCTTCTTAATTCATAGTCACACATACTGATGTAAATATCAAAGCGTTTTGAGCCACCGCCTGCCTTTAGCTAACAAGAAAAGTTCATATCTCCTGGTAATTACTAAGGAGCTGCCACTTCACCGCAGACAAATGTAATAAACACACTCTGGCGCTACTATTTTTGTATAAGTATGTATAGGGTGCTGTGTGCTGTGTCTATAACACGAAATATTTAAATTTGTAATTATGGAAATGCTAAGTTGCGATGAGTGGCGGTGATGAGTCATCGTCATCGTCGTCAGCGGCAAACTAAATACTTGCAGCATTTGAGCCGCTTGTGAGGCATTGCACTTGCTTCAAGTGTGTTGTTTTGCCTCGACATCGCACACACACACATATGCAAATGCAGCTCTCAGACACACTACTGCATACATCTAACCACTTGACATTGAACTGTCACATTGCCATGCCGCCATTTCATTCTATGTGCCGAGCGTTGCCATATTTCAAATACGAGAGTGTAATGCAAATCGCGGTCTATACATCGTGGGACTCATATGCGCCACGCCGCCGACAATTGGCTGTCTTACCATCTGCATGTGAGTTTGAGTGTTGTTCATGTACCTTTGTGAGTTTCTTCAAGTGCAATTAGTTGAGACGCGCTCGAGTAATCTGGCAACAAAATTCATAAGCCGCCAGACAAATTGTCTGAAGCACATTAGATACATATGTATGTAGCATTCTCTTAATGTGGGTGCATAAACACCTATACATTTACTATTCAAATACAATTATTGCCAGCTTTTGTTTAAGCTCAGTTAAGACTTTGTTTCAGAGAAGCATCACATAACCCTGCCACAACTTTGATTCACAGGGAACTTTGTATTTCGAAAAAAAATTATTTAACACTTGGATTTTTTAACATTATATATTCCGTCAGAAGAGTTTGTGCTTGCGAGGGTTTTCGCTTACAAAATGTGCAGAACTGTCTAACAACGACCTAAATGTGACCGGAAACTAATTTACCATTCGACTCTATGAAAGACTACTTAAACCCAGACTCGAAGCGGCTATCGACGAAGCTGGAGGACTGTCTACTAGACAACACGGTTTTAAACCCGGCAGATTAATCGTAGTAGCTATAAAATGCATAAATGAAAGCGTAAAAGCCGCGCACCACCGAAACGCCTTCAACAGCGCTAGGTGGGTGAATATGGTCGACGCTCTCGAAAAAAAACTATAAAATCCTCGACTACCTCAGGAATGTGGTTCGGGCCTACCTTACTGTCCGAAACTGCTGCCGGACCCAAAGCACGGCAGAGGTTTTAGATGGGTCTCGAACCCGACCAAGGTGGTTAGTGTGTCTATTCCACACTGCCAATTGGTACTAAAAATGCTTAGCATTCTCAGGGCGCTGATCAACGCATTGATTTGATCCGCTGTGCCACATGTAGGCACTTTTGAGCGCTATGAGGTAAAGCAGTTACCGACGTTAAACACACCGGACGTTGTCCGAAACTGCCATACCGAATTAGAGAATGATCACGACAGATAGCGGTCACTCTCAGAAGCAGCACAAGGATCCATTCTAGCCCACACTTGTGGAACATCAACTACGACGCTATACTAAAACTCGAAATGCCAGACGAACGTGGACGTCATTGTAGCAGTAATTATTGCAAGAAACACAGAAGAAGTGCTGAGAAAGCTTAATCAGTTCATGATACGGACGCAAGCATGGCTCGACTCACACAACCTCCAGCTTGATACGGAAAAGAACAGTGTTACTACTGCTAACAAATAAGCACATACTCCTTGAAATAAGTATGCAAACGACTAAAGATATTCTTAGGACACAAAAAGCAGTAAACTACCTAGGCGTAAGACTGGACCGCAGACTAATCTTCTTGGTAAAAATCCAAACCGGCACAGGAAAGGCAGCGAAGATCACCTCCCATGAAAAGACTAATGGCCAACATAGGAGGCCCTAGCCAAGAAAAGAGAAAGCTCCTAACGTTGACGACAATCAGCGTCATGCCTATACTACGACGCGACAGAAGACGAACACACATTCTTTGAATGTGTGGGCCGCCAATGAGAACACACCACCGTAGAAGACAATTTAATCAGTGTCATGCTGGAGAGTGAAGCAAACTGGGGGATTATCAAGAAATTCACAGCAAAAATCGGGACGTGGACGCAGGTGCGCAGCGTTAAATCTCTCAATGAGAAAAATGGTACGCCAAGTAATGCTAATGGTGTGCAGCACTTATGATGCGGAAGGCATTTTCCACCCCCTCACCCACAAAATAAAAAATCTCAACAATCAAGATTTTATGTGACCCCTTCTAGCCGAAATGAGAAATCATACAAAATCGGTCAACAATGTTGCTCATGCTAACATACTTTCCAGCACACGTTATTCCATCACTATCCAATCGTAATACATAGTCTATCATGCCGTCATTAGTGAAATTGTATGCGGTTAAGATTTATGTGTAAGAGATTGTACAAGTTATGCAAATAGTCATTCAAGCACAAAGCACTTGAAATAACTGAAATAGAGAACTATTTACACATATGCACCTAGATCCATGTGAAAGCGCATTCTTGCACTAATGTGCGTGGCAAATATCTGTGTCAATGTATCAGGGGCAAACACCTGCCGTACGCTTGAATGCAACGCACCCCAACGACATTCCAACTCTGGCTTAAAGAGTTTTTAGTCCGCTTTAAGCCAGCGATTTCAATCGCACTACAACAGTTATTCATCAACAACAATATGTGCAGCCCACTCCTACACCGATGCTGTCACATCGAAGTCGTCTAAGTAAAGTCATCAAAAACGCATTTTCCCTTCCGAAAGTTTGCAGCCTTCTCTCTTACGCGCATAAACAGCTACAACCGTATTTGTTGCACGTTCACAAGCGCAACCTACAAGACACACACGCTGTCAATACGTCACTGCAGCTCCGGCTCCTGCTCCTGCTATACACGCTGCCACTGAAGCCGCAGCTGTTGAAAGCGTAATTGAGACGTGTTGCCATATTCTGTGATGTGGATGCATTTTGTACACAACAACGCCGCTTTACGCCACATGCAGTAGCTACTTTCTTGCGTGCCACATTATACTTGGAGCGCTGAAGTCGCTATCTTCGTAAGGTTCTGCAAAGCGCAAAGGGCGACAAGCGCAGATATAATAAGATAACCACGCACGTTCGACATCTTGGAAAATTATTATTCTTGCTGCGGCAATTTGACGAGCAGCAGCGCGCACATGCAGCGGGGGCGCGCAGATAATGGCGCTGCAATGTGTTTGCCAATCTGAAACACATTGCCGGGTAAACGCGTCTGCCGTTGACACGCCAGTGCAAATCTGCAGGAGCTGCCGCGCGCCTACCTTCAGCCATGACACTGAGTACGCAGGAGTCTAGGCGACTATGAGTAACTGTAATTAGCAGCTTGGCGCTCAAGCGGATGCGTGCATTTATATTCTCTTTAAAAGTATATATGTACATACTTATACACATGTACTTGTTTGCAAACTTACCGCGGGCATAAAGTTTTCGAAATCTCTTCCTTACTTAGACACCGCTTGCAGCGGCGCTTGGCGGGCTTACCAATCGATAGTCGCGCTGTTTGTGCCACTTAACGCAAATCCTATGCGTTGCTTCTTTTTGTTTGTGTGTTTGCCATTAACGGAACTTGAGACGTTAATGTTTACATTGCTCGGAGGTTGCTGGGTATAAAAGCTGCGAGAAGAACGTTGATAAGGCACGTTTCGATTATGCTTAGCGCCATCACAGGTCTCGAGGGTTATTGTTGGGCGAAACTAATAAGAAACACTTTAACTCTTGAATTCAGCATTCGTCACACTTTAACAGGCTTTCGGAAGGTGTTTGGATTTATTACATAAAGAACACCGCGCTTAAATGATCTTTGGTGACCTGGTTACAATACGTAATCCGGTACGTTCAAAGACCTAAGTATTGTAGAGTTTGACTAGACTGTAGACTTTAACTATATGTAGTGCACTCTGAAACCAGGCTAATAATTCACCTCCGAAGACATGAACTATAATCATTTATTAAGAAAGCAAAAGAAGAAGGGAAAGTTCTCTGAGCGCCATTTACTTGGGAGTGGCCGGAAACGATTCTTTTTCATATCACTCAAGCACCTCACGCTTTCTGGTCTTAGACCAAGTATCCTCAGGGTTAAATGAGAAGGCGAACCATCCCTTCTCAGGGTTGTACGCTGGGCTTGGAACCCGCTACGTAAAAAACGCCCCAACGAAAAGGAAACAACAGTCTGGGAAGAGAGACTCCCCTCCTGATGACGACCATGGCAAACGCATTAAGGATTTCGATTTAAGGGCATGCACCTGGAATGTCCGGTCTCTTAATTGGGTAGGTGCCGCTGCCCAGCTGTTGATATCATCAGAAAAGTAAAAAGGCTGACATCACCGCCGTCCAAGAAATGCGATGGACGGGACAAGGACAGAGACGAATAGGTCCTTGTGGCATTTACTATAGCAACCATATAAAGGATCGCAAATTTGGTGTGGGATTCGTGGTGGTTCGGATGAACGTCTAGCCACAATCCGCATCAAAGCGAAGTTCTTCAACAAATAGCTGTTTTGTGCCCACGCCCCGACGGAAGAAAAGGACGATATGACCAAAGATGCCTTCTATGAGTGCTTGGAGTGCATCTATGAGAACTGTCCCCGCCACGATGTCAAAATTATGCTTGGCGATTTTAACGCCAGGGTGAGCAAAGAAGGTATCTTTGGAAAGAAGCATTTCCAAATGTGTTGAGGCTGAACGACTTCGCCGAGGCCCGAAATATTGTTATCTGTAGATCCCATCATAGATTCCATCATGGAAAAGCCACCAACCAATTCATCAAGCGGAAGACATCTGGTTGTCAGCTCGGAAAAGCCACCAAAAACTGCAGGATCGATAATCGAGAACCTTCAATTACAACGGACAGCCGAATGATTTTCTACTCGACTCACACTCCTGCTCTCTAAGAGCACTAGTCAGTAACTCGTCTCTAATAAAGAAGAAGAGAAGAAGACATTAAAATTATAATTGGGAAGTCTTTATCTTCCGCTCAACCGATTATCGATTAACGATCAGCTCTAATATTTGTTTGTGTTTTTTCATTTTATATTACGATTAAAACCGAATTTACAGTGTGGACAATAACCCGAAGAGTTGCGTTCCAATCAACGATACTCAAGCCTCAAATCTAAATATTCCTGTAACGACCTCAAATCTAAATATTCCTGTAAGATACTTACCGGCGTCGAATAGGGATGCGCCGTCAACCGAATGCCATCGGCCTCCAAATGACGCTTCATAATAGCCTCCAGCTCCTTCATTGTCGTCGGCGCATCACAATCGGTTGCCAAAATCTCATTGCTACTGCTCAGCGCCTTCGGATCGTTGATCATCACATACACAATGGCAGCGCCCTTTTCGCGTAACGAACGCACACTCTTCAGCAGTTTGTTGCGATGTTGCACCGTATCCACACCGATTGCGTCCAAGTCAATCTCGCCAATTTGTTTGCAGATCTCCAGTTCATCGTAGCCGTTCTCCATGAAACTCTCGGCATACTGTTGCATGCCAATGGCGCGCAACCACTCGCAGACGATGTTATTGTGTGGCATATTGGCGTTTTCGTATCACGTGGCCGTTAGCGCGCAGCTGCTGCTAGTAGCGGACGTATTCGGTGGCGGGAAGGTGATGTCGAGCGGTGCAAAACTTACCTTCGGCGTTTTTATTGCAGGTTTCGTTTTAGTCGATTTCGTTGTTGTTGTCGATGTTGAAGCGCCCGATACCAATGCCGATGCAGTCGGTGCGGTGGGTGTGCTGAGTTGCAAGCACGCGGCCGAAGTGTTGCCGCTGCTGCTGCTGGCGTTGTACGAGGTGGCTGTTGAAGTGGAGCTAGCGCTGGACGCAACAGAGTGGCTGTAACTGAGATTTGTAGTTGCCTTCATAGCATCTGCGTTCGTGCGGTGTTGGCGAGTGGGGCAGGAAGAGTCAATTGCTATTGCAGAGCGGGCATACAAAACTGAAAGAGGAGAGTGTGATTTATTGATCTTCATAATTATGGATTGGGAAGGTGTAAAGTAAACAATAAACTAAAGCATTTTGGTGTGACATCCCGAACTAAGTAATAAAATATAAATTCCTCTCCCTGCAAGGTTTGCAAATATTTTACCCGAACAGAGAGCTGCCTCTCTCCTGGTATGTGGTAGTTCTCCTCCCTACTTATTCAACTTTATTTAACTTTATTTTTATGATTTTCGGATTGCTGAATTTAAAACGTCCTTTTGCGTGTCTGTCAAAGTCAATGTGGGTCAAGTACTTCTCTCTCTTTCGGAAACATCCTTCAGGCTTGTGTCGTCTACATAAACGGCAGCTTTCTGTGAATTTCACCTAAAGTAATATTACATTTTTTACTGCTCCCAAAATCATTTCAAAATAGTTTTTATTGTTGTTGTTATCCTTTCAACGTCAATTACAATTAAATGTACACATCCAAACCGAATGCTAATGAATATTTGGCAAATTTTGAGAAAACTTTCTTAATTTCCTTCCATGAAATGTTTGCTTGTGGCAAAGGCCAACACACGCATATTGGATATGGAAATGCGAATCTGCTAACGCAAGAAGGTAAAAGTGTTTTGACATCGGTCAATTTGAATAACTGACACAGCTATATGAATATTTATGTCTGAATATGTAAAGATTAGGGTGGTTCATAAAGGTGGAAATAAAAGTTTTACATCAGAGTTGTCTAAACTTCCCTAAATACCATAAAACAGAGGACTATTTAGTTTAGGTTAGATTATACTGATCTAACTCTAACTAATTGCATACATAGACTCACTGGTTCTTAATAATGCGAGATGGAAGTTCAGTGTAATTTGAGATGAAGTATTCGTCATAGAGCATGTCAACACTTTTTGCGAACTTTAAGACTGACTTGATATCTAATTCTGTCTAGTCTCTTGAACTGCGAAGCTCCTAGATATTTAAGACGAGTTTTAGATAATGATGTACAGAGGAATAGAAGGTGTTTCAGCGTCTCTCTCAAACCTACTTCTCGTCACTTTCTGTATATATAGTCGTTACTTATGCCCATGCGGCTCGCAAGAGACTTACCCTGAGCCGTCTAGCACCCTTTCAGAAATTTCATTGTCTACCGTTTTTAGTAACTTTCATATTTCCTGTAATTGTTCGGTAGCTAGGCGGCTGGCACTTTTGGCAACCTCTGTTTCGTTTCCCGAAATTTCTTTGAGCCCTGTAACCCAGTATAAATGCAGCCGCTTTCACGCAGCCATTACATCTACTGCCTCCCTGCTTCTAAGGTCTCTCTCTCATGACTGACTGAGATGTGAGATTATTGATGCAACTTCTTTACGCCAAAGACTTCCGCATGCGGTATTCCATTGAGCTTAGATTCCGACTGCCACTCTATTAGCCATTTCGGGATTATTTGTAATATCTATATGTTTAAAGCCATTCCGAATGACTAAGGGCTTTTTTGATCGAAATGGGTATTGAGCGTAGGTAACTCTACAGTCGACGTCAAACAGATCCCTATAACGTAGTGAATTCATTAGTCTCCAAGTAATCACTGTAACAAATTTGAAAATTGCTATACTGAAGGAGTTGATTGAACGAAGCGGCTTCACTTTAGAAAATTTACATGACATTTAAGGGATTACATGAGTTTACGGATTTCAAAAAATTTATTTTTCTTTATTGTCTTATTAAAATCTATAACACCTACATATTGTCCTAAATTTTCAAGCTGAACCGAGAGTTTTAGAGATACAGCCTTGAGAGCTTTTGCGCCGTCTTAAAACGCGTTTTTCTCGAAACTGTGTTTTTGAAGTCGGTTAGCAAGATTTCTCGAGAACTACTAAACCGATCTTCATAAAATTTTACACTTGTCTTGGAGATGCAATTCTTAAAGGCTTAGATAAAGAATTTGTTTTCGATTACAACTACATATTTGAAAAAAAAATGCCGCAAAATTTTCCCTGAAATTTTAATTTTTTTGTAAAAATATAAAAATAAAAAATATTTTTTTTCCAAAAATTTCAGAATTTCTTTAATAACAGTGTATGTTTGTAACAATAAAAAATCCAAATAAAATATTTAATTTTTTATGTGAGAAAAAAAATTTGAAAAAAGGCTGTTTTTGTCGCAGAAAATCCATGTAACCCCTTAAAATATTAATATGTTTAAATATTTCCCGAAATCGATTTTTCTTTAACACCAGGTGCACCGCTAAACTTATATCATATAGGTTATTTGCTAAGCAATATAGTCGAATCTGTCACTGTCCTCGTCAAAGTCAACACTTAAAGGTCCGTAATAGCTTTCAAAGAATCTACTAGATATTATATGAAATGTATACAAATATATATGCGTATGTATATATTTTGAATCTTACTAAAAGCATATAATAGTTAAATTTAAATTTATTTTACTAATTTAAGGACTGCAAAATTGCCTGAAATCTATTTTTAAGGATCCCCCTACTGTACTAAGATTCACACAGCTTCCATTTGTAGTGAAAATACAAACACGTTTTCGTGCGATTTTATAAACTCACTGCAGTTGCAAGGAGCCACATACCACTACACGCTCAAACACATACACACACTGACACATACATTTATGAGTAATTTAAGACTGCATTGTCTTGTTTAATTTAAATGCAAATTGTTTTTTGTTTTCTGTTTAGAATAACCGACAAGTGGTTACACTATATCAATATTCAACAGCAATTACAAAGCTGTTACTTATCCTTTTCGATATAATCTCCGCCTTAATAAAATACTTCATCGTTTCTATTGCTTTTGTGGAAAATGGATAAATAAATGCTTTGAAATTGCTGAAAACTATTTGACACATCTTCTTTCGTGTGAATTAAAAGCAAAATCCTTGTAGACAGCAGCAAATTCCAGGCTTACCACACATTCACACGCACTCTGCTTGCTTGCCAAGTAACGGTCAAGAAATGAAGTGCAGGAAAGTAATAAAATTAAGTCAAATTTTTAGATATTTTGTCAAAACATGACTAGAAGGAAGAAAAGGGGCATAAACGTAGTATGAACAGTGGAATATTTATTTAGTGCATGAACATGTTTTTCCATACCTTTGCAAATGATAAATATTTTCCGTCGTTTTTCGTTATACATTTCGAAACTATGTAAGTAATTGTTCAGAACTACTGCTACCATTTTCTAACAGACATTTCTGTTTACTTATAAACAAAACTGAGTTACTTCAACGCCCCACCGTTCCTATAACAAATCAAAAGAAAACAAATTATTTCAAACTTCAAATTCTCTAAGATTGCTTTTTTCCTTAGTCGAATCTTCCCTTCTTTGCTTTGCTACAAGACGGAAGCTGAGCTTATATTTAATCTTAAGTGCACGAAGTCCCAACACTTTAATGTCGGTATATTTAAGCATTGAGCATGGTTTTAAGCTGACTCCACATATAATCCTAAAATAAACAATACCAATAAAGTCAAAGTGAACGATTTGATCAAATTAATTCCTATTAATTGGCTATATTTTAAGCACAATTCAAATTGACAGTTTGGCGACAATTGAGGGAGAGTTAAACCCCCCACCCCAGAACGAATCAATCGACCTTGCGAAAGCATCAAACGTCATAACAACATTGGTTGCAACACTGAACACACGAAGAATGCATGCTGATCATAACTTTAATAAATTTTTTTCAAATGCTACATGGATGGCTGAAAATAAGATGTTGAAGTGAAACAAGAAAAAACGTTAACTTCGGTTGCACCGAAGCTAAATACCCTTCACAGGTGCATTTCTCTTAGTAACTATGTGTTCAGTTTGTATGGAAGCTATATGCTATAGTAATCCGTTGTAAACAAGTTTTTTAGAGATTACATTGTTGGCTTAAAAAATAACATATACCAAATTTCGTGAATATATCCTGCCAAATGTGAAAGTTGTCCATACAAGAACTTGATTCCGATCGTTCAGTTTGTATGGCAGCTATATGCTATAGTTAACCGATCTGAACAATTTCTTCGGAGATTATATTTTTGCCTTAGAAAATAACATATACCAAATTTCGTGAATATATCTTGTCAAATGTGAAAGTTTTCCCTACAAGAACTTGATTCCGGTCGTTCAGTTTGTATGGCAGCTATATGTTATAGTGGTCCGATATCGGCCGTTCCGACAAATGAGCAGCTTCTTGAAGAGGAAATGACGTTTGCAAAATTTCAAAACGATATCTTAAAAACTGAAGGACTAGTTCGTATATATACAGACAGACGGACAGACAGACGGACATGGCTAAATCGACTCAGCTCGACATACTGATCATTTATATATATATATACTTTATAGGGTCTCCGACGATTCCTTCTGGGTGTTACAAACTTCGTGACAAACTTAATATACCCTGTTCAGGGTATAAAAACCCAGAATATGTGATCGTCAGAGTGTCAGATCGAAACAATCACCCATCTCAAAGCTGTGAAGGCTTTTACAGAGTTTCTGCATACATTCCACACATTGACACGGTCATGCCAGATTTAAAAACGATGAAGTTCTTGAAAGTTTCAATTTGAGTCAGCTCTTACCAAAATTTAACTTAAATTTTGAAGAGAAGGATTTAATTGTAATCATTGAATGCCTAGTTAGACGTTTTGGGAAATTCTTGCGCGGAAATAAGCTCAAAGCAGAAGTAGCGCTTTTTCAACAAAAATGGAAATAGAAAGTGACTACGAGAACACAAATGCTTTTTGCATTAGAAACCCTCAGCACTTGCGAGGGTCTTTTTCACGTACTCTGCACTTTGCCAGCCACAAATGCTAGCGCTGAATGATTCTTTTCTTCTTTGCGCCGAATCAAGAACATAAGCTAGGTCATTACTGTGGAACCAGAAGAAATAATGGAAAGATTTAATAAAATGAGCAAACACCGTATTGATTTTATGCTGTAAATTGAATGTTGAAATATGTATAGAAAATAAAATTTTAGTTTAAAGTACAACATTTCTCAAATCAATTATAAAATCATAAAGCTACACCTCCCGCCCCCCAAAATTCTACTCTGGATCCGCCCCTGCGGATGGGTCATCACTAATTCTAACGCAAAAATGTCTGTAATCTAGGTATGACCTAAGAAATAGATAGAATGAAGCTGGTAGTTTCATTTTTATTTTAAACTTTTTGCCATTTTTCCGTTAGAGACATTATTCCGTCAGTGAAAATCGAAATTTCCAAAACGTAAGGTAGCGAACCATTGTTGTGCTACACGAACTGATACAGCTTTTATACAAAAATTTCAAAATATAGTGAATTTCTTCATTATTTTCACTAATTTTTGAACAGCTTTAACTTTTTTTCGACTTCCACGAATTTAATTTTTTTTTTTGGTTAAATGAAGCTTAGAAGCCTCACCTTTTCAACATTATATGGTATGACACAATGTGATTCGTAGCACTGGGGATATACGACTTCAACGACATCTATCGACAAAATACGAAAATACTTTTTTGACTACGCAATATTTGGTAGCTTTCGATTTGATAATATAAAAGTGATTTTTCTAGCCTCACATAGCCCAAAACTACAGAAGAATATTTTTTATTTTTTTGACTTAAATATTCTGTAAGATTAGAGCTTTCCTTATATTTGAAACCCGTTAGATATGTAGTAGCAGATTTCGCTGCCCTTATAGAAACTTTTTTTTTGCCTTTCTGGCAGCAATATAGTTTATGGAAAACATTCACTTAGCGCCGATCGGAGTTTAAATGGAAAGGATATCTACTATGCGCTCATGCTTGAAACTGCTCTAATATTGTATTAAATGCAACTGCGTACGGAGCTTTTGTAAGGCAAATATCCATATACATATATTTATTTGTATGTATGTATATGCGTGTACGATTCTGTGTTCTGTAGTGTATTCATAGTAATTAATTTTTAATGCAAACAGAATAGCAACAAATTTGAAAACACAACAAAAGAGCAAAATTTATAATATAAAATAGAGAAAAACGCACAAAAAATTTTCAAAAACAATTGTCACATAATTTACTGTCTAGACAGGCGAAATTTTGTATTTTCAATTAAGTCCATTATTTTTGTTTGGTAGATTGCACTCTTACAGTGGCAATCTGACAGCGGCAGCAACAGCAGCGCCAACAGCAACTAACATACATATAAGCTACAACAACTACAACAAACGCAAATTTTATATGAATGTAGCAATAAAAGCTGGAGGAGTTGCAAATGTATAAACAACAATACCAACAAAAAGCGCTGACAACAAAACCGTTATGCGCAGCTTGCTGTTGGTGGGGGTGATGGGGATGGAAAAGGATTGCCGCTGGATAACTGTCGTGCATGCATTCAAATAAATATGTATGTGTGTATGCGCATAGGCCGAGCAGGCAATACGTATGTTGCATGTTGCAGGCGGCAAACAGCAATCGTAAGCGGCTTGCAGCCAGTCTAGTTGCTAACAGCAAGAGATTGTAGACATCTTCAGCATGCACAGCAAATATGATGCCAGTCTGAGGAGCTGACAGTGTGCTATGCGGCATGCGGCATGCGGCTGCCGAATGCAACTTCGCAGCCCAAAAGTGTGGAATTGCAAGGACGCCAAGCCAAATACAACAAACACGCCAAATATGCACGGCTGTGTTGCCTCAAGTATACACATACATTTATGAATTTGTGTGTGTGTGTGTGCAAGAGTAGATGACAAGCCTTAAGTATGCGGCAAGTGTGCAATATGCGGGCCACTTGCAACCCCAACACCAGACAGTCGTCATGTGGCGAATGCAGCAAATGAATGTGTGGCAGACGGCTTTGCCAGCGTCGAGCTGTCAAAGCGCACTGCATTTTGTTTTGCAAGTAACGGCAAAGTGCGACAACTGCCGACGGCATGCAGGCTGGCGTTGTGGCACCACACCGGCTGTGCAACAAAAGCCGTCGGAGCGGTGACAAAGCCGACACACAAAGCACAAGTAAATATGTGCACACGCACTTACACTCACACTCACGCACAGATATACGTGTATACGTTTTGTAGCATGCTGTTCAATCGCGCCAGTGGCAGCGGTGCACTGCTCACGGCCAAGGTTGCCGCCGCTCAGCCGCATAATGACGTTGGCTGGAATAATGCGCGCAACAACAATGCCAATGAGGATGATAATGACGATTGCAACGGTGAAGGTGATGTGCACATTTGCTGCTGTTCGTGAAATTAAACCGGCTACAAGCACAACACACACACACATACGTGTGCAGACATGTGGATGACACGTCGGCCGCTTTGCCATCGGCAGTTCGGGTTGTTGCAATGCCAATGTCATTACAACACAGCGGCTGGGGTTTCAGCATTGACAGACGTTTCGAGGTTAGCAGCGAAGCCCTACAAAGCCATTCGATTGCAACTTGCTTGAATGCAACAAAATTGCTAAACTGTGCTGTGCACAATGAGACAATGCCTGTAAGAAGCTTGGAGTCGCTGCGCCTTTGGCCCTGCATATTTGGTTGCCATAATTTCCTGGTGAATTTCGATTAATGTAGTATTTTGTATAACACATAATTTAGACTTTTTACGCGCAGTGAAATTTGTAAGGAAAGAGCTACAATAAACAACAAGATGATAGTCAAATAAAAATACGTGCTTCGAGCTTTCTTAGAAATAATCACGAGAAAGCCATTTAAAATCTCGAGCTTTCAGTTACTGTAAATGTAATTAATTTTCTCTTCAGAAATGTCGGTGCGTCACTGATGAAAAATTTAGCTCCAATGCTCGAACAAGCATAAAAAATGCTCAAAATTATTTTTATAAAATAAAAGTTCTGCAAAAATGGTTTACGATTAATAAAACTTAAATAAGCTTAAAGCATCTTGCTTTGTACACATGTACCATAGCTTATCAGCCAATCAGAGAGTGTTGATATACTAACATTTTTTTTTTTGTGAGTGATTTATATGACTGCTATATTCCTTTTGTTATATGAAGCTAAATGAAGAGGAGGGTGAAGCCATGAGTAGAAGTTCACGCAAGTGACGGCTCTTTTACATATGGCTTAAAGAGCTCAGGTCCTAGACCAAGTATTCTCTGGGCAGCCAAAAAATATAGATTTGAAAACGAGCTAAATTGAGAAGGCGAAAGATCACTCTGTGCAGTGGGTTTGGGACCCGCCACGTAGAAAACGCCCCGAATGAAAGCCAGAAAACAGCCTCTGATGAGATACCCTCTTTCGATGGCGACCACTACATACGTATTAAGGTTTACTATTTACTACAAGGGCATGTACCTGGAATGTTCAGTTCCTTAATTGGGAAGGTGCCGCAGCCCAGCTAGTTAATGTCCTCGTTAGAGTTAAGGCTGACACCGTCCAAGAAATGCGATGGACGGGACAAGGACTGAGACGATTTACTACAGTGGCTATATAAATGAGCGCAAATTCGGTGTGGAATTCGTGGTGGAAAAGATACTACGTCGCTGACAACTGTCATTCACCTCGATGGATGTAAACGTTCGCCACAATCCGCATCAAAGCGAAGCTCTTCAGCAAATCGCTGATCGCCAGGGTGGTCTAAGAGGGTATCTTTGGCACAACGGCCTCCATGTTGAAACATCTCCAAATGAGTTAAGGCTGATCGACTTCGCCGGGGTCCGAAATATGGTTATCTGTAGTACTAGATTCCTGCATAGGAAAATTCATGAAGCGATGCTTTCTCCGGATCGAAAAGCCACCAACCAGATCGATCATGCTGTGACAGACGGAAGACATGTCTTGTTGCAGCCAAGATACGTCCTCTCCTCTATGCACCAAAAACGCACATAAACAAACAGAGGCAAGGTTCAACGTTAAAGAGTTTCAATCACAACAGACAAGCGTACGATTTTCTAATAGTTGTGCGCTCCTCCTCCCTGAGAGCACTCAACAGCAACTCGGTATAAGAAAACTGTGGAACGGCATTTCAAGCTCTTTACGTACAGCTGTAAACGGAAAAGGCAAAAGAACAACTGCTACGAGTGCTGTGGCGCAGCGGAAAAAAGACTGTCTACCTCGCAACGTTACAATCGATCACAAGACGGGATAGACATGATACAACATGGGATAGATACAGAAAGCTGTAGAGAGAAACGAAGCGAAATGTGTGAGTACGAAGAATTCGACAAAGTGGCCTACAGGGGCTTGCTCGAAAATTCTACACATAATCTTTGAGAATCCCCAGAAGGACTGGTGACTAATGCCCAGAACAAAGTGAAATTATGGAGAGAACACTTTTCCAACTTGCTGAATGGCAGTGAAATCGTAACACTATGAGATGATGAACCCGATTCTCCAACCGATGACGGTGGAGCGGACGTTTTATAGCCCGACGAAGTAGTTCGAATAGCGCGTCTGAAGCTTTCTCTAGAGGTAAATAATGCAAACTAATCCCTTTTTATAAACACTTTTTTAAATTACATTAAGACAGAGCAGTTGTTTCATCTCAAAAGGGAAAGCAATAGTTTTGGACGTAGTTGACCATCTTTATTTCACGGAATTTCTTATTTCAAGGATATTGTATGAAAAATCTTTCCCTGTCTCAGCACTACCAGCATAATATCTGTAATGAATAGTTTATAACTTTGGTAACGTACTTTTTGCTGAAACATCACCATTCAAGTATTTTGGAGTATTCAATTTAAAAAGTAGGTTTTATAATAACGATTTTATTTTTGATTTGACTCTCACTGGAAACCACAATTCGACTAAGCCTTATCATAAAAAGGTAAAATTTTTATCGAACTACTTTTTTCGATGTGGTCGATATGAAATCTCACGCCCTGGGATACGATAATGACATGAGTAATAATAAAGAATCCATTATTGCCAAATGTCCGCAAAAGTAAAAATCGTGACGACGAGGAACCGATGTTTTTCAACGTCTACTTCAAGAACGCATAACTTTATGAAAATTTATTTTTTTTTTTGCAGTTTATTTTGTCTGCTATTAAAATATTAAAATATATACTTAAAATATTAATTTCCAAAAAACGCTCGGAATTGGTGTATCTAGACTAGAATATCTTTTTAATGGGATTATGACTCACCTTAGGCAACAGTGAGACAATCCAAGCAATATCAGAGCGAAATCCAATTGGCAATATTTGTGATTAAATCCTTGAGTTGAAATGATTCACCGCAGCCACCGCAACAACAAAGTTCGTAGTATTTGAAAATCAATTTACTGGAATGATGCAACACTCTGTCGTTACAACACAAAATAACACAAAGTACAACGACCGAACAACAACAACAACTAATGCTTGCACAAACAACAACCGTTATGTGCGTAACTAAGCCATAAATTTGCGTTGCCTTTACCACCGTTTGTTGTTTTTATTGTTATTATTACATATGTCACTGAACGATTAAAGCTGTAACCGTTATTCCGGCTGCTGTTGTTGTAGTTTAGATGGGGTTTTGCAACAAATCGATGTGGCACAGTGCGTACACTATGGCAGCAACACGAAAAATGGGCACAACTTAATGGCGATGGCGAGGAGGGGAAGGAGCAACAGCACGTGCACGCACTTACACATGTAAACGGCTTGCAGCTACGTAGCAAGGAAGGCACAAACAGCGCGGGGGGCGGCGCGAAATGTCAGCGAGCGGGTGATTAACACGTTTGATTTACAATTGAGTTGCGCGCCTAGAGACAATTTGGGCGCCGCACCAACTAAACCGCACACGCAATAAATTCGTGTTGATTGGCGCAACAGCAACAACAACAAGCAGGCGGCCTGCAAACGGAAATGTGTACACGCGCCTTAAAGTCTTAACGCGGTTTACCGGAGCGGAAACGGCGCTGCGCGAATGCGACGAAAGGTAGCAAAAAAGGCGCGAAAATGGCGATGTGGAACGGCGCGAATAATCACAGTTATTGTTCAAGCCGACGAAAAGTGTTCGCAAGCAACGTCGCAGTCGATATTTTAGCGTTTGTTTTCACTGTGGCGGATTGTGGTTGCGTCTGTCTGCAGAAGTTTTGTAGAAGCCACTTTGATTGCAAACACCTTTTTAGTTTTGTTTAGCCTTTCTTCGGTTTGATTATTTCTCTTTTATTTCTCTTTTGGCCTTTTTGCGATTTTTGCTTCGAGTTTTGGCTAAACGCAGCTTTCTATTGAAGATCACTTTTGGTTTGAGCTTTCACTAAGGCTTCACTGGTATTTATTGTTTTAGGTCTATTGCAGATTTATTTAATTACTTCGTGCCACACAAATTTATGAATAACATTTTTACTTCCGGTTTATCAGTACTAAGTAGTTCCTGATGGTTTCAAAAATTGTTTTTGAGTACAATTTATTTGTTTTTAATTTTCATTTAATGCTCACAGGATTTCAAATAAGAATTTTCTGCAAGAACGAAAGCAAAAGAAACTCTAAGAGGTTACATGGGTTTACGGGTTTCAAAAATCGAATTTTTTATTGACTTATTAAATTCTACAAAACCTTTGGAATATTTTTCCAAATTTTTAAGTTGATCCGAGTAATAGTTTCGGAGATACAGCCTTGAGAACTTGTGCGCTCGATGCTAGCTAGGCTAAGTGTGACGTCTTTAAATGCGTTTTTCTGAAAACTGTGTTTTCGAAGTCGATTGGCAAAAGCTTTCTCGAGAACTACATAACCGATCTTCATGAATTTTAGACAGGTTTTTGAGATATGATTCTTAAAGACACGAACGAAGATTTTTATCGATTACAATTTGAAAAAAAAATGTCGTCAAGTTTTCACTGAACTTTGAATTTTTTTTTTGTAAAACTTCTTGCCAAAAACCCAACTTTAAATCTTTTTCCCTTCGTCCAAGTTCTAAGTTACGGTTTTCACTAAAATACGTATTTTTCACTTTAGATGATCCTGTTATGAGTTATCCTGCCAACGCGGGCGCATCTTTTTTCCGAGGTGTCATAAGAAATGGCGTCGTAATGGCCGAGTTGAAAATATTTTTTTCCAAAAATTTCAGAATTTCTTTGTTAATAGTCTTTGTTTGTAACAATAAAAAATTCGAAAAAAGTGTTTCATTTTTTATATGAGAAAAAAAGTTTTGAAAAAATGCTGTTTTACCCGAGAAAACCCATGTAACCCCTTAACTTCGGTTGCATCGAAGTTATAATACCCTTTACACCTACATTTCTAAAGCCAACAAGTTGAAGATATGTTTATCTTTATCCCAACTTTGATAGGTCAGTTTGTATGCCAGATACGTTCTGTGGTAGTCCGTTATGAATAGTACATATGTAAGGAAATTGGAGCTCTATAATGGGAAGTGAGCTGTGCCAAATTTTAATGCCATCAAGATATATTATCTAATAAAACTCATTCCATTCAAAGGGCTTCAATGTATATTGCCACAGTTCAGGCAAGTGTTACTGAAGACTGCAATTGGTCGATACCAAAACCTTCTCAATAATTAAGACTGTTTCAAACCACAACCAGGCTGATTTTGAAAAAGTATTATGGCTTGCATCCGTATAAAATTGTTCTCACTCAAGAACTGAAGTCGTTGCATTACTGCAAACGCCGTGATTTTACTGATTTTGTCTTAGAACAACTTGAAAACGATAACGGGTTTTATTAAGAAAATCATCTTCTCCGAAGAGGGCCATTTTCATCTAAATGACGAGGTAAATAAACCAAACATTCGATTCTGTTGCGGAGAAAATCTACAAATTACTCGTAAACAACCATTACATTCATCTAAATTGACAGTTTGGTGTGGTTTTTGGTCTGGTGGAGTCATCTGTCCATGCTTCTTTCGTAACGAAGCTGATGACACCATTACTGTCAATGGAGAACGTATAGATTGATAATAACCAACTTTTTATGTCCGCAATTGGAAGAAGTTGATCTTGGCAACATCTGGTTCCAACAAGACGGGGCTATGTGCCACACAGCATTTGCAACAACCGAATTATTGCGAGAAAGGTTTGGAGATTCGATTATTTCAAGAAATTGTGACATTGGATGGCCTCCCAGAAACTGTGATTAAAGAACATTAGACTTTGAAATCGTTGGTCTTTAGCAATACACGAGACTCTCTTCTAGTTTCAGGAATCAATGTTGAACATGACATACGACTTGATATAGTGGAAAAGAACTCGAAAATTGGGTTCATCGAATTCGTTTCTGCAAAATTTAATACACCTTAATGAGGGTATAGGTTACCACGTTTCAGCCACTGATTATCCTTTATCTAACCCATATTCTACCGTTAATTTAATTTTTCATTAGATGCATTTGGATTTTACAGAAAATAGTTTTCTCCGGCTATTGGATTCGCGAAAAAAAATCTGTAAGTATAAACTCTATCCAAGAATATCTCGGTGATAGATTGTAATTGAAGATAACTGGAGTAAATTTAAATCAATTTTTCATTTAAATTTAGACACTTTTGGGTATAATTCCGAGTACCTTAGAATACAAAAGGTATCCAATGCATCCCTAGTAATGAAATAACCTGATAACAATACCATGTTCCGACCAAAAATTTTAATGTTTAAGTTACTGTAATCTATTCACTAATCTCGACTGTCCTCACTGTTATTGAAGATTTATTAAACAGCTGTTTTTAACATTAAAAATTTCACATCGTTTAATATTTATTAAAAGAAAACATTGTAAGATGGCGCTAAATCGGATCCCATAGGGAGATTTCGAGTAGATTAGTTTCAAATCTTCTCGGTGATGACATTAACTATTTTTGTATGGCATAACCTTGCTAAATCTAGTGGATTAATGAAGTAATCTACTCAACAGCCTAAATCTCATGATTAAGTGTTGGTTGTAACCTACCAAGTTATACTAACCCACCTAATACCATAAACCATATAAGGTGAGTTAGTATAACTGAAAACTTTCCTTTTATTTTAAAATTCGTTTTCAAGTACTCCGTTGCGTTAAAGAATTACAAACTTCCACCTAGAAATATATAAACAACTTGCAGCTCCAATCCCACGTCCTCTGATTGTCTATTTCACTTCTTACACTTTGGCGCCAACCACCGGCACCGATGTTCACAACAAAAAACTCAAATTCACTAAAATATACGCTGATTATTATCCTTTTTTCGGCGCGGAGCTCAACAAGCGCCACAAATGAATGCAACACTCTATTAATAACAACAAAACGAGCGCCGTTGGAAACGACACCGCTTCACATGCCAAACACGAAGTGGCCGCCGCGTTTCACAGTCTCTGGACACCAGCAATCGCGTGCGCGCAAAGCAAGGATATAAATCAAAACCCAGAGACAATTTGATTGCAGCTTTTTTCGGGCGTTTGACGTGTGGCAATCAGCATGTGCCAACACAAATTCCCACACCGCATACATACACAAGCAAAACAGCAACAAAATCAAATCGCGCGCCGAAAGCAAAAAAGCACAAAAAAAGCACAATCAATAAAACTATAAGGCGCGCGCCCCAAAACACGAACTAAAATCAAATTGCTATTTTGAATGCCAACTCAGCGGCGAATATGTGCGGTTCGAGCTGTGGCCGTGTGGCTGTTGATGAGCGCGATGAAGATGCACGATGACGAGTATACGAAAAAAACGCAACCAAAGTATGCGAAGCACGCCGACAAACTGTGCGGCATGCCGGCTGGTTGGCTGGCGCGGAGCCTGAAAGCTGGGGACAGCAAGTCTGCCACAACGCCAGCGTCAGCGCCGGCCGACAGCGCCCCGACCGCCGTGAGCGCAGCGTGAGCGGCATGCAGATGCATGCAACGCGCCAACGCTAAAACAAATGTGGCGCGCCGCACATCAACACATGCATGCACGCATTACCTGAGCACACATACACACACGCAAGCAACGTTGGCATGCATTTACAAGTAGGCACCGGCAATTTTTAAAAGGTGGCAATACTGCCTTCGCACTTGTTCGTAGCACGTTGTAAGTGATACCACAACAGCGGCAACCGGTGCGGCAACGTGGCAGCGGGTGCGGCGCACGAACAGCAACAACATGTTGGCACACACTTACCGCTTCGCTGACAAAATGCACCAAAACAAATAGTATGCGCCGCAGTAAAGGGGTTGAGTGCCATGAATGAAAGGCGAACGGCCAGAAAGCCATGCGGCAGCGGCGCGCGGAGCAGCTTGCGTGCTCTGGAAATGGGCTCTTGCAACTTGCACGTCGAGTGCACTCTCATTAATGTGCGTGTGCATGTGGGTGGCTGCCAAACACAAATACAACACTTGCATTACACACACACACACACATTTACATATACAAATAAGTACATATATTGCTGGCATTAAGGAGACCACAACAACAAGCACGGCTTCACCTCGGCGCAACCGGCAACGGCAGCGGTGGCGGCGACAGCGACGCCGGCGACGACGCCATTGAAACATGAATGACTTGTGAAGCAAATGAAGTGCTTCGCTGGCAATAAAAACAAAACGAAAAGCGCACAAAAAGAAACAAAAAACACCGGCCGACCGGCAAACAAATAAAAATTAAACCAAAAGCAAAACAAAAACAAAAGCAAAAACAACAAGTGCAGCTGCAAAGTAGAAGTAGCGGCAGCCGTAACGGCGATGCCGATGCAAACGTGAGTGCTTGGCAGAAATATTAAATGCAATGCGAATCACTTGTGAACAAAGCACCCTACACATGGCAGGCGAACGGCGGCGCCACTCGAATTACTCAACATTTTCGTATTCAACGAGCTATGCACACTGCTGAATACAAGTGGCAACAATGCGAACGGCTCCAAGTTGAGCTCAAATTGAAAGGCGAAAAATTTTAAATTTAGAAAAGTGGAAATTGAGCTTACAAATGGATGCTGTCTAGCATTCCAACAAAGTTTTCCACAGAGCAGTCACTTATAAAAAGGATTGTTTGGCAAATCCTTAAAATTGGCGCTTAATCATAAACATTTATAAAGCACGAGCATAAGTAATGTATTTAAAGGTGAAATATTTTTTCTTAAATAATACTCATATATATATATATATTTAGATGTAGCGTGGCTCTTGAAGTTGTAGGAACTTGTGTATAAGCGCCGTAGAAATCTTATAAAGCCTTCGCGAAAGTCTAATGAAAGCTACCTGATTGACAAAAGAGCTTTGAAAACTTGGAAAATTAGATTGTTTTGGTAAGTCTTAAGATTTTCTGCGAAAGTTCAAAGAAAGCTTCCTAATTGACAAAAGTGCTTTGAAAGCGTGGAAAACGGGATTTTTTAGGAAGTCTTTAAATTTTCCGTGAAAGTCTAATGAAAGCTAACTGATTGACAAAAGAGCTTTGAAAGCTTGAAAAATTAATTTTTGTGGGAAGTCTTAAAATTTTTCGCGAAAGTCTAATGAAAGCTACCTGATTGACAAAAGAGCTTTGAAAGCTTGGAAAATTAATTTTTGTGGGAAGTCTTAAAACTTTCGGTGAAAGTTCAAAGAAAGCTTCCTGATTGGCAAAAGAGCTTTGAAAGTTTGGAAAAATAGGTATCTTGGATGTCTTAAAATTTTCCGTGGCTTGTAACTTGTGCATACTTTATATACGAAATTTACAAAGTTTGAAAATTAGCTTGTGTTTTCCTAAAAAAGCTGTCGCAAAAGCCTTGTGAAAGCTACCTGATTGATAATGGAACTTTGAGAGCTTGGAATAACAGATGTTTTGGGAAATTCTCAAAATTTGAGCTTAGTCATACAAATTTACTATGATTGAAATGTTATTTGAGTCTTCTAACCAATGCTTCCATGAAAACTTAATGAAAGCTTCCTCACTGGTAAAGCAATTTTGCAAGTTTGAGATAACAAATTCTTATTCATTACTAACCGAAATTTCGACGAACTAGCTAAATCACATTATCCAAACTGGCGAATAATTATCATGGAACTCTTTAGTGGCAGACAATAAATTAAAGTAATTTTGCAATTTGGGTCACATTTGATTCGAGCTTTGGGAGTTAAAGCAATTTCTTAATGATAGACTTTCTTTTCACAGCATTTCACAAAATATAAAAAAGAAAAACATTGTTGGCGAGCACCTAAAAAGTTTACAGAAAGTTTTCATTTGGGGTGTGTGACTCAGCTAAATTTTTAGCCAAAACACAGGAAGAGAATTATACCAATCCTCAATAGCGGGTTCACATTATATATTAAGAAATCATTAACAAGCTAGAATCAACTTAAAAAATAATTAAGGAAATTTCTTAAAAAGAAATTAAAAATCTTAGCCAATTAGTATCTTTATAGGGTGCATAGAATTACTATAAACATTTAATATGTACTCAGATAATATGTCATGTGCTAGACTCTCTCAGTGGTATGTAGAACGAAAATAAGCGAGAAATGTCCAAAGAAACCAAACAGCAACAACTCGCATGCTTTGCCTACCAGAACATCAACAGCATCACACTTATGCAACAACACCATTACTAAAACCAACAGCTACACCAACCAACACCACAACAGCCGCTCCGTCAACGACAGTAACAACACTGAAGCATGAACTGGCTGACGCGAACAGCTGATTCAACGCCTATGACACATATGAGGACGTGATGACGACAACGCAGGCCACAGCAACAACAACAAGCAGATTGCTCACCACATACGCTGGCACAGCAGACTCATTTCTCCGATTGCAACCACGGATTTACTTACTAGCTGCAAATGCCATGCCAAAGTTTAGCGAATGCAGAGCACACAAGGAATGGAAACGAAACAACTAGGCTGAAAACTGAAAACAAATTGGTGACGACGTTGGCGACGTTAATGTAGAATGTGATGACGACCGAAAATATAAGCGCGACAATGAGGATGCGAGGTGGCGGCGTGGCGGCGTGGGCGGCACAATGATGCCGTTGATGACGCTGACGAGCGACAAATGACGACGACTGATGAACGGCGTGGAGCTGGACATGGCTGACGGCGTTATGGATGCGCAAAAATAACAGAGGGCAACATCAACTCAAATGCTGTTAGGCCTGACAAAAGCAGCAACAACATTTGTGGCACCAATCCACAAAGGAGACGACAACGATGGAGAAACTGCACAAGCATTCAGCTCAGCCCAGCCACAAATGACTGTCACACAGGGGCTTCCACCACATACATATGTGCACGTGTGAGTGCAAGGACTTGGCGTCTGCTAGGCTGCTTAACGGAGGGAACCGGCAAGCCACAGCAGGCAACAGCGAGCGCTGTCCAGAGGGAGTCGGCTTGTGGCAGGGGGCGCTTAGCTGCGCCATAGACTCATATGTTTTTATTTAGACCTGAATTTTCACCTATTTTTTATATTTATTTTGTGTGTTTGGCCTAAAAAGGGAAAAAGGCGGAAACATTTTAGTGAACCTAAACGTGTTGGCGTGTTAGCGGCTTTATTGCAGGCTCAGCAGCTGAGGGGGCGCAATATGGCGTCTGCCTCTCTCAATGTTGCAACACAAAGTTCGGTTACATTTGAAGTGTTTGCATAAGGACCTAAAAGTATTGCAATCTCGTGTGTGAGGCACGACATTTTTCCAACGGGGGGAGAGGTGATTTGGTTGAAGTATGTAATGTTGTGACAGGATACTCGCGCATAGTTTCTGTCGAAGTGGCATTCGAGTCAAAGTGTAAAAGTGGATGGAGGAAATTAGTTTGCAAATACATGCACGCTTCTAATTACATCAATCTTTTAATTATTCGATTTAGAAGTTGAAAACACACACACAAATAAAATAAGGAAATGCAAAAAGAAATTTCGGACCAAATTTTGGTGAGACGGCTTTCTTTTTTTTATTTACAATTGGAATTTTAGTAGGTCTAAGGCATATCAACTCTGGTAACATTGAAAGTGGGAAGCATAATTATTTATAACATAAAATATATATATTTATAACTTCCGAAACATTTTTCAGACCAAACAATTAAGGAGAGAAGACTTTGTAAAGCTGAAAATTACTCAATGAATTCATGAACTCATTTGGTAAGTTTAGAGGTGAGAGGCTTGGAATCAGACAAATCTCAAAACTTTCAGATATTTTATTTAGTTAAGAGTATTTCGTCGTATATTACTTTAAGACCATTTCGGAATTCAAAGTAGCGAACAATTTGATGTATCTTGGTACCCAAAATAATGACAGTTTTGAGACCCAACTGAAGCTAAGAATTTTCTTTTAGCTAAACTAATAATTAAATAATTTGGATGAAGAACAAGTTCCTCTGTGTAAATTGACGTTGAGCAATACCAAAAACTCCGTCAGGATCGTGACGAACCTCTACGTGCCGTTCGATACAAAATGCGGTTTCATCATTCCGCGCCGTCAGTTCTGCTTTCTCTAGACTAAATAAGGAAGCGAAGCAAATAGGTGCTGATAGTAAACGAGAGCAAGACGAAATATCGCCTGTCATCAAACAAATCTATGTATGTTGTAACCAGCATTAACATCAACGTTAGCTTCAAAATCCAACACAGAATAACTCTAGACAACAGGTGCTACTTCGAACTGAGTAGGCAATTGAGGAAAAAGACCTCTCTCAACGAAGAAAGACAAACTCTACAAGTTACTCAACATCCCCGTCTTGCTATATGGTGCAGAAGCAAATATGAACCTTTCTTTGGTCCTCTCTGGTCCTTCTTTCCATGAGTTGGATAGCGACTCGTGAGTGGGGACGCCAAAAAAAATTAATACGGTTAACAATGACTAGTAAGGAACCGACGTAAATGAAACTGGCGTGGCTCTCAAGAGTTAGATTCCTTTGATTCCCTGGCCGATCTCCAGGAAAATCATGTCGAAAAATTGTGTCTGGTTGAAAGGATAATTTCTCAGCTTAAAACTATTTCAAATCCTAAAACCAACATAACTTATTAAAACTAAAGACGAATACAGGTTTAAAGTTCATAGCCGCTTGAATAATCGAAATTGCTATCTAAAATTGTATTCCTTACATCCAAATCTGACAAATATATCTAATTAGGTCTCGTAAAAATTTCAAATTGATGAGTGCTGCCATTTCGAAGATACTTTTTCCATGACTCTGTAAGTAGAAATGGTTCTTACAAAGAGGTTCATATCTCCGACACTATTTGCCAGAGAAACTTCAAATTTTCGGAGCATGTTCCCAAATATATTCAGATGTATAATATCGATAAACATCCGATTCCGCATTCATGGAGGGCATTGTAACATCCGATGAGTCATGGGTTTATAAGTTTGACATGCAATCAAACAAGCCGAAACCAAAACAAAACACGCCAAATCCCCTCAAAATTCAAGTTGATGCTCATTGTTTTTTCGATACTCGTGGTTCGGTGCATCAAGACTTTGTTCCGGAGAGGCAGACGGTCAATAAGTAGTTCTATTTGGCCGTATTGAGGCGTTTGCAGGAGAACATCAGTCGAAAACTGGCCGAATTATGGAAGAACAATTAATGGATTTTACACGATGATAATGCACCATCACATCGAGCCACCATTCTGGCCGAATTTAAAACCAAAAACACAATAATTACCATTGATCAACCACCGGATTTCACCAGATTTAGTTCCGTGTGATATTTCTTGTTCCTCAAACTGAAATTGCCGCTCCGTGGAGCCCGTTTTCTGTCAATCGAAGAGATAAAACCAATTTCGCTGAAAAAGCTGAAAACCATGCCAAAAAGTGCTTATGAAAAGTGTTTCAAAAACTGGAAGATTATTTTTTTTTATTTCACATGTGGTTGTAACTCCTTATACGATTTAAAAAGTCGATCAAGTTGACAACACTTTTTCACATTTCTTTTGATTCATAAAATTCTACAACAAATAATATCACATTTGTACATACATACATAATACATTGTTACCACAGCTAACTATGAACGTAAAAGCGAAGATTTATATAAGTTTATACATATATAACCCCACAAATACATATACTACCATATCAACTACATATGGTGTATGGCGTTGTTGCTGTTGCATATAAGGACATTGGCACAAGAAGAGCTGAGTAGACGACATGCATGTGAAAGTCCTCAAAAACTGTGTGACCGAAAATAAAAATGCAAAAATTAATCAAAAACGAGAACCAAAATAAAGTAAGCAAAAACAAAGCAATTCATTCTTATGCCGCAATGCTCTTATGTTGGCATATAATACTTACGTATGCAAACATTCACACCCCTGCGAAGCACACGCACACACCACACACACACAGTTGTGTGGCAGCGGAAAGCTCGCATGGTTGTATGCAGGCAGACAGTATTGTGTTGCACTTGTTGTTGCCATGCAGTTGCACGTGCAACGTCACCAAAGACGACTGACTCGAGAGCCCAAATGTCTTCTCAGCACAATGCACGGCAACGCATCCGAACGCGCCGCCGCCACCCCCAACAACAGACGGGCCTCAGCGCCCACACTCCGCTACCTAAAAGTGCTGATTGCGCATAATGCAAAGCAGTACGTGCGTGTGTATGTGTGAATGTGTGGGGGTGTGTGTGTGCTGTCTGCTGTTTTATGTCTCATAGGCTCAGCACTCATGCAAGCGACTTATTCATATTGGTTGCATGCAACACCATGCCTCGGAATAAAGGGGCAAACTTGCACTCGCCCTGAGATGTGCTCGATTACACGTTGTTGTTGTTGCTGCTGACGTGTTTTTTTTTTTCATTTTTTATTTCAGACAATTTTTGTTTTATTTTGTTTGTTTTATTGCGTTTTCGTTTTACTTTTTGTTTTAATTGCAGACAATCACACACACACACACACGAACGGCAACGCGTCTAAGCCTTTAGCGGATAGACTCAAAACAAGCTTTGCCTCGCATATTTTTTATATTTATTAATTTCTAACCCTTCTATGTGTTTGTGTGTGTGTATTGGAGTTTAGTACCCAGGTGGCAATGTATCGAGATTCCGATTTTTGAGATAGTTAGTTCAGCTGGAAGTATATTTAATTTAAAGAGAGCTTAGATATTCATATAAAGACTTCTAAACAAACCTGAAGATACAAAAGTTTAAATTTTGACTTTTCCAGTTGACATACGCCTTTTCTATTTTATACCAGTTTTTTGTGTTTTATGCCAGTTGTCTGTTCGATTCACTGCTGTATAAGTTTTGATGCCACTCAACTCTCTTAACTTTCAATGGCATTTCTTTAAGGTTGTCATTATCTCTTTCTATTGTATACCAGTTCCTGTGTGCTTTATGCCAGTTGTCTATTCGATTCGCTACTCTATAAGTTTTTATGCCACTCAACTCTCTTAAGTTTATGTGGCATTTCCTGTAGGGCTATAATTATTTCTCTCTATTTTATACTAATCTTTGGGTTTTATGCCAGTTGTCTGTTCGATTCGCTGCTCTATAAGTTTTGGGGCCATTTAACTCTCTTAAATTTTCAATGGCATTTCCTCTAGGACTTGAGTTTTGATGCTATTCAACTCTCTTTAATTTTCAGTGTCATTTCCCACAGGGCTATCATTATTGACTAGAACAGTTAGAACATAATGCATATTCATCTGGGCTTGAGCAAAGGTTCATCCCTTTAACGGCATAACTGCATATGCCAGTGGAATATAATTATAAGGATCAACATTGGTATAATGTGCTCAAAACCACTGTTTACCAAGGGAAGTAAAGCGAGTAATTTTAATGCCACATTTATTTTATTTTTTGTTCAATCAATCGATAGGAATCGCAGGCTTTATCTCATTTGCATACCTCATTCCTGCCCCTCGGCATTGCTTACGTAAACTGAATATCAGCAATTTAAGTGGTGTACATATGTATGAGAATATTTCTATGTATGTATGCGTGTATCTATATATGTATGGGATTAAAATGTCATGTGATGTGGTTGCAGGAGAGCATATTTACTTGCAACAGTTCAATAACCTAGAAATCCACATATTTTTAATCTCTCCAAGAGCGATTTATTTGGAAAGCTGTATAAAGTCCATAGCCTTGTCATATAATTATAAAAGCATATTAGCTTAATTTCACTGTAATAAATCAAAGCGAGAACTTATTTATGTATTCACAAAATACATTTTTAAAACGAGCAATAAAGGAATAATAATATAACAATGACATATCCTGAGAATATACTCCGTGACAATGGACTTCGTAATTGGTTAATTGTTGGTTGAATACGGAGACTTAAGTCCATTGTGGGGTATTCAATTTCTGATAAAAGAGGACCTAATGCACAATTTTTACACTGTGTGCCATCTGAGGTGTAAAATTAAATATACTTCGATTCCCCGAACCAAATTAGAAATTTGTAACTTAATTAACGGCATTTTATAGGCGTGAAAACCTTTCTCTCGAAAACTCGTAACGTCGACTCATCATATGTTGTTATCGCTCATGTCTTTGCACCATATGGACGGGAATAATGAGTGACTTATAGAGTTTGATTTTTATCCCTCGAGAGAAGATTTTACTTCTCAATTGCCTACTCAGTCCGAAGTAGCATCTGATGGCAAGAGTTATTCTGTGTTGGATTTCGAGTCTGACATTGTTGTTGGTGTTAATACTGGATTCAAGATAGACGAAAATATCTACGATATCAAAGTTATGACTGTCAACAGGGATGTGGAAGCCAAGTCGCGAGTACGTCGACTGTCTGTTTAATGATAGGAGATATTTCGTCTTGCCCTCGTTCACTAACAGTCCCATTTGTTACGCTTCTTTACCCATTATGGAGCAAGCAGAACTAACATCGCGATTGTTGAGGCCAATGATATCAATATCATCGGCGTTCGCAAGCAGCTGCACACTCTCGTAGCTTTAAAATCGACGAGGAGGTGGTGTGTGTCGATAACCTTTTCACGGGTATTTTCCAAGATTTGGCGCATGGTGAATATCTGGTCTTTTTTTTGATTTTCTAAGCCTAAAGCCACACCGAAAAGAACTTCGAACTGCTTCATGGTCGTGCAATGGAACGTCCGCTTCAACCTCATCGATTGGGAGATCGCATTCACCATCTCGTGTTACTCCCACTGCCATTCAGCAGGCTGCATAAATGTTCCCTCCATAATTTTAGTCACTAGATCACCTCTGGGGGTTCTACAAGAGTATGCTCAGGTCTTGAAACCTTCTATAAGTCTCCGCATCTTTTCGTGGAATTTTCGAGCATAACCCCTGTCGGCCAGCTTATCAAGCTCTTCATACTCACGCATTTCGGCCTCTCTCTTTTTTGTCTACAAATGCGTCTCGCTTCCCTCTTCAACTCTCGGTATTAACACCAATATTTTACAACTTCTCTTGTGATGTGAACATCACACCTGCATGCAATCGCAACTCACATAAACTCACGCCATGCTCTCTGACAGTTGTCCTTGATATTTACGCACGTCTTCTTTGGCCGTCAAGTAGTCTTTCTTCACCACTTGAGACAATGCAAATGACGTTTGCCAGCACCAGACTGCTGCTCTATGCCAGGGTGTGTTTGTGCAATGTTTCTAATTGTGAAATAAGCCGACTTAGAGCACTTAACGCAACCCAAAAAGCGAAAACAACAACAAACGGAAGCAAACAAAACGCCACAAACGCATGCAGGCGTTCAAAGAAACGGCACTGAAGGGTGAACCCTTCCAAGTTGAATAATTCTCACTTGACATTTACAATGATGTCGGCGACAAGCAAAGCGACAGCCAAAGAAATTATGCAACATGCCACACGGCACGCACTTACGCACGTCCTTAAGCAAACACAATGATGCATGCGTGCGTGTGTATGTGTGTGTGAGTGCCAAGTGTCTAGCGAATGAATGAACGAATAGCGGAATATGCGTAAGCACTCACTCTTTTATGCAGCGCCGCTCTTATCAATGCTGCTGCAGACGCGTAAAAGTGGCCAACACGGCGTATGAACAACATATTGCCATGCGTGTGCGGCGTACGGAATGCGTAAGTGTGTGAGTGTAATTATGTAAGTTGATGAAAATGGAGTGAAAGATGCGTGCGTGCGTGGATTTTCATTCATCTGCCGCCATATGCGCACTACAAATACAACGCGCGCTCATTCATTTAGGCGCGCCCCCACACCCCCTCCGCTCTTCGCCATGCCATTCATGCGCTCATTAGTATGACGTTTGCAGCATTTGCATTTTCCCATTTCGCTGCTTGTACACATGTTCATTCAGGGTTAGAACGGCAATGGAGCAGCAGACATTATCCCAGACATCACCCATCCCCACCCCCTGGAAAGTCAATTGTGCGTGCATCGACTGACTGCGCTTGCAGCTGATAGAGCACGTCGCCGCAGTGTTGCAACGCACACAAAATTTAATGTTGCCACAATTGTTTAATGGATGTTGCACAGTTGGCGTTAGCTACAACAAAAACAAAACTCATTTTGGTAATCGCTTTTAATTTGCGGAGCTTGTGTTCAAGCTGAAATTCTATGGACTTCGACTTAAGTTAATTCTGAAGCAAACTTTAGAGAACCTAACTCATGCTATTTATAATATTTTTCTCAGAACGGCTAGATCGGACCTAGTCTGCCACCTATCGAAAAAAGTGAACATATGTAAGTTACAGCATCCTAACATGTTTAAAGAGGTAACTGAATGGTAATACTCCGTTTAGTCAGGAAATTTTAAATATTTTGTAAAAAGGGTTGCCACCTCTCGAAAAAATTTAAAATTGAACAACATTTATAGCAAACGAAAATGTTTTGAGAATCAACTGAATGGTAATACTCCGTTTAGTAAGGAAATTTTAAATATTTTGTAAAAAGGGTTGCCACCTCTCGAAAAATAGAACAAAATTTATAGCAACCGAAAATGTTAAGAGAAGCAACTGAATAGTAATACTAAAATAAGTCAGAAAATTTTAGATATTTAAAAAAAAGGTTGCCACCTCTCGAAAAAAATTAAAATTGAACAAAATTTATAGCAACCGAAAATGTTTAGAGAAACAACTGATTAGTAATACTCCATTAAGTAAGGAAACAACTGAGTGGTAATACTCTATTAAGTAAAGAAATTTGAAATATTTTGTAAAAAGGGTTGCCGCTTCTCGAAAAAAATTAAAAGTGAACAAAATGTATAGCAACCGAAAATGTTTAGAGAAGCAGCTGAATGGTAATACTCCGTTTAGGAAATTTATTTTTGAAAAAGGGTTGCCACCTCTTGAAAAAATTTAATATTGAACACAAAATTTATAGCAACCGAAAATATTTAGAGAGACAACTGAGTGATAATACTCCGTTACGTGAAGAAATTTTAAATATTTTGAAAATAGAGTTGCCACCTCTCGAAAAAATTTAAAATTCAACAAAATTAATAGCAAACGAAAATGTTTAGAGAAGAAAAGAATCCGTTAAGGATTATTTTTTTTTGAAAAAGTGTTGCCACATTGCCAAATAAGCTAACGAAAATGTTTAAAAAAGCTCCTGAATGGCAATAATACGTTAAATTTGAAAATCAATGTTACCAAATGAATATCAATTGGAAGACCTTCAAAAGACTTCGAGAAATTTTCAAATTGGACATATTGAAGAAAAGTGTTACCAACTCTAAAAAATTTAAAACTGAACAGAATACTTGAAAATTTAGGACAAATCTTTGAATTTTGGAAATTAATCACACACATTCGACAAATTTATAATAATGCTTGTCACCTCTCAAAAAAAGTTAACACTCCACACTACTCGTATACATATATTGTGACAAAAAAGTACCCGAGAATTGTAAATAAAACAAAAAATAATTATTCATCAATATTTATTCTGCTTCCGGTCTTAGACCAAGTATCTTTTGGGTAGCCAAAATACATCCGTTTGAAGGTGAACTCTTCCACCTCAGGGTTGTGCGCTGGGTTTGGGACCCTTCACATAAAAAACGCCCCCAATGAAAAGGAAATAACAGCGTCGGACGAGAGATCCTCCTTCTTCCATGGCAAACACATTAAGGCATGCACCTAGATTGCCCGATCCTTTATTTGGGAAGGTACCGCTGCCCAGTGCGATCGACGGGACAGGGACTGAGATGAGTAGGTCCTTGAGGCATTTACTACAGTAGCCTTATAAAGGAGCGCATATTTGGTGTGGGATTCGTGGTGGGAGAGAAACGCCGCCGCCAAGTCCTTGCATTCATGATGAACGTTTAGCCTCAATCCGCATCAAAGCAAAGTTCTTCAACCTATCGCTAATTTGCGTCCACGCCCCGACGGAAGAGAAGCATGATGTGACCGAACATATCTTCTATGATCGCTTGGAGCGCACCTATGAGAGCTGCCCCGCCACGATGTCAAAATCGTGCTTGAAGACTTTAGTTCCAGGGTGGGCAAAGAAGGTATATTTGGCACAAAGTTCAGTAAATTCAGACTCTATGATGAAACTTGTAAAATAGATCGAAAGTTATTATAACGGTTATACTAACCAATCATTATCGCGCCTACAGAAGAACTAGAAGTTAGGTTATGAACTCACTAAACCGTTAGTGATAGAGACCTAGCTGTAAGTCAGGTTCTGATGTAATAAGAGCAAAAATTAAAATGGAAATTATATAAATCGTCACTGCCTCTCTGCTAAATTAAGGTAAAAACTTCCGTTGTTCCCTCGTGGCCAAACAAAAGCTTTTATTTCCCCTATTCATTTATTTATTTCCCCACGCTTGGCACATTTACTGATAGCAAGCACTATTGAAGCTAAAAGTTGAATGACTCGTCAAAAATCGTAAATGCATCTTACCCCTCTCTCACACAGCCTGCCACAGACATACACGCCGTGGCACAATCCACGGCAATTTTGCACTTGTTAAAGTCGGTCTCCAAAACATAATAAAAATAATAATGATTTCGCCATACTCAAAACTCAAAAACATGGTGGCGCACAATAAATTTGGCTCAAATAAAGAAACAACAGCGCAACAAAGATTTGAGAAAAACCTGTAGAAACGTCAACAGTTACTTGGGCAGCATTGTTTCAGAGCCGAGCATACACTACGAGGTTTTAGCACTGGAAGACGGGAGACCAGCACTTCAAAGTAGAGTAAGCGCGCAGACGGGCATTCAATTGCATAATGGGGCACGCTAGAGCCAGCAATGCTGCGACGCTTAGTCGCTTACACTTTAGAGCGGCGGCACGTAGGCGCATGTGTGTCATTGAATGGGGCTACTAACGGCGAAACCATATAGGCGACTGCCAAGCAAACGCACACATGCGCACGTAACTGTACTTGCATTTGTTAAAATGCTCCCGAAGAAAGCGGAAGACAAAGCACTCGAAAAGTACAAACGATAAAAAGACATAAAAGGCAATGTAAAGTGTATAAAAGAGAACAGAGAATGAATATGCATAAATGTAAGTGGTAAAACACACCCACACACACACGTGTATGAAAGGAAGTGCAGAAAAGAATCGCAACTTGCCGCCCTCCGCCCAGTGTGGGCCCATGTTATCTTTGACTGACTGTTTCTGGGTGTTTCGGGTTACTCACTTCTTCGACTTTTCTGTTTCGTGTTGTTTTTGTGCTGAAACTTGCCGCCGCAAATGCAGGAAGCCATTTAAGTGTTGCCACTCGCTTGCGCTGCCACCGACAGCTGCTGCTCGAATAATTTGCAGACAGCCTATTTCACCCTTCGTCCTGGTGCACCGTTCACTTAACGGCTAACCAAGCGCACCACCACCCACTCAACGAGTCTGCTAGCCCCAGACTACCCCCACCGGCTCTCACCAACACTCAACCGACACACAGGCAATGGTGTTCAAGCATTCCTAAGCCTCGCTACCCCACCAACAACTCCACCTTGAGCGTTAAATGCTGGCGGGGCCTTAGCCTTGCCGCATATCTGGAGCGTAATGCAACAGCCAGTGCTCGGCTTAATTATTTATATGGTTGCCCAGCCTCAAAGCCTCCACAGCGCTGTCGCGTCACCACAGAGTATCAATAGCTGGCAAGTGTTTGCCTTGGATTAACTTTGTTTAGAATATCAGTGGACTTTGGCGCTTATAGTCTTTACTCTAGCCAACATATGTACGTGAAATTTATTTTCCTACAACAAAATTGTGTAAGTGCCTGTTGTTGTGAGTTATCTGTACACTGATATTTGATATAAGATAAACGTTAAGCCGCAAAGCAAAGACACATGTTGAAACTACCACACGAAGGTGCTTCCCCCCAAGCTTGAGCAAGAAGAGAAAATCGCAAATTAAAAACTAGTCATCAAAAGTTGAAGAGTTGCATCAATCAATGACTCTAATTTGTAGCGAACGGTAAAGCATTTCAGTTTGCGCTGTTGCAATCTTGAGGTTTATTAACCCGCCGAAGATGACGTCGAGTCAAGCGGACCGTTTATTGAAGAGCGATCTATAACGTATTATAGCTGATTAATAATGGTCATCATTTGTGTTTCCTTTTCTAATTTTAATATTCAGTAGGCTACTTTGAACAATTTTAACTGATTTCTTCTTCAATCAAAGAAGGTGTAAACGTTTTTCTTCATTAAACGAACTGCCACGCGCACAAAACGACATTAACCGAAACCGAACCGACAAAGTGCCATAACTAAGCACTAAAATAAGATAGAGAACTGTAATTTGGCACAGACAATTGCATTGGCAAGGGGCACCTCTGGGCTGAAAGTTTTGAAAAAGTAGGTGTGGGCCCGCCCTCTAATCTGTTTAGTGTACATATCGCCTAGACCACTGAGAACAGCCAAATTCACTGAGGACAATTCCTATAAGGATAAGTATGAAAATGGATGAAATCGAAAGATTTCCCCATATAACGCTACTGTTAAAAACAACTAAAAGCACGATTAATCTATAACTAAACACGTCAGACACATTAAATTTTACGCCCGAGATGGTATGATGGTATTTTTATACGAGCCAGTGTAAAAATTGGACCATGGGCGTGGCACCGCTGGTAAAATCTCGTACCTCAGGACCTGCTCGACTTCAACCAAATTCAGTATGTGACATTATTCCAATATGCTTATATTACAGTTCGAAAATGGGCGAAGTCGCACTGCAACCACGCCCTCTTCCCATATAACACAACTTTAAATTCCATCGGATTTTTTCCTTTGCAGTGTTCAAATCTAGAAACTATTACTATAACGGAATAAAACTTTGCACGAATAATGCCTTTAGCGTATGCTAAAATATCCAAATCCAAAAACTGTTCAAGCCCCCAAATACCGGAAATGTGGACTCCAGTATCAATAGTTGACATTTGACCGAAAACATCGGTCAATGCGTGGGGGATACAATTAAAATTCAGAGAGAATTCTTCCCGGATAATAATAACTCAGTGTCGGTTCAATTCTTCCATGAGTCCCCATATACCTAATATACAGATTTTCGATTTTTGGGGTGACTTTATATAAGTTGTATGTGTACTTCCCTGGATTTAATCCCTGCAAGTAGCAAGAGTATGAAATGTTCAGTCGCACTCAAAGCTATTCCTTACTTATTTTTATTTAATACTAGAGGACCCGTCCACGCTTCACTGTGGCTGATACATACATAGATAATGCAACTACTACTATCTATATGATTTCTATTAGTTGGATTATAACTATAAGTTAATGAGATATAGCATTTTCGTGAAGCAACTTCTGTTAGTTTACAAAAAAATGGATCATAAAGCATTTCTTTCTGGGGAATATACTGTTGAATATGGGCTCAGGGAAATCCACCGTTTAAAAAATATTTGCTAAGGTGGAAACAGGCGGAATGAGCACCGAGGACAATGATGCTCTAAAGAGGCGAAAGCTCTGTGCAAAGTGGGTGCCTCGCAAGTTCATAATCCAACAAAAACAACGAATAACTGATTCTGAGAAGTGTTTGAGTGCTCTTTAATCGTAATAAAACAGAATTCTTGCGTCGATGTGTAACAATAGAAACATAGCTCCATCAATTCCCACTGGAGTCCAATCGACAGTCATTCTAGTGGAATCCACATGATGAACCGGCTCTCAAGCGTGGAAAGACGAAAAAGTTGGCTGGAAAGGTTATGACAGCAGTGTTTGGGATGCACGTCAACGACTGGTTACTGAGCCAGTTATAATCTATTTCACTGCGTATTTGGTTGCAGTTATTTTCTACTATTCCAAATACTTAGCAATTGTATTATTTTTGAAGAAGAATCTGTTAAAAAAAGGTACGCGTATGTTCAAATAATTCCTACAAACATGAATTTTGAACAAATACTTATGATTTGAAATATAATTTTTTGTATTTATGAGTTGTATTAAATTTTGACATAAAGAGATAAAAGGTATCCTATGTCCTTACCCTGGTTCTAAGCTACTTCCCCACCAATTTTCAGCCAATTCGGTTCAGCCGTTCTTGAGTTATAAATGGTGTAACTAACAACAACTTTCTATTATATATATAGATATAGTAGTTTGACAAAAATTTCTTTCAAACGAGCATTATTTTATGATCTGAGGCCAAAAAATAGTCGCCGGGACCATATGTGTAGAATACATTGACACACAAGCAATTCAGGGCCCAATTCATGATTTTTGCCGTAGTTTTCACTGACTTATAAAGCGGTGCATTGTCTTGTTGAAATACTTTTTCTTCAAATGCGGCCGCTTTTCGGCAATTTCGTCTTTCAATCTAACCAATAACGCTAAGTGATAGACGCTATTGTTGGTCCTTCCTTTTTCAAGGTAGTCTATAAAAATATTCAATGTCCCAAAATACACACGCCATAACCGTGTCAGCCGACTATCCAGTTCTTCCTTCTCTTATCAAATTTATACTCTCCTTTTGAAGGTTAGGGCTAACTAAAAATAATTTAGAGTTAATTCTAGTAGCGCAGTCTATGTGTTAGGCAAGGGACTTTTCAATCGACATATTTTAATATTCGTCTTTTAGAGCGGTGCCAATGTTTAGGCACGAAGAACGCTTTACATATTGAGGTCACTTCCAGTTACTTCAGATTAACCATTAAACTATTATTACTATTATTAACTAAGCCTAAGGAGTTATATCCATTTGTGAATTTCAAAAAACTATTTTTTTTTTGCATATGTATGTATGTATTTGCGAATGTACATATACCGACCATTACCTGTATTCATCTATCGTTATAATAAGTTTTTGGTTCTTGGAAACAGAAAAATCTTCCTCATCTCCTGGCACTTATTTTTAAAAGTCCTCCTGAAGATCGGCACGGGATCAAGGGTATTCAAAACTTTTTAAAATGAATTGTCGATTATTAAAGTACGTCAAATTCTATAAACATACATTATATTTATTAAGTAACTAAAAAACCAAAACGAAACGCGTTTTTTTTTTTTTTGACTTGCAAGTGGATATAACTTACCCTAAAGTCTTGACATTATTAATCAAATGGAGAGTTCTAGAAGTCATAACTGATAAGAGACTACATACATACATGCTCACCAAAGGGTTAAAAATTATTTGCTTTCTCCCAACCTCAGCCACTACTTAAATTATGTTCAACAATATTAAAATCGCATTAATGAAATTGCTATAATTGCTCATCTCTCGCATTGCCAATGGATGATCTACACATTTGAAATATTGAATAATTTATCGAAACCGAATCGAATTTGTTTACAAACAACTCGGTGTCTCTGCTGATTCATTAAATTTCTTTCCTCATCATTGCAAGTTACCTTAACCAACAACAACAACAGGTGTTATGGATAACTGTTGCGTTACATGATTATCTGTAGCTCAGATGCTGCATGATATAACAGTAATTAATCAAACGATTGCGTCTCTGACACATTTTCGTGGCACACCGCCACCAAAAGTATAAATTCAAACGCAAGTCTTTTAAATATAAACGTTTGCTGTCAAAAAACTAACCCACATAAATGGAGGCGAATGGTAACAAGTAAACAAGTAAACAACGAAACAGAGACAATTCAATGATAATGCCAGAAGCGCCACTCACGGCTTAAAAAAATATACCCATTCGCATATACTCATCTCAATATCTGCATACAAACGCACGTGAGTGTTGGTCGGCTGGTAGCAGCAGATGGGCAAAAGAGGAAAGACGAGCGATGCTTGAAAGCGAGAGAAACAGTTAAACTCAAAATCAACACTTTGTCGTTGACATGTGAATGGGCCAGTATTTACGATATAATAATTTAAATATTGTATATTTGTACATATTTACTTATTTACATATCTGCCACATTTATTTTTCAAGCTGCTTCTGCTTCAGTCACTAAACTTTTATTTCATTTTTATTGATATTTACATGGCTTCGTTGGCGTAAACTACATTTTTAATACCTTTTTCAACACTATAACTGTCAACTAATAATGATGTGATTTATTTTATTGCTTTGTCGGAGAGGCGGCATGTACATATGTATATATTAAACTTTATAGCGGCCACTTTAATGAATATCAGAGATTATCTTTCACACATGTAAAATCGCAATTAAAAATATTTAACATTACTAATACATTACTTTTCATTATCTTCCTTTATATTGCCTCAACTCACTCATCGGTGGTATCACTGGTACTCTCTTCGAATATAAACGGTTGGACCATTTTTATACCCTGAACAGAGCATATTAAGTTTTTCACGAAGCTTGAAGCATGCAGAAAGAAAGATAGAAAAATCTACTATATGTATGGATATATACATACTTGATCAGCAGTGACGAGCTAAGTTAATGTAGCCATTTTCGACGGTCTTTCTGTCTATATAGAAGTGACTGCCATACAAACTATTCGATCAAACCAAGTTCTTGTAAAGAAAACTGGTTAGTCTTTCAATGATCACTGAGAAATGTTCATTGTTATTTTCCGAAAATCACTAGTAAAACAGGTTAGTCTTTCAGAGATTACTGAGATATGTTCATAATTAATTTTTCTGCGTTCATAATAAATTTTCCTAGTGATTTTCGGAAGTTTCAAGAACAAAAATATATTCTTGATGATTCCACAGATTGTTATGAAATCAATCTTATACTACAACATAGTCAATAAGTTCCTCAGTTCTCTGCCAAAAACCGTGTTTACAGTATAGATATGTAGCTTGTTGCTCCATTAAGTACGCACCCTCAGTGGCGAATTCGTTTATTAGAAATGCCTAAATACACATATTGCCATGATCTGAACTATTATGGTATAAAAATGTTGAAATATTTATTCAGTGCTTGAAATTATTGGGAGCAAATCGGTCCAAACTTTTGCAATACTCTGCTCCTCAAGTAACTTACTCTAATTTTGATGCTCTTGCAACATGTTGCTACAGGGTATAATAGTTTTGTTCACCCAGCGGTTGTACGTATCACCTAAGCGAGATAGTTATATACACTATACGTATATATATATATATATATTTAAATGATCAGAATGCCGAGAAAAGTTGAAATTCGGATGACTGTCTGTCTGTCCCTCCGTCCGTCCATGCAAAGTGTAACTTGAGCAAAAATTAAGAGATCTCTCTCGTGTTTCTTGGCACAAAATAATTACGAGTTTGTAGATGGGCCTAATCGGACCAATTCCATGCCCACAAAACCCCATGACACAGTGAGACAATGGTCAAAATCGGACAACAACCACGCCTACTTCCCATATAACACTATTTTAAATTCTATTTGTTTCCTTCGTTTTCCAGTACACAAATCAGAAAGCAATTGATATAACGGGCTAAAATTTTGCGCTAATAATTCCTTTAACGTATGCCACCTTATGATCAAAATTTGTCCAAATCCAACAAAAAACTGTTCGAACTCCTATGTATCGAATATGTGGACCCGAGTATCAATAGTTGACTTTTAACCGAAAATATCGGTCAATTTAGAGAGAAAGTAATTCTGTTTATCAAAAATACGTTGAATACAATACTTCCCTCGGCCCCCATATACCCAATATAAAGACCAATCGACCATATAAATATTAGCAGGACTTTCGAAAATGATTGGTAATTGTAAGTGTGGTACTTTAAAAAAACCCAGGGAACATTTTTATTAGTAGCATGAAAATAGTTAAGAGATAAAATCGGGTCCATACTACCGTATGTAGAATATGTCGTATATGTATATGTAGAATTGCTTGGATTCCGATTCTCTGGTTGATGTTTTACATCTTAAGGTACTTCCTTGGCTTAGATTTGTGCAAGTTCCAAGAATATAAAATATTCGTTTGTGCCTGAACTTAGCCCTTCCTTACTTTTTATCAATATTATTAGTACTTTTATTAGTCTTTTCCCATTTCTCGCAGTTCCTGCATGCAAAAAAACTTCCAAATTTTCTCCATTGTGTCGGCTTCCGAATTTTGACCACTTTCCGCTGCACTTTCGGGAATTTCCGAATTTCCGCCTACAACAGCTGGTCATTAGATGAAAGTGTTAACTTCCTGCGCGATCAGCGATTGACCATTCCGCACATTTTATGGCATGGTTCAACAGCTCGTGTCTGCATCTCTCCGTAATTATCTTGATCTCGCGTGACTGGCGTGGAATTGATCAAACTTGGATATATATATGAGTGTATGTGTGTGCGTTGATGAGTATAAATCATTTGTGTATTTTGAATTTCGTTGTTTGCTTTGTTTTCGTCACACTTTTACGGTTGTTATTGCTAACAACGCTTGTAATTGCGCTGCAAAAAGCCATTCGTTCATAATCGTGATTTGTTGCCTTTCTTTGGAAAGGCTATTTGTTGTTGCCAAACATTTTATTTTCTGTTTTTGGAAATTTTCTTCCTACAACATTTCTTTGGACTGTTGATCATATTTGAGGTCTCATTTGTTTATGCCTTCACTTCATCGCAGTTTGATTAAACGAAATGCACTTCACATTCAGAGACAAACCTGTTTCTGCAAATTAAAAATCATAAGCAAATTACCAAAGCAGCGCGGCAGTAAAAAGTTCAGACTTATCATCAGCGGTCGAAGTTGAATTTGAATTCCAGCAGCAACATTTGAGTGCAGACAACGCAAGTGAAACCATCGCAGAGCGCGAAGTGACAGTTTAGAATAAGACGCCACTTTTGACGATATTTCGGTAAAGCCGAGTTTTCTTCAAGCAAAATGCATTTTTTCGCGCTGAAACTAAAATTAAGTTCTCAACATTTTCTACTCGTGACATTACTTCTCATAACGACTACTCTTAACTCCGATGGCTATGGTCATCAGCAGACAGCAACCCAACAACATAATGGTTATATATACGGGCCTCCTCCACCTCCGCCATTTGTTAACGTACCTCGTGCCCTGCAAACGTCCGCGCCTGCTGGCGCTCAGGTGCCTGTTTTGACAGCTGTGGTGCGCCCACTTGGACCTCCGGGAAGAAATTACGAAGTGAGACTCTCTCAACCGAATCATCACAATTTGCTACACAGACAACCACCTCCACAAGCAACTATAAATGGACCATCGCCTTATTATACCAACAATTACCAACCAGTCAACTCCGGCGCGAGATATGCGCCGCCAGCGTTACCATCTCAACCCAGGCCATACCAGCAAGCTTTTCTTGGTGCAACTGATCAGCAATACAGCAACAATGCTGCTGGTTCCCCCGTTTCGAACACACCACATCAGAATCCGCTACTGACACCGCAGTATGGGCAACCAGCACCACCTCCCACCTCCTTAACACCTGCGCCAGGACAGTCACAATCATTTGCGAATCAAGGTAATCAGCAGAATAACGGTAATACGCAGCTGACACCGCAGTATGTGCAACCAGCATCACCTCCCTCCGTCTCTACGCTGCAACAGTCACAATCCTTTGCGAATGCCGGCAATCAACCGCAGCAACAGTCGGCTGTTGGGTCACCGATTGGACCTCAACAAAGTAATGGCGTTGGCACCAACGGTAACGCACCAAATTTTCAACTCAGCTCCGGCGCACAGCCTAGCACCGCGAACACCGTCGACGGCTCTAACAATGGCGTGCTGGGAAATTACATTTCGCAATCTGAAGTCGGTCAATTGGACCATTACTTCGAGAAGCAGAATCCAGTGGGTGACACACGCGCCTATACTCGTCTCATCAACACCTGCTATCCGGATGGCCGTTGCGATCAGCAGCAGCAACTGGGCGCCGGTGAAACCCATCAGAGACACCAGCAGGTAGTATCAAACGCGCGAGCGCGTGTACAACCGATCTCGGATAAGTGCCGCGCCCTGGGCAATTCAGGCGCTATGTCGGCAATAACTGCTGGATCCGTTAGCGTAGGGAATCCTGCGCTTAACTCGGCGAATCGTCCACCAAATCGTCGACTCTATCAATATACAGAAGTTGTGTTACCGCGCGATCCATTCAACTGAAAAAAAACATAACAACCAATTTGTGTTAATTAGTTTGTATATACCAAGAAAATATATGTATTCGTGACAGTTTTGTTTGTGAAAAGGTCAGTGTCTACATTCTTTTAAGTTTTGTTTAACATTTATTTCAAGTTTAGTCTAAGTGTATTAAAACGAATTGTGAATAAATTATTATAATGAGAACACCATTTGCTTTGAAGGTTTTTGGACGGTTTCGGTTTGAAGGTTTCGTTTGATGAATCGTTAATGTAGGCATTTTTCGCTAAAAGTATGTTACAAGGTCTTTCGGTGTTGTTTATTTTTCATTTAGCCTAAAATGATATGTTACAACATTGTTGTGCAACGATGTGATCTTTCGGCATTTCCAGTTGTTTATCTTGTGATAAAAACTGCGTAGATTGCAGTAATCAAAAGCAAATGGAACGTAGCAACATTGTTGTGCAACATTAGTGTTAATGATCAGTGATGAAGTAGAAACATTGTTGCGCAACATTAGTGTTAATGATCAGTGATCAAATAGAACTTACTGTACTGCATTTCCAGCAACATTGTTGCGCAACCTCTGTAGTAATGATCAGTGATGAAGTAGCAACATTGTGGGGCAACATTAGTGATAATGATCAGTGATCAAATAGAACTTACTGTACTGCATTTCCAGCAACATTGTTGCGCAACCTCTGTAGTAATGATCAGTGTTCAAGTAAAACTTACTGTTGTTGAAAAGATTGTTGGGTAACGGACTGTAATGCATAATCAGAGAAACTCTATCAATATACAGAAGTTGGTTAATCCATTCAACTGAAAAAACATAACAACCAATTTGTGCTAATTAGTTTGTATATACCAAGAAAATATTGACAGTTTTGTTTGTGAAAAGGTCGTCTATCTAAGTGACGAATTGTGAATAAATTATTATAATGAGAACACCATACGCAAGGTTTTTACGGTTTCCTGGTTTGAACATCGTTAATGTGAATCAAAAGCAAATGGAACGACCTCTAATATGACTTGCAACAGAGAAGGCATTAACGAGTAAGGGGTTAACGGTATACTCGAGCTCCTCACCTATAATAAATAGATTATTTGACACTAATCTTTCATTTCTAAAATTTCTGTTTCGTAGTAATACAATATAGGCTTAACATAATTGTTGTTATATAACAAAGTACTGAGTTCATTTAGCTGAACATAAGCTTCCTTTCCACTAGTTGTGTCATTCTCATTTGTCTTATTTAACTTCAGCTTCAAATGTAAATACTGCGATATGTTCTAAAACTAGCTTTATGTATATTCGAAATTAAATATTAAGTTAGTCACTAATTGTAGTTTGTCTCGAGCGGATTGAAAAGCAGAACCAAAATATTTCAATAAAATGAAATTCCTGCTATTTATGGTGAGCACAAGCTTTTGCTATACATTATCTACATACACATGCACATATGATATACAACATATTTCGCCAATCACTAGGTCTTCTGCGCCACGCTCACTCAATCCCACACAAGAAGCATTACAAAAGCCGCTAACACAGGCACAGCAGCAGCGTTTGGTCATGACTATCATAACTCATTTAAGTACGGTTATGGTTATGAGCAACCGAGAATTCAATTCAATTATCCAAAAGCCCAGAACACACACATGAACTACAAAGCATTGGAGAAAATTAATTACCTGAACTATCAATCAGCACATTCGAAGCTAAAGCCAGTCGGCAGTGTACCTATGCGATTGCTATTTCAAATGCCCAAGATGCATGCTGGCAAGCCTTATAAAGACGAAAAGGATCTGCGTACAATTATGGAGGAGCGCGAAATGCGACGACCGGCACCACGGCGTTTAGTGCCATACAACGAGGTAATCACGTACACGCTGTAAGATTTAATGACGATCGAAAGAGAATTGACAGCAGTAAACATTTTACTAAACTACCAAATGAATTGGCTAAACAAATATTCAACAAAACTTTTTAATAATTTGTTTTTATTTGGCACGATTAACAGCGACTTGTTTACTACTAATCATAACCATTGGGAACTCCCCTAAAAAATGGATATCAAAATATAGTGATAAACGAAACAAAAATGTCTATGAATTTACATAAAATATTCTAATTAGAAATGAGTCATACGAGTTTGCTTTAGACTCGCATTCAACATATCCAGTTTTTAAAAAGAACTTATAATCATGATGACAAGCTCATTTCATTCATAGAAACAAGATTGCGCTAAATTAAGTTGAAATTCAAAATATTTTTAATAGTTTCATAACCGATTCCTGACGGGACGTCATTAACTGAGAACAACATTGTTATTGAATCAGCTGATTGAATGAAACCCCTTGAGAATCTCACACCTTTGATTTTATATCAATGAAAGTGTGCAGCAGTGGATCTCAGTATAGATCTCTCTCTCTCAAAGTTGCATATCCAGGTTCGCATGCTTTTGTAAATGGAAAAATTTTCGAGATACACTGTCACCGAATACTAAAGTGATATTGTCCTAAATTAGGAAACCAGGCTTAGAGGCGAAAATCTAATGAAAGGAATCATAGGGAATTTATAAAGGGTTTCCCAAAATTAAATCAAGATTTTAAATTGCAACCATTTACGTTGTAAATTGTAGACAACCCTAAAAAAAACAAATTGTCAGCTGACAGCTTAGGCTTATTAAAAGTAGTGCGTAACACTATAAAACTATGTGTCTAATGAAGACAAGAAGACATTATACATTATTTCAAAAATAATGAAACCTTAATGGTCTTCTTGTTCTTCTTTATTGGCGTAGAAAGCAATCGTTCTTCCTTTCTATCTTCCTTTTACAGTTTTCATCCATTCGGACGACATGACCTAGCCAGCGTAAAGACAGCGGCTCTCAATTGCTTATCTCATACAGCTCATCGTTCCGTCGACTGCGGTATTCGCCGTTGCCAATGCGTAAAGGACCATAAATCTGACGCAGAACCTTTCTTTCAAAAACTCGTAACGCCGACTCATCGGATGTTGTCATCGTCCACGCCTCTGCACCACCATATAGCACGACGCGGATAATGAGTGACGAAAGAAAGTCTTCATAACCGTCATATATTTACAGGGTGTTCCGAAATTATTACTAATATCTCACAATTGACGAAGATTGAGAAGTAAAGTCCGCTCTCACCAAACAAAACCCAATCGAAACTAGTACAGTTTCATTTCACATTCATAGTTTCATGGTTTTCTCAGAAGGTTTTACAGTTAAAGTGAATTTAATCATAACAATCATTTAATCGACACAGTTTAGTCCGTTATTCGGTAATAAATACAAGTAGTTCGAGTATTCGAGGCTATACGCCGTTATTTAAAGCTCACAATACTCACAAATACTATGCTTAATCGAATTTCAGAACTACTCAAAACTAAATTATTAAAAAAAAGACAAACAACATTACAGAGATGGCGGATTTGTTGCTTTTGGTGATTCTTAGGGGAATGCTATATATGGATTAAGCTGAACGCGTTCAAGCTATAACTAGTTTTGAGTATTAAATTTTCCGCCAAAACACAACAACTAAAGCTCATAAACAATTTATATATGCAGCCAATCGTATGATCGTATTACTAACGGGTGTTCCAAGTGTAAATAATTTTTTCAATAGCTTTTTTTGACAGATCACGTGTGAGCCGTGTCAAGTTGTCATGTTATTTTTATTCCGTATTGTTTGATATTTCATCATGGAAAAACTCACGTTCTGCAAAGAAGACTAATGGAGGTTGAGAGTGTTTACGAAGACCGTTAAGAATGGATTCGGCGCCGTTCGCAGTAACTCGGACTGACGTATGGAACTACTTGGCGCATTTTACGTCGAGTCTTAAATTGAAAGCGTACAAAATACAGCTTGTGCAAAAACTGAAGTCGCTCGACCTTCCCAAGCGACATCGATTGGCTCTTGAAAAGTTCCAAGAAGATCCGACGTTTGCGAGCCAAATTTTGTTCAGCGATGAGGCTCATTTCTGGCTCAAGGAGTTTGCAAACTAGCAAAATTGCCGCATTTGTGGTGAAGAGCAACCTGAAGAGATTCGAGAGCTGCCATTTCTTCCAGAAATGGTGTGGTTTGTGGGACCGGTGAAATCATTGTTCCATATTTCTTCAAAAATGATGACGGTGAGAACGAAACCGTCAGTGGCGACCGATAGCGCGCCAGATAATCGACTATTTGATGTGTAAAATTTAAGCTCGTGATCTCGACGACATTTGGTTCCAATTAAAAGATTTATTAAGAGATTCGGTAAGCAAATAATTTCACATTTTGAACTGGTCGATTGGCCACCAAGATCGTGTGACCGTTTGAATTTTTCCTGTAGGGATATATAAAGTCTAAATCCCACTTCGATTCAGGCCTTGGAGCAAAATATCACGGGTGTCATTCGCCAGTTACCAGTCGAAATGCTCGAATAAAACATCGAAAATTGAACTCAATGGATGGACCATCTGAGACGTAGACACGGCCAACATTTCAAGGAGATAATTTTCAAAAAATAGATGCTAAAAAATGCTCTTTCGAATGATAGTAAACAGTCCCCATTAAATTTGAAGTTTCTGTGTTTTTTATTTAAAAAAGTAGGAGATCTCCCAACGGGTCACCCTTTATATTAATATAGATGAATATAGTTTTTATAATTTTTTTAGTTATATAAAATAGTCAGATAGTCAGTAGAATACTATGCAGTCAAAGCAATAAGCTAAGATTTTAGGACTAAAAACATACTGGACCTAAACAGACCAGTCTTCTTCAAAGATATATTTAGGCAACAGGATGGAACTATCCAGGATGGATAGTTAGTAATAATATTTCCCACGTGGTTTATATAAGAAGCTAAAATAAGAATAACGACTCCTTAAAGTTGATCAATAGTAATAATGCTTGGAGAAGATTTTTGTACATCCAATGAAGCATTTGAGGGGTTAGAGTTTAATATTTTTTAAGCACACTTACACTTTAATACACTTGCACCTACAATGTACAGTACAAACACAATATTTTTGTTGATTTTTTTCACTCAAATTGCATTCACCTAAATTTGTGCAATTTTTGCTATTTAACCGTTATTTAAAATTCCTTACAACTCGTAAATAACTGTCCCAGCAGGTTTCGCATCATCTTCGCTCATAGCCAATTAATTTCAAACCGAATATATACAGTATGTACTATATACCATATAAATGGATCGTTGACGTTTTCATTGCTGGATTATTAGCTGCAGCTGGGAGGCAAATTAGCCGTCTCTGCATTTTATGCGCCATCGTTTCATTATCGACTTGACACGTAATGCGACTATAATTAATGATTTCTTCAGTTCGAAACTGGCTATTAATTACTTTTTATATGTGTTTCTATTTTTGTCTATTTTGCTTATTTTTTGTTTTTGTCTTAAAAGCCACTTAAACTTAGTTCTTGAAATGACATTTTTATGGTTTCGAATTTTTTATGGCGTTCGCCGACTAATCGTAGACGCCAACTTGTTCGCGAACGTAATCATAGTCGCCCGGCTATTATTATAAGCTTGTCTTTAATTTTTTTTCGCCTAATTGTGGCGTTTGCTTATTTGTTTACAAGCGTTATTGCGCATTTCTTTTGTGCAAAAATTCCAAACTTTCTACCATTAAACTCGGGAATCGCCAAAGTGTCGTCAAAATTTCGAAAATATAAACAAATTAATTATAAAAGAAAAATTTTTTTTTTACAATAAATAAGTTATTTTATTAAATGTCTAAAAGAAAATATCACAAGGAAATAAATAAATACACAACAAGAACATCGGAAGAGTGCAATTCGTTCAATAGAATTTCTTTTGATTCGACGGGTTCACGCTATAGAGATCGTAATCGAACTGATCCCATGCGTAGGCGTCGGCGCCGCGCGGCACTGAGGAGCCTTTCTTCAACTTCAGCATCTTCTTTTTCTCCAGTTTGGGATCGGCCACTTCAATGCGCTGCCGTATTTCACGTTCCTGCTTCGACACGGCTTGCGGTGCACGTATCGGTGTATTCTTGGGCAAGAACTGTGTTTCGTCCATGCTGAAGTCGGACTCGGCTGTCATTTTCGGTTCGTGGAAACTGGCGAAATTCTGATACTTTATAGAATCCGTGGGGAATTTGTCATCGGCCATAATCATGTCAAAGTTGTTGCTCTGCACCATAGGCACCTCGTTCGACGCGGAGGCGAGCAGTGGATCGATATTGTATCTACCATATTTGCCAAATTTGTAGTAGAGTGGGCTGGCTTGAATTGTTAGCACGGAGAGGAGCAATAGTGCGACGAAGGTTAGCTGTAAATGTGAGAATTAAGAGTGCAATTTTATTTTTGTTGCAATGGTAAGTAAAGATTTTTTAATGTAGTAAAAATTAACGATGGCGAGTTTAGTTTAGTTAAATTATATTAGTGGATATGGTTATCTCAATTTCAGAACAAATAAATTGCGAATTTATTTTTAAAAAATGTATATTTAACTTTCGATAACTAATTTTTTTCCAAAATTAAAATAATTAACTTATTTATTTATTTAAAAAAAAAAAAAAATTACAGTTATTAATAATTACTTTAATTAATTTAAATTTAAAAAATTAATTTCATTAAAATTTATTTAAATTAAAAAAAATTAATTTAATCAAAATTTATTAATTAATTAAAAATAACTAAAAATTGTTTTTGCAAAACTAAAATTATTAAATGATTTATTAATTTTAATTTAAAAATTAATTAATTTAGTTAACTAATAAAATAAAATTAAAAAATTAACTAAAAATAAAAATTAAATATAATTAATTAATAAAAACTTAATAACTAATAAAATAAAATTAATTAATTAATTTTTTAGTTTAATTAAATAATTAAGTTTTTTATTAAAATAAGTAAATAATTTTTATTTAGTTTCGCAAAAAAAAAAATTTTGCAATTGAAAATCAAATAAAATAATTAATTAATTAATTAAGTTAAGCTTTTAACAAAATTTAAGATCGTCTAAAAAAATCTAATCTAAAAAAAATTTATCGAAAATTGTCATTTTCATTTTCATTTTCCAAACTTTGAATATTCCAATAAAATACGTTTGGAAAATTACTTCTACACAAAAATTACCATTTTCTGCACAAAATCCCGCATTTTTTCACAATAAATAGTTAACTTTTATAAGATGTTTAATCTTAGGTCTTAGACTGTGTCCTTCAATATGTTCTTAAATCGTAAAATCGCTGTGTCTTTATATCTCACTTAGCACTTGCGCACTTTCTTTATAAGCACAAACGTTTTGGGTTGTTGATGCTGTCAAAACAGTGTGGCATCTAACTGCCGATTGAAGCGTCTTTTAACTTTTGAACGAAAATTCGCATTAGCCCACACTGAAACAAGCAGACGCCGACGTAAGCACAGTAGCACCTTATACATATGTATGTACGTACCGTTGTGTACCTGAAAACTCACGCTCAGTTGGGAATCGGGCAAATTTTCGTACACAAAAAATTGGTAAAATAACAAACAAGATATAAGAAGCCAAAATCGATCAGCGAACAACGCAGAACCGCAGAGAAAAAAGGCAATCCCGCGTGAAACCCGCAGATCCGGTTTTCGGTGAAATGCGCCAATGAACGTGACCGGTCGCTCGCAAAATTCTTAAATGGTATTTCTCTACAGTCTGTTGATTTTTATTGTTTCATTCGTTGTGTTTTTGTTGTAGTTACGAAGGGAAATGTCCAAAATTGTGTGCAATTAAAGGCAAATGTGATTGCACGGCGCCGCCTGCGCAATGCGTAGCGCACTTTGCTTGGCACGCAGCTACTGGCCGGGCTGGCTGGTTTTCTGTGCAGTGAACCCTACATGACCGCAAAATGCCAATAAACGGCATTAGCGAGTTCGCGCTCGTCGGTAGGTGGGCGCAGTCGCAAAGCCTCATAAATTAAACAAATTCTGAGATTCAAAGCCGAATTTGGCAGCAAAAAATACCGAAATGAAATCAAAAGTAAGCGCGACAAAAAAGTGTTCAAGTTCAACTTAGTCACAAGTAGGTATACAAATATTTATGGTAATTTTATACCATACACAACATGCCAAAAACTTTGGCGCTGCTGCCAATCCGATATACCTACTTCAGATAGGTCTTCTTCCACCCGATCTCCCCCACGGAGTAGAGATCTTCCATTTCGTTTGCTTCCACCGGAGGGTACTGAATCGAAAACCCTCAAATCTGTGGTGTTCTCTTTCATCCGGAAAACATGACTCAGCCAGCGCAAACGCTGTCTCTTAATTCGTTGAACTACATATGTCAATGTCGTTGTATATCTGCTACAGCTCGTTCCATCAACCGCAGTATTCGCCGTTGCCAATACGTAAAGGACCATAAATCTCGCGCATAACCTTTCTTTCGAAAACTCGTAACGCCATCTTATCAGATATTGTCATCGTCCATGCCTCTGCACCATACAGTAGTGAAGTTGAGTGACTTGTAGAGTTTGGTCTTTGTCCGTCGGGAGCGGACTTTACTGCTCAATTGCCTACTCAATCCAAAGTGGCACTTGTTGGCAAGAGTGATTCTGCTTTGAATTTCAAGGCTAAACAGGCCCATTATCGAGCTCAAATAGAAGGAACAAGATTTTCGGGAAATTTTTCATAGTATAGTTATACATCAAGAGACAGAGAAATTCTTTCCAAAACAACTTTTTCCTATCTGTCTGGCAAAGCTCGAATACAATTACGGTAAAACTGTTAATCTTGTGATGCTATCTAAAAATCAAGCTATTTTTCGACGCCGTCTTGGGAGTGAAGCTGCTTCTGAGCCAGACCACATGCCATCGAACGGAACCAGTGATAATCGGACAGTGCAATATCTGGGGAATATGGCGTGTGGCGTAGAACTTACTATTTAAGCGTTTCCAGGTAGGTTTTAACGAGTTTGGCAATATAAGAACGAGCGTTTTCATACAATAGAATCACTTTTTCGTGCCTCAACTGGTATTATGGTCTTAAGGAACCCAAGTATCTCGTTTCTGAATCATTCCCAGCGCATGTAGAGGGTTCGAAATGGCTTGACGTGAACGCCCAATGCTGAAGCAAGCTCTTGCGTTTGACACGGATTTTCATCGAGCAACGTCTCCATTTCACCGTCTTCGAAGGTTTTTGGCCTTCCTTCACGTCTTTGTACCGACGAAACCAACCACAGCACGTTGTTTCACTGTAAACTTTTTTGAGTTCCCGGTGTGCTTCAGCCGCCGATTTCTTTGATTGAAATAAGAAATTTAACACTTCTCACAAATGACGATTATTTGACAAAAAATCGGACATATTCGAACAATCAAAAGTATATGACACATAAACAAAGTCACTAATTTGGAAACGCCCTTTCTTATTCAAATCTCTAGGTTAAGTTTGGATATAACAAAATCGCTCCCCACTAGCTACACTACATACTAGAGCCATCTATTGACAAACAGTGGGAACTTAGTTGCGCATGTTATTTATAATAAAATATATACTACAGATATAGAAAGCTTCTAAAATACTAAAAAGTTACACCCTTCCACACCGAGTCGTGATCTCAAAATTTCTTTGACAAAAGCGAAACAAATATTTGTGTGTGTAGGGTATCAAAATTGAAGCCTTATATCAACCGCTGTCGATCTGCCTTTTTATAATCATTTAAATATCAAGGTATTTAACACTGTTATTTGTTTTCATACATATGTACATACATACAGACATTTGCAATTATGTTTGCTCAAAAAAAGGCAATTGTGTAAGTTCGAATACAAGATTCGCTTTCATACTGTCAATATTATCGCAAGCGGCTTATCAATGAGCAGAATATTTATTGTTTACAATTATCAATTTTGACACACTTTTTTGTTGTTTTCACTTTCTCTGCAATTTTTTTAATATTTCGTATTTTTTGTCCCGGTGATACCACGCGCCGCTACTTTATTTGGGTATTATGACATTACAAGCAGCAGAGTTATGATAACTTAATAGGTTTATACTGAAAAATGCCACAATATACGAGTATATGCGCAATCACATGGGCATTATTGCACAATAAAAAGTGACAGTAATTGCTATTAATCTGACATTGCAACAAATTATGAAGTTATATTTTCGAAACCTCCCTAGGGATAAACTCAGGCTACTGGTCGCATTTTACACCGGCCACTGCAAGCTGAATAGGCATTTACGAGTATATAACATGGGCCTATCCTCTTGCGCTAACTGCCGGTTCTGCGACAGGGAGCCTGAAACACCGGAACACCTGCTAATCGACTGCACAGCAGTCTGTAGACGCAGGTTTAAGGCCCTTGGATCCATGTTTCCGGATAGGGATCGCATTGTCTCACTAGCACCCGGCAGAATATTGGACTTTATCAATATGCTGGGGCAAGGTGAATCTTTTTGGTTTAGGAGATGGCACAATAGACCTAAGTTCGCGGTGCATTCCTTATTTATCAATCTATATTTTCGAAAGAAAGGTGTTTCAGTGGGCATTTTCCTAAATGTAAAGTCTACTTGACAAAGTATGTAGTTAAAAACCCGTTGACCGGATTTATTGCTTAGTATATAAAGCGTTCGATGTTACCATAAGGAGTTTGAGAACACATAACTTCAAAATTAATACCACTAGCAACCTTACTAAACAGAAATTTTACTTTTTCGATATGTGCGCTGGGTATATAATAAGATACATAAGGTTTATCCCGAACTTAAACCTCAACCTCTGTGTTGACTTCTCAATTCAATGAATTATCATAATTATTCTTGTTTTTTTATCTTAAATTGATAAATAACTTCGGCGTCATTACACTAATTAATTTTATTGTAAAGCATTACTTATTTGAAAAGGTCTCTTATGCTTTGGGGAAAACCCACGCTGATTTACAAAAACTTTGTTTTCAATACCTGGGAGTTTTTGGCATAATTGAAGAAGCTTATAAATTTTAATTTCAATCGTAATTGAAACAAGTTCGTTTTGATTGCAAATTTACGGTAATAAAATAAATTGCAGTCTGATCTTGCAAGGGATAACCCGACTGTTGTTTTTTATGTTAAAATTTCTTTAAGTGGCGTGAACCTGCCTTTGGGTCTAATGTACATACCCACTACTAAAAAAAACTTCTAAGAAGAACTGCTCATGTCCGTTGCTGGAATATAATATAGATATAATGAGGGGTTTCACATAGTCTCATAAATTTATAAGATATAACGATCCGCAAAACATAGCGTTCAGAATTGTATTTGTAAATTTATTTTAGTATGCAATCCAACAACAAATTTTTTAAACTAGTATAAAAATTTATGATTTTATGATTTTACGATGCTTTATGACACGTTGTGAGTACCCCAAATATAACATATGATGATAATTGGGACCACAAACTTAAAATTTAATTGGAAATGTTTATTATCATTCGAAGGAACATTCTTTGGCATCTATTTTTTGAAGATTATCTCTTTCAAATGTTGGCAGCGGCTACGTCTCAGATGGTCAATCCATTGAGACCAATTTTTGATGACCCGTTCGAGCATTTCGACTGGTAACTGGCGAATGATACGCCTGACTGGATCGAAGCAGGATTGTCTGCATAGACTTTAGACTTTACACATCTCCACAGGAAAAAGTCTAATCGGTGTGATAGCACACGATCTTGGCGGCCAATTGAGCAGCCCAAAACGTGATTTTATCTGCCTACTGAAGTGTTCTCTAAATAAATACATTGCTTGATGCGATTGTGGGAAAAGGTGCTGTCTTGTTTAAACCATATGTCACCGAGATCAAGAGCTTCAAATTCAGGCATCAAATAACGGGTTATCATTACGCGATAACGGTCGCCACTGACCTCTGAGTTCTCACCGGCATCATTTTTGAACAAATATGGACCGATGATTCCACCGACCCACAAACCACACCAAACCGTTGTTCTTTTCAACATAAAATGGCATCTCTTGAATCTCTTCGCCACAAATGCGGCAATTTGGTATGTTTACATACCCATTGAACCAGAAATGGGCCTCAGCGCTGAGTAAAAACATTTTATCTTCTTCGATCTTTTCAAGAACCCATAGAGCGAAGCGATGTTGCTTGGGAAGGTCGAGCGGCTAAGTTCGGGTGTTGCCGAACATTTTATACTCTCGCATGATAAAGTGATAATCGAGATTTCATTATCCGTCATTTACATATTTTTCAAATGCCGCATTTGTGTAAAGTTTTATTCCGCTATCATCATTGGTTCCTAATGTATATATTATACAGAGAAGGCATCAGCTGGAATTCAAAATAGCGTTATATTGGAATAAGGTGTGGTTGTGAACCGATTTCACCCACATTTCGTACATGTCATCAGGGTATTAAGAAAATATTATATACCGAATTTCATTGAAATCGGTATAGTAGTTCCTGAGATATGGTTTTTGGTCCATAAGTGGGCGACGCCACACCCATTTTCAATTTTTAAAAAAGCCTGGGTGCAGCTTCTATCTGCCATTTCTTCCGTAAAATTTAGTGTTTCTGACGTTTTTTGTTAGTCGGTTAACGCACTTTTAGTGATTTTCAACATAACCTTTGTATGGGAGGTGTGCATGGTTATTATCCGATTTCTTCCATTTTCGAACTGTATATGGAAATGCCTGAAGGAAACGACTCCATAGAGTTTGGTTGACTTAGCTATAGTAGTTTCCGAGATATGTACAAAAACTTAGTAGGGGGCGGGGCCACGCCCACTTTTCCAAAAAAATTACGTCCAAATATGCCCCTCCCTAATGCGATCCTTTGTGCCAAATTTCACTTTAATATCTTTATTTATGGCTTAATTATGACACTTTATAGGTTTTCGGTTTTCGCCATTTTGTGGGCGTGGCAGTGGGCCGATTTTTCCCATCTTCGAACTTAACCTTCTTATGGAGCCAAGAAATACGTGTACCAAGTTTCATCATGATATCTCAATTTTTACTCAAGTTACAGCTTGCACTGACGGACGGACAGACGGACGGACGGACAGACAGACATCCGGATTTCAACTCTACTCGTCACCCTGATCACTTTGGTATATATAACCCTATATCTGACTTTTTTAGTTTTAGGACTTACAAACAACCGTTATGCGAACAAAACTATAATACTCTCCTTAGCAACTTTGTTGCGAGTATAATAACAGGCTATAAAGGCTAAAAAGGCTATAGAAAGAAGTATCTCTACTTTGATCACCCGTTATAACACTTTTGCACCATTTTCGCAATGTTCAGGTCGATGACATTAGCAACAAGCCAATAAGGATTACAAAATTTCACATAGCATTTAATGTCGCAGGTGTATATAAAAATTGCACTGAAAATTGGTATGACCTGTATTACAACAAAAACGATATGATGTTAAATAAAACTCTCAAATTTGGTAAAAATAGCTTCGGCTTCTATTATATGCAGATAATTTATGCCATGATTGAATAAAATATCGGCCAAATGGCCAACACCGCTCCTTTTGCATAACTCCACTCCATCAAGAGTTGGAAATGAAGATCATCCGCGTCGATTTCACCAGGTTCCACAAAAAGGTCGGACAACATACTCGTAGTGTCATAACTCTCTTTTTTGAGGTCCCGATTAATGTTACCATACCAAAATCCCCACGAAACGCTCAATTTTTGGAAATGCAATTGCATTTCCTGAACTATAAAAGTGTTTGACTCACCCAATAGCAACAATTTTGTTTGTTGACGAAGCCATTAACGCATAAATGAGTCACATCTGAGAATATGACTTTTCTATGAAAATTGTTGTAGGGTTCCATCATTCAGCCGGCGTCAATCGACAAAACTACGTCACTTAAAATGGTCTGTCGGCTTCAGTTCTTGTAGCAACAATTCTTTCACTGCAAAAAATATGGGGTATTGTTCAAGCTAATCTTACAAACCTTAAATTAAGTTCTCGTTAAAATTAAAGTAATGTTTCTAGTTAAAATTCCTGGAACAAATGGCAGCCATCAATTCAATGTCTATCGAGTTCTTTGAATGTCAAGTTAAAATTGAAGAACATTTTTGAGGTTAGGTAGAATTGTTACCTTGACAAGGATAATATCCTATTGTAATGTCCAGAAATCTATATAATCTGGCAATATCAAAGAAAATTTATATGGATGCATTTATCTTTGGCATAAGCATTTACGAGAACTATTCAGAATAGACGGCTCGAGTAAGGTTAATAAAAATTATTTAATCCATCGATCGAAATAAATGATATCCAATACAAAAACAGTCCTTAAAAAACTATCACTCAATAATTTGCGTTTGCAAAGAAGACAAAACTATAAGCTTAATTGCCTATGAATGGGTTAGGAAAGTCCACAAAGGAAACATTTTTTAATATCAAAATAACGAAAATTATATGTATGTATAATATATTCAAAATAATATAACTTATCCCACATTTACATAACAGCAACAAAGTTCCAGAAGCATTAACAAATCGGTATGCCGATACCTCAACCCCAAAGGCTATAACATGATTAATTGCTGTTGCAAGGAAAAGTCGTGTTGAACTGTCAGTTCGATTACTTTAGCTTTCAATTTCTTAATTTCAATATTTTTTGTGCGCTTTGACATAATAATTTACGCTTGCTTAATATGTAAATTTGATTGTTTACAAGTGTAAACTCATGCGCATACAGCACGCACTTTTACAAAAAACCCAATTTCCAATAAAAAAAAGCGTCATGGCAGACGCATTCAAAATTTTAACTCTGGATCGAAATGAAATAAAAAATGTCTCAGACTTTTTTTGTGCATAAATGCAAATTGCATAAAATAAAAACAACAACAATAAATGTTGAATTATTCGAGCGCTTAAAAACACATTTTACATATAAAATAAGAAAACCCCAACGAGCAGAGGTTGAGATGTGCGCAAAAAAATTATCAATTAATTCATAAGCGAGTCGAAAAAAATTCATTCGACGAGTCGAAAAACTTAAATAAAAAAAATTGCTTTTAGTTAAGTGTTTCATTCAACTTTGGAGTTATATGCAAATATAGGTACATACATACAATACATATCGTCAGCTAATGTTTTGCATTTTATCATAAAAAAAAATTGAAAATCGTCATCAGATGTAATAATAACCAATATATAACCATTTTATAATGAAAACTCTAATTTTGTTTCAAAATGAGTGTGTGATAACCAACATATAACCATTTCATAACCAAAACTCAAATTTCGTTTCAACATTAGTGGTTTCAATTATATCGTTTCTCCTTCGCCTCTAAACTTATGAAAAGTGGATGTTACGTTATTTTGCACTATAGCTGACATGTAGGTTATACTTAAGAGATCTGTTTCAATAAACTGAGATCTAGAAATTTCTCGAGGGCTTGAACTTTCATAAGACTTTATAATATATGCATGTTTATTCCACGAATTTAATTGCCTAAGACGATGTCCAAGTGCAGAAAAAAACCCGACGACGCAACAGGTCTCGTGCTAAACACACTTCGCTTTTCACTCACATTAGCCCAAATTTAAACAATTCGTTTATTTCACCAACAAAGCAGAAGCCAATACACGATATTCAAAGAACAAAAGCAATTGGCAGTTAATTTCCCCCAACAACATCAAAAGTGACCACTTCTCAGATATAATAAATAAGTGGAGAGGAAAATTCACTGCACAAGCGTAAAATTTCAAATAATTGTTTTGTCCTATCGTCTGCATTTAATCTCTCTAACAACCAGAAACAAGAGCTCAGGCTGAAAGATTATCCCGTTGCAGCATTGTGCATGCAACAGACGCCTGTGCTCGCAAAGGCTCATGAACACTGGCTGCCGTGAGAGCGGGAGAAGCAAGGGCAGCTTAAATGAGAATAGGAAATTCGTCAGCGACATGTGTCCAAACTTTAAAGCGACGCGCAACATGTTTTTGACGCTTCTATTAAACGCGCCATGGAGATGATAAAATAAAAGTGGAATGACAACAAAAAACAAAGCAAAACAAACGCAAATATCTCTGCAACTTGAAAGGCGAATAAGAATGGTTGCCGTTTTCGGTGGAAGCTGGCGGAAGCATCAAACGAAAAAAGCTTTGGAAATTAGTAGGAACATAAAGCGAAAGAGCTAAAGGGCGCATAATCTAGACAAATAATTGTTTAACTGCTACGAAAATGTTACTGAGGCTGAATAATGGAAATTTTTACGCTTCGTCGCATTTTAAATTATTTTCATAATAAAAGCTTTTGCGAGATAAACCATAAAGCTTCACTAGCACACCATACACGAAGTAGGTAATTATTATATTATATATTAAATGGAATAAAATTTATAAAATATTGAGGTTAATTAAAGTTACCTACAATTAGGTGAAAATTTTATAAAGTAATATATGTTTCTGAAATATATATAACTATTTTCTCAATATAAAAACTCCAAAAATTAGTTGAACTTACATCGTCGTTATAATAATATATTTAAGAATGAGAAAGAGAGTCAAGACTTATACACTCTAAGTGAAAACGAAACAAGCAATCAACTTTCATATTAATTGCCAATAAAGCCTTTCTCTGCTTTCTTTCAAAACTTCAAGAACCAATGCATTTTTTCTATCAAACAAGCTGACAAAACATACGGAACGAAACTACTGTTGTCTACAACTATCTGGTGTTAGATTTCGTATCGTAATGAGCCCGCAACTTTTCGTCGATACAGTTAAGTCGTCAAACGAACATACTTGAAACTGTCTAAGCATATAAGTGATTTCGGATAGGACACCAGCCACAGCTATCCTATCTAAATATCCCTACGATCTCATTATGTTACTAACACTTTATTTTTAGTACTCTTTGAACATTAAATCGAGTCTTCGTAGAGATCTACTTGAAGTTTGGGGTGAAAAAAATCTCAGACTTAAATATTTGTTTGTTTTATGACGATTTCGAATGGCTAACAAATGGTTGTAGAATTAGATAAAGTAATAAGACTTTCTTTGTGATAGAAATATACTCATGATTTTTCCCTCCTAGTCTATGATAAGATTTAACATGGTTTGATCCAAAATCGAGAGTTCAAGAGGAAAGCGAGACGCATTTGCAGACCGAAATTCGTGAGTACGAAGAGCTTTACAAGCTGGCCGACAGGAGAAATGCTCAAAAATTATACGAAAAGATGCGACTAACAGAAGGTTTCAAGACCGGAGCATAATCTTGGAGAACGCCCAGAGGTAATCTAGTGGCTGATGTCCAGAGCATACTAAAATTATGGAGGGAAGGCTTCTTCAGCCTGCTGAATGGCAGTAAAAGCATAACCCAAGAGACGGTTAACCCGATTCTCCAATCTGTGACGATGGAGCAGACGTTCCATTGCCCGACCATGAAGACGTTCGAATAGCAATTACCCGTCTGAAGAATAACAAAGTGGCGGGGGCCGATGGATTGTCGGCCGAACTATTCAAATACAGTGGCGAAGAACTGATCGAGGGTATGTATGCATCAGCTTTTAGAATATTTTTATTAAAGTGTGCTCTGCCCAATCCAAAAAAGGAAGACCCAATAATCTGCGCCAACTTCCGTGGTATAAACTTCCTCAACAATGCACATACGGTTCTATCGGGCATACTGTGTGAAAGATTGAAGCCCACCATCAACAAACTGATTGGACTTTATCAGTGTGGCTTCAGGCCTGCAAAATCAACATCTGACCAGACATTCACCATGCGCCAAATCTAGGAAAAGACCCGTGAAAAGAACAACGACACATACCACCTTTTCATCGATTTTAAAACTGCTTTTGACAGCATGAAAAGGAGCTGCCTTGATGCCGCTATGTCTGAATTAGCTATCCTTGCAAACCTAATACGATGCGGCTATGTAAACTGACGTTCGATACCAAGCAAGGTTTCAGACACGGCGACTCCCTGCAATCTACTGCTGGAGCAAATAATGTGTTGTCAAAAAAGTCTTGCGGTATTTTTATTGATTTTTTTTTTATTGAAATTGAAATGAATTTTTGATGACTCATGCCCAGCTCTTGACCGATGCTACGGCTGCTACTATGCCGGTCTCTTTCGACCAATTCAGCGATTTTATCGCAATTTTCGATGACAGGTCTTCCGGAGCGTGGCGCATCTTCGACCACCTCTACACCAGAACGAAAACGTTGAAACCATCGTTGTGTGGTGGAAATGGAAGCTGTATCGGGTCCATAAACTGCACAAATTTTATTGGCGACTTGAGATGCATTTTTGCCTTTATCGTAGTAGTACTGTGAAATATGCCGTATTTTCTTGCGAGGCTATAACTCACGAACGACTTAAAAGAAGCGACAATCAATCAAACACGTCTTAGCGAGTGAAATGAGCTTTCCAAAAAGGTATAGCATGACCCGATGCGACGAATAAAACTAGAACTACGCGCTTTCAGCGCCAACTAGCGAAAATACCGCAAGACTTTTTTGACAACCTATTAATTCGACCCGCAGAGCTGAATAGAGAAGATACAATCTTCTACAAGAGTGTACAACTGCTGGTATATGACGATGACATCGATATCATTGACCATAACAATGGCGCCATTACATTGTTTTCTCCATGTTGGACAAAGAAAGTGGGTCTGGTTCTAACGAGAACAAGACGAAATATCTCCTGCCATCAAACAAACAGTCGTCGCACTCACGACTAAGCCACGTCTCTGTTGGCAGACATAACTTTGAAATCGCATACGAGTATAATTTCGGAAGGAAGAACGACTAGCGCGCTCTTGTAAACTCGGCTATAATCGCGTAAGTTGTGTCTACGGCAATAAAAAATAATAATTCCTGACTCATAACAACCTCTAGGCACCGAGTACTATCTTGATTATATTTCTTTTTTATCTGAAACTTTCGAAAAGTCTTTCTTCTGCATGCTTATTTGTTGGAACCAAATGTAAGAAAAACTTTTTTATTTGACAAAACGTTCTCACGAAGTTTGACATTAATTATTGTCGAAGTAAACACCACAATCTTCAAATAAATTGTTTACGTCTCGGCGAAAGTCAGATTAAAAAAACTAAATCATATATCTGCCATTACCTTTAATGTTACAAAAAATGCTATGAAGGGTACTATTTTCGGTGCAATAGTGTTAACTATTTTTCTTGTTTTAGCTAAAAAAAAATCGAAAAAATAATTCCTATAGTTGTTGATATAGTACATCTACATATATATATGTATGTACAATTTCTTTTGCAACAATGCTTCTGCATACCATGCAGCCTTACTCGTTTGATTTCTAGCACATTTAGCTCCAAATACACTCGTACACACATACTACACTCTAAACATACAAATAAATTTATATAAACATTCGTAACAGTACTTAAACCATCCGATGACACTTTGTTTCCTAAATGCAAGGCGACATACCGGAAATGACTTTATTACAAAATTTACAACTTGCAAATATTAGCTTTGGCATTAGACGCTCAATCGAGCCCTGGACAAAGTGTTGATATGCTGCAACAACTGGCAATTGCAACAGCATTTAAATTACTTGTATTTGATTTCTACAACTAATTGTATTTAGCTACCAACAAATCCATGCCAGACTTACTAATACATACGCATGCAATCAGCAAACCACAAACAGCCACCTAATCACCCAATCACACTCGATTGTGTGTTGAATACCAATAAATTCACTGTGGCACATATGCATATAATTACACACAAACATACACACATACACATGTGTCTGCTTGCAACAGGCAAAGTGCTTTGGTATGGTCGAAATGCACTGCAATGATAATAAATAAATGAAATCCATTTCGAGTTCATTCAAATTGACCAAAATAAGCCATTGAGTAGCTGTGCTATTTGTTGTATTACTGCCGCATTGTTTTTGTGCGCATTTAATTACATTAAACTACACTTGAAGGAAATTGTGGCATTTCGGCATTATATTTCGTTATTGCCACTTCGGTTTGCTTGGGTAAATGAAGCTTAGTTTCGGTTAGTTCAATAATTATTATCAGTTATAATTAACTTTTGTTATGGTAACCAAATTTTCGATTTCCAATATGGAAAACTTTGCTGCATCATTAACTTCGGTTGCACAGAAGCTATAATAAATTTCACGGGTGCATATCTTATTGCACAAAAAGTGTATAAAATGCTTCTTATTTTGATATTGATAGGCCAATATGCTTGGCAGCCATATACTAAAGTACGCATATGCCAAATTTCATGGAGATAGCTTGTCAAATAAAAAAGCTTTCCACACAAGAACTGGATTTCGATCGGTCTGCTTGTATGGCAGCTATATGGTAGTGACTCGATATAGGCTGTTCCGACAAATGAGTAGCTGCTTTAGGAGTAAAGGACGTGCACAGAATTTCAGAGCGATATACTTATTTTGAAGTGAGAGACTAAATCGCGTATAAACAGACAGACATTACTCAGTCGGCCGGAACAGAATTTTTAAATGCGTTTTTCTCGGAAACTGTCTGTTTCAAAACGATAGTCACGAATTCTCAGGTTGTACTGAAGCAATTTATCTGAATAAGAGAGTATTGTTTATGGATGGCTTGGAAGCATCCATATCCTCAAAATTAATTTGTATATATTTTTATTAAATTCGAGAAAAAGATTGTATGATATTAGACTTAATATACGCCATTCAGGGTATAACAAACCGCCACATTTTCATTTCTCAGAATAATTCAAGACTCTTTCAAATTCAATTTCAGTAAAACTTATAATAAATGCGACTTTTATTCTCTCAGTGTAGCAAAAAATGCGCATTACCAAAGGAATTAAATCCAAAGATTCAACATATGCCGGCTTTGGCGCTAATTCCTGCGCAAACATTATATCCAATTGCATTTGCTCTTTGAAAACAAATGAATTTCTGTCACAAACAGATTTTTCAACACAAAAATCGACACATAGTATAGACCTGTTCCCTAGAGAAAACCACCAATTCACCACTTCGCATAATTCACCACTGAAGTCAGCAACGAACCTGTGAACGCCGACTAATAGTCAATACGCATACTTGCGCCATCACATAGAACCATTGAGGCAACAATTTGATAGCTTGAAAAAGTTATTGTAAAAACTGAAATACCAGAACTTGCCACATATGAAAAAATTGCCTAATGGAATGTGTAGCATCCACGTGAAGTGAGCAAAAGCGTGCATTGATGCAAGTTTTTTGTGCCTCAATCTGCACATTAGTTAACATCGAAAAAATGAATTTATGTATTTGCAAATGTAACGCACGCACACAAACAGCCATGTACGCAGTGCAACTTGCAACAGCTGCCACAAATGCACGCCATGTGATGGCGCATTTCACTTTCACACTTTTACTAATGCATTTGCCGCTGTTGTTGTTGCTGTAATTGATGTTGCAGTTGCAGTAAATACTGCTGCATTGTTTCATTATCGTTGGCATGACAACGTGTCATCATGCGTATAAGCAATAAAAATCTCTGCTGCCACCACATTGCGGCAATCAAAATTTTCCGTATGTTCTGTGTGATGTAGAGAATTTCTGCATGTGTCTACTTTAGAAAAAAAAAATATGTAAAAAATATAGACAATATAATATTTACAACAACAAAAAAATGTTTCTAGAACGACGGAGTGAGATACTTAAATTGCTTAATTAGTGAGCAGACATAAATCTTCAAAAGGTTTTATTGACTTCGAAAAGAAAATTTTGAATAAGTATGGATTTCAGACTGAGCTGTGATTTACCACTGTAATATGATATCCCAGTTTAAAGGAAATACTCATAATTCATCCAGAAAGGAGCAAGAAGATCATAGCGAAAATTCGACCATACAGAGGAGCTTCGAAAGTTAGCAATATGGAAACTATAGACATCATCGAACCTCCATTTCTCATCTCACTAAATATGTGTGCTGCTCTTTTGTAAAAAAAAAATGATATGCTGAAGTATCAATAAAGTTATCGAGTTGAATTCGATTCGATGCATATTACTTACTGCTTTATTCAATGCTACTAAGTTTAGTTTAACACATTTTTCCTGCCCCAAAGGGCTAAATGGTTTACTAGTAATTTTACTACTCTGAAAAATATGTATATATAGTTACAGAAATATAATCCAGAAATTCGACATTTTGTTTCAGAAACATAATTAAAGACTGTTGCCATTTTGAAATATAATAAATAATGCTAAAATACCACTGAAGTTACAAAGTGTAGCAACATATGCAGATTAAATTGTTAAAAATCCAATGAGATCCGTAATTGCTGCTAAATTTGAAGCGACGCGGCTTGAAAGAGAACTTGAAATAGATGCTTCATTCAGCACCATTTGTAATATTAGGTCTACAACTTTGCTTCCGCCGTTTTCCAATAGATGTCTCTAGGGTCAAGCACTGGTCGATTAAATCATTTTATATCGATCTTGGACATTTGTGTCAACACTAACCCAACAAAATATTTGGAGAGATCTGTTTGCATCCAAAATTTATTCTCAACATTTGCGGGAAATTTTGCTTTTCTTTTTTAAATCCAAGAAAAGTGCGGCTGAGGCTCATCGAATGCTTTGGGATACGTACGGTGAGGCTATCCTAAGTGAAAGAACATGTCGCGAATGGTTTCAACGTTTTAAGAATGGTGATTAGGAAGTCGAAGATACTGAATTGGAAGCATTACTCGACCAAGATGCGTTTCAAACCCAAGAGGAATTGGCCGAATCGTTGCAAGTGACACTGCAAGCCGTATCAAAACGCCTCAAAGCCATGGGGATGATTCAGAAACAAGGAAACTGGGTTCCTTACGACTTGAAACCAAGAGATGTCGAACGGCGCTTCTTTGCATGTGAAAAGCTGCTTCAAAGGCAACCGAAAGGGATTTTTACATCGCATTGTAACTGGCGACGAAAAATGGGACCACTACGATAATCCTAAGCGAAGAAAGTCATGGGGAAAGCCTGGACATGCCTCCACGTCGACGGCAAAACCGAACATTCATGGCGCCAAGGTCATGCTCTGCATTTGGTGGGACCAGCAGCAAGTGAAACCATCACAGGAGATCGATACCCCACGCAATTGATGCGTTTGAGCCGAGCACTAATTGGATTGATACTTGGATCGACGCGAAAGATGAGGAGTTCCTTCGGCACGGAATACGTGAATCTGGCAGCATGGTCAAAAGTAAAAGTTAGCGACGGCCAATATTGTGAATAACATTTTTGTGACCGTTTTTATACAATAAAACCTTAAATTTACAAAAAAAAAAAAACAGCGGAAGCAAAGTTGTAGACCAATATGTTCGTTTAATACATTCTCCGCAGTTTATCCTCCAAGTTTCCCAATATTGAAAAATTAGTAACTGGAAAAATAAGAAAAAAACAACAATACTCATCGCTGCAGAGTCCAAATGTGATATTCTATCTCTAAGTCATGCACTCAGCGTGAGTCTTCGATCGATCTAGCAAAAGCATTAAATATGATAGATACGCTGCTAGTTCCGAAATCGAGGACAAAAAGCTGAGGAACGCTTTCGATCCAGTTATTCAGACACGAAAAAATGGCGGCAGAACTGAAACGCGAAAATTTCTGCGTGAGAACTTGCGAAAAATACTACAGGGTCTCAGTGTACTACATTCCTCTGTTGGATACAATCGGCGAAGATTTGAAGACGCGCTTGGATTTCAACTGAGTTTGCTGTTTTCAAAAAAAGTATGTGCTTGGAAAACCAAAGAAATGGAAGATCTTATTGATTGCTTGATTGATAGATTCAAAGACCTTTTGATAATGACAGCGTCGTGCAAGGTTTGAGGCTCAAAGGTGAACTTGATCACTGGCAGTGCCATTAGGGGCAGAAGCAAAAGACAAAAGACAACAAGTTACCGACTACTGCATTGGAAATGTTCAGGACTGCAATGCAGACCTATACCCCATAGTCCATAGTTTTCTGCTCATATTCTGCGCACTTCCTGCGACGAATGCGGGCTCTGAACGCTTTTTTTCGACACTTCGCCGCACGAAAACGTGGCTGAGGACGAACATGCTTTAAGATAGATTGATCGGCCTGGCGTTGCTGCACACGCATCATGACATTGAAGTCACTGTAGAAGAAGTTCTCGAAAGATTCTCAAAACTTGGCACACATCGTTTTGTTTTGTGAAAATTTTCTATTCAATACACGAACTGACTATAGTAGTATACGAGGGCTGCTATATATATTTCTGTCCTAATAATGAAAATAGGAATATTTATCAACGAAAATGGTTTTATTGTTTTTCAAAATATTCTCCATCAAGATTTATACACTTTTGCATGCGCTCAAACCAATTTTCGAAGCACTTTTTCCACTCCGATTGAGACACCTCCAAAACATGGTTTTTGAATGCTTCAACAGCATCTTCTGGCGACGAAAATCGTTGACCACGCATTATGTCTTCTTGATGTGTGGGAATAAAAAGAAGTCATTGGGTGCCAAGTCAAGGCTGTACGGCGGATGACCCATCAATTCGACGTTTTGGCCGGTCAAAAAGGCGCTGGTTTGAGCCGATGTGTGAGAGCTAGCATTGTCATGGTGCACAATGATTCGTCTTCTCTTTCGTTTTTCGAATTTCTCCGAAGACCTCAGGCAAACAAATGGTGGTGTACCACTCAGAATTGACCGTCCTACGTTTCTCAAGCGGAACAGTCGCCACATGACCAGTTTTGCCGAAGACACAGGCGATCATTTGCTTCGAAGTGCTTCTTCCACGAACAACTTTCGTTGGATTTGGCTCGTCTTGGAAGACCCACACGGTCGATTGCTGTTTTGTTTCGAGCTCATACGCATAGATCCATGATTCGTCACCTGTGACGATCTTATAAACGTCTTTTGAAGCACCGCGATCGTATTTTTTCAGCATTTCTTTACACCATCCACACGAGCCTTTTTTTGAGCGATTATCAAATTGTGCGGGATCCAACGAGAACAAACCCTTTTTACGGCCAGAAGTTCATGCAATATCGAATGTATGCTGGTGGGAGACATGCATAGGCATGCCTCTATCTGAAGGGATGTTACATGACGGTTTTCATTATCAGTTCACGTACGGCATCGATGTTTTCTGGCACAACGGCTGTTTTTGGACGACATTCGTCTTCGTGATAATCCACGTCTATAGTTGTGAAAAATGATCGCACGAAAATGTTCACGAGTTAATTCCATTTGTTGGCCAAGATGAATTTTTTAATTCCCTGTAAATAAAACAATTCACTATTAAATGACAAAACGTTCTGAATGATGTTATGCTAAAAAATGTCAAACTTTCCAACGGAAATGTCAGATTGTCAGGCCAGAAATATGTATATATGTATAGCAGCCTCCGTATATTGCAATACTAAACTGTATAAAGATAACTATATTTAATATAATAATCCTCATGTTTCCAGGTCCCTCCGATTTCAACTACAAGTATTTTTTTGAAGGCACTTTTTGGTAAGAATTAGATTTAAAATCTACTGCATTGTTAACAATTTCGCCATAAATTATTTTTTTTCGTATCGTTCGATTAATTACGACCTATTTTCATCTATTAACTGATGAAATACGATTTTTGATTTCAGGTGAATCCTTCGTCTGCTATGCTGACCACCGCGAGGAGACGTTTTTGGGCATAGCCTTCGGAAACCAGTCGGCTGAATTTCCAAAAATTTACATTAAAAATTAGCAAAATAATATTTAAATGTTGCTTTTGGATATACACAAAAGTTGCAATAAATTAACTCATGTATTATATAAACAAAATTGTAAAATTAGGCATTTTTTTCGGCCGTCAAAACCCACATAACCCCCAAAAACTTAAAATATTGGGTGCTGAGAGAATTTCATTCATCAATAACCTATGATTTTGTACAGCTCTTTTTCAGTGCCGCCAATTTATTTGATTACTCACTGAAACGTGTTCGATTCACTACTCTCTAATGCTGGGCGAATCGAAAACAGCTATTATTTCATTTATACCTATACTAAAAACTGTTCTTTAACCACAGTATATACAAATGTAATTCATTTAAAAAATATATGCATGTGTGTAACAGTTCTGATTTTCGCTGACACCACGAAATGCTACCGAATTCCCTTTGCGCACCACAAATTAGGTCAAATGGCCACGCTTCCATGTCCTTTAAGTGGCGCTAATTTTGTTATTTCACCTTCTGATTTCCAGCACAACCGGCTACTTCAGCAAATTTTCGCTGCTGAGCAAAGTTGTTGCAAATCAAGTTGTTTACATTTGTTCTAATTGCGAATACCAATCAGAGCGCGAAACACACACACACATGCATGCTGCTATTAGTATTGGCACATGGAATTTGAAAAGTTAGTAAGAGAGCAGTTGGTTATACCCAGTGCACGTTTCAGGCATTGCTAGAGTATACAGTTGCTGAGACAAAAGAAGAAGATAAAAATTGTTATTTTTTTGATAAAAATTCACTTACACTCGCAAAATATTTAATGGAAAAGTGGGTTTATATAAAATTTTATTTGTTTGTAATATTTTAAATTACAACAATAATCGAGAGCACCAACCGTGTGTTGCGCCCGAAAGTATGCACCAATTGCAATCGACAGCCACTCGAAAGATCAACACGCGCAACATTTGCAGTCTCACCTAATTGTGAGCGGCGGCAACGGCGACAGCGGCGCAGGCTCGGCACGGCAATTTGCTCAGCTAGTGATTTCGTGAATTGTCGAATGCGCGACGCACGACTGCGCGCCTCATCACTGGCAACGTTGCAACGTGGCCTGACAACAATGGCATAAAGCACTTAATTTGCCAGCGCTAGATGCCTTGGCAAGGAGGCAGGCAGCTGGTGAGGCGCGTGACATATTTTCACTTCCAGCAGCTGGCAGTTCGTTCTTGGTTATTACCGAATTCGCAGCAATAAAAATTCGGCAACAAAGCACACACACACTCACGCACACATTCATAAATGTTGCTTACATATTGCTCGAGTGCCTTGGCAACGCCATCTTGCATGTAACTACAAGTAGCGCTCGCATAACGGCACGTTCGCTCTTTCATGTCTACTTCTGCTCCGCGGCGCCGCTGCATGCGCCGCTCACCTCTTTCGCGCCGCTTTATTTGCCTAAGCGAATGTTTAGAATTTAATTAGGTTGTTAGTTTGCTGTCATGCCAGCGCTGCTGCTGGCCAACAACAGCGCCGCCGTGGCGTGTTGACGCTGTGGCAGCTGGAATAGCAACATCTGCATCGTTTCAGCCTCAGCGTTGGACGCAGTCATTTTAACTGGAATTGAATTAAGCCATTAACTTTGAGTCAACGGTGGTGGCTTTACTAACTTTATTGTTTTTGTTGTTCTTGCGAACTTGTATGCTTCAAAGTAACTGACTAGAAATTTTCAACACACACACACACATAGAGACGCTCGCAACAGCACTCGTTTGGTGTCTGCTGCTGAAAGTTGTGCAGCAACGCCTTGGCCACCGCTGCTGGTTTGCCTTCGCCTTCGCCTTTGCTTTTGCATGCCAGCACGCACTTGATAACTCAAATAAAACTCACACAGAACTCAAATAGCAACAAATGACAAGTTCTAGCAAATAAATTCGAGCTCATACAGCACTCGGTACGCTGCTGATTGCAATTTATTTGTCTGATGTAGGTGAATTCTCTTAAATTTTATTTAAGTTTCTTAGCAAGGGGTCGTGTAAGCATTGGAAAATATCTACATATACCAAATCTTTTGTTCGAAATTCCTGTATTTAAGACTTCTAACTTCCGTCGGATGTAAAAATTTTTAATTATTGTTAATCACAAGGCTTTTAAATTAGGGAAGAAATACGAAATAACTTGATGATTAGGTTCTTCTTCTTCTTTATTGGTGTAGACACCGCTTACGCGGTTATAGCCGACTCAGAGCTGAAGTGTTTTCATCCATTCGGACGACATGGTCTAGCCAGCGTAGCTGCTGTCTCTAAATTAACTAAACTATGTCAATGTCGTTGTATATCTGTTACAACTCATCGTTCCATCGACTGCGGTATTTGCCGTTACCAATGCGTAAAGAGCCAGAAATCTTCCGCAGAACCTTTCTCTCGAAAACTCATCAGATATTGTCATCGTCCATGCCTTTGCATCATTAAGCAGGGTGGGAATGATGAGTGACTTATAAAGTTTGGTCTGTGGTCGTCGAGAGAAAACTTTACTTCTCCATTGCCTACACAGTCCAAAGTAGCACATGTTGGCAAGAGCGATTTTGCGTTGGACTTCGAGACAGACTTTGATGTTGGTGTTAATGCTGGCTCCAAGATAGACTTCCACGACGACTTCGAAGTTATAACTGTCAGCAGTGACGTGGGAGGCAAGTCGCAAGTGTGACGATTGTTTGTTTGATGACAGGAGATATTTCGTCTTGCCCTCTTTCACTACCAGGCCCATTTCCTTTGCTTCCTTCTCCAGTCTGGAGAGAGTAGAACTTACGGCGCGGATGTTGAGGCCAATGATATCAATATCATCGGCATACGCCAGCACCTGTACGAGGTGTGTTGAAAAAGTATCGCGAATTTTGTGTTTTTTCAAAAATTATTTATTTATTCATGAATATCTATTTTGTCCCCTTCAAAGTAATCCCCATGAGATATTATACACTTGAGCCAACGGTTTTTCCAATCTTCGAAGCACTTCAAAAAATCATTTTTTTTATCTTCTTCAGCTCCTCCTTCGATGCCGTCTTTATCTCGTCAAGAGAAGCGTAACGTCGTCCTTTCATGGGCCTCTTCAGTTTAGGGAACAAGAAAAAGTCATAGAGGGCCAGATCTGGGATACGGTGGCTGCGGCATCATTAGTGTGTTGTTTTTGGCCAAAAAGTCGCGCACAAGCAACGATGTGTGAGCAGGGGCGTTATCGTGGTGCAAAAGCAAATTTTTGTTCTTCCACAAATCCGGGCGTTTCTGGCGCAAATTGCGCATAACTTGAAGATAATATTCCTAATTGACCGTTCTTCCCTGTGGCAAGAACTCATGATGCACCACGCCCCTGCAATCGAAGAAAACTGTCAGCAAACTGTCGCGATACTTTTTGAACACACCTCGTACACTCTTACAGAAGATTGTCCCTTCTCGATTAAGGTCTGTAGCTCGAATTATTTTCTTCAGCAGTAGATTGAAGACGTCGCACGATAGCGAGTCGCCTTGCCTGAAACGTCGTTTGGTATCGAACAGCTCGGAGAAATCCTCCCAGACTCTGACGGAGCTTTTGGTGTTGCGAAACATCAGTTTACACAGCCGTATTAGTTTTGCGAGGATACAAAATTCAGACATCGCGGCATAAAGACAGCTCCTTTTCGTACTGCCAAAAGCAGCTTTGAAATCGACAAAAAGGTGGACTCTATTTTCACGGATCTTTTCCAAGATTTGGCGCATGGATAAGGTCCAATCAATTTGTTGACGATGGGCTTTAATCTTTCACACAATTCGCTCGATAGAACCGTATACGCGATGTTGAGTTGGCTTATCCCACGGTAGTTGGCGCATATCGTGGGGTCTCCCTTTTATGGATTGGGCAGAGCACACTTGAATTCCAATCGTTGGGCTAATTGCTATTCGAACTTCTTAATGGTCGGGCAATGGAACATTCACTCCATCGTCATAGATTGAGAAATCGGGTTCACAATCTCCTGGCGTTATGCTTTCACTGCCATTCAGCAGGCTGGAGAAGTGTTCCCTCTATAATTTTAGTATGCTCTGAGCATCGTTCCTAATACATTTGTAAATCAAATTGTTACTTCATTGTCGGCTTCAACCACCTACAGTCACCTCTCAACTGCTTGTTAAGGTGCTGGAGGTAATTTCTTTTATTGTTCGTCCATCTGTTTGTATGTGCTGTAATTAGACTCTCAGTTTTTGGAATATCGATCTGAAATTTTACACATGTCCGGAACCGTCGATATCGGATAACTATCGCATATAGCGCTATACAAACAAAGCTATCAAAATCACGCTTTTGTATGAAAGCTTTTTTATTAGTGAAGGATATTATACATTCCGTGTAGTCGAAATTAGGTTTTTCTTCCTGTTTAATTTGGAAAGTTTGAGTAAATTCTATAATTACTATAAGTACTTAAACTAAAATACCTGACCGAGAGAACGCCACAGATAAAAAAAGTCGGGAAAATGCATGAAAATTTAGGAAAACGTAAAATTAAATTTAATCAGTAAGTTGGCATCCCAGAGGAGTGCCGAGATCAACCTGAACCAATCGATTCAATGATCTCAACACGCCCCAAACTTCTCTGCTTTTCTTAGAATATACTTATATCAAATCACACAAACTGCAAACAACAACTTTAATCTCTTTAAAGTTCCATTGCCCTCACGTTCAACATCTACATATGCAACCCTGTACATTTCATTATGCACGCTTCTGGCGCCTTTACCACCCAACACTGAATTCGCATTTTTCTAATTTCCAACGTTGATTTTCACATTTCTCCTTCACTAATTAACCGGCAAAAGTAGCTTAAATTTCAAATAATCTTTTTAGTGCAACTCAACATAGAAACTCGCTCGCCACAAGCGCAAACACAAAGCATAAGTGAAGTCAGCCGACAGTTGGCCGCAATCAATCCGGCAGCCACACTTCAACACCTCAGCAAGTGCATTCAGGCTGTCAGCTGCTAAGAACACACACTAGTACACATTTGTAGATATGTATGTATATTTATGTGTATGTATTTGTGTATATATGTGTGTCTATTGTATGTATGACATGCATTATGCGCCGCACGCGAGCGTGTGTAATAATATGATAGGCATTAAGGCTTCATTTACAGCGTCACGCTCATCTTCGTTCGCTCGCCCATTCACTCGCCCATCTATTCACGGCGGCACACACATGCAACATGGCACCTGCAGCGGTACAGGTACCCAATATGTTGATTTTTTGGCTTAGCGGTAATGCTAAACTACTTGGCGATCAACTACTTTGCTGGCAACTAGTTGCTTACTAGTACGCATCAGTACTGTAGTCGGATTCTCGTGATTTTGAAACAAAATTAATGGTTTTTGCATTAAATATATAAAGTTTTAAATGTATTTATTAACGTTTTTTTAATATTTGATGACAAAGAGCAAATATTAAAAAAAAAATTTAAAGTTTCAGTGTGTATTGACATATTCTCATTTGCAACCGAAGTTATGTGAGAAACGCTGCTATTAGCGCTGGTATTGCCGCGACTTGTTTATGTTGCACACAAATGCACATTTTTGTGGCAGACGGCGGTCTGCTTTTGTTGCCTGGTGGACGCGAAACCAAAGCCACCAAAGCTTTTCACACACCGCTACATGCAAATACGCTTTGTGTGTGTATATGTGTGTATTTTTGTGGCAGGCAACAACCGGCGCTGAGCACATATTTGTATATCTGTCATTCGCGCTAAACAAAAATCACAAAACATATTGCAACAGCAGCGGCGACGGCGACGGCGACGGCGGCGCGACAATAAACAAGCACAAAAACACTTTTCACACCTTTTTTACTCACCATTTGCACCACTGAATGCATTTGCATGTGTGTGCGGCTATTTGTTGTTGCTTGTGTTTGTTTGTTTTCGCTGGCATGCATGTTAATAGTGTTTTGCGTTTATTATGTGTGCACACACACACACACATGTGCACGTTTGTGACATTTTTCTTGTTGTTTCAGCGCTTTTTGTTGCATGTTGCCAGCAACTTCTGTCACTTCAACACCCTTACGGCTGCAACAAGCGTCCATTTAGAGCCCTCTAACGCTTTCTTTATGCACCGCGCATACAACTCTATTTGCAAAACTTTTTTTTGTTTTTGTTGTAATTGTTGCCTGGCACTCAACACGATTCTATGGATTCTATGGGCACTCACTCGGCTACAATGTAGAAGTAATTTTCACCATTTTTCTTAATTTTCCTTTTTGTACACGCTATCTTTGGTGTTTGTGCTATTGTTGTTATTGCATACTCGCTTTCGCTCGGATAGCGTGTGACAACGGTAAAATATACCATTCAGTGTTGCCACATGCATGCGTACTTAAATTTAAACACTTCGCACTTGCCACAAAATATGGCGATTTGACCGCGTGCAAAATACACACTCGCCCATGCATGTGCCTGTGTGTGTGTATGTGTGAAATATTTCGTTTGAATTCTTTTTTTGTACACTATGTCGTGATGACAGATAGGCCACATAGTGCTCATAAGCGCACATTTATGCATATTTCAGCATACTATGTCCATAACTCGTTTCCTTTCATCGGCTGTCGTTTATGTACTGTCACTGCACGGGCCGTGAGTTGTTGTCTTGAGTGCGCAACAAGCGGCGTCTTGACAGAAAATACACCGATTTGCGGAAGTACTCTCCGTCCACATGCATCATTTGCTTTAAATGTGTTTGTTTTCATGGCTTTTTGATTGCAAGTGATGTTTTTATAAGAAGTGATTCGCCTAAAAGTATGCAATGTAGAAGTAATGGTTTGTATGAACGGCCACATTCATGTATTTTGAGCGACAAACTTTAAGCGTTTCTTTGGTTTTTCATGCAGCTTTATTCACATATATTTTTATATATGAACACATAGAACACTTATGTGTATATATGTTTATATGCATGTATATACGGATACAAGTACCTTATGTAGTGATTGACCAGTCTACCGAGATAGCGATGCTGCTGACATAGAAACAAAAGCATTTTAAGCAAAATATGAAGCCAAGATTGTTGTCATTGTTATATACATATAACGATAAACAAATATTCAGTCCGTTTGGTGATGTAAAGTACTATTTCATTTTACTGATATAAAAGTATTTTACCGAAAAAAATTAAATATAATTGAATTTCGAAGATCGCATTTATATATAAACTACAATCAGATCATATTCAACCCGGACATTTTCAAGTACAAATAGAGGTTTGCATTCAAAATAGACTCCTGAGCCAATACAAGCATTTCAAGTCTTAACTTAATTTTCCGTACTTTTGTGATAAGCCTTGATTGCGACATTTTCAAAGAATCGATAGCCATGACTTCATTAGTATGAAAAAATTTCAAGAAAATTACTAGTTCCATTATGTTATATAAAAACAGCTGTCAAACAGACACTAATTGACCTACATGAACGTGAAATAGATTGAAACAATCTAAGAATAAAATAATATTAGATGAGATGGTTTAATTAAAACCATTTCGGGTTAAATCTACTCAGAGTTAATATATTTTCTGAGTGCCTGGGCGTATGAGTAATCTTTTTCAATTCTGCGCTACAAAACTTTTTTTAAATAAAACAAAAACGGTTTGGAATATCAATGAAATTCTTTTTTCCTGTCGAAGTACATTTGATACCATTATGTATGGAACTCGATTTTTATTGCACGTTCGATATTGGTACGAAGTTCTTCAATCATAGCTAGCTTTTTGGCATAGACCATAGACTCGGCGTGGCTCCACAGGAAAAAGTTTATCGGGGTCAAATAGCATGACCGAGGCGGCCAATTGACTGAGCCATTTCATGAAACAACACGTTCACCAAACTTGGTTTTCATTAAATCGATTATGGCATACGCTGTGTGACTCGGTATGTTCGGTGTATTCGGTTAGCATGAAGTGGTAGCGATTCTCATTCACAGTATTGTGTCGGTCTTGATCATCACGGCAGAAGTACGGCCCGATTAAGCTGCCGGCCCATAAACCGTAATTTTTTCGAGATTCAATGGTGACTCATGGAGTACGTGTGGATTGCTGCCCGATCAATAATGCATATTTTTCTTATTGACAAAGCCATTCAGCCATAAATGAGTCTCAACACTGAAGATGATTTTTCGATGAAAATCCGGACCATTTTCAAGATATTCACAAACTTACGACGATTCTGGTGGCCAAGCGGCTTCAGTTCTTGCGTCAATTTGATCTCATAAGAATGTAGGCCAAGATATTTTCCCAAAATATCTCCACAACGACGTCACATAGATACCCAACGCTTGATAACGAACTGTGAGTGATTTGATTTGATCCTTAATTGATGCGCTAGCGACAGCAATATTCTCGACACTAAGAGCACTTCTTTGTCTCACTGGGAACATTTTGTACTATGACTGTGGATTCAAATTTTCCACTAGACGCTTAATTGTTGATCTGACAGGATGATTATGACGACCATAAATTGGATGTAGCGCTCTTAAAGTTGAGATCACTAACTCCGAATTTCGGTAGTAAATTTTAATAATTTCGACTCGTTGTTGGATCATATGTCTTTCCATGATGAAATGGTAAACCTTACTGAAGATAAATATCACAAGCGCTGAAAAAAATATGGCGTCGTTTGCTGTTTTTATAGGTCTACTTTTGTACGTCCCTTTAAAATACCTATATTCTATTGGGTTTCATCTTTATGTTTTATTTCTAAAACTGTAAGTTTTTTAAATTCCGTCCTTGTATTTCCAAAAAAGCTTTTCAAAACAAACATTTTACATTTATAGCTCCAAGGCTTTCCAATTGATGGCTTTTTAATAAATTTTAACTCTTTTGTCCATAATATTTTCAATGCAAGAATATGAAAAATAGCCGTGAAAATTTTTAAAAAGGAAAAAAAATAAAAAAATAAATAAATTTTAGAAAATTTTCCTGAATACATCCAGAGACAATAAATCTAGAATGGAAATTTTTTAATAACTGAAATATGAGCCCCAAAAATTGTTTGGTGAAATCTTACAGGGTTTTTTATATCGTTCGTTTTATATAGAAAACTACACAGACGGCATTTATATTAAGACAACAGATGGCGCTGTTATCTATATATTTTTAAGATCGTGGACTTACGTTTGAGCTCTGTCATTCGTTTGCAAAAATTTCTTATTGAACAGAGATGTAAGAAATGAAAAAGGAGTTTCTTCAAAATTTATTATTCATTATTTAACTAAATATATATGTATATGTACATATATAGTATATATTATATATTTATGTTAATTTAAACAAAGACGTAATTCTTACCGCTAACTTTATAAATATTAAGAATAAGAAGTTTTTAATGTCAGCCCACTTTTCTTTAACCCGCTGATGACTTCAAAACAGCCACACTTAAAAGTGGGTTAGTATCGCAACAATTTTGGCATGGCGTTTGGCCAGGGGTACAACACATCTCACATGTTCGCGTGTAATTTGACGGGGTGTCATCTTCACTGCAATGCAGAAAGCAATTGAGTTAACAAAAATAAATAAAGTGGATGAACGATAGAAGCACTTACTCCGAATATGAGGGGAGCAATGGGGTGAGAACTGGACCAACTGCGTCATTGCCTTGGTTGGGTGTGGGTGTGCTCTCCTGTTGTCGCTGTGCCGGAGTTTGTGGCGGATATGATGATGATGTAGGTTGTTGGTTAAAGTTGTTGTATTGAATTCGATTTGTTGTTGTTGTTATTTGTGGCTTATAAAATTGTAACGGTTGTTGTTGGGATTGGTGGAACTGCTGCGGTGGCTGTGTTTGAAATTGTTGTTGTTGCTGCTGTGCTTGTTGACTTATCCGTGGAAAATTTGTGATATTGTCGACTTGTTGTTGTTGTGGTTGTCGCTGCAGAAAACTGTTACTTGGAAAATATTGCTGACCATTTGCCAATTGTGTCAGCGATGACGATGGGACTAAAGATGTTTGTTGTTGTTGTTGTTGCGGACGAAATTGTTGCAAATGTTGTTGCTGCTGCTGCTGCGAAGTGAAACTAATGCGTTGTTGAGCGCCACTATTGGCTTGTAGTTGTTGCACTTGTTGCCCTGGCGTTGCCACAAAAAATTTCACCACAGGCTTGACGACCGAGGATGTTTGAGACGAAAGCTGTTCATGCGAATTCCTGATAAGACGCATTACAAGTGTTTGAGGGCGAAAAAAAGCATAATTAATTACGTGGCAACTCTGAACACTCTGTAAGAGCAGCGATAATTAAAATGACACAAAATGTAAAAAAAAATGCTTTGCAATTAATAACCGCCTTCACTACCTTTGCCGTTGCTGGTATTGTTGTTGTAGCGACAAGTCGACTGTTTGGCGCTTTGCTCGCATAACCGTTTCTTGCTGCCGGCACTTAATCGCATTCGCCGCATCAACACTTGAAATGCAGAATAACAGCAAAAACAACAATAACAAATTGTAAGTGAATTGCATATTTTTTTAATTTTTATAATATTTTCGTTTTACTTTAAAAAATCTTCAAAAATTATATTTTATTTCACATTCGAGTTTTCACACACAGAATTTCCAAATTTTCTAAACAATAGTTAATTTAAATCAGTAATATACATATATGTATGTATGTATGTATGTAAGCGAAAAGTACAAATTATTGTTTGTAAATTTGTGATTCACTCGCGATTTCCAAAAACCTTCTGAAACTGGCCACTGCTTGCTGCCAACTGATCGCTCATTCACTGTTGCTCGCAAGCTAAACTCGCCCATATCGTTACTGACAGCTGGTGTGGTCTTTGCTGCGGAAGATCAATGCGAACATCGCCGATATTAACGCTTTTCATGGTGCTGATAATAGGCTTTGCGCATGCTCTGCGCTTTTGTCCGCTTCTGTAACGTTGTTGTTTGTATTTTTCTATTTCCTTAACACATTTTTGCTCGTCATTTTTGGTTGTTATTATTATTATTGTTCTTTAAGAGGCTTACAAGGGACTTAACTCGTCGATTGAACATCTTTTACGCTATTAATGAATTGTTCATTTAATATAACGGGTGATCCAAGTAGAGGTACTTTTTTCAATAGCCTTGTTTTTGAGAGATTCTGCGTGAGTCGTATCAAGCTGGATTGTTATTTTTGTTCAGTATTGTTGGGCATTTTATAGCTCAACTTTATTATGGAAATTCAAGTTCTGTAAAGAATGTGTTTCGAGCAGTTGGCTCAACCTATGGCCAACATAATCAGCCTACTGAGCGTACTTTTCACAACACCACCATTCATCTTGAGACTCAGCATTCATTATTGGATAAAATTCGCCCGAATAGTCCACATTCGCAGTGAAGAAAATATAGCAGCCGTGGAGAGTCGATTCGGCGTCGTCCGCAGCAACTCGGACTGACGTAAAGAATGACCTGGCGCATTTTAAGTAGAGATCTTAAATTGAAAGTGCACAAAATACACCTTATACAAGAAACGAAGGCGCTCTTACTTCCCAAGCGTCATTGCTTCGCTCTATGTGCTCTTGAGAAGTTCCAAGAAGATCCGACGTTTTCAAGTCAAATTTTGTTCAGCGATGAGGCCCACTTCCGGCTCAATGAGTTTGCAAACAAGCAAAATTGCCACATTTGGGAGGAAGAACAACCTAAAGAGATTCAAGAGCTGTCATTTCATCCAGAAAAACAACGGTTTAGTGTGGTTTGTTGGCCGCTGGAATCATGGGTCCATATTTATTCCAAAATATTGCCGGTAAGAACGTAGACGTCAATGGTGACCGTCGCCCCATAATAACCGACTATTTGGTACCAGAAATTGAAGTTCGTGCTATGGCGACTTTTGGTTTCAAGAAGACGGCGCCAATTCTCACACATCACACCAATCAATGAATTTATTGAGAGAATACTTCGGTGAGTAGATAATTTCACGTTTTGGGACGATCGATTGACCATTCTTGTGATTTCACACCGTTAGACTTTTTCCTGAGGGAATAAAGTCTAAAGTCTATGCGCACAATCCCACTTTGATGCTGGCTTAGGAGAAAAGCATCACGTGTGTCATTCATCAGTTACCAGTCAAAATGCTCAAACGAGTCATCAAAAATTGGACTTAATGGATGAACCATCTGAGTGGTTTCACCTTTGCTTTGAGTAGAAGTTTTGAGATCACTTCACAAATAATATAATTTAAAATACCTAACACCCTGTATGCTATAAGTTACTCAAATTTACGCTTGAATACGAAACGGCACTTAAAGTATTGGTATAGCCAAATTGTACATGCCACTTATATTCAATTTATTCAATTCTTAATTACGTATGTACTTTCCTATTTTCGGTGTGAATTGTAACAATTGAAACTGGTTTTGATGGTATTTTTGGCTCAGGGAATTCCATTACTTACATATATGAACATTTTATCAAATGAGGGTTAGCGGAATACAGTATACCCAAGCTCTATGATTCATGAAGATGAAGCCATATGCATTTTGAAAAATTAAACGCCTACCTATCAAAAAGAGCTGCCAAAAATAGCATTTAGCATTTGCATTTGCGGACTTCACTTTCCAATATGATGTGGTAATTGTTTTGGGTTAGTTTTTCTCGAAAGTTATTTTGAATAATTAAATGCAATAAAAAACCCAAATCAGTCTCTCACACGTCGTTCTCAAGCGTTGGGCATCTCTGTGACATCGTTGTGGAGAACTTTGCGGAAAGATCTTGGCCTACATTGTTATGAGATCAAATTGACGCAAGAACTGAAGCAGCGATAAGGCTCATTTCTAGCTGAATGGCTTCTTCATAATATGCGTTATTGGTCAGGCAACAATCCAAAAGTACTCCATGAGTCTTCATTGTAACCCAAAATAATAGGTTTAAGGGGGTATTCTGGTCTAGAAATTTAAAAAAATCGGTTTTTTTTTTACATTCAAAATTTAACTATTCAAGAATATGTGTACAAGAGGACTTTTCAAAATTCAAATTATTTTCGGAGATATAGGCATTTTTCTGACCCGGCATCCAAACTGGTTCGGCCGGAACTAATCGAACAAAAGACTTTACGCGAAACTTTAAACGCATTTTTCTCAAAACTGACCTTTTCGGAACAATACCCACGATATCTCAGGTTCTACTGGACCGATTTACTTGAAATTTTTATAGAGTCTTCTTTATAGGCTTGTCTATGGTTGAAACTAGCCCCATCCCCAAATTTTTTTTGTTATTTTAAAAAAATCGAAATATTCAGAAAAAGTGACCCAAAAAATCTTTTTTTTTTCAGGCAGTCGCCATTTTGTGAAAAAAATGTTTTCCCACTTTTCCGTAGTTCCGGCCATTGCGACATTATTCTAGATTAATAATCTTTTTTTTTATGGTTTCAGATAACTAAGAAGGTTGAAATCATGGGTATGATCACGTGGAAATTTTTAGGACCCCTCACTTCGTCAGCTCATAATTTTTGAAATTTTTTACTTTTTTTAGTTTTGTATTTTTTTCTGTACTTTTCTAAAATTAACAAATAACTAATAAAAAATGGATGGTAAAAATATTAATTGCCTTTTTTTACGACACTTTAAAAATTACCTGAAATTCATACTTCTAGACCAGAATACCCCCTTAAGTTTGAAGCGGTTTATGGGCCGACGGTGTCATTTGACCGTACTTCTTCCGTGATGATCAAGACCGGCCCGTTATTGTGAAGGGGAATCACTAACGCTCGATGATAACCGCATATTATTGGCCCAAATTGGATGATATGGACTTTTACAATACGTGGTTCTAAGAGGACGGGGCCACAGACCACATAGCGAATGTCACAATCGATTTATTGAGAACGAAGTTTGGTAAACATGTTATCTGACGAAATGGCCCAGTCAATTGCCCGTTTTGATCGTGCGATTTGACGCCGTTAGACTATTTCCTGTAGGACTACATACGTCTAGTCTATAGTCCATGCCAACAAGTCGGCGACGATTGATGAACTTCGTACGAATATCGAACTTGAAATTGCAGCAGTATCTGCCGATTTATGCTTGCAAACTTCTTCTCTTTCTTCGTCACCAATCATCTATGTATATATGTATGTATATCCGTTACAGGGTTCCGACGTTTTCTTCTGGGTGTTACAAACTTCATGGAAAGCTTAATATACCCAGTTCAGTTAAGGGTATAAAAAGAGCGAATACAAGAATGAGGAAGGGCTAATTAGGAGAGGAATTTATTAATATGTTGAAGATTTATGTATTTCCCCTGCGGAGCAAGTAATTACTCTCTAGATAGCTATTTCTAAAGTGGCAATATTATTGCTGAAACCTACCTCTATGAAATTTATCTTCAATTTTGTACACATATCACCAAGCATTTCGAAACCCGAATTAAAATTCTTGAACAACAGAAATTAAAGCATACTTATTGGCGCAATCATAATAATTTAAACCCTTTCAAATTTCCATAGCCTTACTTTAAGGCAGAAGTTAATATCTCATTATACACATCTCATTACACCGTTAATATTTTGAGTAATTCTGCTACCATATTCCAACACAGCATGATATACTCAGACCTCGCACACTCACACACACACACACATGCTATATGATACATATATGTCTTCGTCGCTACCTTTCAATGTCGTTTTCTGTAATTTTTTTCATTTCCTGCGCTTTTCGAGCAAGCATAAAATTTACAAAGCAAATAAAAAATGGCGAATATGTATGTTAAGCATAATTCACGTTGATGGAATTGTTCCAGAAAATTATATGCATCACATAATTGTACGCGTCATGCATAAAAATGGTTGAAAGTGTGCTGGCGGAACGAGTTGAATACGAGCGACTACAAATAACGAAACTTTTATGAATATTCGGACTTACAAGTGCACGTGTGTATGAGTGTGGCACCGTGCTGCACTGTTGCCAACCTCCAGTCTTGCACTCGTACTTACACGCACACATAGCCAATTGAAAAAAAATCACACACACATGCTTACGCATAGGTGGCTTTGAATATGCATTCCAGCGCGCTTATCTTTTGGTCTTTATTTCTGCTACTTTTCAGCAGCAGTAAATCCACCAACGGCAACAATTTTCATTGGACCGTCGTACGAAGTTCGAGTGGCACACAGAAGCTGCAACGTACCACAGTAATATGTATTTTGTGGCTGCAAAAGATTTTTTCGTCGAACCAGAAGCCGTCGGTATTTTAAGAATACACAAAAGCATGACTTTGCTGACTGTTTGTCCGTCCTTGTATATCAAAGGGGCTGTATAGGGTGTTAAAAAGCTACGACCACTTTATTAGGAGCGCTGATAAAAATAAAATGAGGTATAAAACATGGTGCGACTCGGGTGATCTAAGCATAAACCTTAGATAAATTGTATGTAGTAAGTTCAAATTTTTAAAGGTTATGTTATTATATCCAAAGGTTGTAGCGTAAGGTTTTGTAAGCTTGGTGAATAACAAAGGTGTTTCTGTCGGGTTATGTAATAACATCTGAGGACGAACCAGAGCCTAACATCACGAACACAAAAAAACGATGGAGGTGCTGAGCAAAGAGACTATTTTGTGATATCTACAGAGAGAGAGATTTTTTCTCGGCCGCGTCCTCATCTCAGATTGTCAATCCGTTGAGTCCGATTTGACTCATTTGAGCATTTCGACTGATAACTGGCGAATAACACGCGTGATGCTTTGCTACAAGGCCTGAATCGAAGCGGGATTGTCCGCATAGACTTTAGACTTTACATATCCCCAAAGAAAATAGCCTAACGGTGTGATATCTCAGGATCCTGGTGGCCAATCGACAGGCCCAAAACGTGAAATTATCTGCTCACCGAAATGTTCTTTCAATAAATCCATTGATTAATGCGATATGTGGGAAGTGGAGCCGTCTTGTTGAAACCAAATATCGCCCAGATCACGAGCTTCAATTTCAGGCACCAAATAGTCGGTTATCATAACGGTCCCCATTGACGATTACGATCTCACCGGCATCATTTTTGTTGATATGTGGACCGATGATTCCACCGATGCACAAACCAAAAATAAAACCTATTGAAAAAATTAACTAGAGTTGGATTACCCGTTATAATAATTATGTGTGACTTAAACAGTTTTCTCTCAGATTACCTTCAAAGCATAGAATTAAGCTTTCATTATTAAAACCAACACCCTTTATATTAATTCTCGTCAATTCTTCTACATACATCAATATACCGCTATATTTGCATGTAAATGTCACCAAAGTCTATAGGACATCCACCGGATGATGAAGTTCAGCTGCAACGCCATTTTTGGCATTCGACATCGCCTATAACTTCGGCCCGATGCTACAGCACTCTCACGAGTAAATACAAACACAAGCGCACATATTTATATAAGCAACTTCATCTGCACTTTTCAATTTAACCGAAACAGCTGTTTACAGGCATCGTCGATCCACCCAGGACAACTACTTCGGATGCTGTTGTTGTTGTTGTAGTTTTTCACCCTGTAATTCGAAAGGGGCGTACAAGCGGGCTGTCTCGCTTAGCATATAATTTATTTTATAAATAAAATATGCGAGTTCACTTCACTTTGAACCAGCGGATACACACACACGCATAGGCGGCATCTTCAAGCCATAGGTAGGCGATGCGGCCGGTGAAGGCAGGCGAGAAAACTTGGCACCAAGAGCAACGGCACACATTCGGCAAATAGCAGCCGTAACAAGTGGTACGTGTAGCAGCAAGTTTTGTTGCATCTTCACACGCGAATAAATGAATTTTAGGTTATTATAAAAGAGGCAGCAGCCGGATGCTCCAAGTTTGTTTCGGTAGCTAATTTATGTGGCAAAAGGAAGTAATAAAGAAATTAATTTGAATGCGAGAGTTATTAGGGTGCAACACAGTGTTGCACTAGGATGTAAGGCAACAACTAGTGAAATGGAAGCCTTAGCGCTCAGCACATTTAAGCGCAATAAAAGCGGCGATGTTTCCCAAGAAGCTAAATTTCGACTGACAGTGATGTATTTCTTATGAGCGAGAGAGCAGAGAGCGAAGAATTTATGTAGATAACACTTTATGATGAATTTGAGATTGAGTTTGAACAACAACTTTCTAATTCGAAACAGCTGGCAACTGAAATGAAATATAAGAGGCTCAAATCATGACTTTTCGACGATCTTTTGAGATGAATTTTAGTTTTTTTGGCACTATTACTTCAGATACATAGCAAGTTGCAGTCAGTTAACTCGTTTTATTTAAGAATATATCCATCTAAAGTCTAAATGTTAAAAAGTGAGTCAAACCTTGTTACGTTACTTCCCCACAAATGCATGAATATTTACACCAAACGATAGCATGGCGGCTTTAAGACTAGAAACGCACAATTTTGATGCAGCCTCTTGCCATGAATTGCTCGTTTCGCTTTTTTGTGTCAGAAACCAGGGCACAGAAGATTTCGCAGACTATGTCAACAATTGTTTCTATGATTTGAAGTTTTACCAGAGCACTGACTATGTGAGTTTGTATGTAGAGGACTTTTTCAAAACTCTCACTCTTGCTATCTTGCTACACTACCTACCGAAATTGGTCGGTCAAATGATATTCGCACATATTTTCAAGCGCTTGACAGTCCAGCAACAGCAAACTCACTCGCGAGCACATGTGTAAATGGTTGCGTGCGTCGTTTTTGGGCATATTTCCGCTTCATTCGTGCTTTATTCGGAAGGATATGCCAGCGCCTGCATTGTGTTGGCAGCGCTCAGCCATTCATTGCTGCCTGTGCTGGTTTTCCCATTCATTTGTCCGCTGGCTCGTTGGCTGGTTCGTTTATTCCTTCATGAAAACCATGAATTTTCCACAATTGATGGTCTAATTATGCCGCCAACATCGAAATGTATGACTTCTGTGTACATTTTGAACCGCCATATGGGTTGGAAATGGCGGAGTGTCCACTCGCAAATTCTTGCGCTTAATAAAACAAGAAAAAAAGTGTAAGTTTGGCTTCTACTGAACTTTTTATGCGTGACTTGTTATAAATTTAGTTTCATACATATGTACTTATATGTCATATACAGTGAGTTCAAAAAGTGTTCACGTAATGCAAACTTTACTTTTCTCATTCAATTTCATCCAAATATGACAATACTTCAAGAAACATTTTTTGCTGTTATATGGCATTGACCTTTTAGTTTTCAAAGCCCACTTCGGTAGATTTCCATGTTTATTTAAATTTGAATAAATACAGTTCAAATACGTAAGCGCACGTGAACACTTTCTGAGCTGATGTGACGCAGTATGTAACTAATTCCGTTGTTACAAAATAGTTGTTAGCATTTTTTAATATTTTTATTGTCCGAAGTATTTCACATTTACTTGGGTCTGTAACAAAAATTAAAGGTCGAAAAATTGAAAATTTAACAAACCTGGCAAATTTTCAGACAGGACTAAAAAACTGATTCTTATTTCGCAAACGGCTGTATGTTCGGACTTGCAGGAGGGGATTTCAGTAAGAAAGATTGCTCAAAAACATAAAATTTCAATTGGTGTCATCAGCAAAATAAAAAAACAAGACAGTATTAACACACCACCAAAAAATTTAAACCGGCCTAAAAAGCCACTCTTGAAATAGAAAGGATTTTACGGCGTTTTATCATGACTGATGCAGCTAAAAATGCAGTGGAGGCTAAGAAAGTGTTATTGTCGTCTTTAGGCACTAGAGTATGCAACAATACCTATCGAAATTCGTTTAAAAGTTTTAATATGCGTGCAAGACCAATGACTAAAAACCGTACATGTCAGCGAAGAACAAAGCGGCTAGAATAAAATTTGCGAAATAACAGAAAAACTGGACAAACGAACAGTTCAAACTAGTAATTTGGTCTAACGAAACGAAAATTAATCGTACTAAAACAGATAGACGCATCTGGACATGCGCTGCGGTCCCACGGATAAGAATATGCTGCGCACACTTAAATACGGAGGTGGTTCACTTATAGTGTGGAGTTTTTTCTGTGGCGGAAAGGTAGGAAAAATGCGTCGAATTAACGAAATATGGGGGGCTACGGACTATATTAGCATTCTAGAGGATTCACTTATCCCTAGCTTCGAAATTTTTGGATGTGAACCCGGTGATTTGATACACATGCAAAATAATGGCCCTAAACATACCGCCCGTATTACAAAATCTTTATTGAAAAATAACGGAATTCGGGTGGTGAAGTGGCCAGCTCAGTCACCCGATATGAATCCTACTGAAAATTTTTGGGCGATTGTTAAAAAACAGTTAATTATTCAAAGAAAAACACCAAAAACCATAGATGAACTCTGGACTCAAATTGAACGAGTTTGGAACAGCTTTTCTCCGGAAATTTTAGATAATCTAATTAACTCTATACCTGACCGTATTAAAGCAGTCATAAAAGCTAAAGGCGGTCCCACAAGTTATTAGTTTTTGAACTTCAATCACCATTTTACCTCTAAGCTCAAATAATGTTCACATGAATTGTATTACTTTATATCTACTATAGCCAAAAGAGATTATTAAATGAAGTGCTTGTTTATGTTAATAAGTTTTTGATTAAATATACTTTACTTTTCGTAAAACAAAATTTAATTTGAATGTTAATTTTTCTTAACATCAGCTGCAATGCACAATTTTTTACTATACGTGAACACTTTTTGAACTATATATATGACCTAGTTACTAGAAAGTCCGTCACTCGAGTAACTCTATTCTTGAGAAAAGTTAAATCTGAAAGCCAAATTACCGTAATTTTTATATAAAAGAGATATAAAATGTTTTCGTGTTCATTCAAATACTAATTCAATGAAGGCTTGCAGAATAAATACGATTACTTTTTCTTAAAAAGGAATTTCGAAGCTGGACTTGTTTGAGGGCTCCGGACTGTGAATATTTTTTTGAAAGGAAATTTGTTGTTGGATCCTTCTTCTTCTTTATTGGCGTAAATACCGCTTACGCAGTTTTAGCCGAGATTACAACCGCGCCAGTCGTTATTTCTTTTCTCATTTTCATCGTTCATTCCTCTCCCCCATATAGCAGGTCGGGGATGATGAGTGACTTATAGAGTTTGGTCTTTGTTCGTCGAGAGAGGACTTTACTTCTCAATTGCCTACTCAGTTCGAAGTCCTGTTGGCAAATGTTATTCTGCGTGGAATTTCGAGTCTGACGTTATTGTTGGTGTTAATGCTGGTTCCAATTTAGACGAAATTATCTACGACTTCGAAGTTATGACTGTCAATAATGACGTGAAAGCCAAGTCGCGAGTGCGACAATTTCTTGTTTGATGACTGAAGATATTTCATTTTGCCCTCGTTCACTACCAGACCCATTTGCTTCGCTTGCTTATCCAGTCTGGAGAAAGCAGAACCAACGAGCCGTTTGTTGAGACCTCTTTTAGAAGATTGTACGTTCTCTTGTCGCCTTGTCTGAAACCTCGTTTGGTATCGAATGGCTCGGAGAGGTCCTTTCCGATCCTGTCCTAACGGGGCTTTTGGTATTGCTTTGGAGGATGGAATCATGTGTAGAGATTCACACAAATGAGGAAAGTCCTCTGAGCGCTATTCACCAAACTCGGTCTTAGACCAAGTATCCTCTGGGTAGCCAAAAAACGTCCGTTTGTAGGCGAGCTAAAGTGAAAAAGCAAAACATCCCTCCCCAGGGATGTGAGGTGCGTTTGGGACCCGCCACGTAAAACACACCCCCAATGAAAGGAAGAAAACAGAGACCCCTCCTCTGAGCTCTCTACACTCAAGAATTTTGTACAATGGCCTAAGTTTTATGTTTTCCTTAAAAGATGATCCACGCCAATGCAATAGGCTGTTATTCAGTTTTTAGATTTTAAACAAAATTATCGATAATTAATCTTTTATTCGATTAACATTGGTTTTAATAATCGATTCATTTACGGATTTTTTTTAATTTTTATACTTTCACTTGCAGTTATTGAGGAATCTCCCATACCACATGCCCTACTTTAATCTGTTGTCAGCCAAATTCCTCCTTCGCAACATGTTTGTGTCGCAAATTACAGCACCTTAATTAAATCAGCAGCATATCCTTACCGTTACCACGCAGTTGCCCTAAATTCTTCGCTTAAAACAAGCTATTTTTCACCAAAAAACCAGCGCCCTCTTCTTACTTGTTCTTCTGGAATATACTTGTACTTCATTCCGTGCTGTCAGTTAACAATTTTAGCAATTTTAATTTTAAACGCAAAATTTCTCGCTGAAAACTTCAAATTTGCCCAACATCAAGCGATAGTGAAAACCACCCTAATGGTATGTGGGCCCACACAACAAAAACATAGCGTACGCGTAGAACCAACAGCCAATGCTGCAACATTAAAACACTAGTGAATTTTCAATTAAACATATTTTAATCGATGTTATGTTGCACACGCACATACATTCGCGCCACTTGCCACACGCTCGACTGGAGTGACAAGCAATTTGACATCGCGCGTCGCTGCGGCGCATAATCCCTAAACCGCTACGTTGCTTGTTGCTATGTAGTTGTTGGCCACTTTTTGTTGTTGTTTGTTGTTGTTGTTGTACACCAGTGCGCATTTGCGGCGGTGTATGCGGATCGCGGCAAATTTATTGGTGTCAAATTACGCACCTCATTGAGTGCGTGTGGCAGACAAATGGCAACAACCGACACCCAGCAACGCACAACAATAACAACAACAACCGGATCACACAATTGCCACAGTTAACTATTTTCGTATAAAATTCGCCATTTAATTGTTATCCTTTCGCTGCAAAGAGTGAGGCATGTCTGCGTGACTGTGAGTGCGCGTGTGTGTGTATGTGTAGGTGTGTGTATATTTTGAATCACACTTAAACTCGCGCGCTTGAGCATTTAAACATTGACCATGGCTAGCAAATTTTCCGCAGCAAGCGTCCATTAAATAGTGTATTAATTGAAATTTTAGGCGACTCTCATGTGGCATGTGGCATGTGGCAAATGGCAAACATCAAATAGTTGTTTGCCGCTGCGGCATCGACAACAAATGACAATGTTGACAGCAACAGCACAAAATGTGCTCAAAACACATACACATATGTACATTTGAATCGTGTGTGTGTGTGTCTTGCACCCGTCGCTCGCTTATTAGCTGGGCGAGTTTAATTTGGCTATAAAATCCAATGGCTGCGCAAATAAATTCTAAGCTGTCAACTGCTTTGCAACTTAAATAAATAATGTGACAAATTATTCGACGGTCCAACTTTAATCGGCGTTGTTGTTTATCTATGCACATACACATGCATACATGTGATTTTAAATGTTCATGTGTATGTGTGTTGCTGTGGATGCGGCGCATGGGTGTTGAGTTTGGCCTTGGTGTTATTCCGTTTTGTGATTTATTGAGTCGAAATTATCAATGACATAACCAGGCGACTCGCAAGTGGATTGAATGGAAAATTGAAATAGATTGCCAAAACCAAAAACAAAATATTTTTCTCTTGTTTAGTGTTAAAGCAGTTATTTTTAGTATTGTGTATTTAAATTATTAATTGAATTAAGTTAACATCTTGTTATAAAACACTGAGTTGATTTGGACTATTTACTAAAATGACAAGAACAACTTTAAATAAATACTTTAGATTTGCTTTGTCTGATTACATGAGTGATGTACGAGGCTGTTTCTTACTGATTTAGAGTTGCTAAAAACGAAAATGCTAATAGAATTGAAAAGTCTGTCTGGCAGTTTTTACCAAAGACAAAAAGAAACAAGAAAAACGTTAACTTGGGCTGCACCGAAGCTAAATACCCTTCACAGCTGCATTTCTGTTAGTAACTATGTGTTCAGTTTGTATGGAAGCTATATGCTATAGTTAACCGATCTGAAAAATTTTTTCGGAGATTACATTGTTGCTTTAGAAAATAATCTATACCAAATTTCGTGAATATATCTTGTCAAATGTGAAAGTTTTCCATACAAGAACTTGATTCCGATCGTTCAGTTTGTATGGCAGCTGTATGTTATAGTGGTCCGATATCGGCAGTTCCGACAAATGAGCAGCTTCCTGAAGAGAAAATGACGTTTGCAAAATTTCAAAACGATATCTTAAAAATTGAAGGACAGACAGACAGACAAACGGACATGGCTAAATCATCTCAGCTCGACAAACTGATCATTTATATATAAACTTTATAGGGTCTCTGACCCTTCCTTCTGGGTGTTACAAACTTCGTGACAAACTTAATATACCCTGTTCAGGGTATAATTAACAACAATTTAGCTTGAAGTTTTGTGTTCTCAATGGAATCCCGACTACGGAATCTTTAATAATGTTGCAGAGATGTTTTGGAAAGTCTACGAACACAAGTATTTGAGTACCAAAAGTGAAAGTCGTGAAGTCATCGAAAACTTGCCTCAAGCGAGTCAACCATCCAGCTCTGTCGAAACATTAAATATATCATCGCATTAATTAAAGAAACAGTGCTTGAAAGTCGTCAGAGGATCTTAACATCTCTTAGGGACCGGCGCAACGCATTTTAATTAATGTTTTGTTATGAAGTGTGTCAATGTTAGATCCAAACTAAAAGGAAAAAATTTAGAATTTTGAGAATTGTTTTTAAAATGGCTCGTAAAGTGAAGCAAAATTCGGTCGAAATAAGGCAACTAATAGTGAAATTTAATCGTGAAGGCGCTCGAATCGCTGAATTGCTATGAAGAAGCAAATCCATAGTCCTTGATATAATCAAGAGGTTCTATGATGAGTACCGATTGGCCAATACGTAGAAGCAGAGCAGGTCAGGGAAGATATTACATGTGTGAGAAGAGCGTTCTGTACTAAAGGTAGTCACAAAAGATCCTGTCAAAATGGAATAGAACTGAAAATGTTAAAAACTCGAAGGAAAAGATATTTTGCCTAAATACTGTTCACATACAAAAATATGATTGATTGCCATGGTAGAGTTTAAAGGTGTTTAGATTAGCGTTCAAAATAAAAACAAAAGGCTGAAATATGCTAAGAAATATTTACTAAAATTAGTAGACTTTTGGAATTAGGTAGTTTCACATCATTTCAACTCCAAATGCATTTATTTTAATTGTTTTCACTATTTTAAGGTTATATTCTCTGTTGAAAAAAACTAGTTTCACACATCGGGCGTTGCAAAGCTTTGGTTGATACACAAGCGCCCCAAACTATTCCCAACACTAGCGCAGAGCCCTGACCCCAATGCAATCTAACATTTGTGGGAAGAATTAGTTAGAAGCGTGTATCGGCAAAAGTTTACCATCTTAGGTCAGCTAAAGGAAATTTTATTACGAGATTGAAATTTCATAGAGCTGGAGGTTTGTCAAAACGTGGTCAAATCTGTTCCAAATACAAAACATTCCGCTTTTTTATTATTATGTTTGGAGCACATTAATACTAGACAAACTCGTGTCGAATTGTGCCATGGAACCACTGTTATTTTTAAATTATTTTCTGATAGTATAAAGAATTTAAATCTATGCAATTAAGACGAATTAAAGATGGAAACAAAGCAAACACCCAAAGCGCAATTGTTTTAACCGGCTTGGCATATGGATGCAAAAGTTTTTAATTGTCTCGATGTAATTGATGCAGCGATGCATTTATTTCTGCTGTCAACAACTTTTGCTTTTTGTTTCGTTTTCGGTACAAAAGAAAAGAAAAATTTATCACAATACTCATGCTGAATGCTATAGAATTTTATAAAGGGTATGTAGTGAACAATTGCCAATTTGGATTTTCGTGTTAATTAAAAAAACTCTAAAGAGGCAGAGACGCTTCAGCAGTTATTTTATACATATATTAACAAATAAATCGAATTTATAAAAATTCTGAGGATTACGTCAAGTTTTTCGTAATGTTTGTAGTCGGAAGAGAACAAACTCGATATTCTGCAACATTTAAATAGGATCGGTCGGTTTACTCAGATGGCTATTCAGTAGCTAAGATCTAAGGCCGTTATGCCTCTTTGTATAGTGCCTTAGAGAATCGATGTTAAGGAAAAAATTCTTATGGATGTTGGGCTTTAAGCCGAATATCAAAACTGTTTTGTAATTTAATATGCACATTGCGACAAAAATGTACCTTGAAATTGTAAATAAAACGCGAAATATTTAATTATTCGTCAATATTTATTTAGTCACCTTCAAAGTTATCCCCACCAGATGTAATACACTTATGCCTACGATTTTTCCAGTCCTTCAGGTCTTCAGCTTCTTCAGCGAATATTGTTTTATCTCTTCGATCGACTGAAAACAGACTCCACGGAGTGGCAATTTCAGTTTGGGGAACGAGCAAAAGTCACGCGAAGTCACACGAAGTCACACGAAATCACACGGAGCCAAATCTGGTGAAGGAGTTGATTGATCGATGCTATTCATTGCGTTTTTGGCTTTAAATTCGATCACAAACGTTCACTTTTTGAAAAAGTTTAGCTTTATCGGGTCGAGTCACACCCAAAATTTCCACCACCAAAACCATTCGAACACACTCATGAGAGATGTCGAGCTCTCTTGCCAACTCTTTAACACTTGCCTGACGAACCTTAATATATAATATAATATCAGTTCCTTCACTTTTTTAATATTTTTATCAATTGAAAAGGTCGAAGATCGTCCAGAACGAGGCATGTCTTCAACGATCTTTCGACCATCTTTGAAGGCTTTGACCACGTGTAGACTTACGTTTTTGAATCAGCGTACATTTCGTACTTTTCCAACATTCTCAACGATTTCGCACACGAAATTGGGTTAAAAATACAAAATTTGAGACAAATTCCTTGTTCGATATTTTTATCCATTGTAAAAATCGCAATGCACTTCTGAGCTGTACCGACATAAGCAGCTGCTGTAAAACATATTTGACAGATCGCGCTCATATTAGACATATTAATAAAGGACAGTCCCACCAACTTGTCAAAAAACTTTTTTTTTTTGAGTATGATCAATTTCACTGATTTTTTTAAATGAATCATTATCGAAACCACCCTATATACCTTCTAAAAAGCTTGAGGGAATCAAGGGAACAAAATAGTTGCATGACAAACTAAATTTATCGAAAATGCATTTAAACTTTTAGACATATGCACGTACATATATACCCAGCAAAAGAAAAAACTTTAGCAAACCAAGGAAATATAATAAAAACATTTTTGACAGTTTTCATATGATTTAAGCAACTTGGGAATATCTCGTTCCATTCACCAATTGATGAGTCAAATTGATGAATCGCAAAAGTTGTCTATACCATTTTGTTTTTGGTTGCCATATGCAAAGCAGTCGATGACCTCACTATATACATACATACCTAATTCTTGTAGCAAATACAAACCAATAATATGAGTTCGTTTGCACTATTTTCAGCACATTGTCTTATTAGCGTTACATAGGCGGTCGGATATCAATAGTGTGTTTCCACATAGCTTCAATCAATCATGTTTTGCCTGTTTTATTGGAGCCAGCATCCGTTAGACTGAGTCTTAAAAGCACATAAACTCTAAGTAAGTAAGACGCAACAGTCACATAACTCGGTTGGTTGCATGTTGCCTGAAGCCAGCCAACAATCCAGCCAACCATACAGCCCGAAGCTCAAAGTGTATTTAATAAGTACTGAACGCCGCGCGAAATGATATGCTTTCAGGCGTCAGCGGCACAAATCAGGAAGTAATCTAGGAAGTCAGAAAAGATTTCAGTTGCCAGTTGCAAGTTGCTGCCACTAACTTGCAACATTGTTATGTCCGCCGCAACGCGCATCCGTGCATGCAGGCCACGCAAAGATGAATTCGCCAGCCTCACTCCAAACGCTCCCCGACCCACAACCTATCCAACAACAAACGGCATTGATTTGCTTGCAGTGTCCAGTGGCCCACACAGCTTGTGTCATCACCACAACACCAGTCCACTCCACTTTCGTTGGCGCATTGAATGCTACTCGCTACTCGCTGGCGCGTACATAAATCACGCTCGCGCACAAAAAGTTTTGATTTGTGAAATCAAAAGCTATTTGCACTGTAATCAGCGCAAACATTGTGCGTTTGCTTATGCGCCAGCAAAAACTTTACTTTCGCCCATCCTTCAACTGCCATGCCCATATCTTCGTGCATTCGCTGAATACTGCATTCTGCGTGCGTTTTTTGTTGCTTCTCTTTTCTTTTTGTGTTGCCGTTAAAGTGTACGAACGTGTTGCAGTCTAACGGTGTCGCAGCCAACATTGTTGTTTTCTCTGTTGCTTCAATGGATATGTCCGGATGACTTAGTATTAGCATTTAATTCTTGTTCGTCTGCACTTTTCGTCGGTATTTGTCCTCTCGGGTTTCAATTTGAATAAGTTGGCTTGACAATGAATGTATTTTAGTTGGTGAGAGTTTTAGGAAATTATAATTTTCCAAATATCTAAGATCCAATTGCGTATCGCAGCGTTGAAGAGAGTGCGGGCATTCGCAAAGAAATCACGAACTCAACAACGCAAACTTATACATTTAAGTTCCATAGTTAGTACTTTCTTTACAAGGCTTTACTATAAAAATATGTATTCATTATATAATGGGTTGTCAAAAAAGTCTTGCGGTATTTTTATTGAATTTTTTTTTTTTATTGAAATTGAAATGAATTTTTGATGACTCATGCTCAGCTCTTGACCGATGCTACGGCTGCTACTATGCCGGTCTCTTTTGACCAATTCAGCAATTTTATCGCAATTTTCGACGACAGGCCTTCCGGAGCGTGCCGCATCTTCGACCACCTCTACACCAGAACGAAAACGTTGAAACCATCATTGTGCGGTGGAAATGGAAACTGTGTCGATAAACTGCACAAATTTTATTGGCGGCTTGAGATGCATTTTTGCCTTTATCGTAGTAGTACTGTAAAATATGCCGTATTTTCTCTTTATTTTGCTCCATGTTTGCGACGCTTTGACTCACGAACGACTTAAAAGAAACGACAATCGATCAAACACGTGTTAGCGCGTGAAATGAGCTTTCCAAAAAAGTATAGCATGACCCGATGCGACGAATAAAACTAGAACTACGCGCTTTCAGCGCCAACTAGCGAAAATACCGCAAGACTTTTTTGACAACCTATTACATCTCACTAGTCATTTCGCGACAGCATAGAACATATTTCTTACTTATTTTGGGTTGCTTAAACCGATAATGGAAATAAAGATTTCCTAATAGGGATGATTTTTTGTATTGGAATCAGGGGGTGTAGGGTCACCAACATTTACTAAAATTACAAAAATATATGTACGTTATGTACGTGTTTTTAACTCAAATTGTTTATCAAGATAACTCAAATACTCAACAAACTGCTTAACACATCAGACGCAATTGATCCAGTCTGACACGGCATATAAATGGAGAAAATCTTCTTATACGAACTTTTTTTAAACTTGATAGAGTGCAGTAACTATCGGTGCCAAAAACAAAAAATTAGACTACTTCTGGGAAAAATATCATACCTCCGCAATCAAAAATGCCGACAAACTTAGTATAACCTAACCACAACCATGCCTACTTTCCTCAAAATGCTATTTTCAATACCAATGAGTTATTTAGGTTAAAATAGATAGTTGAATTAAAAATGTAGAGCCTATGTAATGGCACAACTCTGATCTAAAAGTGGTCGAAATTGTGTTATACCTTCTCTATTCTCCACAAACAGAATACTATTATAAGCAAAAAATAATAAGGTCTTGTTCATAATTTTAAATTCTTAATTTTTTCTTCAAAATCTATGTCGTTCCCCTCAAAGTATTCCCCCTTGGCCCCAATACACTTGTGCCAACGTTTTTCCAATCCTCAAAACCGTTGTTAAAGCCTGTTTCAGGAATAGCCCTCAATGCGCGTAGCAGTTCGCCGACTTCACGACTTCAATTTGCACAAAACGGTTTCTCCGGAGCGGTCGATTGTGTTTCCTGAATAGCCAGCAGTCAGGCGTATACGATGATTGCGGCACGATATTAGTTAAAATTCATTCAAATTGCATTATCCTCATTTTACGAATAGCTTCGGTTCACCTCTGCCACTATATTCGGTCGATTGATCGTCTATTTCCGGGTCGTAGCCATAGATCGAAGACTCGTCGCCAGTAATAATACGTTTATGACATAAGGTTAGTTAGTGATTTTGAAACCAATCGTGCTTTCACTTTTCTTAGGCCCAAATGATCTTTCAAGTCGTTTTCAGTGACCCTTCCAATATTCCAAAAATGTCAGCAAGACCTCTGACTCTTTCAATCGTCGATTCTCAAGCACCAATTTCTTTCTTTTATTTACGTAGATAGCCAACCTGGGCATTGTTCGTTGTCAACGCGTTCTCGATTCTCTTTGAATAAGTTGTACCAATAAAAAACACTTGCTCGCGACAAACAATTATCACTGAAGGTCTTTTCCAACATTCTGAAGTTTCGTCGCCAGAAATTTGATTCCGCACACAAAATCTAATGGAACTTCTATGTGGAATAATTTCACTAATCGTATAAATCGCCAAATGCAAAGACAAGCATATACTAAACACTAATGATTATTTAGATTTGAAGTCACAGATGTCACAGACAGTCATACCAACCAAGAAATAAAATATTTCGAGGAATGGGTTTTCGCGCAAATTTTAAATTAAAAAGTTTTACTATTTTTTGTCCGCAGTACATATATTCATATTTGTTTATATATTTATTATAAGAAATACGCAAAGACTTTTACGACTACCAATATAATGTTCTAAGCGCTTACTGCTAACGGGAAGGACCTCTCCAAGCCGTTCGATACCAAACGAGGTTTCAGACAAGGCGACTCCCTATCGTGCGACTTTTTCGATCTGCTTCTGGAGAATATAATTCGAGCTGCAGAACTTAATCGAGTCTCCAGACTAGATGCGAAGCAGATGGGTTTGGTAGTGAACGAGGGCAAGACGAAATATGTGTCTCCTGTCATCAAACAATCAAAATCAAACAAGCAGTCGTCGCACTCGCGACTAAGCATCACGTCACTGTTGACACTCATAACTTCGAATTTGTAGATAATTTCGTCTATCCTGGAACTAGCATCAACACCAACAACAATGTCAGCCACGAAATCCAACGCAGGATATCTCTTGTCAACAGGTGCTACTTCGGACTCAGTAGGCAATTGAGAAGTAAATTCCTCTTCTGACGAACAAAAACAAAACTCTATAAGTCACTCATTATTCTCATCCTGCTATACGCTGCAGAGGCATGGACGATGAGAACATCTGATGAGTCGGCGTTACGAATTTTCGAGAGAAAGGCTCTGCGGAAAATTTACGGTCCATTGAGATAGTTCAGTGAATTAAGAGACGGCGGCTACACTGGCTAGGTCATGTCGTCCGAATGGATGAGAATATTGCAAGCAGTACCCGCTGGGGAAAGCAGAGGAAGAGAAAGCCCTCCACTCCGTTGGAAAGACCAGGTGGAAAAGGACCTGGCTTCACTTGGAATCTCCAAATGGCGCCACGTAGCGTTGCTAACTCGGCTATAATCGCGTAAGCGGTGTCTACGTCAGTAAAGAAAAAGAAGCTTACGACTGACTTGATACCGTACATTTCATAGCAAATTTCGGTTATTGAGCAAATACCTAAATATGCCTCCGTTCATATGGCCTGGAAACGAGCGGTTTTTATGAGAAAATAATATTTTCGTCAGTTTTTAATTACTTTTATTTGATTTACATAACCAAAAGTTTTAGAAATAATTTGAGAAGTTAAGTAACTCATCTTCTTTGCTGAAAATTCTCTAAGCTGCATTTTTAATTTCCTGCAATGCAAAGAAGCGACGACTTAAATAGTTGCAATTATCTTGTCAACTGTTGGCTTTTTACAGGAAGCTACTTAACTACTGACCCAGTTAGCAAAGAAAGCAGGAAAAACGTAAATTACAAGCATTTAAAAAATAAATAAGATCCGCAAACTTGTAAGGCGCTGTAAAACCTTCGGGACAGGCAGGCGCTTTTCAAACGCCTGTGACATTCATTCAAAACACTTTATTTAACACACATTCTCTAAAATACTTACTTGTACTAGGATTTTTTTACTGTCGTAACCATTGTGCAAAAGCTCAGGGAGCTTTAGTAATAGCAGCCGTCAAGCCCAAGCCCGAGCAAATGGCACGACCAGCGAATATCTCGGCGCAAAACAGCCGTTGACCATTTCCCAAGTCAACGGATGGCCAGCAGGATATGCGAAAACGACTTAGCGCACAGTGGGCCAAACACGTCGCTTTATGCCGCAAGCAGCACATAAAAAATTCACGACAAATTTTGGGCAAGAATGAATGATGCTGCTTTTGCGTGCGCATCTTCACTTTGCCAGCAAATAGAAGCACTGAAACACCACACACACACACACAAACTTCCACAAATATGTATGTACACACGAGCAGAGTAACTGCATAGGCGAAAAAGTTAGTTAGTTGGTTGAATGGACCCAAAGTCACTTCACATTTTTAGGCTACAAAGAACGCTAAGTGGCAGTGTCGTCCGTGGTGGTGGCACGCGGCGGCAAATCAAGAGTTCACTTGTAACAATTTTGTCACATTGTAGCACTGCAGCAGCTGCGGAGGCAGAGGCGGAAGCAGGAACCCAAGCGCGCATCGGGCGAGCCTTAGTCGAGCGAATTAGTCATGCAGCAAAGTGGCGACGTTCGACTGAGCAGCGGGGCGCGCGCGTAGTGGTGATGCATTGCAGCGAAAACTTCGTCCGAGAGTTGACATAATTTCCAAATCCTAAAGATGTAACAGACGAACGATTTAAAAAGGCAAATAAGTTATTTCCGCAGGAAAAAATTAAACTTACCAAGTACGTTAAGAAGTTTGGTGTGCTTGGGAAAATTTAGTTGCTGCACATATGTTGGTGCCACTACCACAGCGCTACGCTTACTTACGCAATAGCAAGTGCAGCTGTCGCATAAAAGTACTGCAACATATTCAAAAATGGCAGCACGAGCGGAATGGAGGGCGATTCCCGCGTTTATGCTGGAATAACAAATAATTTTTACTGCGGCAGTGAAATAGTAGTTGCCGCCAACAACAGTTAGAACGGTAGCTATGTTAGCTACGCGCGGTTTTATGATTTAGTTTGAAAGCTTTTGAAAATTTGTGAGCAGATAAAGTGTTGAAAAGTGGGTTACTAACACTTGCATCGTTAAAGTTGCTTGCCACTTTATATATTCTACTTATTAACTGCACACACTAAGAAGTAAGTCGACCATTTTCAACTAAAGCTACTTTCAAGTTAGATTAAAAGATATTCGAAAAATCTGCTCGCTTTGGGTGACTTGCTTCGCAAGCATGGAAAATTAGAGATTTTTGAGTGAAATTAATTCATTAATGAATGAATTTACACCTGAAAAGAGTAAGCCCACCAAGGCAGATTCGAATTATTGGGTAGTCGAAAAAGTCTTTTCGTATTTCTCATCAAACTTCAACATATTTTTTTATATTTATAATGAACTTTAATGAACCAAATATGTACCATTTTGGTCGACCACTTTTTGCCATTTTTCCGCTGGAGACATTACTCCATCAGGCGAAAAACCGCGAAAAGTAATTTTCACAGGCTTCTCTTGAAGCCAACTTTACTCCATTAAGGGAATTCTGCATTAACCAAAACAAATGGTAGTCCGATATAAGGTTAGACGTATATGATGGATGCATCAAAACTTTCTAGCCAAGCTCTCCCAATTTTTTCCGAGTCGTCAAATATGTGTGTGGTCTAGCGTTGTCCTGATGGAAGAAAAAGGGGTCGGTCGGGCGCAACGTCCTTTTACAAAATTTATTATAAAAGATAAAGAGTTGTACACTCACAATGAAATAATCTGAATAACAATGAAAAATATTAATTTTTACTCGAATACTCTTCAGTCTTTGAATTTGTCTTATATCTTTTGGCTTACATCTTTCTTAAAAATAGTGATAGAATTTAAAGATGCACTTTTCAAGCTTTGTCTAGCGACGTGTCACTCTCACAGTTACCCTATGCTTTGAATGTAACAAATACTTTTATTTCTCCAAATTCTCAAAAATGGTATTTAAAAACTCCAATTCGGGCAAAAATTCCTGCAAATTGTGTCAAAAGTGTACAAGATATAGGACGAAAATGGGTTTTTTCTATGGCTTTTAATAAGATGTCTTGTAAATTTACTATCAATTTCCTCAAAAACCGTACTGTGAGAATTTTGGAACTTCAGAATTTGCGTGGCATCTAGTTTCTAAATTTTATATACTTAAAATCGAAAATATTTTGTAAAAATTCACTTTTGTTCGAACCACCTCATGAAACTTGTAGGTAGGTAGATAAAGGGGCGGCAGAACATCCTTGGCCCCGGGCGCCCGAAGTTGTAGCTACGCCACTGGAAAGACTTATGCCTGAACGACGTTCACAAATCGTTCAATTTTATTAGTAAAATTCATGTTCTGTGAAGAATGTGTTTCGTTCGCTTTGCTCAACTTATGGTCAATATAATAGGTCTACTGAGCGTACTTTTCGCAATATCACCACCCATCTTGAGACTCATTCATTATTGGATAATATTCGACCAAATTGACCTAGTCCAGGCCACAGTGAAGAAAATACAGCAGCCGTAACTGAGAGTGTACACGAAAACCGTGGAGGGTCGTCTCACCGCCGTTCGCAGCATCTCGGACTGACGTATGAAACGACTTGACGCATTTTACGTCGGGTTCTTAAATTGAAAGCGTAAAACTTACTGCTTGTGGAAGAACTGAAGCCGCTCTACCTTCCCATGCGACATCGCTTCGCTCTATGGGCTCTTGAAAAGTATCAAGAAGAGAGAAGAGAGGAGAAATATTACACCGTTGGACTTTTTTCTGTGGGGATATGTAAAGTCTAATACTATGCGGACAATCCCGCTTGTATTCAAACCTTAGTGCAAAACATTATCGAAAATTGGACTAAGCGGATGGACCGTCTGCGACGTAGCCGCGGCCAACATTTGAAAGAGATAAACTCCAAAAAGAATGTTCCTTTGGAATGATAATTTAAGATTCTGTGTAAAATCTGTAAAAATAGAACCTTGAAATGGATCACCCTTTACTTACCTGGGCTACAAAATAATTAGTCAAACTGAGGTTCAAGCGAGGTCAGTTAACTTAGTATAAGTATAGTATATACTATATCTAATACGTTTCAATTTTCATCTAAACATGTTCGAAATCAGACAGTATGAGGGCTATTCTGAAAATATTTATAAGATATCTTAATGAATATAAATAAAATTTAATGTTTCTGGTAATGCGGCTTGATGCTAAAAATGTGTGCATAGCCTTTAAACACCCAATTAACCTAAGATCGAGGACGATATTTTCGCAACAACAAGCACAGAACACTAAATACACTCAGAAGAAAACAACGGAGACCCTATAATATATAAATAATCAGCACGATGAGCTGAGACGATTTAGACATATTCGTCTGACCATCTATCCGTCTAACTGTTTATATATCTATATACGAACTAACCTCTCATTTTTTAAGAGATCGATAGCCAGAAGCTGTTCATTTGTTGTTGTTGTTGTAGCGGCAGAATTACTCTACTGTTTTTTTTTATGCCTTTTTTTAGTTTATGGCAAAACTTACTTAGTTTGTCTCAGCATTTCCATTTTCGGGCAAAATTAGTAACACAATAGCCGATGATTGGCAATTTAATAAACAAAACAGCTCTCACATCCGTACCAAATATCGTTATTATATCCAAACCTAGGCCATTTGATACTTCTTCTTTCTTTCATATTTATTTCTTTCTTCACTTAAAACAAATATTTTTAAATTTACCCCCTTAATATACATACAGACATATACATACATACAAAACTTAAGAAAACGCATCATGACACCCAAACACAAATGAAATGCAAAACATCTCTCTGTCAAACCCACAACTCGCACTTCAAAATAAATCCTGTTTAGCGGATAGAATTTCTTTTTCCCGGAGCGCCAACTGTGAGCATCTCTGCACAATGAGCTGTTCGAAGATATGTTGCATGTTGCTGACATTCGTTCTGTTGGGTCACTGATGTTATTGTGAGATTAGTTTTACACGTTTTGATAGCAAATTTATTGGCATTATTGTTGTTGATGCTGCACGACATCGTCAATCGCTTTGACTTTTCTGCCGAGACATTTTCAGCTCTGTACTTTCTCACTTTCAATCACAACAGAAATATTACAAAAGGAAGATGCCGCTAGATACACAAGCCAACTGTGGAAGACAAGTGTCAGACAACAAAACAATTTCAGACGTCGACCCGTAACCAAAATGCTTCTACAGGATCAATTTATTCCTTTGTTGCTGTCGCTGTATTACAGCTTTGTATGGTTTATTTACAATATTATATTATCGTGTGTATGTACAATACATATAATCCTCTGAGCATTGCAATGTATTTATTATTTAATTCTTTATACTTATTGTAAATACGACAGCGAATAAGAGGCGATGTGAATAAATTATCGATATTTGTGCGATTTCCATATCGAACATTAGGGACTGAAATAGTACGAGAGCTTATAGACTTTAGTCGGTTGAGTGTTGTAAAACGTATAATAATTAAACCATCCATTGGAATAGTTCTGGAAACACTGATAAATATATTGGATAGTCGAAAAAGTCTTTTCGTATTTCTAATCAAATTTCAACTTATTTTTTTAATATTTATAATGAACTTTAATGAACCAAATATGTACCATTTTGGTCTATCACTTTTTTCCATTTTTCCGCTAGAGACCCTATTCCAACAGTATAAAACTTTTCTGGTTTCTTGGCGAAAAACTGCGACGAGTAATTATCACTTTACTCCATTAAGGGAGTTCTGCATTGACCGAAACAAATGGTAGTCCGATGGTGAAAGGTCAGGGCTATATGGTGGATGCATCAAAACTTCCCAGCCAAGCTCTCCCAGTTTTTACCGAGTCATCAAAGATGTGTGTGGTGTCTAGCGTTGTCCTGATGAAAGACGAAGCCCTTTCTGTTGATCAGTTCTGACCGTTTTTTTTTCGTTTGCTTGCTTCAATCTCATCAGTTGTTGACAGTAAAATGTAGAACAGTTCAACCAGGCTGGAGCAGCTCATAGTGGATGATTCCTTTCCAATCCCACCAAACACTCAGCATAACCTTTCGAGGCTTCAATACTGACCATTGTGGAGCTTCACCATGATATTTTTCGCACATCAATCCTGGCTTTGCGATAAGATCGACTTTTCGTCTCCTATTACTATTCGGTTCAGGAATGGTTCGATTTAATTTCCCAGAATTCCAGATATTAAATCGGTTCTTTAAAATTTCATAGACAATTCATGTGGTACCCAAACATCGAGCTTCTTTTTGTAGTCAGCCTTTTTTAAATGGTTCAAAACCGTTTGATGATGCATTTTAAGTTCCTTAGCGATGTCAGGGCTGCTTATGTGACGGCCCTGGTCAATCTTTTCCATAATTACATAGGTCGACTGTAACGACACCTATTAACAAAATTCGAAAAGACTTTTTCGACTACCAAATATTTCACTTATTGTTATTGTTATCTTATCTCTGTATTATCGTTTATCGTTGTGAAATTTTCGATAAATATCGGTCATATCTACGCAAATACTTATGAATGTCAGTTGAGTGGTTTTGTTAGCATTTGTGGTATTTCGTTGAGCTTTTCACCTTTCCCTCTGTTACACATATACATACACATATTGTATATGTCTACTTATACCACTTGTCCTTTGAGCAAATGTGTTTTGACTGTGTTGGGTAGCAAATGCCATTTCCTTGTGTTATTCTTCATTTCTGTGTTAAACAAGCATTGTCAGATTTATCCATGAAAATCCATTGTTGATGCTGCAATACGGCAAAATGCTGGTAATTGTTGGTGTTGTCTGGTATTAGCAGCCACAATACTGACACTTATCCAAAGCAATTGGTCGCAAGAATTTACTAAGCCATCTGCCGAGCAACAGTATAAACGGATACAACCGACTGCGACACACCTCAATTTAATCACACAAGTCAGCAATAAACCAAATCAATGTGTAATTGTCTTTGAAATCAATGCCAAATCGACCTGGAGTTTAAAGCACAAGTTTAAATTATAAAAAGTTAAATTCGGCTGCACCAAAACCATGATAGAAAAGGAAATAAAATCTTTATCTTAATTTAGATCGGTCAGTTTGAATATCAGTTATACGCTACGAAGGTGCGATCAGAACAATTTGTTCGAAAATTGTAGCGTTGCCTTGGACAATAGTCTATTATGTTAAATGCAAGGACGAGATGTCCGCTATCTGGTTGAGGGACTCCCAAGCTGGTTGACTGGGAAAGTCCCGTCCTCTGCGCAAAAAGGGGAGACGACATTCCGACCCTTGCTCAGCATAGCGCTGTTACTCCCTAGATGCACAGGGCAGCCATATGAATTTGCTCCCAGGCTCATAAAAAACCACAATGAGGGTCTTAGCAGCTTGGCCTGCCGTGTGCTCAGCAACAAAGTCGAGAACTCCGGATGGAGGCTAAATCTTTATATAGACAATGAGTCGTATACATTTATTCGGACAGAAAGCTTCCGCCTGAACAGCAGGTTCAATTCGCCTAAGATAAGCCTAATGTGACCACTTAGAGCGAGCGGAGCAATAGGAAAAATGCTGATGGATGAGGATGCCACTCACCCCGGCGTCAGCACGTCAAAGTAGGCTACGACTGCTAAGACCCTGGAAGTCCCTGCAGGTCCACAGGACCTTCTGGAGGGGCTGAAGGACCCTATGGATGGCAGCGCGGAAAACAGCGAGAATGAGAACCAATGAAACCGATCCTGCAGTACCTGTCAACGTGGAAGTTACCCAGGTGAACCTGCACCACGCAGCAGCAGCTTCGACTGTCAACAATCTGGCCATCCTGCTGATTCAAGAACCATGGATCTACAAAGCGGAGATCAGAGACCTAAAGTAGGACGCCAAACAAAGTAATCTGAGATTTCTCTAGCGAGAGGACTTCATCCTGGCTGGAACCTATTTCCCGGGAGAAGCATCCACAGCACCACTAGAGGCTGTGGACAGACTGGTGAGTTACTGCGGGCGACACAAGCTACCCTTGATCCTAGGATGTGATGCAAACGCCCATCACTCGAAATGGGCAGTACCGACTGCAACTTATGAGGTCAGTCCCCTCTTAATAGCAACTTAAATATAGAAAATGTGGTTGTGCATTCACTTTCCTTACAATAAGTAGAAGGGAGGTGCTAGGCATCTCTCCAATCTCAGATCTTAGGAAAAAGGTTCGTAGGCTCAGCAATAAAACGAAACGTACGGGGATCTGGGAGGAATATAAATGCAACCTAACCTCCTATAATAAAGAGAATAGGTCTGAAAACAGAAAAGCTTTAGGAACTTCTGTCACTAGTCAGCTTAAAGACTGCTAAAAGATCTATTAAAATATCTGTGTAAAGAAAATAAATCAAATTAAGTATTCCCCTTCTGCACTAAATATTGTAGGTACTTCCAAAATTTCTCTCCAGTAGACTTATAGCTATTTCTGTAGTTACGAATTTTCCTGCAGTAATTTTATAATATTTAATGCAAATGTTTTGGCACAGAATATATTATTTTCGACTTGGCAATTCTTTATGTTTTCCGAAGCAAAACTTCTTTCTTCACTCTCGTTGTCCTTCTGTGTTTGTCAGTGGCATTCAACTTGGAAAGAGTCACCAAATAGTATCACTTTGCATTGCATTTATACCGAAAACTTTAAATGGTTTTTAGTCGGTCGACCGTGACGTCAATTTCGTGTGCAAGTCGCGTGCCGCGTCCTTTGAAATACAAATTAACGAAATGCAAACGTGCTGTGTGTAACATCGAATGTACTCGTGGATTGAAACTGCAATTGCTTTGCGAAAGCAGTTTTTATCATCTTCGCTCACCAATTCTTTCGCAGTTAAAAACTTTGTTGAAAGCAAATTATAGATGTTACTTGCCTTTACTTTACATTATGTATGTGAGTTGGTTGGGATGATTGCATATTCTACAAGTAAGCCACTAAAATTAGAAATACCGTAAATGCACTTTTCGAAGACGAAAGCCTGCAGTTAAAGCTATAAAAAGGGAATGAAGTGTGTACTTTGTTACTCGCACCCTTCCGAAAATATATTACCATATTATGATATTCTGCCATCCTAACCTGAGTGCGAGTGAGAGTACAGGCCTGCTAAAAGTCTTGTTTTCAGAATTTAATACTTTGGAAATAAGCCCGACCGACCGGCTGGATTAATGCCTTTAAGTAAGTATTTTTATGAGGAAAATTTTTTAGAGGAGTACATATGTATAGGTTTATAACTACTTACATATGTACCGTTTCGAACACAAATTCATGTTATAGTAAGAAGCCTTACAACTAAAAATAACCGCAAAAGCAATGAAGTTTATGTAATTTCTGTTTGCATATACAAAAATCAGCTTACTTAACGCGAACAACTCAATATGTGAGAAGTTTGAACAATTTGTACCAATAAGAGAGAAACCATATGTAAAAGCAGCGTGTAGACTGTAAGAGAGTGAAGCTGCTATTAAAAGAACTCGAATTACACTGTGATATAACAAGAGACCAGAACTTGGAAGAGTATTACGTGGTCCAAATGATGTTACAGTTTCTTCAATTGAACTTCCCTAATTCAAATCCACATAATCCACAAAAAAACTTTAGAGACTTTACGTTATATAAATTGTCATAAAAACATAAAATTTTTCGAAAAGCTGAAAAATATAGATTTATTTTATAGTTTTTTTATAGTTTTATTTATTAACTTCGCATAAAGTTTATTACTTATGCACATAAAATATGTATTCTGTAATTTTTGTCTGATTTCTGGCTTATCAGTATGACTCGAGAAAAGAGGATCGACAACTCTTTGTCGATTTTACGAAAAGGATCTGCCTTTTTGCCGCTATGTCTGAATTTGGTATCCCCGCAAAACTAATACGGCTGTGTAAACTGACGTTGAGCAATAATAAAAGCTCCGTCAGGATCGGGAACGACCTCTCCGAGCCGTTCGATACCAAACAAGGTTTCAGACAATGCGACTACCTATCGTACGACTTCTTGAATCTACTGCTGGAGAAAATAATTCGAACTGCCGAGCTGAATAGAAAAAGTACAATCTTCTACTAGAGTCTGCAACTGCTGGCGTACGCCGATGACATCGATATCATTAGCCATAACAACCACGTCATTACAAGACTATGACAAGACGAAATATCTCCTGTCATCAAACAAACAATTGTCGAACTCGCGACTTGGCTCCCACGACACTGCTCACAGTCATAACTTCGAAAGCGTAGATAATTTCGTCTATCTTGAAACCAGTATTAACAGCAATAAAAATATCAGGCTCGAAATCCAACGCAGAATAACTCATTGCCAACAGGTGCTACTTTGAACTGAGTAGGCAATTGAGAAGAAAAGACCTCTCTCGACGAACAAAGATCAATTTCTCCAAGTCAATCATCATGCCCGCCCTGCTATATGGTGCGGAGGCATGGACCATGATAAAATCTGACGAGTCAGCGTTACGAGCTTTCAAGAGAAAAATACTGTGGAAGATTTATGGTCCTTTGCGCTTTGGCAAGGGTGAATACCGTAGTCAATGGAGCGATGAGCTGTTCTAGATATGCGACGACATTGACATGGTTCAGCGAATTAAGAGGCTAGGTCATGTCGTCCGAATGGATGAAAACACTCCAGCTTCGAGTATTCGACGCAGTACCCGCAGGGGAATGCAAGGGAAGAGAAAGACCTCTACTCCACTGGAAAGATCAGCTGAAGAAGGACGTGGCTACACTTGGAATAAGTAATAGTAACATTTGAAGAGATAAATATGCGCGGCGAAAAAATTTATTTTAACTGGCCAATCCACTACAGAGTCGAAGGAGTTCGGCGTTCGGATGAATAAATGGAATAAGTATGGTATGTAAAGTTCGTAATTTCATGAAGAGTTAAAAGCGTACGTACTTCACTGCCACTCCTTACGTTGATTTAGATCGCACTTTTTTCTCTAAATTCAAAAATTGGTCCAGTTGGCTCTTTATTGTATCAAAAAAAATTTCAGTATACAGTCAAATACCCGTACATGGTTAATAAAGTCTGAAAAAAGAAATTATACTAAATTTCCTTAATCTCAGAAAAAATAGTTTGTCTATTATTTAGGCCTCTAGATTATCCTAGCTCTTTAATATAGATTAGATAGACAGATTAAGAGCCTGATTTTGTTAATAGCTAACATGGTCAATTATTAAAAGGTCAGACAGATATTTAATACTTTCTGGAAGAATCAACAAGAAATTAACTCTTTAATCTCTGTAGAATGGCCTACTCTTTTCCGGATATAAGAAAATATATAGTTTCAACAGCAGTACTTTTTTTCTTGCCTGTGTAGTATACTTTTTATGCATATCATTTCCTTCGTTTCTCAGTGATTCTTCTCAAGTTTAATTTTGGTTCTCTATCTAGAGAAATTTGCTTTAATAAACAAGACTACAATGCCTCTGAAGAGAATTTGATCTCTGCTACTTTTGCTATGTTGGTTAGCAGTATCCGTTGAGTATTACTATTTTTGCTTGAAATATGAGCAATAATACAACAATAACACAAAATGCGGTCAGCGATGCAAATGATTTCTGTTCATCCAACAGTGCGACTGAGATCAGAAATAGCTACAACAACTAAAATAATGTTGTCTGAGTCAAATACAAGTAGAATGGTTACAAATGTGTGGCATCCAATGTGACGCAATAAAATTGCAAGCCAAAGGAAGGGTTGGAGCCATTGGGACAATGAACGCGCCGCCAATGAATGAAAATAATAGTCAGCTGACAAAGAGGAAATTCACATGATTCACATGCACAGATTGACTTGCATATTAATTGAAACATATGTACATATAGCGGTACATCAATTGACACAAATAGATATTGACAAAGGGCATGAACCAAGATGTTTAGTCAATTAAAAGTGATTAGTGTGATTATATCAGAACAAGAAGATTATATAAAAAGGAAGAGGGAAGGGCACGCAAATGCGAACCGTAACTTGTTAGATGCACTTTTAATGATAGCTTCCAGATTATTTAAAAATTAACATATCTACAAATATACAGTTATGGAATTTAAGCAAGCGTAGCTGCCAACACATTCTCATGGGTTTTTGTTATATTCATCTATGCAATCGAGCCCATCAGAGAAATAAACTAACTGGTTGTAAAATACCGCACGACTACTCTGAATCGGTAGCCTTGCATTCTCCATGCCTGGACATTGAGAAATCGGTCTTAAAACAGGTGCATATCTTATCGCAACTAGGTTAGCTCAATCTGGTAGGCCAATAAGCCACGCATAGAGCAGTTTTGGTCCTTTGCGAGTAGTCATCCTTTAGGATACCTACGCTTGACTCGAATTTATCGCAACTATATTTATAACTAAATCTGAAACTTTTATGCTTTTTCATTGGGAACGTTTTTTTTACGTGGCGGGTCCCAAACTCAGCGCACAACCCTGTGGAGGGGATGTTTCGCCTTCTTACTTAAGCTCGCCTTCAAACGGATGTTCTTTGGCTAACCAGAGGATACTTGGTCTAGGACCGGAAGACGTGAGCTGCTTGAGCCGTATGTAAAAGAATCGTTTCTGGCCACTCCCAAGTGAATGGCAATCAGATAACTTTCCTTACATGCGTGAACATCTGATGAGTGGACGTTACGAGTTTTCGAGAAAAAGGTTCTGCGAAAGATTTATGGTTCGTTGCATGTTGGCCACGACGAATATCGCATTCGATGGAACGATGAAGTGCGATGATATACGACGACATTGCCATAGTTCAGTGAATTAAGAGACAGAGGCTGCGCTGGCTAGGTCATGTCGTACATTCCAGGTCTGAAAGTGTTCGACGCAATACCTGCCGTGGAAGCAGAGAAAGAGGAAGGACCAGGTGGAGAAGAACCTGACTTCGTTTGGAATTTCCAATTGGCGCCAAGTTGCGAAAAGAAGAAACGACTGGCGCGGTACTGTTAGTTCGGCTATAATCGAATAAGCGGCGTCTACGCCAGTAAAGGAGTAGATGAAATCTGAAACGTAACCGACTTACGGTTTGCATTCAATGAAAAACGTTTTGCAAGTTCTTTTTTAACCTACAAAGAGACGAAATCTTTTCTGAAGAAATTAAACTTGATTTTGATCGGTCAGTTTGTATGTCAGCAGCATGCTATAATGATCCATATCGGTGATACCGACTAATTTGCTGTTTCTTTGTGACAAACGGAATTGTGAAATTTTTCTCATCGATATTTTAAAAACTGAGAAACGAGTTCGCGTATATAGAGACCGGCTGATGATGACCATGGCTTAATAAATATATCCTGTTTGGGGTATAACAATTTAGTTCAATTGTTGTTCAAAACAATCAGTTTGGGTTTTAAATAAACGAGTTGGCATTCCCTTAAAGAACTTTAAATTATATGTTATACATTATATATGTACATACATATATGTATAAAAGCAAAATAGTTTATACTTATTTTGGCAAACTATGTACTTTAAGTATTTTAATTTATATTTTGTATATTAAACTAACATTAATCAACTATTTATATGTAATTAGTGCAAGTGTGTGTTTCATTCCGTTAAAACTCTTACCTAAGCATTATGAAGTCCCAAGCTTTTCCATATCTACATAATTATATCAATTCATATATTCGTCGTATAATTACGAAAGTAACACAGAAATCAATTTATACTTCTGCTTTATACGGTATTGAATATCGAGATCATTTGAATCATTCTCCACCGCTCTTCTGTCATAATGAGATGATTTGTCACTGCACACCACTTGTGGGTTATGATTTTGATATGTATACTATAAATCCATTGCTAAGCCGGCTACTTAGGCAGCAACTTAAATTAGTACGTCAAAGCAATCAGTCGGTATTCGAGGTTGAAAGCGAACGACGGCGTGACAGTGACTAGTGGCAGTTGAATAAAAGCCGAAGCTAAGGAACAACGTAAACCTTCCTGATTACTTTTTGCACAACTAAAAATGTCTGCTACAGCCGAGAATGTGCAGCAAGTGGCCGTTGTGACGGGCGCATCTGCTGGTATTGGCGCTCAAATTGCTATACTTTTGGCGAACAAAGGCATAACCGTTGTGGGATTGGCACGACGATCCGAATTGATCGAGGTACATATACAAGAAAGTGAGATAATATATTTATAAGTAAAACTAAATAATATTAAAATGGAAGCATTCAGCAATTTTTCCATTGACAACAAGAACGTAATTTCACAGATTGACAAAAGTTTTCTCTATTCAAGGATTTGAATAAACAAGTGTCAGGCGACGGAAAAATTCATGGTCGCCACTGTGATCTCAGCCACGAGGAATGCATTACAGCCGCTTTCAAATATGTACGTGAGAATTTTCCACCAATTACAATACTCGTATGCAATGCAGGCATGTTGAAGGCGAATTTTATATCAGGTATTAAGTAGTGCAGTTACGCATTGCAGACTTTTAATTATGATTACCCAAAAGAATCCACTGGTAAGGATATCAAAGCTTTGTTCGATCTTAATGTTGTGGCCACATCCATTTGCCTACGAGAAGGAGTGAAGCTAATGAGTGCAAGTAAAGTAAAGGGCCACATTATTATAATGAACAGGTAAGATTTGCAACGGGAAAGTCTCCCGCCTTACAGTTATCTATTTTTTCCTATTATCGGATAGAATGATTTATATATCGCTTCCAATTACTGCAAAATTAATGATTTGGTGGAAATATTATTTCTGCTTTTTCAAATAGTTGGAAGTTAGATATGAATTTTACGGTAAGGCGGAGGACCTTTCCGATACAATTAAGAGCTCATACTTCGAAAGGTGTTACCAAGAAATTTTTCAGAGTATCAAGCGCAAAATAAAAATATTCATCTTTTTACCCATCCTATTTTCTACGTGATTGTTATTTGCAAGCTACACTGTGCAGTTCCCCTATTCTCCTGTATCTACATATATATATTTTCCAGAATTTTTTCTGAGAAAATTTTTTAAATTTATTGATACAAAAATATTGTGGTATATTTTAAGGCTTATTATTAGTAAAAATATTTATTTGGAGAGGAACTACAGACGATCTCCGGGAGCTCCTCTCAAAAAAGACGTTTTGCGGTGACCATAGTGATGTCTCTGAACTGGAAGCACTGACCTGAAAAGCCAAACAGATTTCGTTAAAGTAATGTTACATCTAATAATAAATGGAAGGAATAAGCAAAATAAAATTGTTTGCCAAAATGGCGATTTCTAATAACTAAAATCGATTTTTGACCAAAATTTCGGACTTAAATTGTGTATAAAAAAAAAAAAATTTATCGGTGAGAAAAAAATCTTTGTTTAATTATATTTAAAAAACTCGCGTTAAAATTTGAGACTAAACGGTTAAACCGTTTTCGAGTATCGTTGGTCACCGACTTTGAAAACACCATTTTGAGAAAAACACGTTTAAAGTTTGGCCTTGTATTATACTTCCAAGCACTCTAAAACGCCTTCTCCAATTTGCGTGTAACTTCGAAAATATTCACTGGAACGATATGCAATTTTCTTGATTTTTGAAAATTCTAAGTGTATCTAACACCGTAAGGTAAAGCAAATCATATTTGACCTTTGTCCTCGATCGGTTGGCCGGTTTTCTACCTAATTCAAATTGTCCCCAAAGACTTGAGACTGAGGTGGACAGTTACAGACTTAAAAGTATTTTCACAGAATTACAATTAAACTGTTTTTCATTGTTTTTCTTTCATATGCATTGACTCAGCATCCTCGGACATCGCATACCGGAAGTGCCGGTGCCGTTATTTAGTGTTTACCCTGCGACGAAACATGCTCTAACGGCACTATGCCAAACCGTCCGTCAGGAGATTCATTTTCTGAAATTAAATATTAAATTAACGGTATGTAAATCGCATCGTAGTAACATCTAACTTGACATACATAAATACATGAATGTATGAATTGAAAATTATGCAATTTTTATTATATTCTTTAACTATATAAAATTCATATATTTTATACATATATAAGAGTACAAAAAAATAAATATATCTTTTTATATATGTACATATATGTATACTCAGAGCATTAGTCCAGGTATGGTAGATACGGATTTGTTGAACGTTTATTCTAAAGCTGTTGCCGAATTGCCAAAACTGCAGGCCGAAGATGTAGCCCAAGCGGTTATATATGCATTAGAAACACCCGATTATGTACAGGTAAAATATTATAAAATGCAAACAAACTACTAAGAATCATAAAAAAAAAGTTCTTCTTTCGCTTTTTCAAATTCCAGGTTGAAGAAATCGTTCTGCAGGCTATGGCGCGTTTTAATGCTTAATGTCTGCCTAGGCATTTCTATATGGAGCTATATTTGTAGGCATGACATATCGATATATTTTTCTTATTCATAAAATTATCTTTAATTATAGAATGCGAATGCGAATGCGTACATAATTGCTTAAATAATGTATTTTTAGTGCATTTAATAAAAACCGAAACCCTCTTCTATTGAATTCTTATTTCTTACTTAGTTTTGATCAAATAGAGAACAGAGGGTACGAAGGTTTTCTTGCATCCCATAATCTGATGAATAGAATAGCACCAGCTATCGAAACTTAGGTGGGAGCGTTTTTGGAAATTTCAATTTTTCACTTTTTGATAACACAATAAAGGGAAAAGGCGGCTTTTGACGAACAAATTGGTTAAATTGTTATTGTAAAATTAAAAATATTAACAAGTTTGAGGGTGATCTCGTAAATTATGAATGTATAGAAATAGTGTTGTAAACTTCAAAACGATCGGTGCCTTAGGGTTGGAGTTAGTTGGAGAAAAAGTTTTAATGTTTTGAAAAATAGAACGTTCATGAGACAGATATAAAAACAATTTTAATTTCGTCAATTTGGCCCAATCGACCAAAATTTAAACGCAGCGTTCTTATGTTGCATTCATCGGGTTTTCTACAATTTAAATTGATAGGTCTTTGCTATAAAATACCTTGAAACTTCAAAAACGCTTTGCCATAGAGGTCAAATAACTAAAAATTAAAATTACTTTGGCTATTTTACAATAGGTGGCGCTTTGATTGATGCTTTCATATTGATAACCTTTTAAATATCAATTAGACAACTTTCGTGGAGTTGATTTTTTTATATCATTTTTTAACTTAACCTTAACTCTTCCATACACCAAATACCGTAACTACATCAGTTTATTATCAAGTTTTTATGCAATAATGTCATTTTGATGCGAAACTTCATGAACACCGCAATTATCGTACACTTTCATGCTAGAAGAAGTACAACCGATAAACTAACTTAAAAAGGCAATAAATGACATTTTTGTTTTCGTTAGAGCAGAAAAGGAAAAAGCGGGACAACACTATAGTTGGCATAAAAGTGAAAGAACGAAGAAAAGCAAATTTCAACAATTTGATTTGACATTTTCTGAATTTCAGAAGGCAAAGCAAGTTCAAAACGCACAGGAGGAAAAGAGTTTTGAATTGGATTTTCCTTTGCTGTCGTGTCGTTGTCGCTATTCTTTTGTCCACTATCGTCGCCGTTGTCATCGCCTTCGTCTTTCTTTTTTAGCGTAAAAGAAATCGCTGAAACACGGGAAAAGGCGAGAATAAATTAAAAGTTTCAATATTTCCTTGAAATTTTTTAATTGTAAATTATTTATAAGGTAAATATTCGTAATAATAGAAACGCTATTAGGTGTGGTGTGTAAACCAAAAGTGAAGTGTAATTGCTAGCACGAATCATCTTATTAGAATTTGGGTGATATGATTTGTATCTCAATCATTGGTCGCACCTACATAAACTACTTCCATTGTGATGCGTATTAAAAGAACAACTTGCTAAAATGTATTTTCAACAATACGTAGTTTTCATGCAGATTCATTTGGTCAAGGCATGGGGACAAGGGTTATTATTACAACTTCCTGGGTGAAATGTTAACGACCAAAAGTCATTGTTAGTATTAAAGAAAGTTCCACATACACAGAAATCTGAAATCGGTGCTATGTATGCGACCTTGTCCCATTGTTTGAAAGTTGCTCCTATACCATTTTTTCTGCTCTTTACTAGTACAATTTGAGATTTTTCTGTACTAAAATTTTCAAAAATTTGCTTTATGTCAAGGCCGTATATTGTGCTAAATAAGGCGTAATGGATGCGTATTATATACCTGTTTATTTTAATATTTTGCAAGGGTACAAAACATTGTTAATGTTATAATATGTTTGTATTATATTTTTATATTTGTATTGTCGCTATTGGAATATAATTGCATGATTTTTTCTATTTACAGATAACTACACACCAATAAATAGCAAAATGTTCATTTGGGATTGGTTCACTGGTGTTTTAGGATACTTGGGTAAATAATTAACATTAAAAATATGTAGAATGCCTCGTAAGTGTTATTTTTGTAATTTGGCAATGGAAACTTTGAGATTTTATAGTATATGCTTGCGTATTTATATAATACATAATTAAAAAATAAGAGTGTTGTTTTAAATTGACATTCACAAATGTACTTTATGATCTGCATTCAGATTAAACCGCAAATATGCAATACAATCGTATTAATATAACATTAAAGAACTTTTTTCGCATATGTATCACTTAACAAAAACTTGGATTTATATGGAACTGCCAAGATATTAGGTTTTTTTTGCAATATATTTCAAGTTTTGTGTTTGATTTTTGATGATATTGTGTTTTTTTATTATCACCAGGTCTGTGGAAGAAATCCGGCAAGCTATTGTTCCTTGGTCTGGATAATGCCGGCAAAACAACATTGTTGCATATGCTCAAAGACGATAAACTGGCACAGCATGTACCAACACTTCATCCTAGTAAGTCAATATTATGTAATATGGCCAAAAATGGAATTTCAATTTCTTTTTAATTCTTTAGCATCAGAAGAATTGTCAATTGGCAATATGCGCTTTACCACATTCGATTTGGGTGGCCACACTCAAGGTAAGAATGGTCAATTTGAAATTTAATATATGTTAAAGTACGCCAATTTATATGCAAAAAATAAAAAAAAAATACCAAACGCTAGCGAAATATGTAATCATATGGTCCTCCTCCAAATTTGTTTATGTATTATGAAATAAAAACTTACGATGCGAATCATAATATTAAATACGCACGCGAAATTAATTGCGAAAGTTTCTTATTCAGCCTACTAATGCTTTGATCGGTTATCACTTTTCCATTGCTGAAATTATGCACAAAACTCTCCATAGCAAACGTACCTTATTATTACGCAACTTGAAAATGAAATTTCTGACAAAATAAAGATTGCAAAAATATCATAAAAAATGGATATGCTTATACATATGTATATAGTATATATGTACATAGATTTATTATAATTAGATTCGAAAAATACATACGTAATTTTTCGTGAATTTGAAGTATCTAAAATAATAATAAATTTGTAAATATACACATACATATGTATCTTCGCGTCAGACTTGACAATGATTTTGCAGTTTTTGTAAGATTGCAAGCGCTAAAATGATTGCTTAGTATAGAGTTAGAGGAATATTGATAACAGCTTGTGAATAATTGTACTATTGCTAGCAACATTAAAATATGCGATTATATTGAACTAATAAATACTAAATCTCTAAATATGTACCATTTTCCAGTCCATATAAATTAAAAATTATTTCCAATTATTGTTAATTGCACAATAAATTACTTTATACAAAATATTAAAATTAATGCTTCGTGTAGTACTGTAAAACAAATATATACATACATATTTAAAAACTATTTAATTTTGCTTTTTCCTTAATTAATATAGCGCGTCGTGTTTGGAAGGACTATTTCCCAGCTGTGGATGCAATCGTCTTTTTGATAGACGCTTGGGACCGAGGTCGCTTCCAAGAGAGTAAAATTGAATTAGACTCGTTGTTAACAGATGAAGCGCTGTCAAACTGTCCCGTGTTAATTTTGGGTAACAAAATCGATAAACCAGGTGCCGCAAGCGAAGATGAACTTAGAAATGTTTTCGGTCTCTATCAGTTGACAACCGGCAAGGTACTTAACCTATATACATATAAGTAGCTTATTATCTTTAATAATGTAATATAATTCTAATCTGCTTTTAGGGTAAAGTGCAACGTTCGGAGCTTCCAGGACGCCCTCTGGAGTTGTTCATGTCTTCTGTACTGAAGCGACAGGGTTATGGCGAAGGTTTCCGTTGGCTAGCGCAGTATATTGATTAAAAGCTGCTTTTTCATTTTCAATTCAAAATACGTCGGATACAAGCTTTCTTTTTTTTGGCATCTTTATACATACAAAATCGCCAAACAAACAGGTCAATAAAATCGGAGAACCTCTCATGGCAGAATAACGCGAATTAGAAATGCCACAATGATACTTCAATACTTCAAATAGAAAAATTAATACAAAAATAAATATAACACAAACAAAATCAGAGTCTAAACCATATGTGGATGCAAGAAAAATGCAAAATAATGCGAAAGCAACGGTAAAAGTAAAAATAAGCGCAGTCTGAATCATTAAGTAAAAGTAATGAAACACAACACAAAAAACATCCTATATGCATTGTGGGTAGTATGTATATTTTAATTTTAAAGGGTAACACAAACGGATATTCAAACATTTCAATATCATTTCCAACCTTTCGCTCTAAGTTAGCTACAATTTGTCTAATATTTGTTTAGAATTTCCAAATAAACAATTTTATAAAATGTATGGACATGATTTATTCTTATTTAGAGGGGGTGATTAACTTTACTTACTTCTTAATGGCAATAACTGAGTATTGAGATTTTGTTGTTGCAGTAATGTATGCTATGTATGTATTTATATAATCCACATTATCTCGGAGACTAATTAAATCCTCATTAATTAAAATTGAAGCACAATCCGCAGTTCATTCGGCTTTCGTAGGAGCAAGAGTATAACCCACAAATAAGTGAAATTTTATAACACCCAACAAAACGATAAATAATTGAAATTCATTTTTATAGTTTTGTAATTTCATTTATTTGAAGTAATATTTCAATATGATTTTAAAGTTCCAACTGGAAACGCTATATTATACTGTTACTACTTATTGTTGCTAAACAAATTAAAATGTATACAGTTGCTTAAAATAATCCGATCCGCGTTAAATATTGTTTAGAATTCTTACATGAATACATTTAGCTAAACCGAAGTATAGGATCGTTTGATTTAATGTATTTAATTAATGTTGGGTATGAATTGCGTTGATATATAAATGTTAACTTTTGCAGTGCAGTAGCGTTTTCAAACGCATTCGGAGCATTCTTGTCAAGCTTCTATTTTCTCCTAATTTTAACTTGCCTTCTTCAGATCGGTGAACACTATCATAAGTAGTATATTTAATTTCTGCATTTATCATCATATCTTCGTCACTACAACGCAGCCGACATCAAGAGCTGGAAGCCATACCACCTCCCAACCGCCTCTTTTTCTTTTTTTTAGCGGTTAGACTTTCTTGCCCACTATCAGTATTGGAGCTGCCACTATCGCTGTCATTACCTTCGTTTTCTGATGATGATGATGAGGAACTGGATGAAGAACTTGAGTTACTAGAACTATCTGAAGCAAAGCCGGTACTTTGTTCGACATTAATGCTTTCCGCAAGTTTGGCTAAATCTGGTTCCTTTTCACGTAGAACACGCAACCACTTTCGAGATAATTTTGGACGACCTCGAATACTTTTGTGCCAAACAACCGGGAAATTTGTGCGACTGCAAAAGTTTTGAGTGATGGCGACAGTTTCATCTAAATTCAACACTACATGCCACCAACCCCCTGGCACAAACACAGTTTCACCTGGTTTTTGTAATATTTCAAGGGGTCGAAAATCTGCCGGCCAGTCTGGTTGTTTAGTTCGTGGGTAAATTGTATTAAACCAGGTGATTGCTTCATCACGTTGTTTTCCTCCCACAGCACTAGGTACTTTTAACAGGTCCTTAGGAGTTTGGGTTGGAAATAAGCACCAACGTTTATGACCTCTAAGAAGTGCGTTCCAAGCGCTTGTACCCAAAGGATCTATATGTATACCAGTACCAGAACGTTCCGGGCCCATTACAAACCAGCGGTATGGGGGACGACGTTCTTCTCCACAATGTTTGAATAAATCATCGCGGAAATACTTCGGCACTGTATAGTCTTCAAGCAATTTACGACGACGATGATGTTCTCCGAAGCTGCTATCAAAGATATATAAGGGACTATCATCGAGAGTAGAGCGCATATATTCAACATAGTATTTCATTTTCATTTTAACACTGTAACCCTCGTTGTCTTCTCCACATTTGAATTTTTGATTTCGATACTTTTTTGCTAGACGTGATACTGTCCATTTTTCTTCTGCTTGCCATCCTTCTTGACAACCCTCTATAACAACTGGAAGATAGGGCTTTTCGTAACGCTCTATAAACTCCTCACAACTAACGTCAGACTCCTTAATGCGTTCAACATTATCCTCAAATTTTTGAAAATCTTGAAATCTCTCGTAATATCGCAAGGCAGACCATGCCTCTTTGTCCCCCAACTCCGGACGAGCCCTACGCTTTACCTCACGAAGCCGTTTTCGAGAACGTTTAGGCAGTTTGAATTCCTCATTCATTCTATTGACGTAAAGTTTACTTTTGTTTGTATTTTTACACGAAAATCTGCCGAAATATTCTAATTTTACATTTATTGAGTAGGATAATTCTGGTAAATTATTGCTTTATTACCGCTGTTTGTTAATTCCAGAGAAAAATTGACATCTGTTGGTTAATATTCGAGTGAGTACGTGACTTTAAGCAGCGTTGCCATAAACTTGAAAGCAATTGATTATCAAAATTAGATACTGTAACTAACAACATATCCGGTAACACGATATTTTCTTTGCGAACAAATAAATAATATTATTATATTCTATTTTTCTCTTCTTTGTCTATAATATGCATATTTATGACTCGAGCAGAAAATTGTCATTTTTCTCTTATAATGTTACAGGGTATGGTTTAGTAAATATTGAGTATTATTATATAATTAACTCTTTGACCAAAAATAAACTAAATTTAAATCGAAACAATTATTTCATATAGTAGTTTGATTTGTTAGTAAAAACAGAATTTGATTGCAGCATTACATTAAGAGCAAATTATTGTACTATGATCAAATAAAGTCTTTATATAGACACATTATATATTTACAATATTTTTTTTTTTTGTGAATACCACGACTTGCAATCAATTACAACACTGTCATTAAGGTTTACTAATCTCATGTGACAAAGAAAATGTTAAGCCAGTTGGGACGAGGTTGGTTAATAATATTTAATTTTTGTAATATAATCTATCATTGGCTTTTCATGTAGATTTATCCACTGCCGAACAAAGAATATTGGATCACCGGGCGTTTGTAAATGGAGAAATAAACAATTTTCTGAATGAATTTGAGTTGAAACGTAACGAAGCAGAAGTGGAAACGCTGTTCAAAGTGACTGAAATTATAGGCGACGTGAAATACGACCTATATGAAAGGTGTATCATTCTGAGTACATCACATTTAGAAACACTAAATCAAGAAGTAAATAATTTGTTAGTCGGTGTCGAAGGCTTTCTCAACAAGGTGGAGCTACAGAAGCAGGTTGGAACCGCATCTATTCTGGCACAAATCTTATCAAATTTATTCATTTGCATTTATAATTTTCTTAGCCTAACGAATATCTTATCCAATCTCGTAAAGATCGTGAACATAAAAGAGCGAATTTTCTCATTGATTTGGAACATAAATACGAACGAGTCAAGAACTCATTTGAAGAAAAGGAAGAGGAAATAGATGAACTTTATTCTGATTTACAAGTAAAGTTGAACATTCCTAAGTAAAGGTTTTGCGCGCATTAAAATACATTTAGAAATGACAAAGACAAGCATTGCTGATACCCGCGTTCGTATGCGGCCGTCTCTGAGACTATTGCAATTAATTGAGGAGCACAAAGACACCATAACTGAAATTCCCGAAAATCTAGCAAAAGTTTTAAAAACAAATGATTTTCATATTGAAAATAGTATTGAGTTGCTTGGGTCGGATTCCGTAAATAAAGAAAATATTGATTTGAAACTGCTCCGACGCGTTGAAGAACTCTTAGACGATGATGTACCGAAAACCAATTCGCCTAAAGCAAGCCATGATTCTGAAGAGACGAAAGAGACTAAACTAATTGCGACAGAAAATTTCTTATACTTATCAGATCTTCGTTGGCTCAAGTTGTGGTTAAAGCAGTTGCGTGAAAAGAAAGGATTAGATATTTTTTTACATGACCTAATAGACACCTGCCGCTTATATTTACCAATGAATGAAGTCATTGAAAGAAATCCAGAGCTTGAAGCTCGTTGTCAGCGATTACGCGAGCAACAACAAAATAAGGAGTACTTAGACATGACCAAAAACGTAGATTCAACTTTAAAATATGTACCTGAGGACACCATAGCTTATCAAGGTATGTTGTTCTACTCATACATTTACATGTGTTATTAACTATTTCCATATGTATATATATATGCCTTTCAGTTAAGGCCATGAATAGCCAAATGATTGCGGTATTACAATTCATATTTTCGGTAGCGGCTGGTTTTGTATTCGGCTTTTTAGGATTGGAACTCATTTTCGGTGGCATAGAGTTTGGTCTACGATTAGTATTAGGAATATTTTGCGCACTTGTTATTGGTGTTGCAGAAATGTATTTCCTTCTTAAAAAGCTAAACGAAGAGGAGAAAGCAATGTCTTCTTTAAAAAAATCAACTGAACCAGTAAAGAAGAATGAAAAAATGTTGAAGCCGCACAGTGAATAAAATATTTCTATGGACATTAAGAAATTCAATGGAAATAAATAAATATGGTGTATTCTTCATAGGAAATTTATATATATCATATAAATATATATGATATCAGATTTCGAATTGTTTTCTTAAACACGAAATAATAATTAATAATAATAATGATTCACACCGATTTTTACTAGTTTTCAATTTTCTTAAGCTCATGTAGATCTAGGCTGAGAGGTCCCCAGATAATAGTTAAAAATATTAATACTTTTGACGACTTGTCAAATATACGAATAATAAATATACTGGTCATCAGTTAAGTAGAAAATATTAATTGTTTTAAAATTATTATAATTAAAACTAAAAAGCCGGTCTCAGCAGAAGAGTTGAAATAACAACTAAAAAAAGCGACGTTTTTTTTTTTGGCCGCGTGACTTCTTAGTTGCGTTTATTTTGTTGTTGTCACGCGCAAGGCTAAAAAGTGTTCGATCAGCATAATGCCGGATGCATATTTAATGGTTCTTATTAACGTGTAAAGTTGCAGACGCGCCGTCAGCGAATTCGGTGCCGGATTTTGGTGTTTTCGAAATCTTTGTACTAAGGTGCTTAAAATTTCAGCCAACACTGTAAAGATAATCAAGTACCCGGTACCTTTTTATTAGAATAAAATCCACTTTTTCAATCCACTTTCGCAGCCCAAATATATTCCACCTTGTGGCAGATTTTGACGTTTAGCTGATTTTTCCACAAGACTTGAATTTTGTCTTCATCCACTACCATTATTAATTGTGAGAAAGTAATTTTTCTTTATTTTCTGTAACGAAAAATATCTCAGCGCTAAATTAAAAAAATGGCGAGCCTTGCAACGAAAGGATCCACCTTAGTAAACAGTATGTATTCAAAACTTTAATGACAATTTCGTAATATGTATTGATTATATAATATTACAGAACTGCTGGTACAAGCAAGACCCCAACTTGAGACTTTTCTTAAGTACGCGAAAGTGGAGCTAACACCACCCACTCCAGGTGACATTCCAGCTATTCGTCAAGGAATTGGTCGTCTCATTAATGGTGCACGTACTGGCGCATACAAAAACCTGACTGTAAAAGAGGCATGGTTGAACACCCTCGTTACCGCCGAGGTTCTTTTCTGGTTTTATGTTGGTGAATGTATTGGCAAACGTCACTTGGTGGGTTATAAGGTCTAAGGACTTTGTGAGTAGTCAAATGTAAACAAAAACTAAACGAAACAAATGAAGCAAAATTGGAAAAATCTAAACAATTATGCGCATTACATTAAATAAAATGAATCACATTTTTTTCGAAAACTAAATAAAAAGAATTTTAATTTTGTTTTCAGATATCAGTCTTCTTTTATTAAAATAAAGGCGTTCAGCCAAGTGGAACGAGAAACTCGATCAAACCTCGGAGTATTATTCAGTTCTCGCGAGAGTTGGTTAACTGGAACGTTCCTTAATTAGGTTCTTAGGGTTCAACTTGACAACATTCCTCGAAGTACTTCATTCTTTTTTCTGTCGCTGCACGAACCGGAATTATAGTTTGAGAATATGTTTAGGGAATAATTACAATGATTTATTTTAAACTCTTATAAATTGTCGATTTTCACATTTCTTTAACTTCTATTATTAAATTTGTACATACTGTAACAAAACCCGGGAAGCTGTAAGTCAGGTAGTGAATAACCTAGGAAGCTTTAAGAAGAATTATAATTTATTATTAATTGACTTCTTAAAACACCTAAATAATTTATATAGAATAATAAATTGTGGTTAATTTTTGCATAAATCTAAATTAACCCTAGGGTACGCTCGTATTTATTGTTTTCGTATTGCAACACTGCGGCGAAAGGCAGCAAAGAGAATAATAAGCAAAACAGAACCGGTGACAATAGCGTGATACGATAAACGACCAGATAACAGATTAACGCAGCCGAAGTGATCTGGTGTCAGAGCACAATATAAAAACAACATTTTTTGATTGCGCAACTAAGAGCAAATACTTATATTTACCTACGTAGAGAATTTCAGAATCGTAAGTTGTTTGGGGTCTCATAAATTAGCGAATTATATGCATTGATTTAAAACCATTCTTAAAAGCAGCCCATTGTTTACATTCGAGCAATTGGAAGCATTAGAATTGAAGTGCGCAACATTTTTATAAAGTATCAAAAAGATTATCGTCTTAAGCTTTGTTTTCAAATATATATATGCATATATTTATATGTACGGAACGTTTATTTAATGAAACTGGCCACATTATCATAACTCGTGTGAGAATACTTCCTGTTTAACATCTTTAATCCAGAACCAAATTTACTTATGTACACTTACGCTTTGGAAACCCAGCATAAATGAATTCTAATTCTAGATTTTGAAAATTTTCGACTTTTTGTGAAAAATGTTTTTATTTAATTTCAAGAAATGAAATAACAAGGCGTAGTTTTCATATAAACTGATGCGAATATTAGGCAAAAGTAATTAATTTTTTGTTTGACGCAAAAAAAACTATATTATTAGTGAACTTTGATTCGAATTCACAACTATGCGATATTATACATATATTAAAGTAGTATTTTAGCACCTTAAAGAGTCTCGGGGAAAAATATTTGTTTACAAAAACGTCAATTGCGGAAGACTGTCAGTTTTGCTCATATAATGCTAATTACTTAAACTTATATGTAAAAGTACTTTAAAGGTATAAAGTGCATACGTTCATGTATTTACTATTTTATAATTTCTTCTGCCAGATGCACCCAATTCATCGAATAATATATGCCTTTGGTCATCGAACCTGCTCCGCCACACTACTTTCAAAAAGCCATTTAAGCCGTTCTCTCACGTCTTCTCTGATGGACACTCGCAATATGTCCTCATATGTAATTGCAACAGAATCATCGGACAAGGGCATGATTATTCTCAATCGGCCGAATGCTTTAAATGCAATCAACTTAGATATGGTACGAAAAGTCCACAAACATTTGAAGAAATGTGAACTGACCAAGTCCATGGTAATAATTAAAGGTGCTGGTGACAAAGCTTTCTGTGCTGGTGGTGATGTTCGATCGATAGTCGAAGCCGGACCCACGGAAGAGTCCAAAGCTTTCTTCCGTGAAGAATATACCACAAATGCTCTAATCGGAAATTACATTATACCTTACATTGCCATTATTGACGGCATTACAATGGGCGGTGGTGTAGGACTCTCTGTTCATGGAAAATATCGTGTAGCCACAGAACGTACGCTGTTAGCAATGCCTGAGACTGCTATTGGGCTCTTCCCAGATGTTGGTGGCTCCTATTTTCTACCACGTTTGCAAGGAAAATTGGGTTTATTTTTAGGTCTAACAGGTTTTCGACTAAGAGGCGATGACGTATTAAAGGCTGGATTAGCCACACATTATTGTGAAAACCCAAAATTAGGGGATTTACAAACGGAGCTGCTTAATTGCAAGGATGCTGATAATGTGAAAGATATTCTTGATAAATATAATACACCCACAAAGAAAGATTTCATCCTAAATAGCGTTTTGGATAAAATAAACAAATGTTTCACAGCTAACTCTGTTGAAGAGATCTTTGAAAATCTCAAAGCAGATGGAAGCGAATGGGCAAATAAAACTTTAGAGGTAAGGTATTTGTAAAGAATATACCTACATATGTATATACAAATATGATGTACAATTGTATTTGGGTTATATTTTAAAATTAACAAAATTTAAATTCAAATATTAATATCTTATCACTTTTATTTAATAGATGCTGCAAAAAGTTTCACCACTGTCCTTAAAAGTCACTTTTCGCGAACTTGAGTTGGGCTCAAAACTGCTTTTACCGCAATGCTTAAAAATGGAATATCGCATGGTTGTTCGTCATTTGGAGGACAGTGACTTCAAAGAGGGTGTACGAGCCTTACTAATTGACAAGGATCAGAAGCCTAAATGGAATCCTCCCACCCTGGAAGCGGTGACCGAAGAACGCGTTAATTCCTTTTTCCAAAAACTTCCTGATACCGAAGAGTTGAAATTATAATAACACAAAGATTTGCACTATAAGTTTCAAAGTTCGTGACCTAAAGCTTGATTGCACTATTGTGTAGCTTTATAAATTTTTACAATTTTTATATACATTTAATGCGTGTTGAATTTACAATTCGTGTAACAAGCATATGTGAAAAATAAGTATACTTAATTTTCGAAAATATTGTCATTTCCATAAATCTCAACACCAAAAGTATATAACAACTAATGATGCATTTATTTTTAAATTAAAATATTAAATATAATACAGATTTTTTATTATACAACATAGCATAAAAGAAATACTAAAGCATATTGTTTTCTATAACTGTTATTGCACACCACAACACATTATTGATAAATATTACGAGACAATATTAAAAAGTGCCTAACCAGTTACAAATGCTTACAAATACATATTTGTTTTCATTGATTTGAAGTGGAGGTATAATTAATAGAAAATTTGTAAAATATAAATACAAATTGTCAATCAAATATTTAGTGCCAAACATTATATGCTTAGTAATATATGTATTTATCAAATATTACAACTTTATTGTGCTGTTCTTATTAATTATCTTTGGATTCCTTCAATTTCGTGCTCGCTTCGACAATGTTATTTAATTCGAGCAAGTCATCCACTTGTGAAGGCATTAGACCCATTTTGGCCAATTCTCCTGTCCATGCAATGACATCTACGTGAAGTTGTAATCGAATTTTATCATCATCTGACATTGTTGTTGCACCTGTTGTAAGAACAGTTGAAGCACCGGTCTTAAGGTTGCGCAAACGACGTAATGACTCCTCTGTTTTCTGCACTGATGTGAGGACATCCTTAACTGCAACGTAATAACTAAAAGAAAAAAAAAATATATATATATATATGTTAAATTTAGCACATTCCTGATGTAATATTTTTACAATATATTCACACAAATATGTGTGTTTACATATATTTGGAGACGTTTTTTTTAGTAAAATGCATTTACTTACTCTTTAGTTATTTTTGAGCAAACTTTCAATAAAACATTGGTGGCGATAGCATTTCCAAGTTGTGAACTTTGTTCATTTTGAAAGGATTTCAAAGAACGTAGCATCTGATCAATGTAGGGAGATGGCTTCGTAGGTGTGTCGCGATTAGTTTTCCGGTACAAACGTGGCAAATCTTTAACCTGACGAACACTTTCTATACCACTTTCAGATATTAATATGTCGACTAGCGCATCTTGAACCGCACCTAGATGGCCGTCAAGTGTTTCCCGCACGTCGGCGACCGATTTCACAACAACATTACACACGTCTACATCACTTTGTAGCTCATTGGGCACATTTATAACGATATGTCGTTCTATTTCAGGCAATTGTTCAATTAGCACCTGCACATCGGCATGCAATGCTATTAGTACATTAGTTTTGTTGATTTGAATAGAACAATCAGAGTTGTTCTTGTTTTTGGAGCTGGATTTTGTAATGAGCTGTAAAACATCGGAGATCCACCGAGAAAGTCGTAGTAAAATTTGGACGCTTAGTTTATAAAATTTTGGAAAAATCTCAGAGAGGTAGACACCTTCTTTCCAACAGTGTTCTATAGCTTTAGATGCACTATTAAATGCGTTCAATTGATAGCGAGAATCTATTGCTTTTGATTTACAATTCATCATGTCTGCATGTAGCAAAGGTACCAGTGCAGTCTCAAATTCTCCTGCTATCTCCTGCAATGTAATATTATGTATATTAATAAAGTTTTGGCAATCCCTCACCATTATCTTTTCATACCTGAAAACATATTTGGAAATAAACTGGTAGATTCCATCGCGATTGGAAACTTAATGTTTGTTTATGTTCCTTGAAACTTTTTACTGCATCGTCATTTGCCAAAAGCGTTTCGATCTTTGACAAAAAATCTCTTGTACACTTATATTTCATGTAGAATACATCGGAATTACCCGGGGCAAAGATCGATGACATATGTGTTTCTAAACGCATTTCTACATCCACCCAAAAGCTGTTTACCAAAAAATTAAAACCGCTTAGTTTGTCTGTGTAATGTGTCAAGCGAAGCAAATCGGTCATGTGGAGTGATATGAAATTTAAAATCTTTCCGTATATTCCCGACAGACCTTGGGGAGAATTTTGCAGACAATGTTCCGAAATGGTAGCGCTCATATAAGGCGCAACGATGTCTTCACGAAATACTTGCTCTGCCATTTGACAAGCATCAAGAGTGATATAAATCCTTAAGCATCGTTCCAATAGTTCCGAACATGTGCTCGTTGAACTTTTTAGGGAATCATTAAAAAATATTCGCAATTTAGCGAAAACTTCATTTTGTAATCTTTGGGAATTGTTTTTCTGTTCATCATTTAACATATCCCAACAAAATTTTTGATTGAATTGTAGTTGAATTAATTCAAGTGCTGTACGCTCTAAATCAATTGGTTTTAGGTCTTCTTTTAATTGATGTGCTAATAAATTCTCAATCTTATGCAAGGTTTCTTCCACTTTCTGATAACATTGCAAATTTCGCTTTTGAACACGAAACTGTTGCTTTTTCTCCAAATTTTGCCGCACTTCTGAAGCACATTCTTTGAGCAGAGAACGAATATTTTCGACTTCTTTACGGAACTGAACCAAAGGATTTTCAATATCTTCGATGGATTGATCTAATCCAACAAGGTTTGCTGACAAACTTACAAAGTCAGCATAGTCTTCATTAATGAGATCGATCATCGAGGACCTCAAGTCTTTCAAATATATACCCAAGTCATCCCGAAGCTGCTCCAAGCTTGGTGCATTTCGATTTTTATGTAAAAATTCATCGACAGAAAAATTTCCCTGAGAAAAACATTATTTTCATAAATTTTTATATATATGGTACATATAGTATATACTTAAAATAAAAACAGCACAAACCTTCATGAAATCATGTTTGTCAAAACATAAAGTCGTCGAGCTTTTGTCACCTTCAATGTTTCGAAAACTTTTATTGTGTTCTTGCATTACTTTAAGATTGAATTTTAAACAATGTATTAGAAACTATTATTTATTTTTTACTGGGAAAACAAACAAGTAAACAAATCTCTTTGCCACGAATAGCGAATATTGACAATTGATCAATTTTGACACTTGCACAGCTGAAAAATGTAAATCTAGTAATGGTAAAACTCCATAACATTCGAAAGCATCACGAATAATTGGAAAGAGTGAGTGTAAATCGATTCGTTTATGATTTCTCAAAACTTACATGAAAAAAAAAATTAGAATGAACAGTCATCCACATAAATTAGGAAATTGTATTTTTTCTTTAAATGATTTTAATAATAATTATTTTCATTATTCATAACTCTAACAAAAAGTATTGCTTTTGAAGGTGTGTCGTTTCACAGGCATTGCTATGAGTATGCGTATGCGTAGTTTGCGCTTAAGTGCTGAATACATAGAGCGCGACAGACTGCAAGCGACATCTGCCAAATATTACAATACACACGTTCTAATGGACACAGTTATTTATACAGCTGCACGACTACACGACTGCAGGCCGACAGTTGTCGCTCTCGCTAACTTCAAAATATTCTTACATTTGCCAACGACAGTAGAGTTCACAGTAGAGAGGAGTGATGCCACTAATATGTAAAATATAAAATTTTTCAAAGCTCTAACAAACCTGACGTTATTTTTCAAATAAAAGCATAAAATAGCTCTGTTATATCATTTGTAATAACAATTTATAATTTTAAACAAATAAATTTACCTATTTACTTATTTTTTGCGTACAAAATTTCACTTCGAACAAAATATTTAAATTTTATTGAAGTGAAAGGTATTAGTATGGCCACAACGAAATTGTGTACATGCAAAATGGACAGCTGTGTTGTCTTGTGTACATGCCGGCCATTGTTATGTCGCTGTCTTCTTACAAATGTTCATGTAGAAGAATTTACGACGCCATTTACAGTTGACTGTCGTGCTGCCATATCGATCGCGCTCTATGTGTTCAGCACTTTAAGCCATAAATCTAATATCGATGGCTCTCCGATTGCTGTTTTGGAAATCGATTAATTTAGTTGCATCGGTGTTTCAGTTCAAGATATTAATTAATATAAACCAACGTAAAAGTTTTATCCATGGTAAAGGTTGAGTAGGTTATAACAGAATATAAAGATTTAGAGTTTTTAACACGGTAGAGGAGTTTTTAAGGATTTATATACAAAGTTATAAACATAATAACATAGAAATGTCACAAAATTCACGTTTTCGACATAATAACCGGCGAAATCAGCAAAAGCACAAAACTGCTCAAGATACTAATTTTAGTGAGGAATTAAATCCCGTTGTAAAAGTATTCCAGGAATACGCGCTTGAGCTGGACGACAAACATGATCGATATGAACGAATTGTGAAACTTAGCCGCGATATCACCATTGAATCAAAACGTATAATTTTTCTTTTACATACCATAGACGGTAGAAAAAACAATCGTTCTAAAGTACTAGAAGAAGCCGAAAAACGCTTGACAAAAGTGATTGAGGTAAATTTCAAATCTATAGCTCTGGAGCTAACTGGACAGGATCCCTATCAATACAGATGCGCATACTCACCGGGATTGCAGGAATTCATTGAAGCCTATAGTTTTATGGAGTATTACAAAAGTGGTGCTGATGAAAAGCCAGGCAAAATGTCGGATTGGATGTTTTTGCAACAAAAAATGCAATACGAACAAGATGATAAACTTAATACAATCACAGACGATTCTCAGAAATCAATAGAAAGCTCAAATCAACTGGAGATAGAAACTGATGTTAAAACTGGTATAGTATTAATAAAAAATACAATATTTTTTATACTTTTTGCGCGTTTTAAATAATTAATAAGAATTTATACTTTTTTAGTACCCCAAAAGTTTGAATTCTTCGTTGACCCTACAGAATATATTTTGGGAATAGCTGATCTAACTGGCGAATTAATGAGACGGTGCATTAATTCTTTGGGTAGTGGAGAAACGGATGTGTGCTTGGAAACGTGCAAAGTTCTACAACAGCTATACTCAGGGTATTATAATACATATAAATACATTCCCAAAATGATCCAATTATGTATATTTTATGTCTTCCAGGTATATAAGCCTTAATGTACAACGTTGTCGAGAATTATCTCGTAAAATTTATACAATGCGTCAAAGTGTTTTAAAAGCTGAAAATGTTTGCTATAACGTAAAAGTGCGTGGTGGAGAAGCAGCAAAATGGGGTGCTGTGTTTGAAAATAAAATGAGCGATGATTTGGATGAAGGATTTTATTAAAAGAAAATTTATAACAACAATAAATGATTATTGACTCACATTGAAGTTTCTAAATTAAAAATATGATAAAACATTAATAGCTATAATACCATTCATACATATAAAAAATATCCCTTAGAAAATCTTTATTTTGATCTGTTTATTAGTATGGCAGCTAGGTTTAATGGTCCAATCTGAAAATTTTTTGGGGAAATGGTAGAGTTGCCTTGAAGAATAACCTATGCCAATTTTTTTTAAAGAAATCTACTCAAATGAAAACATTTTCCAATCAAACACTGGATGCTGTCGTAGTCCGATCTTTACAATTTCTTCAGAAATTGTACCGCTCCTTTAAACAATATCGTTACAATATCTTGTTAAATAAAAAAGTTTTCCATAAAGGAACATTTAATTATTCCAGGGAATAATAATTAAATTTTTTATGTTTGTTTTCCCTATGTGGTATATCATCAAACACTAAAGAAAATTTAAATAGTTAAGAAATAAATTTAATTTAATATGTCGCAGTAGCTGACCTAGGGGATTTGCTGAAATTCAATAGCATAAACTTATAAGTTAATCATCAATTGATGTATTTACAAAACATTTTTGTTTTACATTTTTTAATACTTTTATGCTTAATTTGTAACACCAATTAAGCATTTATATAAAAAAAAAAATAACTTACAACTAGGGAATTATTATTCTTCAGCTTTATCACACGCATCATAATCTTCATCGTCCTCGTCATCACTATTCGGTACATAGTCTGAATCGAATGCATCCTCGTCATTGAACGGATCCTCAGAGTCATCATCCAGTTCAGAATTGTTAATATTTATATTATCATCTCTCTGTTGTTGACGTTGTCTTTGACGCAGGCGGTAGTTTTTGTAATTTTGTTCGAAATCAGCTTAAAGAGTAAATCAAATTCGAGTAAAAATACGAAAATAAAGTTTTTAATCTAAAATCGAATTGAATTTTTCAAAATTAATTTTTAATCAGTTTTGCAATTTGTAATTATTTACTTTCTGGAGGATGGTTGAACTGCTCAAAATGTATTGGATTTCGACGGTAACATTGATCACCAAAAGGACACTCAGGTGTGCCTTTAGGAGGAGGTGGATAAATAGGTCTCCGGTAGTCGTGATCGCCTGGGTGAGCTTCTTCTGAACGATGCATTGGATTTCGCCTGATTAAATAATCAAAACTCCATGTAATTATTCCTTACTAATAAAAATGAAAATTTTTATAATATTCTTCATACCTATAGCAACGGATGCCAAAGCGGCAAGACTGCCTTAAAGTGGAACTAGCTTCGGCCTTTTCTACCTTAACTGCCGGTTTTATATCGACTTGATTAGAACTTCCAGAGCTAGTGGGAACGTTATTGATATTGAGTTCATCGCTATTATCGGTAGAACACTCCACTTTTACTTTTACTACACAGTTGTTCTCTTCCAGATTTCGGACTTCTACCGTATTGCTATCAGCAGTGTTCTCTGCTTCTCTTTCATTTTGAAATTCAGAACCTTTTTCCTGAGGTTCTCCATTAGACTTTGATGTTTCTTCTTCAGACAACTTACAACGTTTGGACGTAGTATGATCTGCACAAGCAGCATCCCGTTTTCGTGAACCATCAGTTTTATTGACCTCTTTTATCTTGTTCGAATAGTCGGAATTTTCATTAATTTCCGCAATCACTTTTACGCGAAGCCCTTTGTTGCATTGCGCGCCAACATTTTCAACGCTTGCTGTTTCTGGATTCAATGAACAATTTTGTTCATTTTCATTTGTCAGGTTTTCCAAAAATCCTGAACATAATTTGGATTCACTATCCATCGGTAAACTTTTGTAAAATTAGTGTTTAAAATAACTGTGTTTATTTGTCCTTTTAAAATTATTGTGAAATAATGACGCATTTCATAATGTTTTTCTTTGATTTCGTTTTACACCACTTTCGCGGAGAAATGTTGCCATTATTACTTTAACGTAAACATACATATTCGTGAATCGGAATTAAAAACGAATTTTTTAAGACATTTCCCGTGAAAATTGGTGCACGTTATCGGAAAAGCTGCTCTGCTGAACATTTACCAAATAGTACAATTTATAAAAATTTTTCTTTTGCACAATTTATAATTTTCATATACTTTATATTTAATACCCTGATATGAGTTTGAAGCTTATTTACTAAATCTGGCAATATTAAAGTAAAGCTAACTGCTGACAAAATTATTCCAATTAGTAACTTCGGAGTTTTCGAATTTCGTCTTTAGTAGGTGATGGAGCCAAAGGTTATTCAGAGGTGTAGCAGAGTAAGTTTAGTTTTTTTCGTTATTATTGGGAGAGAATAGTTGCCATTTAATAATTTAGTAAGATCCGGTTATTTTCTATATTTTATATAATGTAAATGCAAATATCGTATTCCTACAATTTAATTTATGTCGTGCTTACAGATATAACAAAAAGGTGACTTTTGACCAGAGGAGATAAGCGCCTTAATATTTACAACAAAAACTATAAAATATACCTTTTCATTGCTAAAAAAGTGATTAGTCACGAAAGGAAAAAATGTCGGAAAAATTGGATATTATAATATTTGGTGCTACAGGTTTTACTGGTAAATACACCGTTTTTGAAGCTGTTAGTGTACTTCAAAACTATCGCTGGGGAATTGCTGGGCGTAGTCAAGAAAAACTGGAAAATGTACTTCAAGAAATGGGTACAAAAGCACAGAAAAATCTAAAGGATATTCCTATCATCATCGCTGATATAAAAAATGAAGCTTCGCTGCTAGCCATGGCTAAGCGATGTCGTGTTTTAGTAAATTGTTGCGGACCATACCGGTTTTTTGGAGAGCCAGTTGTGCGAGCGTGTCTTGAAGCTGGCACCCATCAAGTTGATGTTACTGGTGAACCTCAATACATGGAAACAATGCAACTTAAATATAATAAACAAGCTCAAGAGCGAAAAGTTTTTATAATTTCTGCCTGTGGATTTGATTCAATACCGGCAGATCTTGGAGTTGTTTTTGTAGAAAAAAACTTTGATGGTGTTGTAAATTCAGTTGAGAGCTATCTGCAGAGTTCCGTAAAAGGAGATGCTTCAAGAGGAGGTGCTGGAATTCATTATGGTACTTGGGAAAGCGCGGTTCATGGTTTGGCCCATTCCAGTGAACTGAAAGAATTACGCAAGAAGTTATACGAAGAGAAATTGCCGAAATTTACTCCTGTTTTAAAACCACGACCACTTATTTTTCGATCTGAAATAGTAAAAGGAGTTTGTCTCCCATTCCCCGGACCAGATCGATCAGTAGTAATGCGTTCACAGCGTTTCCTTTATGAAAATGAGCATAAGCGCCCTGTTCAAATGCACGCTTATGTTACTTTTCCATCGTGGCTAGCAGCTGTGTTAGTCGCTTTATTAGCAGTTTCGTTTGGATTTTTAACTAAGTTTACTTTTGGTCGTCGCTTATTGCTAAAATATCCTAAAGTTTTTTCATTAGGATTTGCGTCTCACGAAGGTCCTACAGAAGCTAGAATGGAACAGACACATTTTTCATTTATTATGAGAGCAAACGGATGGCCAAGGTCGGAGAAATTGTCAGAACCAACAGATCAATACATGGATTTACCAACCAAAACATTAACAGTCAAAGTATCGGGATCGAATCCTGGTTATGGTGCGACCTGTGTAGCTCTACTCAGTACGGCTGTAATAATATTAAAGGAAAATGATAAATTGCCGGGAACTGGTGGCGTTTTACCACCAGGAGCTGCATTTGCTAAAACAAGTTTAATATCTGAATTGGAAAAACATGATCATGGCATTAAATTTGAAATTTTGGCTAACAAATAAATACTACTTATATAAAACAAATGTTACAAGGAAACTTGAATAGGATTATTTATGTTTTTATCACTATTGCTGTAAATTTTATAGTTCTTAAAAACATTCCGGTTGGGCATTATGTTACTATTACATAATAATAAAAATATTTTAAAAACAAAAATCTATGTCTTTGACTAAAAATGTAAGAATTATAAAAGTTGAATTATTTAATATTTTTCTGCGGCGTTTTATAAACGATGTTACTAATTAGATCATTATTGTCAAGCTACTTGTTCGCTTATATTTAATGGCAAGATAAATTTTGCAATAAATATTTAAAAATACTTTATATACTATTTTTGAAATCCACTTTACTCGATATTCAACATTAGAATATCGATAGTAAAAAAAATCTGTCAAAGTGTTGTATTTCACATCAGCTGTTCTGGCATTTCCCATCTATTTTGCCTTGAGTTAATTTGTTAGCTTTTTATTGCAAATTGTATAGATAAATTTTCGAAATTTTTATATAAACTTTTTTGTGCTATAGCTTTGTATTTAAAAGAGGAAAATTATATTGAAATAGTAAAGGAATATTTGAACGTAAGTGATTATATAGTTGTTGTTTGTATATTAAAATAATGGGATGTTCCGCTATTCGCAGACACTTTAAAATGAACATCCTAAAAGGTCTAACGAAAATCAAGTCAAGTTTTGCGCGTTTTATTGAGACGACAAACAACTTCATGTGGGTGCAACGCAATGAAAAGTTTGCTGATAAACGTTTGGTTGTTGAGCAATTAACGGACAGAGTTTTAGTGCGAGTAAAAGGAGAAGAGGTTGTGCCCTTCTTGCAAGGACTCATAACAAACGATATGACTCATCTGCAATCGGGCAGTACACCTCTTCCTAAAACTTCTGCAATGTACACAATGTTCCTTAATAAGGCCGGCAGAGTACTGTATGACTCTATAATTTATCGTACGCCAGAGCCCAACACTTACCTAATTGAGTGTGATAAATTCATATCAAACGAATTACGTCGACATTTGCGTCTGTATCGCGTAAGACGAAATATTCAAATTGATGCAGTTGATGGAGAATACAGACCATGGATCGTTTTTAATCCAGTTGGAAGCGTCGTTCGAATGGACACAAGTGTTCAAGTGGGACAAGAAGTCATTTCTACTCCAGATCCTCGCATACGTGACCTAGGTACACGTGTCATAACCAAAACTGATAAAACATGGAAAGATTTAGCAAACATGTTTTCTAAATCCGGCGACATTACGGTAGCAAAACCTACCAACGACTGCAACTATCGCATGCATCGTTATCGTTATGGCGTTGGAGAAGGTGTTCAAGACCTTCCGCCAGGCAAGAGTTTTCCATTGGAAGCTAATTGTGATTATATGCATGGCGTAAGCTTTCATAAGGGGTGCTATCTTGGCCAGGAGTTAACGGCACGAGTCCACCATACAGGAGTAGTGCGAAAGCGTATAATGCCTTTGCGATTGTCTGTTCCGGCTTCACCAAAATCAATAAATATCTCAACTGAAGCAGGCACCAATATTGGTGTAATTCGCGGAGCAAATTTAGATAGGGCTTTAGGACTTTTGCGTGTAGAACAAGCTTTAGGTTCAACCAAATTATTTGTAGATGGCAATATATGCTACGTAGAAAAACCGTACTGGTGGCCATCTGAATTGCCAAAAAAAGCTAGAGTTGAGGGTTGCTAAATTTTGAATTTTCTAAACTCTACTCTTATATTTTTACTTATTGTTAACTAGTGGTTAGTAGTTGTTGGCGATTGTTATGTAACTTCGAGTTATCTATAATGATATGATGTTTAAAATCTCAAATTAATGGTATATATTATAAATGTAATAAATATATGAATGTATTGAGATTTTGAAAATTTCAATGTATTGTTATGTATTCTCTTGCAGAAACTCAGAAACAGCTATGGAAGATTCTAAAATCTCGACCCAATCCCCTTACAACCTAAATAGATACGAAGATTTGCAGTTAAATGTGAAAGACGATGAGGCAGAGATTTCACGCTTAGAAGCTGATGCCAATGTCTCAAAAAGTTCAGAAAAATGTGAATCACAAACCGACGAACGTGTTCCGAAAATTAAATTTCAATGTACTATGTGCGATATGTTGGAAATGGTGAACTATTATGGCAAAACTCCGCCCTTTGTGTATGGACTTAAGCTTTTAGAAGATTCTTTTGTACTACGTGATCCTTTTCAATCACCTCCAATTCGTTGGAAGCCCAAAGCAGAGTACTTTGTAATAATAGGTTCCAGGTGTACGGTATGCGAAAACGTCGTTTGCAAAGGAGCGGAATGTAGTTTTTACTATACATGTACTTATTGTTTGGCTTGCGCAAAAAAACATATTAATAAGTTTCCCATAGAATCACAAGCAAAATTAAGAAAGCAATTGGAAATAAAAATAAAAAAATAGTATTCATAAATTGTACTCTTTAATAACTGTAAAATACAAATTTTGCTTGTATTTTTTTAAACTACGATGCGATCATACGATTAAGCTTTTTCCTTCGGCGCAATCTTCTTGGCTAATTTTTGCATTTGGCTTGTCACTTTTTTCTTTTGCTTTTTTACGTGCGCACCTTCGACTTTGACACCACGAAACTTGGATTTTTTGCTTGTGTCAGCAACTTTTTTTGTTTGTGAGTTATCGCCTTTAAGTTTCTTTTTGTCCTTCTGAATCTTTCCACCGGCTGACTTATTTTTAATCTCTTTCTCTGCTACATCTCTTGTTTTCTTTGCACCCAATTTTTTAATAGAATATCGTTCAACGTGAATTGGACGTTCATCTAGCATTGTTTCATTAAGTTCCAATGCCAAACCTACAGCTTCCGGAGCTTTAAAACAAACATATGCCACACCTTTACATCCTTTATCATCATTTAAACACCTCACGTATTCAATGTCACCACAAGAGGAAAATATTTCACGTAGCTTCTCTTCATTGGCACCTAAAATGTTTTTCATATTTAAAATAACAGAGATGCTTTATGCATTATTTTTGAACTTACTGTATTTAAGGTTGCCGACAAAAATTGTACGTTTCGTATCCATAGAACTACTCTTTTCATTTCCACGTGTCACACGTAAGTGATTGTTTTTGAAAACGGTTCCATTTAAGGCCAATGCACGTGTTACTGTCTCTGCATCTTTGAGTACTATCCAAGCGCTTAGACTGCCTGCCTCTTTTCGGTGTTTATGTCTAAATAGAACTTTCCCATTGGCGGTTCTAAACCGAACACCATTAACCGGTCCATAATCCTTAAACAGACGGACTAATTGAGCGCGCTTTGTATTCACGGGTAAATTGCCGACAAATATGGTGCATGCAGCTTCGATTGGATCATGTTCTTTTGGTTCTAAAAAGTTGATATTTACGAGTTGTTATAGATAGATCGATCAATATGAATATTAGCATTATTACCTTTATTATCAGACTTTGACTTTAAATTCTTTGCATTGTCTTTTTCCTCTAGTGTCTTTTTCACAGCTTCCTCCTTTTTTGCTTGCTTTTTTAATTTCTTAGCCAATTTTTTAGCATTTTTCTTTTCGATTACTCCCAAGGCTTTGTTACCACTATTCTTCTTTGCAGGTGAATCAGTTGCTTCCTTATTTTGTTTGGACTTCTTTGGCTTCTTGTGTTTAACAAGAGCACCTGCTTCAGTATTTCCGTTTGTGGCAGCAGTCTTGGGCTTCTCAGCTTTTTTCGTTACGGTTTGCTGTAACTTCTTCTTACCTTCGATGCTTTTTTTCTTATCCTTTTTAATTGTTTTACTTTTCTCCAACACATTTCCCTTCACATTATTACTCTTTAAGTCAGAATTCTTATTCTTCGTCATTTTATTTTTATCCTTTCAATAAAATATATGTGCACCGCAAAAACCTCCACCTGAAACACAAAACTCGATCAGCTCCACATGTTTTTAGTCCAAAATGATGCCACTCTTTTATATTATTGTTTAGTCAATTCCACCAGTATTACTTACAATAAAAACAAAAGTTAATAAAGTACATACAAAAAAAATTAAAAAAAGGGTAAAATTTAGAATAGCATACCCGGATTTCGGGGATAAAATGGGGGGTAAAATTTAGAATAGCATTCTGGGATTTCGGGGATAAAATGGGTATCACTGGAAAGGCGACGTTCTCCAGATCACGAAAATATACATATATAGTTGCCGATGATTTATAGTTTTAAAGATATTTGCATTTAAAGTTGAAAAATTGACAACTTTTACATTGATAATTTGTATATTGTGAATAACTTTTTCACTTATATAATGCACTTTTCACTTACTAACACTTCAGTATAACGTTTCCGTATATTAATTTTTTTTAATATAATTTTTATTTTTTTTTTGAAGCGCGGCGCGAAAACAAAATAACCATAGCAGCCCTTTTCTTATTGTGCAAATGCAGAGAATTGTGACTAAAATAAAATAATTAAAATAAAGCTTTATTTACAACAAATATCCCAGCCAAAAAAAAAATATATATGTATACACAAATAATGCAATGATTAGATTTGAGAGATTAGGCAAAGGGGCGATTTTCTATCTTTTTTAATAAGGTTTGCAAATTTTGGTGTTTGGTGTTACAAAATTAAGAAGAGCAAAATTTACATAAATATGCTCATATATACACCCTCTAAATGTTATATGTTCTCTGTTATCACCCGGTTGCATTCTTCTGTCTTAACTTAGCGCCTTAACTTAATAGTTTCTTGCAAACATGGGGAAGACCGTCGAGAAAATTAGTGTATAAGATGGTGGCAACACTATAAACGAATGTATTTCGTGCCGCCCATTTGGTTCGTGCGCCAGTTGGATAATTTTGCCGGGTGTGTTCTTCGGTCGGTTTTGAAATCTCCACAGTGCGAAAAGTGCAGCAAATTTGTGAAGACTCATACAGAAAGTTTGTTGGGGAAAAAGTTGAAAATATTAAATTTAGACGGGGAACATTGAGCAATTTTTGAACTGTATGTGTTAAAAGTTCGTGTGACGTTTAATTATTTAAATTCAGACAAATATAGTCCGAGCTGAGAAGGAAAGAGAATAAGGTCCAGTAGGCGTGAACAAAGTAAAAGGGAATAAGAAAGTACGGATAAAAACGTAACGTTAAAATGGAGCACGAGGATAATGCGCATTTGGACAATTTTTTGCAAAATTCTCAACATTTAATGGAGAATTTGCAGATGGATAGTGGTGATGGTGTGTGTGATAATGTTGCTGTAGATGAGATTGGGGGAAAATTTGAAGTGCATGAAGAGCATGATGAAGAGGAATGGAAATATATCAAAGAAGGGCAGCAGAGCGAAAAGCAACAGCAACAGCAGCAGTTGAAAGCCAGTGTGGCTTGTAAAGACGTGGAAGGCGTAGAGGAAGTTGGCAACGGGCATGGATATGGATACGAGCATGGTGATGTCGGTGCCGATATACTTTTGCTAGACCATCACGAAGTTGGTAACGGTGTCGTTGGCATTTCAGCCGCAGTTGACGCAGACGCTGACAATGCCGCAACCGGCATTGAAGAGAATGGAGAAGTCGACGTAGAAGTAATAAAAAATGATGGTGATTTTTCAACAACTTCAAATACTACCTCTACAGCCGGTGAAGACGGCTATGCAGATACCGGTGTGTTGCAAGTGCAAATGCAAATTGAACATATACCACAAGAGCAATTAATACCAAAACAAGTTGAAGATCTGTTGGACGAAGGTACTAATATAGGAAGCATGGCGGATGAGACCGAAGAGGACGACCCTAGTTCGTTGGCAACCAATAATACTAATCGAACAAATAGCCTTAGTGAGAGTGCTCCACAGCAAGAATTACAACAAATACCAATTGAAGACAATATTATAAAGAGTGATGATTTTTCAAATGAGGACAAAGAAAATAACGTTCCATCACTTACCAATGTCCATTGTGATATTCCTTTCGAGGAAACAACTGGAAATAGTGATTATGAATCAGAAATGCACTCTCAATTAAATCCGAATGCAATAGAATTTGTTCCAAACTTTGGATCAAACCCTACTTCTCCAACTATCGATAATAAAGAATTTGTTGTTGATGAAGATGTTTCAAATAGTGTTGAGGAAATACCAATACGAACACAACCAAACTCACTTCCACGGCACCTACTGGGCGATGATGATTTTGTTGCTCAGAGCCCACGCAAGGGAAGTGCTGAAACCAACTTGGACGCTATTGCTTTACCAGAAGAAAATGATTTTGAGCACGAAGCTGCAAAACGTCCGCATGAATTGGAACAAGAAGATGATTTGATTGCTGTGGGTACGGTAGAGCACTCACAACAAGATCCTCAATTAATTCAAGAACATTTGGAAAGTCTCAATAGTTATAGCGTGAATATGCTTGAATTAGAAAGAAATGCGAATGAATATTGTTCAGATATACTCAGTCAATCGCCATTAAACTTAATCGATCATGGTCCCGAGACTTCTGTCGATTTAGATACAGACTCACAACCGGTTGATGTTGAAAAAATCGAGGAAACTCATGAGAACCCTAAAGAAAATGTTGAAATTATCGAAGATGTCTTTAATACGGTACAACCATTACCAATAGATTTGAACAACTCATTTGTTGAGGAATCATCGCATCAAGGATTTACCGTTGAGGGGAAAGAGTTGCTTGATGTAGATGAAAAAGAAAATATTTCGCATTCGCCGTCTACGGAAGAAATGCAAATGAACTTACAAAACGAATTACATTCCTCAGTGAAGGATATTCCACAAATTCCGATCGATATGGACAACGTTGCAAATATGCAAGAATCGTTTTATCTAGAAAGTACTTCCTCTGAAGCTCGTAATCAACTTGCATCGGGTATTGACTTAACTTCCGTTGATGAACCGAATTTGTATACTGACGAAATTCAAATCCCTAATGTGGAGGAACAAAAATCTGCCATCGGTGGTCCTTCATTTGAAAGTGACCGAAACTCTGCACCTGACACTTTTGAATGTGAGCCAGGTACTGTTTTCGATGCTTCGCCTACGTCTTTGAATATATTCGCACCAGAGTTTACGCCTACACAGAAATCAATCGATGCTGATATAATATCACCTTCTCCTGTATCAACTGAAGAGAAACACCTAATCGAAGAAACCAAAGAACAAGCAACACTAAGTGAAACAACAGAAGAGCTTGAGCAAAAAATGGATGATTTAATAATATCTTCAAATGATGGAATCCTCTCACAGGTATGTAGCACTCTCTTGTTTTCATTTATTCATACATTGTAATTTTTATTAAATTTTCTTACCATATAAATATCTGCAAATATACATACATACAATATTAGGGTTTATTTTATAATATCTTAGTTATGGAATAAACTTTTCCGCCTGTTTGCATGGGATAAATCATTAAATTTGTTGGTATACTGCTTTACACTGCAGTTTGCTCACAACAATCGGAGTTTTTGCCGAAGTGAGGTGAAATCGTCCTTCAAACTCGTTTTCATTCTCGTTACGAGTTGATACTGGATGTTTCGCCTTCAAGGTACATGCTGTCATTGTTCTTGCAAAAAAAATAAATAGGAGTAAAGTTATTTATTTATTTAAATATTGAGTGAGTATTAGTGCAGAGTAAGGTATGGGCGATTAAGGTGTTTGTAGCCTTTCGCTTATACATATGAAAGTCTTACTTCGATTGCTCTGTTTGGTTTTCAAGTATGTTTGTATTCGTTATGCATGTATATGTTCATAATAATATTATAATATATATACATGCATACATAAGTATATATACATATGTATTGTATATTATTGTACATAAGTATGCATATTGAAACACCAAAACATACCCACATTTAGGTTTATATGAATGTACATCTTTAGTGATTGTTGCTATGTATTATCTACATATACATATTACGAAATTACAAAATAGTTTTAGGGTTCAAATTGGTAGCTTAATTTCTCCTAGTAACTCCGCGAGGTGGAACTGTTGATACGATTTTTCTAAACTCACCTTATGGTTATTTAATATTTCTTCAGGATATACATATGTATGTACATATGTGAATAAAGCTCATGTATATAACTTTGTTATGTATTTCTTTCCTGGTAAATAAAAGCTGGTCATATGCAAGTGCATACCGATTATTATCTCGAAGTCCCATTAATTCTTAAAAATTGTTTATATGTATGCCATACGGTGTTGCAGTCACACTATTTATGACATACATATGTAGATACTTACATACATACATATGTATGTATGTGGTGTATTCCTAAGAAAAATGTTTTTATATATGTAAATGAGCGTTGTAGTTTTTGTTGTTATATGAAACTCATATGAAGTGGTTTAGTGAATTAGGTCATATTGTTATCAAACTTCCTTTAGTCATTGCTTTTCATTCCTTCACTTTAACACTTTCGCTTTGCGCTTTTAAGGGCATGTAAGACTTAGTATATCTATTTATCTTTTAATGAGTATAAGTTTGTACTAAAAAATGAATGGAAAGAATTTGACATATAAGAGGAGGAGTGTTTCATCAAAGTTGATTATTTTTTACTTAAACAAACGGCAGCTAATTTACCACCCTATGCAAAAGCCGAATTCTCCACCCCTTCTTAGCTTATTTTGCCTTAGCAACAAAGTTCAACAAATTTATTGGAAAATTATTCAGGTAATTTTATTAAAAAATATACATATAAACGAATAAATAAAATTTGCCAAAATATCGTCTTAAAATTCTTGGGCCCTAGGCAAATGCCTTTTGCCTATATGAACGTGCCGTGCCTGTATTCCTTTACAACAAACGTATGTGCCCATTATCAGTGGTAACTTATGGAAGATGTGTATGTGCGCTTGTATGTATAGATGAACAACTTTGTTTGTAAACAAAAATTCAATGAATGAATGCCTAAAAGAAAACAAAAATTGTTAATATAAACATAGGCCTAAGGTAGAGTGACATTGTCGCTTTCAGCGTTCGCTTCGGTGTGATTATCATAATTGAGGCACTTACAATAAAAGCCCTTATCTCTGAGAAGCCATTTCTTTCAACTGGGCGAACACTTCAATTGCTTTGACTAATTTTTAGACTTATTAATTGAAAATAATATAAATGAAGTGGAAAATAATTAACTATTCCGATTAGGTTGTACAAATACTTTTCATATATTGGTATGTGTACATACCATACTATATAACAAAGTAATCCATAACAGTTTGTATTGAAATTGCCTCATTGTTTGAAAGCAGTGTTGTATATTGTGCTAGTATTTGAAAAAAAGAAATACATAGATACATAGTAAGTTAAGTTTCAATAAATCCACAATATACTCTTATGTACCTTTTTTTGTTTGGCTGCTTTTCTCAGAAATACGCTACATGCCAATACAAAATAGTTACTGTACCATCCATCTGCTTTGTTGTACTTTGGGTTTGTCATAGAAGAACTAAATCTCACTTTTTGAAAGTCAACATTTCTTATTGCATGATGTATCAAATTAAAGTTAATTAAAAATTACTTTCGTACTAATTAAGGCATGAGCCATAATGTTTGTAAAGCTTGTCGATTTACATAAAAAATTCCCAGTATTATTCCAAACCGGCAGCCGGTTATATTATGAAGCATCGTAACCAACCGCCATACGAATTTTTCTACCCACGCCACTCATCTGTTTGACGTTACTATTTTATCTGATCTGATCTAGAAAGCCTTCTACGGCACTCATTTTTAGAAAATTAGATTGATGTTAATTGAATTGGATTGGACTGAGCAACTGGGCGATCGGCCTTCTGGCTGCGCAAAACTAATACTGGCTAGACAATAGGTAGCGAATGACTAAATGAATGAACGCCGCGTTGAATGGGAATCAAGTTTCAGCGCGACTGTTTTACTGCTGATCAAACCAGAAGCACAAAATCACCCATTCATTTTACAATGAATCATCCGCTCGTACGCTGCGACATGTATGCATGTGTATCGCTTTATAAATTATCAACAAAATATGAACGACAAGATTATGCAAAAAATGAAAGACCAAACAAAAAAGAATAATGTGCATTGTGAAAATAAAAATAGAGTTCACGTACTACAACATTTTTATTCGACTTATTTAAGCCGCTATCTATTTTGATAGCGGTTCGTTATTTCAATAGATGGTGTCATAAAAATTCTATGTATTTTCGAAAATGTTGACTTCATGGTTTTTATAGTTATATCTATCTATTTTTTTATATCTATTAAAATATGGCTTATTTCAGCGTTTTAAAAACTTTTTTTTTTAATAATGATATACATTATTTAATATTTGTCACACCTTCTTGCACATAGAGTAGCACATTCCAAAGGTACCCTAGCATTCATGTTCTTTTTCAATACTGTGTGTAATTACATATGTAATATATTTGACATATGCGATACATATGTATATTTGGAATTTTAGTAAAAAAAAAATAAAATTAGTTAATACCTCGTATTTGGAGCGTAATAGATAGTAATGTTGCGCTCAGACACTTTTTCTTTTGATACATTTTAAACGCTTGTTTTGAGCTTTGTTGCAATTAGCGCTGCTGCTACGGTGTTAAAGCAATGTACAAATTACTGTAATTTAACAATTTCTGGGGGATAATTAAATAGTAAGTAAATAAAATTTTTGACAGTCAATATCTGTGTATGTACATTAGTTTATTAACGCTTTCAAATCAATAACACAGATCATACATACACATTTGAGGAGTACTACATAAAACGCACTTTTTGAAGAAATTTCATTTAAAAATGCTCTGCATTTATTTGAAACGTTGATTGGTTTGACATTTACTTCGGAAATTTGTCTTCAAAGAATTTTACTTTTTTGAAGATAATTGCCCGTTAAAAATTGGACTTTCCGAATGGACCACCTAAGACGCAGCCGCGGTCAACATTTAAATGAAATTATCTTCAAAAAGTAAATGTCATGAACCAATCTAACGTTTCAAATAAAGAACCGATGAGATTTTGCAAATTGTATGCGTTTTTTTTTTAAAAAAAGTTATCAAGCTCTTAAAAAATCACCCGATATAAACCCTGCAATGATTGTAAGGTTGGATTAGACCTGACCGAAAGTAAAATTGTTTACATAGAGTTAAAACTGGTAGATGAGTAATAGAGGCTAGAATATCAATCAAATCATAACTGAGTTTAAATGGCCATTCAAAGAGGTGTTTGGTATAGTTCTAATTAACTGATGCAAATATAAGCTTAAATTAATGAGTTAAGAGGCGATGAGAAAAAAAAATAACTGAATATATATAACTTAATAATATTATTGTACCGTATTATTTTTTCCCCTAAAACCTTATGCATGAATCACCTTAAATATATTCTTAACCATCTTAAAATATTTAATTAATTGATATATTTTTTTTCCCATATGAATCACTGATCAGCACTCAAATTAGTAAACTCTTCAACTCTAAAAATTATTATTACACATCATATAATATACATATACATATGTATGTATACATACATATGCATATAATAATTTAAGTATTTGACTTCAAATAAGCTAATTTTACCAATATATTCGTTTATCTACATTCAAATCGGTTTAAAAAATTAATATTCGCAGCCATGGGTACATTTTACCTATTCAATTGTAGTTTTGTGCAGATTTTAAAAACCGCCTGATTCGTTCGTGAAATTAAGTGAATTATTTGCATGCATTGACATGGCCAACCATATACTGCTGTATGCTGGAATATTCGTTTTGCAAAAATGTGCCACAAACAACGAGTACGTGGGATAAATGCCAACAAGCAGCAATAACTCGAACCACAATAGCTATAGCGATTGTAGCAGTGACAGTTGCCGTAATGGCGACGGCAACTTCAACTCCCAAAAACAATGACAACAGAGAAACAGCTGAAACGGCACCACCAACAGAGCAAAAAATATGAACCAATTTCCACTGCAATATTCGTGTGCCTGTGTGTGGTAACCACATTAATCCTCCAAGACAACTTCACTTACCAAGCCAAGTGTCTACAAGCTACTACAAATACAAGCATAATGAAAATGTGTAAATACTTGTATAGGTTCATTGATGTGTTTGTCTGTGCACCTGTATGTGTGTATACAATCACATACAAATGTACTTGCCGGCCGGTCTGCCTACCCACTTTCAGTCGATGATGGTGTAGTCAGCCTCGGCCCAAAACCCCCTAAAAACGACAAAAATAAATTATAACTCTGCATTGTTGTTCGTATCCAAAACGGGTTTCATTTGACGTTGCTGCTGGTGCCACTGTTGCTAAAGATGTACGCTTCGCTTGCTTCAAAAAAAATAAAAAAAAAATTGAAAAAAATCAGAAAAAACGCAAAACCTTAAATGTCTGCAAAAATAATTATCAGTGTGTGGGTTAACTGGATTTTACTCCTAATGAGTGCACACCATGTTGGCGCTGCTCAACACTGTACTTATAAATATGAACACAGAGACATATGTATGTATATGTGTTAGTATTTGCGTCTTTGGAGCCGCTTTTCTGTGCCTGTGTTGGTTTGATGTGGGTTTGCCTTCTAAGCTACGAAAAAAATATTCGAGAAGTACTTGGCTCAATTGTTATATCGGTCAAATTTAATAAATTGAATGCAATAGTAGGCATATGTACATATAAATATTACAAGTATATATGTATGTATTAATTTCTCCTGTAAAAAATGCAGCGGGAAGCTACTACGAATTATCGACGAATGTGTCAGCCACTGATTCTTCAGTTTTGATGTGCAATTCGTTTGCGTAAAGAAAAAGTGCAAGATTTTTGAAAAAAATTTAATAATACTCAATAACTGTACGGTTATTATGACAAACGTCACACGGCTTAAAAGTTATACTCGTATCACCTTCTCTTCGTCGTAAATTCTCTCAATGCATCGCCTGTTCCTTTAATTTATAAATACGCTGCTTTAGAAATCGATAGTTGAAAATTACTCTACTAGCATTAATAAAGACTAATTGGAAACCAAAATTGGTTAAATTGTAATGAAAGGAAATGTACTTTAAACCTAAGTATGCTATAAATTTTGAATTCAGATTAAACTTTTCCGGACTTTAGTCAATCGCTGATAGTTGAAAACGTTCGCATGCCCACACTCAGTTGCGGAAGTAAATAGAGTACATTTACAAAAAGCTCTATTTTAATTAATTACAGAAAGGTTTATCTGAGTTTTCGTGCTACGCCTTAATGCATTTCTCATTAGTTTTTCATTAAAGTATTGAGAAAGCAGATTCGCATCTCTATCGTAATTGAAGAAATCGCCAATCGTCGAACTCAATTGAATTGTAGCATCTACTAGACGTCGCACTCCAACAAAATAAATATATATTTTGTATGTAGATATGCACAATCTGTTTTAGTGGCACCTTCGACTCTCAACAAACGATATATAAAGCGAAAACTTGCGCGCAGCGTATTGTAAAAATAGCTCAGCGGGTGGACGACACCTAATCATTCAGTGGGCTGCTGCCGGTATATTGCTAACAACCGAGCGTACGAGCGTCCAAACAAACAGCAGGAGACAATACATGCATATACTCGTACATATCTACATATGCCTTATATATAAAATTATAAATATACGCATATGCGCTTAAAAACTTCGCTGTATTTACTAGCACATAGAGGATAATGATAGCACAGACAAAAGCTTTTTTATTGTCTATTAATTTCTATTTCAAATTCGTGCGGATTAATATTCGCATATTCATCAACAAGAATTCTGTACCTTTGCTTCCTTTCGTGCCTTATTTATAAGAGTAATGTTCTTTTATATTTCAAATACTTACATATACAAAATTGCTGCTCTTATGGAGGCGTTGCACTCTAGCGATTGCACTGCCGGTGGGTTGTTCCTCCCTCCTTTCTTATGTTGTTTTAGTCGTGTTGTTTGGCTAGCCTAACGTCTTGACATTTCGTGTACGACAGTCGGCTGTAGGCTGCGGGCTGTTGGCCTCGCTTGTCAGCCTCTAGCTGCTTCTGATGGTTGTCATTTGTTTTATAATTTGGATCCATTTGATGTCGTTGCAGCCAGAGACATTTACTTTCGCCTTTGCAACGCTGAAATACGATTTCTTGTATTTTTAAACTTTACAAGTGCCAAGTTCAATAGCTGCACAGTGTATATTAATGCATGTGGCTGCGTTATATGCATATTATTTATGTAAATGTCTACACACCTATGATCAGTAAAACGATGAGTGGTAAACATAGTTCAAAAGGTGTGTGCTCTTGCTCTTCCAGTAAGAATTGGCCAATAGAAAATTCTCGAGAATGCAGTAGAATACGTTCTGTTCGAAAATTTCTCCAAAAGCAGAAGATAGCAAAGTTTGAAAATCCTGACAGTTCATAAGAGCGGCTTACTTTATTCCAGGCGTGAAAAGTGCTGTCAATTTGCGATGCAACTTTTTCATTTGCCGTAGCATATGTATACTTTGTCAACGATTTGGGAATACATTGCGGTCGCGTGAAGAAAATATCACTTCATAAAACACATATTGTTTCAATGGAGTCAATAAAATAGTCTGAATAATCACACTTTCCGTTGTAATTCTTTTTATTTCATATTATCATTAAACAAATTTCAATTTTTACGCATAAATTGTTAAATCCATAAATTTTTGAGTTAGGAGCACCCGAAGCTTGTGCAAAAAGCCCAAAAAAAGTAATAAAATCGCGTTATTGCAACAACGCACATGCATATACACAAATGCGCAGATAAAAAATATTTTTTATAACATAAATACATACATATGTATATAAAGCACCATGTCTTTCAGTGATATATGCATATGTACATATCTGGTTACAGAGTGTTCCTTTGTATGACTCTGCTATGCTGCACATCAAATATAGCGCAGTGTTGGCACTTACCACTCGCTGCTCCACAGCGCATATAAGCCATTTATCTTGCGACTGACTACTCATCCGATGTTTCTACCCACAGTTTGAAGATACTGCGGCGCACACCATGTTCACCTTCTATCTTAAAAGGCGCAAAAGAAAAGCGAACCGACGAAAGTACATAGGAATAATCTTCAAAATTAGATGCCGTCAAGTTGCATCGCGGAAGGCAATGGAAGATGCTGTGCTGGCCGATGGCAACAGTTGCACAGTCAGCCTGCCATCCACTAAGACCATGTATTATATGTACATTTTCCCTCCTGCAGTGAAAATTGCAGATAATTAAAAAAAGAATTATGTATGTATGTAATAAGGCAAAATGAAAGTGGCGTAAGACGTAGGGGTCGAATAGTGCTACGAGTAAAAATAGGGTTGTTAAATGAGGAAGAAAAGTTTGCTTTGCTTTGAAACTTGAGATATTATAATTATACTTGTACATATGTGCATACATACATATATGTAAAAAATAAATAAATCAATCAATAAATCTTTAAAATTTCCGAAAATAAATAAGATCATTTGTTTGTCACGCATAGATGTTATTGAGACCTAAACTCATCTCATCACATCAATATTCGGCAATTGGTTGTTGATTTACTGAAGGAAGTTCACTTAATGAACCATATGCAACTGAACGAGCTGACCTGCTCTATATCGTGGTAAGAAATTCATCATATCAGCTGATCTCTTTCTCTCTATTGTCGTCGTTTTATTCATATATTCATGCACCTTACATTTTTATTTTCTGATTTAGTACCTATTTTTTATGTAGTGTCAAAGTTTTCCGAAACATGGTTAAAAAGATCGGTTCAGTTGCTTTGCTGAGACTCCGTTTTTTGGAAATCTAGTCTACATATTTCAATAAAATAATAAAATATGTATTTCGACAACCTGTCAGCAGTTTATATTTTTATGCCAGCTTTAAAAAAATTATAACATTTTTTGCGTTTTTGATGAGTAGTTATTCTTATAAACCTTCACATTTCTAAATCCACAAATTTGAAGTGTTAGTAGAGTGAAAGGTGTGCACCTGTCACTAACCTAAAACTTGCAACTTGCTTACATAGTACATACCGACACTTCGCGTTAAACTTAAGCTAAACTAGTTGTCTAGGTTTTATTGATTTCTCTAGGGATTTCGCTGAGTGGGCACATTTCTTATTCCTGTGGCACTGCATAATTGCATAAAACAAAGATTTTAACTCCGTTGCGAAAGTAGATTTCGTTGTTGCCAAGCGACTTTGTGTGCTGCAAATTGTTGCCGTGAAGCAACATCACGTTATGTTATTAGGGCGGCAAAAACATTTTGTTGTTGCACGTAATTTCATTTCTAGTTTCTTAGTCATTTATACTCAGTTTCTCGCTATTCTGGATGAGACTTGGTATTAAATATATTTACGCTTGATATTCCATTTAACTGTAATGGTAGCAAATGCAAGCATAATACTATAAAAAACATAAAATTAAGTAAATCTTACTTAGAGTCTGGAAAAGGTAAATGTTTTAAAAAATAAACCGCAATTTTTAATTAGTGTGCGCTGGAGCGTTTTGGCAATGAAGGCAAATAAGCTTTTATTAAATATTGAATTTTGAGGTTAATTGCATACATTGCTAGTATTACAGTAATGGCTATTAAAGGTTTTCATGACTAGAAATAAGAAATATATGTAAATCAGAAAAAATGTAAATTGCATTTATTTTAATTATGTTAAAGTATGTATGTTTAAAAATACTAAACCAACCAGTACTGCGTCGTTCTGAGGCAATGACTTTGAAATCGTCCTAACAAAAAGATGTTAAAATACTTGAGTGTAATTATTTGTAGCGAATGCGCTGCACAAAATACATACATATGTACGTATCTATAACAGATTCTGTTAGTACAGCGGCGAATATTTTTCATATTGTAGCTTCTGCCATATTTGCATTTTCCTCAGCTTTGCATGTTTATATTCGCAATTGCCTTGTGCCTGCAGCTTTCAAGTATCATTAAATGTATGTAGAAAATATTGCATTATACAAACATACATATATATACATTCCTGCAGCCCTCTAGGGAAAACCCGTACTCCTATTAATGCTAACAATAGCAAGTAGTTTTTTTAAACCAACCTGAAAACGGTGTGAATAATTTTCTTCTAATATAATTGTTAGTGTAAACATAATGGCATTAACATAAATTTTAATAATTTCGACCATTGGCAGACCGAATTTACATGCTTGAAGCGGCAGTTTGCATGACTAAGAACCAAAAACGGTACCAAAAACCAAACTTCCGTTAAATAAACTTTATCATTTGTCTGAGTAGTCTAATTCCCAGCTGACGTTATTCAAACTTTACTTACATATGTACATATACATATGTATATAAATTTTACCATATAATACCAACATGGCATGTTCGTATGCATAATTTTTATGCAGTTTATGTACTTGGTGAATTTACTGACAGAAGCCAGCGCAAAATACCCACGAGTAGTAAGTTGAAGCCACAATAGTTGTGTGCGCAAGACACAACACCAGCCACTAGTACTCGCCAGCAACACGGCAAGCATTGTGTCAGGTGCTTTATTACCTTTCCAAGCTGTTTCGTGCCACTACAATTTTAAGCGTATTATGATTACTCTGTACTCTTAACGTTTTACGTTACATATTTATGCTGGACAGTGGTTGCAACACATTTATCTCCTCAACATTTCTCCAAGTCGTTGCTGCACTAACATACATACATACATACAGTTCGCTGCTACTTCTATTCTACTTTCACAATCTGCAAAAAATATTAAGGAAAATGGTAACACAAAAAACGGTTAAAAATGCTTTATCGATTGCACGTCGTCGTCGTCGTCGTCGCCGACGCGGTTGACGTCGTGCATTGGCGCAAAGCTCAGCTGACTTTATTAGAACTGGAGTGTGTGTATACTTGTATTATGTGTTGTTGTAAATCTTTTCATTTGCACGTACCTAGTATATGTGTATATGTATGTATATCTGGTGTACATACCTTGCGAGATACATGCATACTTGCTGCCTCTATACCTCCAGATATTGTTTTATAGCATGGGCTTTACCTTTCTCTTTTCTGCTTTGCTTTTATTATATTTACACGTATCTAAATATTTGATATCTACGCAAATGTGTTGTGCCCTATCAGTCGGTTTTGCAATACTTTCAGTATCCACTTGCTGCTATTGTGGCTTATAACTAGACAACATCGCATCTAAAGGCACATTTCCTTACATATAGTATGTACATCGACACCAATCGGTATTTTCGACACATTGGTCCAGTTTATAGTCACACATTTCCATATTTTCAATCCAAAAGCGAGATGTGAACAAGCAAATATACATACATACACATAACCGCATATATGTATGTACATATACATACATCAGTGCAACAACTTCGACACTTTTCGTTCGCACATGGTTTGTGTCTCTTTTGTGCAGTTCTTATTGCGTTTGCGGCTTTTCAGCCAAACACATGATTTTTTCACATACATACAACGTGCAAAAGTGTTTTCTTAATGAATCACAATTTTCAGTGCAGTTAACCAACCTTGATTCTTTGTTTTTGCTTGTTGATACCTTTTCCTTTTGGAATTTAAGTTTTCTTTCTTCCTTTCGAGTATTTGTAATTAACTTTCTATTTTCTGAATTGCTTTACTATATCGAAAAGGCAGCAACTACGTAATCAGCAAGAGCAGTACTTCACCGTTAACTCTCATATACCATAACTTCGGTCGTACTAAGCTACATACACCGGTAAATGTACATTCGTGTGTATCTCCAGCACACCTGGATAGCTTTACATCTCTTCTTTACTCACTATGTATTTTTCCACAATTCAAGCAAAGTATCTTTTCCATTTTGTGGTCTTATTTTTTTCTATTCTATTTTTCATCTTCCATTCGTTTACTAAATTGTTTTATTTTTTTCGCTAGCGAAAATTCGCTTGTATCTCGACTTTCGTCGTGCGCAATTCACAATTCGCAATTTTCGACCGGCGGCCACGTCATTTCGCAAAAATTGCGCCGATTTGCTGTGGACAATACTAATTTAATTTCGTTTTGTAGTACTATGCTTGCTGCTGTGTGGAAGTCTCAGTTCTCTCTGTTAGATATTAGTACCTACGAACATATACAAGATTGGCAGTTTTTTTATTTATTATATTTATTGATAAGTTTTCTTTGATTTGTACATACATATGTACATAGCTAAAATGATCTTCAGTTCCGATATAATCACATGATTTATGAATGCCGAAAGTAATTTTTTTAGCTAAAATTTGGCAAGTAATTTAAAAAAATATTTACATAAAGGTTTTACGTATCACCTAAAACTAAGCGAAATAGATATAGAATGACAAGCGAAGTTGAAATCCGGATGACTGTCTGTCAGTCCGTCCATCCATGCAAGCTGTAACCTGGGTAAAAATTAATATATCTTGATTAAACTTGGTACACATGTTCTTCGGCAAAAGGTAAGGCGGAGTTCGTAAATGGTCATAATCAGACCGGCGTCACGCCCTCAAAACACCATTAACCGAAAGCGTATAAAGTGCCATAACTAAGCAATAAAATATTATATAGACCCCAAATTTGGCACAGTGGATCGCAGTAGCAAGGGGCACTTGTGAAAAAGTGGGCGTGGTCTCCCTCTAATAGGTTTAATGTACATATTTCCTAGACCACTAAAGCTACAATAGCCAAATTCACTCAGAACAAAACTCTTTGGGACCCCTACCGATACTGCAAAAATGGTTGAAATCGGAAGATAACGCCGTTAACTCTGCATATAACAGTACTGTTAAAATCTACTACAAGGCCGATAAATAAGTAACTAAGTACCACAGATACCGAGATGGTGTGAGAGAGCTTTATAGGAGCCGAAGTAAACATTTGACGATGGACGTGGCCACGCCTATTTCCCATATAGCACAATTTTAAATTCCATTAGATTCTTTCACTTTCCAAGTCCAAATCAAGAAGAAATTATTATAACGGGATACAACTTTGCAATAATAATTCCTTTAAAGTCTGCCACCTTATGACCAAGAACTATCCAAATCCAACTCAAGCTCAAAATAGCGGAAATGTGGACTCCAATATTTTTAGTTGACTTTTGACCGAAAATATCGGCTGATAATAGTATCTTTGTGTTTTAAAAATAGATTGAATAGGGTCAATACTTCCCTGAACTCCCGACTATTTGATTAAAGCAATTCGACTCTTTCGATCTATGTTTTATATTCCTTAGGAATTATTGAACATATGTAAGTATGGTCATTGTTTGCTGCAAAGCAAAGTGATGTTTACCAATGCCATCTTCACCGCTCAGCAATCACCTTTCACCAGTGTTATTTATTATTCGGCGAAAATCAACGATTTTATTTAAGAAAATCGCGGTGTTGAGACATTTTCACGGTTTTTTCACAATAATTTGTATGCTTTCAGATGAAATCTCGGCATTCAGCTTCGTTGCTTTTATTTTCTGTGAAAGTCATTTCCTTCCCTTATGTTTTGTCATAAACAAAATTTGACTGACAGCTCAGTCCGTTATATGATTGCATTACTCGTTTGTCGAAAGCGAAATCCCAGCGTTATTTTTATTTTACGTTGCTTTCTTTATGGTATATTTCAATATTTAAGTCTCTTGTTCATTAAAATAGTAGCGCCAAGTCAACGCACCAACGAGTAGTTGTCGGCTTAAGTCGCTTTCCAACACCCACATAAGTATGTATCTTTAATTTTGAACCATTAAAACAACAACCGTAACACTTTTATATTATATAGTGATCACAAAGACCCACAAGCAAGTCTTGGTCTAAATATAAGCTAGTCATAATTTTTTTGCAGCTTTGAAGACGGCTTCAGTAGCTGCACACATACACGTTATGTAAGTTTTGGCGTGCGTATCAATGCCGGCATATCTTTAACATTTATTTACATATAAATATCTATATACACATACAAATATATATATTTATTTATACATGTACATACTATACATACATATACATATGTTTATGAATATTCATCACATCACGTACAGACAGATACTTTACTTCCCATTGTTTTAAACGATTTTTCATTATTCCATATTCTTATCTGGACATGGTACCTGCCTACTTACAAGTAATCGCCACATATGTATGTATGTATATAAACACACTGTAATAATTTTAAATATGTGTAATGCTTCTATGACTTTTTTTTCGCCACAGTAGGCACATCCAAAAAGATTAATGATATTTCAATTTCAAACGTTTTTCTCATTCTTTGCCAACGCCTATTTTACCTACTATTTTCCTTCTTTACAACTCTATTGGGATTTCGGTGAAACTTCCGGTCATACCCAAAAATATTTTCTTTGTTATTTACAACCATAACAAATTAGAGAACAGTGTCAAAATACACATGCACTTGTATGAGTGTGGGCCTTAGGCCTAAGACGTCTGTAACGCCAATTAAATGAAGAACATACTATACATACATACATACATACGTATTTATGTACTTATAAGTACATATGCAGCTATACCGTATACGTTTGTGTATATGTGTCTGAGTACATAAGCAATTAGTGGGTACTATTACAATCATTTATTTACAACTTCATTTTCTATAAAGCTCTTCTGTAAGCGTTTTGAATCTACACATTGATTTCTTGCTAGAAACGAAAGGGGTGTGCCAGACTTTTGAGTGGTCCAAAAAGCCACTTTCAGCCTTTTGACATATGACTAATAACTTAGTAGTGATATCATTTATAATACAATCGTCCAAAAAGGTCACGAATAGTAGTGAGACGCCTTTTTCAGAGTCAGTATTGCATTGGTTTACACACAACAAGAACCCATTTGGCCTGCACCTTTGTATGCTTATGCAGTATAAAAAAGGATACTTGACTTGTGATTAGGTGTGGTAAAATGATGACTAATTTCTCTCACTTTATGCGTGGCGGTTGTGGAAATGCTTGAAGTGGCGGTGAGTGCTGAATGCTGCTTCTAGCTATAATTGTCCTACCAAAAGCATTTGGTGGTGGTAGTGATGGTGGTGGCAGTGACACATTGCAACGAACCGCAGTTCATAAGGAACAATGTAATACACAAATTAAATTCTAAAACTTAACTCATAATGCGCATGATCATTACTTAAGGTGACGTATACTTGCAAGTACACACATTAGAACAAATGTATGTACTCATATGACCAAACTCCCCTTACACTGGGTTGGTTCTTGAGGCACCCCATCTCCCATTTGCCGGTCGTTCATGTGATAGTACAAGTCTATGTCGTTGTTTCGGTGTTTCTTCTTGCTATTGTTGGTGGCGTGTAAAAATTTCAATTGAATTTTGCTGGTTTGTTGCGTTTCTTTCACCACACGCTTCGATTACTCACAGTCACAGCAGTGTGCGAGCGGTGAATGCTTTTACGGCTTGCCGACTGACAATATGGCACTACGGCAGTTTGTCTGTCAGTCTCATCTCTTTTACGATCGCTTGCTCACAGGCACATCCACACGTATGCCACATACATATGTATGCCCTGTTGCTGTTGCGTGCGTTGTGGCAGCAATATTTGCAGCCGGCAGTGGAGGCAATGACAAGCCTTCGTCTGTTGCTTAATTTTTTCGGTCTCTTCGCTCGAATACTTCGACGTTGCGCAAATTTAAAAATAGAAATTACGATATTTGGCTGCTTAATTTGGCAAAGTACGAAATGTGCACGCACACATTTTCAAATAAATTTTATACAAAGTACTTACGTACACACAGACATACATAAGTCGTTGTAAATTTGTATAAGTAAAGTTCATATGCAAACCATTATTTTCAGTTGTTTGTACATTCATAAATGCACTTAATATAATAAAGTGTTGAATGTAGCCGCCAAGTATTTATTGCCATTTCTTGACTTGCTGGCTCATTTTCGGCCTATGGTGTTTTCCTTTTTAAGGCTTAATGGCCCATCGATAAAAGCTATGGTTGGCATTTCCATTGCTTTTCGTCTTTGTGTATGCCTTTCAGTCCATATGAGTGAAAAGTATAAATGTCATAACGTAAGTGTTACTCATGCCCAACCTTTGGTTCACTTCGGAAATTTATACTTAGTTGTTACGAGCCGCAGTTAAAACTTCTCATTTGTTCCACTCCATTTCCTCGTCGCCATTCTAATATTAAAAGCAAACAGTCGCCGACAATAGTGTTTCAATCTGTGAATCTCTTGTTTAAAAGCCTTCTTTTTTTCTTACAAAATTTATAATTTGTATTGTCTTTATAGACACTAAAAAACTTATATTTAAACGTTAGCGATTTGTTTGGCGTAAAATTTTTAATAATAAAAAAATAAGAATTTGGGACCCTTTTGAGAATTATTCGAAAAATTATAGAATAGACCTTCGCGATGACAAAAGATGAATGCCGATGTTAACATCGATGTTACAATCACCTTGCCTTAGCTGTTCTGTTTAAGATGGACTTTAATAAATTTATTACTCACCATGCTGCACTGACCTTGCTCACCGCGATCACCACAGAGAAAAGAGAATTTTGTGGTAAAAAATATTCCGTCAACAAAGAAAGGAACAAAATTTATTTCGAAGGTACACAAAAGTTAAACGAATATCAAGCAAATATAAAAATGAATTTATGTATATTTTATATTTTATTGAAAACAAACAACCAAGAAATTAGGAATTGTTTTATGAGTCACTGTATCGATGTGAATGTGGTCATAAGTTTGTCGCAGGCATATGCATCGCTGCCAGTGTCGCCAGCTGTTTCTCTACGCATAATTAAACAATAAAGTTGAAAGCGTCAATATTTGAAGCTAATAAATTTTCTTAAGCTTCAGTAGCAAGAGTATTTGTGTGCCTTCTTAATTTAGCTTTACGACCAAATGGCATATTTGTATGTTCCATATTTGTAAGTATGGTATGTATGTATGTATGTACATATGTATTTGCTGGTCCGCAACTTCAACGAGTAATGATGTATGAATTGCAAAGCTATGATTTCTATATACATACATACATACATATACATATACTTACTATTTTTCAATTTTCGAAAATCGGTTAACGCCCATAAACACACTCCACTCAAGCCAGCCATTCAGTCTTTGACTTCTTTATTTGCCTCTTATACTGCCCAAAAAAGTGCAAAAACTATCGAAATTGACAATCCGTTTTCAAGTCGTTCTTAAATATTTTTTAAATGAATATTTAGTTGTTGTCTTCTGTGCTTGCCAAATTTGCAAAAGTTAATGGTGAATAATCGCTATTACCGCAATGTTGTTATGTGGATATTTCTTTTTTTTTTTTGTATGCCATAAAAGCGTTAATATGGCATTGAGCGAATTTGTGTATACGCCGGTGTGTAATTATTCGCACAAGCAGCAGATATGTACGTATGTATTTGTTTGTAGCACCGTTAACGCAAATGTATTGTTTTGCCGTACAATTTCTGCTGAAGTTGATGGTAAATACTTGTCGGTTTCAATGGATTGCTTGTGGCTTATGCATTTTAGCTGAGCTAGAAGCCGGCAAACGGCGTCCGTCACCCACTATCACGCTTGCTCACTTCATAATTCAGCACACTCATTTCTTCATTTGTTTGCTCTTTTTATATACGCATGCACATTCACACATACATATAGCATATGTATGTACATTTGAATGAATGAGTGTACATAAGCGTTCGCCAGCGCATTGTTGATGTCATCATTTGAGCATTTTGTTTATTTGCCTATAAGTACTTCTAATATGTGTGTGTGCAGTCAGGTTGTGGAAAATAGCAGCGGGCGTATGTGGCAGGAAACAGCTCAAGTATATAGACATAAGTTGGTTGCAACTTTTGACATAGTTTAAAAAGTAAAATCTGTTATGAATTTGACCTATAAATCCTAAATCAATTACATACATACATATAATAATAACACAAATACTCTACACCGCTTTTATTTTTAACACGAGTGTGGAAACTTATTTTTGCACGCATACGTGTGTTTTTGTTCATCTATTTACATTCAATATGCCGATTTTGCCGGTCGGCTTCTCCGCTTTTCTATTTGATTTTAAAATTAGTCAATAGAAAAGGTAAAAAGAACGCATGGAAACAGAAAACATATGTATGTATGTACCTATGTATGTACACTTAAATCGTTTGACAAAAAAATTACTGGTAGTTAGGTAAACTGGAACACTTACTGACACATCCGCATTAACACATTTAGAGATTTAAATATTTATTTTTAAATACGCTCTGTTTTGCTATTAAGATGGTTTCGCGATAGCCTTTGTTGATTAGTACAGATTTTTGCGAAACTTAGCTTAAATGTAGCCCTTGAAAATGCAACGTTAACATAATTTTTTCTCAATTTTAAATATAGCAAATGCATATACATATGTACATACATATTTACGGCTCCGGTAGTTTTGTCTCCCATTAGTGCGACTTAAATTAAAAGCTATACATATGTAGGTGCAAGAAAACTACTACGCAGCTTCAAAATTACCATGTTTTTTGCTAATGTCATAAGGTATATATCTTGTTTCCGGATTCATAAACTACAGAGGTAAAAGTTTTTATTTCATATCCCTATGAAGCGTACTCAAATTCGAACAAAAAGTAATTTCGAGTTTTAAGTCAAAATTTCATTCATCTCGAAATTTATCATATTGGTTCGTTTATCTCTGAACAAGCTAACATAAATGTCAAATTTGACCCGGACTTTAAAAAATATACATTTTTATGCATTTTAATACAAATCTTTATTACCGTCTTCAAAATATGTAGGTCCCTGAGCCAACACAAGAATGCTAACGGCTAAGCTAATTTTTCCTACACTTCTTATAATCCTCGGCTGAGGTGGTTTTTACTGAATTCAGCGTTTTTTGGTTTTTTCGGTTTCGACCTGTAATGATGCGTGTGATGAATGTAGATTCCAGAGCTACGTCGTCAAGCATGTCTTTTGCGACCTCTACTTGACGTTGTTTTTGCAATAGATGCATGTCTCTTCGTACGAATATCGTTTTGTACCCAAAAAAATAACCAAATTGTGTTGAATCGATTCACAAGAGATGTTGAGTTCTTCTGATATTCACTCTATTGGTTCTGATTCAAACAATTTAGGAGCACTGTTTCTTTAACTTCTTCGATGCTATCGTCTTATCAGAGGTGGATAAACAACTTGCGTGCAGCAAGTTTTCGAAGACTTCACCAGCTTCATTTAAAGCTTATGTTCGTTACTAAATAGACTCCCAAAACACTTTTGTAACATTTTCAAAGATTATGTAGCCTTGATTCCATTGAACACACAAATTTTCAAGCAAACTCTTGCCACATTTTTTGTCTGTAGTAAAGGTCCAGACAAATTTCTCGCGCTGTAAACAAACAGGTGGAAAAAACACAGTAATTGACATATGGAGATGAAACTTCGCACGGAATGTTATGCCTAAATGTATCGATGCGGTTTGAGTCCAGTTTACATGTTCAGTCCAGATGTTATGAACATTTTTCCAAAGTAATATATACAGTGCAATTCTTTCAAGTTGACGATTTTATCGCTAATTTATTCTTCCACTCCCGAGAGTCCCGATAGCGTGAGGCAGGCATTACTTTTTAAAGTGTGGAACGATTCGGATAACTTTAAAATTTTCAATAACTTCCCACAAGGCATTGCAAATACATACTCACTTTATCGGTTATTTAATCCATAGAAAAAATATTAATGGGAATAGTAATGCTCGCCTAAAGCCTGAAACAAATCAATTACAGTGTAAATATGAAAATATATTGTGTGAGTGTCGAAGCCAACGCCTTTTCTGGTGCAAATTATCTAATAATACAACGCTCATAAATACCAAAATAGCGAAGAAACACCAAATTGGGCGGGCATTTTGTTGTTTTGTTGAAGAAAAAGGTAATCTACACATGATTAATTAATTATACATCATTATCAAGTATTTTCTTTCTTTCACATTTTGGCTTTTGAGGCTGTTACTTTCTCGTGTTGGAGCTAAAGTTAGTTGCTATTGGATTTTCGCCACTCCATTTATTTAATTCTCTTGTTTTTGCTGGCATGCGAACGAAAATTGTTCGTGCGAATTTGTGCAAGCAATAGGTGCTCGCGCATTGGCTGGCTGCTTGAGTGGTTGTAGCCCAATTTCAGTGCAGTGCATCGATCTCTGTGGCGTCTGCTGGCTTAGACAATCGCTAGTTGGCGCTTACAGCTGATGGCGTTGCGACTTGGCTTAGACAACAAATTCGTGTGGATGTTTTCGTTCGAATTAGCTGCTTTGAATATACATACACACATATACATATACATATATGTATACCTGTATGCATGTACTGGCAGTAGCTCTTTGCCTGGACGGATGACTAACTCATAACCAGTAAAGCTGGCAAAGCAGACAAGCACAATTAATGTTGCCATGTACCATGTGCATATGTATATATGTGTGTGTATGCATGTATATACATACATATGTATATGTGCTGCTGATTTTAGCACGGCTTAATATGTGACCTCATTACACTTGGTTGCTCCGCAGCCGAGCGCCATAATTTTTCCCAGCTTTAGACAAACACTACATAATACTTGCACATAAATATGTATATATTATGTAAATACATATACATATGTACATTTGTACATACATATATATCTATGTACGTGGAAGTTTAGACACAAATTTACACAAATGAATACCTACAAAAGCTGGCATTTCGTTGCAAGTGGCGTTAGCGCTTGCCATTAGATGAATGCCAGCAACTGTTGCTTTTATTACTGCTGCCTCTAGGTTTGGTCAATGACATTTTCAGTTGCCTTCATTTGTTTTAAATAACTTTCAAACGCCGAACACCAAAAACCAGCTCCACATTGCTGTCATTGCTATGCTCTTGTTGTTCTCCATTGTTTTTGTTGGGTTTTGGACTTTCTGGTTTTGGTTGGAACGTTTTTTTCTTCTTCTTATTATTTCCTCGGCTGTCACTCTGGTTTTGTTTGTCTTGCTGTTTTGTTGTCCCCTTTAGAACGCACCATGCTGCACATTTACATACAAACATACATTCATACTAACTATGGTATATATGTAACTGTGTGAGGAGTTGCTAAGTTTAGCAAGAAATTAATTTGACGCTGTGTTTTTCATTGTCGACTGTGTGACTGCTCGAGCATCGTCCAAACCGACCTCCTCGACTCCAAAGTGCTGCTCCCCCAAACTGCTTCCGTCATTAAAAAATAGATTTACATACATTTGTACGTACTATATATATTCGTATACAAAGGTTTGATGGTATTGTGGCCGAAAAATTATATTTATACCGTATATCCTCTTCTGTTTTATTTATTTGCTGTTTTCCTGTTCATGTTTGTTGAATATATAATACCCTTCACAAATAAATAAATTTTCATACAAGAACTTGATTTTAATCGCTTAGTTTGTACTTCCCGTATATACAGACGGACATGTCTAAATCGCTTCAGTTCGTCACTCTGATCATTTGGAACACAATTTTTCATAACCGGACACCCACCGTCGCAGGGCTGTCCACATATGGCATGGCAAAAACATGTGTTTAAAATATAGTCAGAAGCTGCAAATCAGAAATAAATAATGGAATAAATATAGTATGTCAGCCAGGAGTAAATGAATGACAATTATCCCATAAGTCCCAACAGAGGGCGCAATCGGCAGTCAATTTGTATGTTATTGTCATTATTTTACTTATTGGTCTTAAAAACTAATCGTTGAACAAAATTCAAAATATATATTTTTTCAAATTATTTATTCGCCTAAAAGTATGCTACCAATTTTATAGTTTCCCAATGATTTTATATATATTTGGTATTACGTGCAATTAGAACATAAACCAGCTAGTGTATTATTTTAAAACTTAATGATTTTCAGATTTATATTATCCAACTTTTCGACCTAACCAAGAAATCGTTAAATTAATTAATGTGGTGACGTTACGTTTACAGACTATCTTCTTGTTATACATACTATTGCGAAGTTTTGCCCCAAATAATAACGGATATCTTTCTGAAACTACTGTTGCATTCCGTTAATACTTCCCTTTGCTGAAAAAGGCCTAGAGAAGCCCGAAATGAAATTCTATATCATAAAGTATATTTTTCTATATTCTCACAGTCGCAGACGAACTGTTTGTTTTCAAATTTGAATTCGTATACCATATATATTCAGGAAATACAATAGCATATTTAAGTGAATCTTTCACCTGTATCAATTGTGAACCCTAATCACGTGCAATTACTTTGCAAAACTCACATCCTAAAATTCTTTGTCATACATACTCATGAATGTCTGTCGTTTTTCCTTCATTTGAAGCCACTATAAACTTAACATACGTTAAACCATAAAGCTATACGAGCAATATGTGAGTGGGGTGGCAGCAATGACGCCTTAGGAAATAAAAAGTGAACTCTCTTCATATGGAAAATCCATCAAGAGAAAATTGTATTGCAATAACGACAAAATCTGAGCAGGCTTTTAAATATAATATTCAAATTCATGTACTTATGTAAGCAAAAACTGACATTATGCGCATATGTATGTATATTTGAATGATACCTAATTAGAAACAGTTAATTTTTATTAATAATATTACTATTTATAGTAAGTGTTGTGTTTTAAAAAATATTAAAATGTATTATTCAAGTTTTTTAATGAGAAAAAGCTGCAGATGTACATCTGCCGTACATAGTTACATTTTTGACCTTCGTCAGTCTGGAAAGATATACAAATAAATTGTGAATCAGTTCAAATTCTCAACAAAAAATGTTTTCAATGCCTTTAAACATATACAGAATCTTAAAACTATTTCCAATGTTGCATGCAAAGAAAAAACCTGAAAAATTGCAACAGAAATAGACCGCATAATTAATAATATCTCGCGAAGAAACCCAAAAAAGAGTTCCACTGACATTCTACATGAAATTCAAGGCGAATACAATGTCCAAGTATCTAAGAGAACAATTGCCCGGCGTTTGGTCGAATCTGGATTTCACGGCAGGGCAGCACGCAGGAACCCACTTCTGACTAAAATTCGTAGAAACGACGCGTAGATGGAACGATCTAACAATAATTAATCACTTAGGTCCTGATGGTCGAAGGTATGTTCGCCGTTCAATAATTCAAGAATTTGTTCCTTGTTATGTTCCACGCGTAGTTGAGTATGGTGGAGGATCAATTATGGTGTGGGGATGTTTTATCTGGAATGGTGTTGGTCCACTCCATAAAATTGATGGAATTTTATATAAGGAGAAATACGTCGGCATGCTAAAAAATCTAATGTTGCCATGGGCTGAGGAAAATTTGCTGTTATAAGGAAGATAACAATCAAGCATACGTCTAAGTTGGCACAAACATTTTTTAATGAAAATTCTATCAATGTTTTGGAGTGGGAATCGTCCAGCTCAGACTTAAACCCTATAGAACATCTCTGGGTGTTGTTAAAAGAGCCATATGCACCAAAAATGTCCCAAATATGGATGTTCTTTGTGATGAAATTAGAACGCCATGGTAAGCTACACCATTGGTGCCTGTCAGAGTCTTATAAAGTAAATTCGGAATCGATGTGATGCAATATTGAAGTAAAAGAGATAACTAACAAAATTCTAGCTGAAAGTAAGCAATTTTTTGTAATTTGATTTTTTGCTGATAAAATATTTTCGTCCGTTACTTTCGTCTCGTTGAGTCCACATGTTTTTGTTAAACTCTTCAAAACTTTACCGAAACGAATTTTAAACACAATTTTTACAATTATAATTTAAGTTTAACATAGGTTTCAATGAAATAAGTGAAAATACAATAAATATACGCGATTTATTAGAAAATAACATCATTTACTTTAAAATAGGTATCTAGTATGTACATAAATTAAAAATAGTTTTTGTACTGTTTTTGCAGAACAGTTTTTTGTGTTGTTATAACAGTTTTACTACTTTAGTGTCTTCTAAAAAGCATTTAAAAATAGACAAATAGTCTTCTTTTCTTCATTTTGTAACTTAATTACTTTCAAAACGTTGGAATTTTCATAGCTTCTTCCTTTTCAATTTGTTAACCTTTGTTCTTACACTTTTGGTGTTTGTTCTAATTCTCGTTATTTCTACTTTGATTCTACATATGTATGTATACTATATTTTGTGTGAGTTACTCCGTCTTCGGTACGAAAAATAATTTGGTGTTGTGCTGTCTGCAGTGACTTCCCCGTTCTTTATTATTCTGCCTGGTTATCATCCGTTACTTGTTTCCATCTATTCCACTATTATATATTTGTTTTGAACTTCGCCGGATAACATTCTTCAACTAAAAATATGTTTATAATATACTTTTACATTTTTAACTTGTAGCTTGAGATTCAACATATCACACACAGTTATTAAAGAGATCATTACTCAGCGAAATTTGTTGAGTCTGCAGTTGTAATCCAATTCATGGTTGGTTACTGTGCATCTTCTCTCGCTGATGTGTACAATTATGAACAAATTTTCTTAATTATTGTTAATCATCGATAGCTGTGCCTGACTGACGCACACTGCTTCCAGCTGTGAAAAATTCTTTGTTGTGTGTCTCAAACTATTTGCTTTTTTGGCTTTAAATGTCAATGTCTTTGACTACACACCAATGTGCTTTATGTATAGAACGTCTTCAATATGAATGATGGTGCAAACCTGTAGCATTGTTAATGATGCAGCACAAATGTGTACAACTCCATTATGGTAGAAATGTTGGATATGTTTTCAGAGATGAAGTTTTGTGTTCAACAATTTACCTGCTTTCATTTTGAGGCATTTACTAAATTAAAGAACGTTAAAACTCGCCATGTTTTGAGGATTTCCTTAATTAATTGATGTTTAGATTATCGTATTTCTTAATTTTAATATGTAATAATATTTCTTTATATCTTTTTATGTTTTCGCAGGTAGAGGAGGTTGCACAAACAGCAGCTAACATCGTTGAAAGTATGAATCCATTTGCTACTTCAGAACCCGAACAAGACGCATCTGTTGAACAGCCATCAATTGAAGCGGATCATGCATTTTCAGCATTTTCAACCGAACTGCAGCCAGATGCTGGCTTTTCGCAGCAAAACGAACAAAGCTACTACAACGAACCACAGGAGCAACAACACTTGAAGGAGGAAACAGCAAAGTCCACATTTGAACATCACGAAGACAATTTATTCTTGACAAAGCCAGAAGATGAACAACCACTAGTAGCGTCCCCTGAGAAATTGGAGTCTGAATTAAATGGATTTGAGGAGCACATACCTGCTTCCATATCTGTGGAAAGCTCGAATGCTGCTCCATTTGAGCCAGAGCCAGTAGATTTATCAGTTGAACCAGTGCATGAAGAGGCTCATTTGGAACTGGTGGAGTCCCCAATTGCTGAGCCCGCACATGAAGAGGCTCATGTGGAACTGGTGGAGTCCCCCGTTACTGAGCCAGAATATGCAGCTGTATCTGAGCCAGAACTTAAAGCTGTGCCAGAGCCAGAAGTACAATCAGTTTCTGAGCCAGAGCTTATTACGCAGCCAGAGTCGGAGGTAGAGGTACTCCACTCGGAGCCTGTAAATGTATCAGGTGAGAGCAGTAATTTTGATGCAAATGCTTCGGCTGTGGCTGAACCAATTTTGGAAACTTCAGATCAGCCCTCGGTGCCTACTCATTCAGAAAATACTATAGAGTTAGCTGCTAATGAAACCACACCGTCAGCCGTTGAAGAAACCGTGATCGCTGCTGCTGCTGTAGGTGCTCTGGCAGCTACAGCTGGCGCCGTAAAAGTTGCTGCGGATGCTCGCAAAAAACCAGAGGTTAAACAGGCTCGTACTCCAACTTCGACGAAAACAAAGGGTATCGATGTTAAAAAGGCTGCAGAACCAGCTAAAAAACCGGTTGGCAAAACTACTCTTTCAACAGTGTCTGCCGCTAGACCACGTACTGCTCCGGCTAAGACGACTGCTACCGCTGAGAAAAAACCGGCTACAACTACAGCTTCAACTAAATTGTCAGCTACTACTGCTGCTCGCAAGCCTCTAACGTCTACCACTGCAGCGTCTCGCACAGTTACTAAGACAACAACTACAACACGCCCAACGACAGCACCGACTGCTGCTAAATTGACTGCTTCTCGTACCACTACCTTGTCTACTGCACGTCGTTCAGCACCAACTACTACAGGGGCATCGACGACTGTTTCCAATGGCACAACCACCGCCAAGCCCAAACCAACCAGCAGTGCACCTACTAAGCCAACAACTTTGGGTCTTTCGGGTACAACCAAACCGAAGTTGTCATCACCTCGCACCACTTTAACATCACAACTACGCAAGGCTCCAACTAGCACAGGTACTGGTCTAGCTACGACTAAAAGTCCTCTTAAGACCACAGCACCAACTGCTAATGGCGTAACTAAAAGTTCGACCACTACAACTGCTGCAAGTCGTGCTAAGAGTTCGACTTCAACCACTACCACTACAACAACTACAACTACTAAGACTTTTACTGCTCGCCCTGCTCCGAAGACTACGCATTCATCCACATTATCATCGACTACGACACGCCGCACTGTAGGTAGTGTATCGATTAGTGCAACAGCTGCAAAAACCTCCAGCAGTACGTTGCAGAAAAAGACTCCACCGGGACCTACTAGACCATCAACAGCTGGCAAATCGTCACTTTCGCCTACGAAAACGACAAACTCACTTCTGAAAGCGAAAACCAAAGATGTAACTAAGAAAGCAGTAACTCCAACTAAATCATCAAATCTTTTAAAAAATAAACCTACCGTAGAACAGACAAAAACAAATGGTACCGCTGCTATAGGAGCAGAAGAACCTACTGTTATTCAACCGGAGCAGACACCCCAATTGAATGGTAAAGGTGACGGTGACGCTCTGCAGCTGATAGAGAATGGTATCCATAAACTTGAGCTAGAGAATGGTGAAGAGCCTCTATTGGAGCAGCATATACAGGCATCTCTGATCGATGCTTAAAGGGAAGGAACAGAAAGAAGACTTTGTATTTTTTAAAGTGCAGTAAGCAAAATGAAGAAATGTTAGATCAAAGAAAGCGATCGTCGTCATTTAATAATATTTATTTTTGTGGGGGAACTTACCTTTGGACAAGTAGACATAATGCACAAGGTACTTGGTGGAAAGCAGTATGGATTGAGGAGTGGTAGGTAAAAGCAGATGCGCATAATTTTTATAATTCTATTGCTGCGCAGATTGCTATTCACAATCAAAACAAATAAAATTAGAAGAGTATTCTGATGGAGGAAAATATTATTTTAGACGAACTTTGATAAGAAAGATGCGATTCAATGAGAGATAGTAGAAATTCACATAATAAACGAATAATTCTCGATAGTGGAGTACGGATGTGACTAGAAAGAAAGTGTAATGAAATTGACAATTAGGTGGCGAAACGAACAAAAACTATAAAAATGAAATAATTGCATATTTTCAACGAAAATATTTTCAATTTAAACTAAAATACATATGCAGTGGTCATTGGTGTTCGCTTAATTGCGATAGACTCTGCATGAATGTAAAAGTGCACATCCCAAATATGTACGTTTTTGATATAATCGCTTGAAAGTAATCTTCGTCAAGTTGCATGGTTCTCTAAAGTGTTTACCTTTTCAAAAAAGGGAACACATTTTTAATGTGTATTTGTTTAATTTATATTCTACGTTTTTTCTTGTTTTGAATAGTTCGGTGTCTAATGTTTTCAAATAGTTTTTTCGCTCTTTTAAATCGGACAAGACTTCTATGGCGAATTTTGCTATTATATTTGTCATTTACGCTGATTTGTTTACTCCTTTTATTGCATACCCATATTTAAAGACAAAAATATTTATTGTTTCAGTTATTTTTTTATACTCATTATCATCCATGGATTAATGTTGGAATGCTCATCGTTAATTATTATGTTTTCCTGTTTATCATAGTAATTTTTTTACTTTTGTCATTTATTTAAATAGTTGATTTTGTGCTGGTGAATGTATGGGAAAGACGAAAAACGAAATAAAAAATCATAAAATTTATGAAAAAGCTAAAGAAAAAAAATTTCTTATTACCACTTTGTGAGCCAGTAGTTTTTGGCCTAACAACGACAACTAATATTACGCAAAAAAAAAAAAATTAAGAAATATTAAATGCAAAAACTAAGCATAACAAAAAAATAAAAAAAAACTTTATATTAAAAAAAATGTATGCGCGGAACGCGTCATAAGTAAAAATATACGAAATGAAATTATCTTTTATACACATACATATGTATATGAATATCTATTAAATATTAGATGGCATGCGAAAGATCTTTTAATCTTTAATCACATTAACGATCGAATTGTGCATTTTTGATATATTTTTGTACTTCATTATTCTGTTCCTGTTTACAATATGTGAGTAAATGTATAACACAAGAAAACGAAGCAGTATACTTAATTATAAACAAACAAAAAAAAAACAAAAAACAAGTTAATATTATTTATGAAACAAATTGTGGACTTGCTGTGCTCCTACCCAGTGTATTATTATTATTTTTGTAATTTTCTTCCGAAATTCCTACTTTTGATTTGTGCTCCTTTGTATTATTTCTTTTAATTTGTTTAAATTAAAAAAGAAATTCTCAACTTATAAGTCTGTCGAAACATACATATATATATATATATAATATTATATTATTCTCAAAACTACGATAATTTTTACGATAAACTTGTACGCAAAACAAAAAAACGATTAAAAAGCTACAAAAAAAGAATAAAATTAATTTTTGTGTTTTATTTTAGTTTTTATTTGTATAATTTAGTTAGTAATAATATTATTTTTTGCCATATCAAATCTTCCTACTGCACATACTTTATACATATGCACTAGCTCGTTCATAAATTAAACTCACACCTGCAATTGCGAGGATCAAGCCAAATATCTGGTGTTTACGAACACATATTTCGTGTTTTTTAAAGTTTTTTAAATTAAATATTGTGTTCCATTTGTATTTTAGTATCTAAGACTTAAACGTAAACCGTTTTTAATCAACTCACAACTCGAATTTATTAACATTGCCTGCTCTCACATTTATTGTAGTACATGTGCTCGTATATAAGCACTTCACTTTATTGTAGGTATGGTGCCGCTTAAAAAACAAGTAGTGCACAATATACAAAAAAAAAATTATATACTAAGCCTTAATAGCTCTTTGTGAAATAAATTATTTTCCATAATTTTGCTTGCTTTAACAGTAGTGCCCTTTACATCTAATTTGCCTTATTGTTAACTGAATTGAATGCAAGTGATATTGATCGAAAAGTTGCTGAGAGGGTGGGGACAAATAGCTTGATATTGCTGTTTTTTTAGCTTAAATCCGAATATAATGTAGTGTGTTGTGCGAGTAGATATGACGTTTTATTGAAATATTTTAAATAAGGAGACTGACTACGATAACATGCGCGCGGTAGCTTCCCTTACGCGAAATTCTTAGCCTTTAACTCATTTTTTCGAATTAGTTAGCTTCCATATTGCATAAGTGCACTTCCAAAAGGTAATATAAAATGTTGCAGAAAAAGTGTGTCCAGCGTGTACATTTTTTTCTGATTTTGATAGATGAGCGCTTCGAACAAATGACGCTTTGAACTTTATACAAAGCGTAGTTTTGTTGAATGCGTGCTTTAAAGTATTGGATCGAGTTGTTCTCCATTTTTGCCAAACGCAAAAACAAAAACATTAAAACATTTTTTTTAATCAAAGTTAACAAGTCGTTAAAATAATTACCTTATGGTAAACATAAAGTATAGGATTCATTTTAAATCATGACAATCAGCTGTTCAAAGCTGAAATTCCATTGACTTTTTCTATTTTAGCAACTTCGAATTTTTTTTTTGGCAAATTGATATTTGCTCACAACTTAAACTACCGAAATTTTTTTAACGCGTTAGGGACCTTGAGCATCAATTTTCATTGCAATTTACACACGGTGACACCTGGAAATACAGTTTACATTTAATATGTGTATGAATATACATATCTTATACAATTACACACCATTAGAAAGCTGATTTGCGGAATTTATTGAACTGGTCATTAGGTCTTACTCGAACATTGAACAAAGAACTTAACAAAAATTATTCATTTACCGTTCTTATAAGAGAATTTTCTATGAACGTGAATATTTAAACGTAACTTTTATATTTACCTACGTACATATATCTAGAGCATATTATACAATTATACACAATTAAATTGAAACAAAAAAATACTAGAAGGTAATGCTATGAATATCTTTTAAAACAAAATAATTACCCTAAAAATGGGACATTTATCAATTAATATATACAAGTATAAAATCTGAGTAGAATTATTCATTGCATATTGCCACCTAACAACCCATATGTATCAGATATAGAAATTATTACGACTGATTTGTTTAAAGAAAATTCTGCAAAATCAGAGAGATCGCCAAATACCATAGCAAGGTAAAAAGTACATGATTACATATTGAACTACATGTTTACAAGTGCATGCTAATATACATACGTTTTTACTTACAAACACACTAGTTGCATAGAAATGCATAGAAATATGGATGGATTTAAATAACATACCAACAAAAATATGAACTGATTTAGTGCAGTAATAAGAAATATGAATTGAATGAAGCTTATCGAAGCGCGGAACCCAGCGGAATTATATTGGGTATATACAAGTACATACATACATACTTGTGTTTAATTAATTACCGGTAAAGAACCACAAATGCCCGTAGTGGTACAAGATAGAATGACAGCAAATACATACATATGCATGTAACTAACAGCAACCACTAACTAAAGTGGCCGATATTAGAAATAAAATAAATGTTAAAAATTCGAAATTATTTTATGTGTTTTCCTTTTTCAAATGACTCATGAAAAGTGTACGAGTATGATAGTTCATTAACATTTTAAAAAGGTATAAGTATATACAGTAAAGAAGAGGGTTAGGAGTTTGGAGACCGGCCCTCCGGGCTTCTACAGACTACTTAACGGTCAATATCTTTTTCGGAGCTGCATCAATATTTCTTCTGGACGCTTTAGCTGATCCTATGTAACATCTACAAAAAATATACAGAAATATGGTAAAATTAAAATAAATTTATCTCAAAATAAAAAAAAAATAGATTTAAATAATGATGATAACGATGTATCCTCCCAGGTACCTGTTTTCCCTCTGCGTCCCAGAGTGTTAAATATATTCTTCAAAATTATGATTGAATAATATGTATATTCTTCATGAAGATTGTTTTTATTGGACATTTAAAATATTACTTTTTTATCAATACTGATTTTGTTTACCTGCCTTTTGTATTTGTTGTTGTAAAATTAATTTACTATACGTTTGTTTTTAATAATGTAATGTTTTTAAATATTTGAGTCGACAAATAAACTAATCTGAAATCCTTTTAGCGATAAAAAATTAAATATTATGTTTTAGTTGGAAAATAAAGCAAACAAGCTGAAATTAGTTTTTTAAAATTTGATGCTAGAAAATAGACTATTTTTTGGCTTTATTTATGACAAGTGATTTCCGTTACTTTTATATAAGATGGAGCAAGAACATAGTAGACAAAAATTATATCTCAGAAAAGTGCTAAGAGAGACCAAAGGCCGTGGAACTCGGAAGTTTAATGTGTAGTTTAAGTACTATCACTTGTCGCTATACACAAACTTATAGTATTTACATATACATATGTATGTATGTATATAAGTATACATACAGTTGTCATGCTTATATGGATGTGGATGCAATTTACAACAGTTTGCAAATAGCACATGCTCAACTATACATACATACATACATGCACACGTGCATATATACGCCTGTGTGTGATGTGAAAGTCTATTTGTGCAAGGCATAGGAGGTGAGAGAAACCTTTCGCAAATATTTGGGCGTGGGGATCTGTTTCTCATTACTATCAACACGGAATAATAACAAAAATATAAAAATAATGCAAAAGTGAATGTATTTTGTTGGTAGAGCGATCGATGTGGTCGTTGAAATACATTTGGATGTTACACACGTTTTCGTGTATTAGCACATTCATTGGAAACGTGGTGTGGAGAGCGAAAACTAAAAAGATTCGGCGAAGGAATCACAAATATAACAGCCTACGAGTGAGAATCTCATGAATCACGCGACTTTTGAGTTCGATGCGCAAATATACGGCGTGATATGAACAACCGGCGTCGCAGTGAATCACGCAAGAAACCGCCTGCACATATACATACATATATTTGCATGTATGTATGTATATAGTAAATACTCAGTGCACCTATGCAAGTATTCAGGTATGCATCCAATTTACAGTCATACGTAAGAGTAGCTTAAGTAGTTAAGGGCAATTTCGCATAAGTAAAATGGTTTATACGCTAACGTACTAAAGGAAAATACTTATGGATATACATATGTATGTACTTAGGAAATTTTATGGAGCAAGTGAGTTATTGAAATTAGTCTTTTGGCTATATTTGTTTTGCTCTAACAAGTTTACATTTTGAATGAAATACGTAAAAACCTATCATAATCAACATAGGCTACTTTTCCCTATTGTACATAAGTTAGATACTATGTCGGTTCATATTATAAATATGTTAGCGAATATTAAAGTCTATTTTCATTAATTTCGTTTGTAATTCTTTTGGTAATATAAAATATTAATAATTTTAAATTTTCCGCCTATCATCTTCAAAATATTCGAATGGTCATCACTAAATTCGGTCTCTAAAGTAAAAAATCAAAAATTTCATCCAGAAAATATAAATAGAGTGTTAATTTTAAAATCATCTAAATAGCATGATGAGCAATGTCAGATATTGTTTTTTTAATGAAGCAAGAATTTTAATCAGTTGATACCCCCATTGGCATATAACTTATGTGCGGTATTTTTTGTTTCAACGGTAGGAAACATTCCTTAAATAACATTGAGGAACGCTGACAATCATTGCTCGAATATAAGTGCGAGTCAATTCCAGTTAGGTAGACCCGATTACCATGTGAACGTATGAATACTTACATACATTTTTTTGGTTCCGGAAACATTAACAGTCGAATAGAGAGATGTAAACTCATCTAACACTTCTCTTCGGTCGCATGAGTTGAGTCTACGTTATCGGAACGGACGAGTTTTTATCCGGCCAAGGAATGTCAACTCGACTTCATTGCTCCAAATTACTTCAGGGCTGTTTTCTGCCGCGATGAAAATGATTTTTTTTATATTCCTGTGCCTGTGAAAATTTATCTTTCAGGAACGGAAAACTTCTGTGCTCCTACAAAAAAGATTACAAATTTTAAATTTATACTTAATTTTCGAAAGATTTGAAAATATTGGTAGAAGAAACCGTTGTGACTTTTACGAGTTAAAAACTCCTGCGACATATTTATTATTCATAATAAACACTGAAAGAAGATAGTAGTAAACGGGGAAGGTTAAAAGTTCCCAAAGTACAATTTATTTTTATTGTTTCCTTAAGAAGTCAAGCTTATAGGAATCAGGATTGCTCGTTTTCTATAATTTCGATGAGGATCAGAAGAAAGTAGTTTTACTTAAAGTTTAATTATAAAGTATTATTTCAAAGTAGTTTGCCAGAGTTCTATTAGTTTTGCAACTTCCTCTTTTCCATACCGCTATGATTTCGTATTCATTTCGTTTAATTATGTGGAGTCCATTTCTTTGCTATTAAACTTTTTCATCTGGCAGTATACAGAATATTTTTCTGGTATGGTAGGTGTCCATCTTTTCGAAGGCCACAAACTGTTATTTGACTCTCTTTAACCTAAAACTCACCGATCCGAAGAGTTAAGATTAGACTGCGACAACGACATTGAACAGCACGCCGACCAGACTTCGGACGCAAATCACTTTAGACACGCACTGACCGCCAGCTGAGCTTTTAACACCTTCACCGACTCCCTTTTAATGAATGGTGTACTTGGAGCCAAAGCATCCATTTCCCATTGCAGATGACGATTTCGAGTTGCCGCGAGAATCTAAAGTTACCCTTGCGCAACTTCATTCTGGATACTGTAACATGTTAAACTCCTACTTATTCAGAATCGAATCATATATTCCACAAATACATATGTATGTCCAGCATGCAATGACTCTCTCACGACTACCTTTTGCATGCGCAGCAAAGCCCACTTATCAAGTACTAGCTGACCCCGCAGCTGTTGTCCTGCGTGAAATTATGTGTTTTGAAATGAAAAAAAGTTGAAATTATATTGTGTCAAAAATGATTTATTTTCGATTTTCTACATTTTTTTAATGTAGTGCAGCTTAATAAACATAGTTTTTTGATTTCTGTTCTGGTGCGTAAATATACAGAGGAGATGGGTTTCCAACTCGTCAACACCACACATTATCTGGCCGTGTAAAAAACATAGAATTTCCCGATTTCCTTGTGTCCTGTTGATAGTCAACGCAAAGGCAATTTTCCCTGGAAATTGAATACGTTTGAACTGAAATGGCTGTCCCTTGTATTCGATAACTGCGTCATAATCAGTCGGGTTCCATTACACAGTTTCGGCGCATGAAGATTGTGAAACATAATAATGACAGATCCAACTTTGAGATGCAAATGATGCTGGGGCATACCAAGCCTTTCCAAAGAATTTGGAAATTCCACTGGATAAATTACGGTTCCGTCTTCTTTGTCAAGACGATCGATCGATTTATATGAGCGCAAACCTCCCGGAATTTGACTTTGAATCTTCCAGTTTAAGTCATTAACATCGGTATTTTTGGCAGCTAAAATTGCGCGTGTACTCAAGCAATTGCAGTTACGATAATTTGGCCAATGTTCGGATAAACATTCGTGATGAGTTCATCTTCCGTTGAAGTGAATTGACAAAAGGGAGGTGAAATTGATATCAAACCACTGGAAGTATCAACCGAAATTTGCCGATTTCCAATTCATAGCGAATACAATGTAAAATGTCATCGGCAATGTCATTTTTTCGTATCCCATAATTAACGCGAATTTGAAGGCTGATATGTCGAAATGATCTTCGCGAAAAGTATGCGAACTTCGGTGGCATGCGAAGTAACTATCGCATTGTGCTTCGTCTGTTTCCAGCGATTAGCATGTTCCAGCAAACGCAACTGCTGGCATGCTTCTCAAAAAGTTGCACACACTGTACCATTCACAATACGCAATGACTTAAATGAAGTTGAACCGCGAGACGGACAACAGTCGGAAAACTTTCATGAATTGCAAAAGTAAATATCCTACAAAGCGCTTTATTGCAGTTCACATATCGACCCATTTGATACTGCTGATCTCATATCGTTCAAGGCTAATAACCGCTATGTTGCTTTCTTTGGTGACGTACTTGCAAACGTATTTGATCGATTTCACCAATCTGCAATATTCAAGATTGACATGAGTTTTGAATGTGAATTAGACAAAAGTGGCGATGTTTTCAACTTCGATGTGTTGTTAACGTCGATATTCACGCCTCTAAATGCTAAATGTTCTGCCATTGTCGTCTGGTGAGCGACGCCGATACAGTGAATATCCATCATTTCCCATTTCCGTTTCCGAAAGAAAAGCACATGAGTAGTGTTTCGTGCATTTATTGTCAGACATACAAACCAAAGTGGGATTGTAAGGTTCCCAAAGTCCATGAACCATATTGGTTTTCACCACTTCGTATAATTCTGGATCTATCTCTGAATCAGGAATTTCCGCTGAAATGATTTCATCAATTTGATCTGGTGTAATCACCATCCGCATTCAAAGAAGAATGTGTGCGTTCGGCAACACGCAACAGAATACATTCAGCATCTAACAGCACCATATATACCATAGGTTGCTTCAAGATAAAGACCGTCAAACATCGCAGCTATTGTTTAAAAAGTCGTGCTGTGATATCGTTACGATCGCTAGCTGATTGACCGCGATCCATAATTCCGCACGTATGTCATCGCATTTTGGGAGTACTTCTTGCCTTTCTTTGGGCTGACATACGTTGATGGCAAAAAGAACGCCGACAAATATTAGCGCGACCTCTTCGTGGCTTCGTAACAAATTTCAATCAGTAATTGATCACTTCGTCTGAAACACACATAAAGTTTTCACTGAATAATTTTCAATAATTTTTCCTTTGGATAGCCGGTATAAAAAAGCAAGCGACCGCAATTGAACGATTTAAATAATTTACAAATCAAAATATTGAAAAACAAAACAAACAAAAATTGAAAAAAAATGTGTATGAAAAATGTTACTTTTTGGAATTGTCCAATTTTCCGACTTCTCCTCATGAAAAGTATAAGGTATTTGTTTCTTAACCTTTCCCGATCCACAACAAACAACCTTTACAAATTTCATCAACCGTTCTCTTAGTATTACTAACAAACAAACATTCATTTTTATAAATGTACATATGTATGTATGTATGTAACGTTTGTATGGGGAAAAGAAAGACTGTTTTTAGGGGTTTTCCGGAAATTATTCGAATTTTTCTCTCCGTAAAAACCATCTTTGAACTTCAACGAACATTTAAGAAAAAGAATTGGCCAAATTGGTCCAGGCGTTATTGAGTTATGAGCGTACATACATTTTGGCGATTCATTTTTATTTATATAGACTATTCGCTCTATGGTCCAATATTGTCGAAACAGCAAGTTTCTTAGGCCTACGATTAGACTACTTTGACGACAACAAACCTAAACCGTACCACCCATGATGAGATAACCGTCACTAAAACAACAACGACCAAATAAGAAAACCAGTTTTTGTTTAATACATTATATTTATGACTATAAGTAAAAATTTCTTTTCATACGTGAGAAAATTAAAAATATATGTATCAGTTAGTTAGGTTTACTCCTTTTGGCAAAGCCCTTAAATTGCGAACCCGCCGGTCTTTTACGGTTCAATGGTGCCTTATGATGCAATTTTCTTATAACATCTTTTTTTTTCTCTGAATATGGTTCTAAGAATATTACTTGTCCGCGCAGAGTCGACTCGTTTAAGAGGAAAGCTTTGCAAAAACTGTCAGTATCCGCGAATTTAACAGTGGCGAAGTTACTAATTACATTCACATTTTCAATTGGCCCTGTGGAAGCGAAAAGCTCACGAATTTCTTCTTCGGTTACACCTAAAATATACAAGTATATTAATTGCAATATATTTCTCTAATGAAATAGTTGTATGTATGTCGATTTGAAATATATAAATTACAAATATTTATAATGTTACTTTCTTTACTTGATATATCATACATAAGTAGAATAATATGTAACAACTTAAAGATAAAAGTAAAAATCATAAAAGCTAAAGTCTCTAATAAGCTTACCTGGTTTTATATTCTGTATAAATACAGTTGATTTATTTTTGGGTATAATTACTTTATACTCTTCAATTTCTAAATCGATACCTTGCGCACTGGTACCATTCAGTTTTAAAGCTTTTTTAGCAGCTTTTTGATCCTTGAATGTAACAAAAGCCAACACGTTTTTCTTGCATAATATGCAAGAGCTTTCGACTTCGATTTCGCCACACTTGGAGAATATCGCCTCTAATTTAGAGAACTCAATGTTCGCTAAAATAAAAAAATATAAATCAATATAAATATATCGCGCAAAATATTGCAATTATTTTGCTTAAGTATCAGCTGAGCATCTGCAACAGTGTTGCAAATTGATTATCAGGGCTGCAATATTGTCGCAGTTATAGAGTGCCTCGAATAACACCTATAACCCACTATAGCTACTTACATAAATTTGACTTATTTTTAAGTAGAATTGTGCGTTGAGGATCCTTAGCCATCTCTTCTCTTATTTCGTTGGCCTTATAAATCCAAATGTTACTATCATTTAGTATTGAATTGTGTAGCTTAAAAGCAGATGGAAGTGCCGACTCATCTTCGAAACAAACAAAACAAGCAGGGGGAAAGGTTCCCTTTTTATATAAGTTAACACTTTCGATGGCCCCACAATTAGCGAAATGACTCTTAATTTGATCTTCTGTGGTACCGAATTTTAAATTTCGGATATAAATTGTGCGGTCCTTAGTTTCATCAAATTTCTTCTTCTTTTCTTTCAATGCCTCGGCCTTTTTAAGTTTTTTCGCATTTGGTGTTTGAATGCTTACTTTTAAAAGGGCTCCTTTTACCGTAGCAATTTTGTCTGTTGCTTCTTGGGCCGCTTCGGCTTCTTCAGGTGATGTATATGCAACATATGCAACGCAGCTTGCTGGTCCGCGAATATTATGAATTGTATCTAAGGTACCATACTTTGCAAATACCTCGACGAGCTCAATTTGTTTGTAATCTGCAGGGAATTCAAAACAATAAATTTTTTTCGATATCTTTCCATACAAGTTTACTTACTTTTGGGCAAATTTTTTACAATAAGCACTTGCTCCTTTGGAAAGTCTTTTGGCAGAGCACCGGTTTTAATTTTTTGCGCACCAGTCTCATCCGACGACTTCGGCTTCTTAGACTTAGCCTTAGCTGAGGATTCCGAAGCACGTTTTTCAATGGGTACTTCAGTTGGTTCTTCGTCATCATCTTCCTCAGCCTCATCTTCCTCTGCTTCGTTTTCTACCAATCCTTCAATGTTTTCATCTTCTTCTTCACTTACATCGTCATTGTCATCGTCGTCATCGTCGTCATCATCATCATCATCATCGTTGTCCTCCTCATCTTCAGCTTCAGAATCTTCACCTTCGTTAACGACATCTTCTGCGACATCGGCACCTGAATCCTCTTCCTCCTCGGATTCTTCTTCCTCTTCCACCTCTACCTTCTTTGGTGGTACTTCCTTAACAGGAGTTTTGCCAAGTTTCTTTGCCGGTGTTCCTTTTGCAGGAGTGCTTACTTCACTATTTTTTTGCTTCTTCACGATGCTATCATTTTTCACACCATTTAAAGCTGATTTTACCCCAACATTTGACTTCCTTTGCTTCATATTTAATCTTTAAAATATTACTCTTGCTCTACTAATGGAACCAACCGATCGATCGAAAATGAATGAACCACGCTTTTGAGGACACACGTGTTTGTAATAGAAAATTATATGCAGCATTGCCATAGGCACATGCGGTTGAAGTTGCCGGATGCATTGAAATTTTATTTAAAACAGTAAGATATATAAGAAAGACGTTTTCTAAAGATTAAATACCCAATAAGTGGTTAAACATTGGGATAATTTATATCAGGTAACTGAACATTTTCCATATTGGTTTAAAACATTTTAATACAAATGAATACGTATTTGGAGTATTTTAATAGATTTATTCTAAATAGTAAATTATTATTTTCAAATAATTTCATTTGGAAAAAACTAATATATGTATCAAATATGGTCTCTTAACTTAAACATTTTATCATAATAATAAAACCGAATCTGTTTGCCATTACTCCCAATTTCAAACGCATTCCATAATTGGAGACTTCTTTTTTATCGACAATACAATTTGTAATGTTATTTGTCAGTGGTGTGCACCCTGATGTACTCAGAATTTTTAAAAAATTTTTATTTAATTTCGACATTTATCTTTTCCAGTATAATAGTAATATGCCAGATTATGTTGATACGTTTGAAAAATTTGTATTGTAAAGTTTTAATGTCTGAAAAACAAAATAATAATTAAGAGACATGTAAAAGATAGTTACCCGTTTGTCCCTCAAAATGTGCAACACTGTACGGTATACACATTCCGAGTGACGTTTCCTTCGTGTCAATTTTTTGCTGAATATTTTGGGTTGGTCGTCGTCGTTGATTAATTTCTGATCGTTTAAAAAATATAAAAAGAATGAGGACGAGCTAATGGAGGAAAAATTTTTAGACAAAATTGACATATTATAAAGGTGCATTGAAACAAAATATACAAGGAATACCGAAGCAAAACCGTGCTAAGAGATGTGGATATAAAATTTTGGAAATATTTAGTAGCAAATTCAAACTGTTAAGTAGGTAAATGTGATATTTCTAGGAATATATACCATACTATCATCGTGTCACCTGCAGTTAGATGCAAGAATAAAAGTAATTTGATAAAGCAAGCGTAACCACCTATAACGGTCCAGTGAATAGAGGCTGTTTCTATAAAAATATATACACCGATGAATACCCTTTCCACCAGTGGAGCCGCAACTACTGCCACACCCTCTTCAGATGAGGCTGGAGGTGGTGGTGGAGATGCTGATGCGAGTTCGCGGCGCCAAGCGACAAGAGTATTTAAAAAGAGTTCATCCAATGGTAAGGTCACAGTGTACCTAGGAAAGCGCGATTTCGTGGATCACGTTACACATGTGGATCCAATCGATGGGGTAGTTTTCATTGATCCGGAGTATGTTAAAGACCGCAAAGTTTTTGGACAAGTTCTTGCCGCGTTTCGGTATGGTCGAGAAGATTTGGATGTACTTGGCCTAACCTTTCGCAAAGATTTGTATCTAGCGCATGAACAAATATATCCGCAACAACAAAATGAGCGTCCATTAACTAGATTACAAGAGCGGCTTATAAAAAAATTGGGACCAAATGCATATCCTTTTTACTTTGAAGTTCCTCCGTATTGTCCGGCATCAGTGTCGCTCCAACCAGCTCCTGGGGACACGGGCAAATCTTGTGGCGTGGACTATGAGCTTAAAGCCTTTGTTGGTGAGTATATAGTAAAATTCTAATTGTAATGGCAGAGACATAAACCTTTTTAAATTAGCTAAGCATTTTTGGTTGATCTATTGCATTTGTAAAATTATTTAGGACTTGGTAATACAATTGTATACACAGGTCATTTTCAAAGTCAAATTCATTCATTGCACATTTCCTCGCCGCTATAGTACGTTCTTGATAGTCGTGACTACTGTGCACTAACCCATGTCACAGTTAGGTTATTTAATCTTGTCGATAATAATTTCATGACAATGAACACAATAATTCAATTACACATATTTGCTTTGGTTTTTTTTTGCATCATAAATATGGCCCATATCTCGACAACGCCATCAACTAGCTTGCCAAGCCTGATTGGTGCGCAGTTTTAATTGGTGCGCAAGTGGAAGCAGACCAATTAAAGTCATGACGTATAGGTGCTAGAACGGTTATAAGAAGTGTAAACTAATTTATTCGTTTAAATTAAAAATGTTAAGTAAAAATTTAATGACATATCTGGTAAAGTTAACAAAAAAATAGCACACATGTTTTGTGTGATAATAAAGAATTTAAATATTTAAAATATTTTCTCACTTAAAATTCTTTGGGAAACCAGCTTCATGTCATAGATTTGAAATTCAAAGCAAGATTCATTTATTGCGAATGACCCATGATTCATCAATCTAATGCTTATAATTCTGCCGCTATGTCATTCCTCTCTGCTCATTTACTTTTTATTGCATTGTTAGCTGTTGCCATTGGCCGTTTTGGTTATTGGGATTTCATTGCAAAACGATATCGCTTCGATCGTAGATCGAGTGTACATATGTATATGTGTTTTTATATGTACATATATGTATGTATATATTTTTCTTAATCAGCAAAGCCTTAGCTTTACGCGCGTAGTATTGGTTATCTATACCTGTGGCGTATTCAACGTTTACATGCGTGGTATGCCATTGTGAACATAATATAATACAATTGTTTTAATTTTTAATTTTTTTTTGCCATTGCTTTTTTGTTTATTTTTCTTAATCGCACGTCTACCTATCTGCTGTTTTGTTCTGTCGGCATGCATTTGAGTTTATTATTCTCTAATAATTAACTTCTACGTACATATACATATAAGTATGTATGTACATACATATGTACTTCTATACGTATGTATAAATTTAATTGATATAATTATTGCAAAATATCTAAAATAGCAAACTCAAAATAAATTACTAAAAATTGAATATGTAAATTTTATAAATAGAAATATTCAGTCCTGGTTTAATAAAATCCATACAAAAGAGATGGAAAATGCGAAACATACCCTTGCAAAGCACAAAATGCTAAAAAAATCCAATTACATTTTTTGTGTGGAATTTTTGTACATGATTTTTTAATAGGTCAAGGTCATAAAAAATAAATGGTTCAAAAAATTTTAGCTTTAAAATTTTTATAAATAAATTCGCTACACAATAATTTTGCCGCCTTTTTGTAACGGATTTTAATATAAACTTGTTAGCAGCAACGAAATCACTTTTGTATGCAGCACTTTTTGAACTTTAATAGACGTTTCTCACACACAAATATGTATGTATGTATATGTGTTTGTAGTGCCATAAAGTCAATTCATTTGTGTATGCATCATTGTTTGTACATATGTCCGTATGCATGTATAGTAAGTAAAAGTGAATTTTGTTTATTTCTTTACCCCCTTACTTTGAGTCTACACATGTCTAACATTGACGCAAATTGACTTGCCTATAAATTACTATTCACTGAAATTAAACAGAAATTTTAATGAGTATATCTGCTGTAAATTTCAGAAACATATTTAGCATTCGACTGCTGCAGCTCAATAGAAATTGTACATATAAATATATGCATGGAGAAGTCTATATACTGTTTTATATGCGTGTGTGTGCTTGTGTAGCGCATCCAAGTTCGTGAGAGTAAATTTTAGAATGTTTTACTTTTTATTTTTCCTTTAAAGTTCATTAAAGAGGTTGTTATTTTTTTTAGTGCTAAATTAGGTTATAATTTCACACTCGTTTTTCGCTGATTTTATTTATTTGCTAAATATTCAGAAATCTCATGCTTGTTTTTACTGCTAAATTATTAATCTTTGGGAAACGGATGTTGGAATAATACGTTAAAGCATAATTTTTACAAACTAAATTGTGTTATTTTCTTGGAGTGTTTTTAATATTGTATAATTAAACCGGTTAGCAACAAAATATTTTTTCGTACGGTGTTTTTGATCTCATAGAAAATAATCTCTCATTTTCTGTTCCGTTAGAGAACTTCTAGATAATCGTTACAACAGCAATATACATATATGTATGTACATACATGTCGGGATGGAGCTGTGGAAAATTATATTTTCATTATATACTTTTAAACAGCGTTACTTGACTTCTGTATATGTACATATGTACATATACACCCGCGGCCAAGCGAAACTTACCACTTGATATTTTTTCACTATTTTCAATTTTTTCGTTCTTTGGGTAACTTTTTTATGGATTTAATAGAATACGGGGAATATATACATAGATGGTTCGAATATATTTGGTTAACTGTTGACTTTAATCTGGCCCATTTGTAAAATTAAATTGAGACAACTTTTTTTATTTGCACACAAGTCTTTGATTTCATTATTACTAATTCTTGTAATAACTTAACAACATTTTTTGTTTCAATTGAAAATGGAATTACAACATATTCAAAAAGAATAACGGAAAATCTAATATGGCGTCGGTCCACCTCTAGCGGATATTATAGCTTCGATACGAGCAGGCATTGACCCAACAAGTTTCTCCAAAACACTGCTTGAAATTTCCTCCTCCCAAACACTTTCTAACATTTTTTTTAGTTCTGGTTTACTTTTACTTTTTTGACAGAACTTATTTTTTTTAATATTTTATATTTGTGTAAGTCAGAGATCACTTCGTTAAAACTTAACGGAAAAATTCCATTACCGCAACAAGTACCGTTACAATGAGTGATAGAACACGTGTTCGCTAGAAATTTCTTAATGGTAAGTTACGCTTGGCCGCGGGTGTATACATATGTATGTATGTAGATTCATCGTTAACCTACAATAAATAGCTTTATTTTGGTATGTTCAAGATCAGGCTCCTGAAAGAATTACCCGTCATTTGGTATTTTGATTCAATTACCCGTGAATTTTCCTTTTTAATACCACACTCTGCCTACAAGTTGAGCTTTTTTTTTAATTTAATAATAATAATGAAATTAATTTTTCGCAGGCGAACATATCGATGATAAACCGCATAAGCGCAACTCTGTCCGATTGACCATACGAAAGGTTATGTACGCACCGTCCAAGGTGGGCGAGCAGCCATCCATCGAAGTGAGCAAAGAGTTTTTGTTGAAACCGAATAAAATCCACCTAGAAGCCAGTTTGGACAAGGAATTATATCATCATGGTGAAAAAATTTCCGTCAATGTGCATATAGCCAACAATTCGAATCGCAACGTAAAGAAGATTAAAGTTTGTGTGCGTCAATTCGCCGACATTTGCCTTTTTTCGACGGCGCAGTATAAGTCGGTGGTGGCGGAAACCGAATCGGAAGATGGTTGTCAGGTGCTGCCCGGTTTTACGCTCTCAAAAGTGTTTGAACTGTGTCCACTGCTTGCCGACAACAAGGACAAGTGGGGACTCGCGCTCGACGGCCAGTTGAAGCACGAGGATACAAATTTGGCGTCCAGTACGCTCATAACGAATCCGGCACAACGCGAAAGTCTTGGTATCATTGTACACTACAAGGTGAAAGTTAAACTGCTCATCAGTGGGGCGCTAATTTGCAATGATTTGGTAGCTGAATTGCCATTTACATTGATGCATCCAAAACCGGAGGAGGAAGATAATCCACTATTAATGGATAAGTCGCCACGCCAGAGCATACGTGATGGTGCATTATCGTTGGAATGTGGTAATGGTGGCAATGGCGTGGACGAAGCGCAACAAGCCGAGGTGCCCACAACCAATTTGATACAATTAGACGAAGATGATTCACAAGACGATGACATTATCTTTGAGGACTTCGCTCGCCTCCGGCTAAAGGGCGCCGAAACTGAGGCCTAGACAAACGACATCGCGTCGTGGCGCTGCGTTGAGCCTACATTGATCATTTAGAATGCTTAAAAGTATCATATGAATTCGATTGGAATACGCAAAATGACCCTTATGTATATGTGTAGGAAAGTGCGTAATAATGTTTGCATTTTTCAAATTTGTATTCTTATAATTGCCAAGTTCTTCATTTTTTTCTTTGTTTTCAATTTTCTATTTACATACATACATATATACGAGTCGTTTGCCAAGTAGAAATTATTTTGTAAAGTTGTGGAATTAAATTGAATACTTCTTAGTGACGTAAGTTAAGTATCGTAAGTTGGAAGAGTAATAATTGTGCAAAATGGATGTTTAACATCCACAGTTCAAAAGTTTATTGAATGATAATGGTTGCTAAATTGTTACTACATATACCGATACTGAACTAAGGCATAAGGTAATTTTTGGTTAATTGAGGTTAGGAGTCGTGTAGCAAACTAACGAAAATCGAAACTGTCATCGCGCAAAATGAGAAAACATGCATTTTAAATGTATTTACTACTTTTTAACTTTTATAATTTTATGAAGTTTTATTTTAGAACTATTACGTACATACAAATATGCATAAACTTACGATCATGTTCAAGTTTATTTTTTATATGAGCTACAAGGTTTGCAATTTTATAAAAGAACTCCTTTTTTATCGGCTTTTAAATATATTTATTTATGTTGATATCAAAGGTAGTACATATTGATGTTGTTGATGTATGCCACAGCAACAATATAAGCTTTAATTGTAAAAAAAAAAAAATAATAATTGTATACCTGTTGAAGGATTAAGCGAGAAATGGGAAAATTAAAGAGTTAAATCGAAAGAAACATGTTGCATTTTAACATACACATACATTAACACAAGCACATTTATGAGAAACGAAGAAAAAGTATTTATATTACATATACATATGTATGTAGCTGCAAAGTTGACGCTAATCTAAATGTATTCTTCAAAATTGTAAAATAAATATTTGATTTTTATGTCACAAGGCATTGCACACACAAAATACACACATTCCTGTAGTTTCTAATTTTCTTTTTATTCGCTAAGCATTCGCCATTTAGGGAACTATTAACAGCCGAACACGTTTTAAAGCATATTGTGCAATAATGAATAGTTAGCCAGAACGCCTGCGAAAGGTGATTCAATTTGTTGGCTACCTCCGTTTATAACGGTTTATTTCTAACGCTGTCGAAAGTAAAAAGTCAAAGTCGAAATCACTAAATCCGCTGCACATTTCATTTTATTTGGTTAGAAAGCGTTCATTGTCGAATAGTTGAGCTTAAAAATATTCATGTTTGGAACTGATAAATATTGTGCATTCAATTGTTATGTGTTATTACATAAAATTTTTGTGTTGCCACTTTCCTAAAAAATATTTACCTACATTAGCAATGTTAGTAATCTAAAGGCTCAGGTTAAGATCAGGTTTTGGATATTTTTTTGGTATTAAAAAGATTATTTGTTGCTGTTGAAAAGCTGAAATAAAATTATGTAGAAGCAAGGCTTCGGAAAAAATATAAGTAATTCTACTTTGGAAATATGTTCATAATTAATATTTGCTATTTTACATTTTTTACAACTTTTTTTTAATTACTTTTAAATTGTCTTAGAAAAACTTTATTAGCTGCTGGGTAGGCACTTTTAGTTTGACAGTTTTTACAAAAAGTGATCTTTCAAATAACTCAACTTAATTATGCTTTAAAAATATAAATTCAAAAATTATTTATTTTCTCATAATTTTTATACAAATAATTAAAAAAAATATTGAAATTACAGATTGCAAGTTGTGAACTTAACAACTTTCCATACCCGCCGTAGACACATAACGATAATAATGGTTTAGACTCTTCTTGTTGTATCATTAACAATTAGTATACTTTCTAGAGGAGTTTAAGATAAGACTTTTTCCAATTTAAAATTTTTTGAGTTATTGCACTTTTCAAGTAAAAAAATCGATATACATATGTATGTATTTGTGTTATCTACATATGTGTGGAACTACATACGTGTTTGGTTTAAGGTATATAAATAATTATGTATACTTCATAATATGCAGACAAATTGCCAAATGATTCCACAAACACTTGCTCAAAGTTGTAAAAAATATTTTAGGTTATTTGTGTAAAATTAAAATACGTTAAATAAATTTGTTGCTGCACAGAAGGCGTAAATGTTTCTGTAAAAGAAAGCATAAATTTCCTTTTGTAATAACGCTGTAATAATTGTTATGACTTCTGGTATTGGAAACGAGTTCTATACAATATATATTTATATACATAAATGTGTATGTTCAATAAGTACCTTTATATATTTTGTTAGTATTGCCAAGATTTGCATTATAAAATACGTTTTAAGCTTCTGTTGGCAGATAATTTTGTAAACAAGAATTTTTGAATTATGTACTTTCGAAAAAAACATGCTGCAAGATTCACTTATACATTTCAACATATTTACATGAATTCAGTTCACAGCACAAACTTTGCGTCAGAAAAATCTGAGGTCTGTTTTAAAATATTCCTTTAGAAACGCAAATTAGTTTTAATTCACGAGAAAAGTAACGTTGGAAATAAGTTTATGCGAAATTAATGGAATTAAAATGAAAATACAAATTCGAATTCTATTTTTTCTGTGCAAAAGCGACCAAAACTCGCTTACCTCTGCTAGAAGCAAATTTTTTTCGGAAAGTCTTATCGAATTATTTATTAAATTATTTCCTTAAAAAAATAGCGGCTCGGTTACGAACGAAGCAACAAAGCAAGAAAGCAAAACATACAAAAAATATTGAAACAACTTTTTAAATACTGATTTTATAATGGAAAATAATACCTACCGGCAACAACAGCTTTTTAGCCTAAAAATTAAGTAAACATATACACACGCATACATACTAAATAAATACAAAAGAAAAAAAAAAGAAAGCAGCACATTCATACAAACATTGGGAATGCAATAGAGTGAAATGCTTGCAAAAGTTAAACACAAACCAAAAAGAACGTCGTCACAAAGCGGCTAAGTCGCACATCCCCACGAGCGTGGCCATGAAATGAATTTAAAGAAGGAACAAGTAACACAATATTGAATAATAATATAAAATAATGATATTATATGTATATTGTACTAATAAATGAATTATCTATTGTAATGTAATAGCAAACGTCAAGTGTGTGTAGTTAGTAGCGCTAATTAACGAAATATTAAGTAAATGAAATATTGTAATTGTTTTAAAGAATTGTAATACAATGAAGTTTTATATACATACATATATACATACATAAATGCATACAAATGCATTGAGATTATGAAGCGATATTCATACACACCCACATATATATACATATATATATGCATATATTGACTGCACACATACCTTTTTACATGCATTGAAAGTACCAACTGTCTACACCGATATCTCTTAGTAGCTGCAACGTTCTCACAAATCTCCCAAACAAAAAAAAATGTGCAAACAACTAAAGTCCTTTAAGTCAATAGCTGTTTCTACAAATAAACATTCACACACACATACACACATACATACACGTATATACATATGTACATTCAACAAATCGATATGTATATGAAAAAATTGAAAAATTGATAAATAAATAACCTAAGTACTGAATACTATATTAGTACCCCAAATGGTATCGATGTTTCAGTGAAATCATTAATAAACTAAAGAAGTCGTGAATACTATAAATAAGAAAATAAAATTCATAAATTATTCAAATATTTTTGTGTGTTTCTGGAATGGAAAATGGTATAGGGTGTATATAGCGAATTTGAAAGCTCCAAAAGGGCCGCTTGGTAAAGCTTCTTGACAAGCTTGGTTTTATGTGTGCTCTGTTGGAATGTCGTTTTCCTACTATTTTTCTTGGTTTAGAGATTGTCACTTAAAGCTTAAAATGCGTTTTCGCCGAAACTTTTTCAAAGTCGGTCGGTTGATTTCTCGCGGACTACTCAAACGATCTTAATGAAATTTTATACAGACCTTCGAGACTTTGAATAGAATATTTCAACTTTTATTTGAAAAAAACTTTACTTGAAGAAACCCATGCCACCCCTAAAGTGCATAGACCCCGTCTTGTGTGCTAAGGACGCTGCAAAAGTAGACCGTAAGGGACAGCAAACGTCGCCAAATTTTTCCCCGCTTTTTTGACATTTCTCTTGAGTAAGGTATGCCATTTCATCATGGAAAGATTTACGCTTCAACAACGAGTCGAAATTATTAAAATTTACAACTGAAATTCGGAGTCAGTGGCCTCAACTTTAAGATCGCTACGTCCAATTTATGGTCGTCATAATCGTCCTGTCAGATCAACAATTGAGCATCTAGTGGAATAATTTCAATCCAAAGGCACAGTACAAAATGTTCCCGTGTCAGTGAGAAAAAATGCACTTAGTGTCGAGAATATTAGCGCATCTATTGCGGAAGATGCAAATTAGTCTCTCACACGTCGTTCTCAAGCGTTGGGCATCTCTGTGATATCGTTGTGGCGAATTTTGGGAAAAGATCTTGGCTTCCATCCTTACAAGATCAAATTGACGCAAGAACTGAAGCCACTTGTCCACCAATCTCGTGAATTGGGCTGATCAACAACGTGAAAATGATCCGGATTTTTATCGAAAAATCATCTTCAGCGATGAGGCTTACTTCTGGCTGAATGGCTGCGTTATTGGTCAGGTAGCAATCCACAGGTACTCCATAAGTCACCATTGCATTCCGAAAAAATTACGGTTTGGTACGGCTTATTGGCCGGCAGCTTAATTGAGTCGAACTTCTTCCGTTATCAAGCCCGGAACGTTACTGTGAATGAGAATCGCTGCCGCTCAATGATAGCCGAACATGCTTGACCCAAATTGGAGGCTATGGACTTGGACAATATGTGGTTCCAACAAGACGGCGCCACAAGCCACACAGCGAGTGTTAGAATCGATTTATTGAAAACCAAGTTTGGTGTTATCTCACGAAATGGCTCAGTCAATGGGCCGCCTCGGTCGTGCGATTTGACGCCGTTAGATTATTTTCTGTGGGGCTACATCAAGTCTGTGGTCTATGCCAACAAGATAGCGACGATTGATCAACTTCATACGAATATCGAACGTGAAATTGCAGCAGAATCGGCCGATTTATGCTTGAAAACCGTCGAAAATGTGGTTCAGCGTCTGGACTTCTGTAAGCGTGTGCGAGGTGGACATGCAAAAGAAATCGAGTTCCATAATCTTCATGAAATTCGTCTTTTAGTGATCTACGACGTCAGACGCATTCATCATACCAGCGCTGAGCAAAGATTTTTGATGGAGCTTCTACACCAAAAACTAATTAGGTTCATCGATGCACTGTTGCTGCGTTAATCCATGCCGAAAGATTTATTTCCATTTTTTGGTGGAGAAGAATATTTAAAGTTAGTAAGTAACACAAATAGCGCTCGTATGTTAAAGGTACGTAGTGCACACCATAAAAAATGCCAAACTTTACGATAAAATTGTGAGTTTCTAGATTGCAAATCTAGTGTTGCCAAATCCCGAAATGTAAAAGGCCAAATCAAAATAGAAAGATCTTTCGTACATCTATGACGTATAGGGTTTAAAGCTTAATTTAAAAGCTGATGATATATACAGGGTGTGTTCCAAAGCAAACAGGACTTTAAAAAAACAGAACAAATAGTTTTTTCGGCAAAATCAATTTATTTTATTCAAAATAGTCCCCTTCTGCTTCAATACAGCTTTTTGCACGGTCCAAAAGCATGTCGAACAAGTGTTTTAGCTCGTTGGCCGGTATGGGCGCCTGTATGCCGGTGCAAGCCTTTTGAATGGCCTCTGCACAACGCTTTATTTTCATGAGCAAATGCATTTTTCCGAAAAGGAAGAAGTCGCACGGTGCCATATCAGGTGAATACGGGGAATGGTTAATGGTTAAAATGAAATTTTGGTCAAATAATCGTTCTTCGAATGTTGGATTCTGAGCAATTTTTGGTCGTCAGTCAATTTGTGCGGAACAAACCGTGCACACACCTTTCGTAAGCCCAAATGTTCGGTCAAAATGCGATAAATCGATGTTTTGGAGATGTTCAATGCCATTTCCATGAATTTCAATGATGATTTCGGCTGATTTTTGATGAATTCACGCACAGTTTCGATGGATTTTCCGGTGATCACGGATTTGATTGGCCCACATGTTGATCGTCATTTATGTCCTCACGACCACTATGAAAACGTAGAAACAATTAGTGCACTCTGCTACCGGATGGGCAATCATCACCATGAACTTGTTTCATCAATTGAAACGTTTCGGTAAAAGTTTTACCAATTTTAAAACAAAATTTAATGTTGGCTCTTGACTGAAGATCGGATCCATAGTAATCAATGTCATTTTTGAATTAAACTTCATAATTAATTTTTTATAACATGACTTTACTACTTAACAGTAAAATTAAAATTCCAAGCAAACAAAAGTACAAACTAAATAAATACAAGTTTACACAACAGGCATTTAAATGCCAAAAATTTGGAAGCAAGGCCACAGAGGGTGGATATGCAGAATGCAGCAGCCCGAAAGGAAGTGAGCAACGCAGAGAAAAGCACAATTGAAAGGGCCTAAGGAAATACTCGTGCCGTGAAGTAAAAAAAAAAATGCAAATGTAAAAAAAGGAAGGAAAGAGTAAATGTTGCCAGTTCGTTTGCAATTCCATTGTACTCCCAAATGACCGGCGGCCGGTTGCTAGCAACAGAAGAACAGTTGGAACAATTGAAAAATGCGTGAATGAGCAAAAATGAATACCGAATACCGAAATCGATTAAGCTTTTAGAATTGCTGCTCACTTAGATTTTATAGCCTTGAATTTTGGGAATGTACCGCTTGATGTACACATATGTACAAATGTATGTGTGTATATGTTAAAAAATGCACTTGGGTGCAAGCAAATGCTGACTGCGTGGGCGTTAGAATTCAAAAGCTGGAAGATACATATTCATACAAATTTGCAGTAACTCTAACGTTTAATCCTTGTTCATGGAAATTTTTCTTTTCTTTTTGGAAAAGTGGTTTACTGTTATGTATAGGATGGTTCAAAGGCTTCAAGGACAAACGTTATGCCTTTTAGTGGCATATTTCGGCAAGGAAATCGTCATTTAACTAAAGTTTCAAGTACAAAAAGTTCAGAGTTAAAATCCAAATTTTTCAAATGTAACAATAACCCTAACTAACTTATGCTATCGTTGCTATGTATGCATATCAATTTGCAACTGATAATCGATGACTTATGGCCCACTGCCACTGCGTATGAGTAACCTTATCTGTAAAATCGTATGCCAAATATGCAGACATTTTGCTACTATTTTTGGGTTTGGAAGAGGAATTGTACAGCATAAAGCAATATGCAATAATTTGCATGACATGTAAGGTTCTTCAATTTTTAAAAGAGCAAATCGATGTCACAACTAGCGGAGAAGCGTATGCAATTACGGTGCGTTGACGAATCAAATGCAAATTGTGGTTCATTGGGGCTTGTACTAGAAATCAGAGGAGGAATTGCAAATTATTATGGAATTTGGAAATCCCAAGTACCGGAATGTCGAAAACCCATTCATAGAAATATTTTTTTCTAAGTTGGTATGACTGTCAGTGACATCTGTGCTAAATGTTACATCAAACTAATCATACGCTTGCCTTTCTGAAGTACATATAGTGCATTTGGCGACCTTTACGATGAGTAAAATTATACAACAAAGAAGTTCTATTAAATTTTGCGAGTGGAAACAAATTTCTGGTGCCGAAACGTTCTGAATTTGGAAAAGGGATGCGTTGACGCCGAATCACGTTCGGGACGGCCATGAACATCAACTGATGATCAACACGTCAATAAAATAAAGGAATTGGTGCTTAACGATTAACAGTTAGAGATCTTACTGGCATCGTTGGAATATCGGAAGAATAAGTCAAAACCATTTTGAAATATTATTTGGGCCTAAGAAAGGTGAAAGCAAGATTGGTTCTAAAATCACTCAATCATGAATGAATACTATTTGAGAGTTATGCGTCGTTGCCGCAATCACCGTAATCGTCTGATTTAGCTCCGTGTGTCTTCTGGCTATTCAGCAAACTCAAACGACAGAAACCGTTTTGAGTCAATTTGAGATATTAAGCCTGAATCGCTACGCGCATTGAAGTCTATTCTGGAAATTAACTTTAACAACTGTTCGAGGATTGTAAGAATCGTTGGCACAAGTGGTTTGGGGCTACAGGGGGGATTACTTTGAGGTTGACAACACAAATTTGCAAAAGCGTTTAATTTCCATTCCTGCCAGATCGGTGGGACGAGTGTATGTATGTACTCCCAAGTGTTTTAGTCTTGACTTACCGACCGCAAGACAGTCAAGAAGGAAGTGTTGAGTTGTTTCCATTTCATCTTCTTCCACACAGCTTCTGCAGATGGCGTGTGGAAATATTTCCAGATCACTAGATCTCTTGCGATCGATTTTGGGCCAAAAATCTTTTGCGATAATAAATGTACCGATGGTGGTCAAGCTTCCGTGAAGCTCAGGTATCTAATAGTAGAACACAAGAGGAAAGGGAGCACCGACCCGCTCCTATTCTATTGATAGTGGTTCTAGGGTGTTTTTTCTTGCTAACTCATCAGCTTTACAGTGATTCCGCAGTGACCTGGCACCCATACCAGTCTTATCACAAAGGCATTCGATGCTATTAATAACGAGGTTAGGCACTCTTTGATTATCCTTCAACGCTCTGTTAATGAGTTCAAGGCTGCACTCTGAAGCAGTAAATCTACTGCTACCTTAATGGCTGTAACCTTGGCCTTTAAGACACTGCAATAGTCAGGAAGTGTAAGTTTGGAGTTGATAGCGAGCGCCTGACAACTCCCTCTTCGTATATGGGTAGAGAAGGTGCCGCCATAGTTCGGTTTGGCGACTTTATGATCCAAGTGATCCGATATGAAGTCAAAGTGAGTGAGGATTTCCGAGTGTTCAGACACGTGCTCTCTGACTCCGATGAAAACTTTCGCAGCCATAAACCTTCCGACCATTTCTAAGGGTGCAATATGTGCAAGATGGTGTTAAGTGCCACAGTTGGAGTGAACATATGCTGATGAGCGCCGTCTGTTGAACGCTCTCATACAGACTCCATTGCCAGTCGTAGAGCCAGAGGACCACTTTCGTTGGGAGACTCCACCTTTTGCCAATGGCTCCTCTACAACAGTACAAGACACCTCTAAGAAAGCCTCTCCAAATATGAGTTTTTAATTGTAACGGGAAGGTCCTCCGCCTAACGGTTTTCTATTTTTTCTTATTATCAGATAGAAAAATTTATATCTCGCTTCCAACTACTTGAAAAAATATCTTGTTAAGTAGGTTTTGTAGGAAATTGAATAATGGTCTCTTATGATTTTTTCTTGACTATTTTTGGAAAAATTCTTTATTTCTTATTAATTTTATAACTCAGCTTTGTAGGAAATTTACTGCTCTATAAAAACTTGATACATATTTGCTACAATCTCCGAGTGTTTTGTTCAGATTGGGCCACAATGGTATATACATACATAGCTGGCATACAACCTGACTGTTCAAAATCAAGATATAGATTCATAAAATATTTTTTTGCTAAATGAGTAACTTTTATTCGACATGAAACTTATTTACAAGTATATTAAACAAGGTGGCTGGAATGAACGCGGGAAGCGCTTTCCGTTGAAAATCGTCTACAATATTCTTTGATAGTGCTACTAACAAATTAAATCATTAAAGTGTTTTTATGTATGTGCATAAAGCTATATATAAACATACTAAACTTTGATGTAACTGCTTATTTGCGTCCACAGCTACTTGCGGTTTCGAGTAAACCACCGCTTTTGTATTAAAGATGAAAGTTTATAACAATAAGGGCAACAATAAGCGCTTAGATGAGACTCTAGATATTACAATTTACTTTACACTGCTTAACAATTCATTAGCGCCAAACTTTAGCCACAGACTGACAAGGCGATTGTTCACTTGAAACGAAGTTGAGCAACGGCACCATGGACACTGGGCTGGGTGGCTCACATACGCACTGGCCTCTGCCGTCAACGCATATACAAATCACCTAATCCCTGTGCCGGATGTATGCGTATAATGCCCAGGAAGTGTACAAAGTGAGGGCACTGTGCGCATTTTTGTGGGAAAACTTTGCGCAGCAGATTATTAGGAATTATCAAAACTTAATTTGGTTCAAGTTGTTCAGGCGGTGCACAAACAAAAGTAAAATTTCTATAACGGTAAGCTGTGTGTGAGCGCGGCTGTGCTGCTCATGCGGGCTTTGGCTGTCGTTGAAGTGGGCGTGGCATGAGGCGAGCGAGCAATTCGCCTGGCAGGTGACAATCTGATATAGAAGCGTCTTATGGTGGTTTGACGTAAGCCAAACAAGTTGATTTTATTCCTAGCACAATGGGCGATGCAAAGTTGAATTGGTCTTCATATCTTCTTACCAAAAGTGTTCTTAGCGGCGCAAACTTGTGCGAATGAGTGTTCTTTTGTGATATCTTTTCGATATTCATATTTCTCGTAAGTGCTTATGTGTAGTTGATGGTTTCAAGCAGTAAAAACATGAGTATGAAAACCAAAGTACCTAAGATCAAAGATAAGCTCAAACTTCTGAAAAACTTAAGTAGCTTTATTCTCTGTTCGGAATTGAGCAAGTTTGCGGTTTCTATTGTCGTTAATCACCGATTATATTTTGCTTAAAGGTCTGGTTTTCTCGTGGCCTATAAATTAAATTGCTTTTAAAAGTAAGCAACTTGATATTTCACATAGTGCCAGCTAAGAAAAGTTCGTCACCATTGATGATACTGTATGCCTATTATTGTCTCATCATTATAAGTGTCCTCAAATGACAGTGTGTCGTTATAAGCTTTGGTGCAGTTTAGTAAATTTTAAATAAAGCTGAGAAGCTTCCTTCTTCAATGAACATTTCCATCTTACACAATGTGTAATACACATACATGGTATTTGTTGATGAGTAGCTTTCATTGATTAGTTTCAATATCAATGTGCTCATCTTGAACTCAAAGGAAATCAAAAGTGTTACTTTTTGGCGACAAAAGCTTCAAGGTTAGGGAGGGGGTTTCGTTGACTAAATTTGATCATCAGACCTTTAAGATGCCTGCACTTGACGTGAGTTTCAACAGAATCTGTGATCTCACTGACGATACTTCTTCTATCGTTCCATACCGTGGGGCCTTCTAGTGCTTAAAATCTTGTCTTGTCAATGCGGCACCCAACTCAAGACTCTCCCACGGAACTACTGATTATGTATTACTTCGTGGGAGGGACAGGACATTTAAGTCTCTTCTGTTGTGCACACTAACGGACTCCTAATCTGTTGAAAAAGTCTCAGCAGACGCTTCGCTAACAGCTCAGTTGACTGTCTCATGAGCCTGACTGACGGAAGCCTAATCTGTTGAAAACGTCTCAGATTTGTCATTATGAAAGCAACTGTAAAACTATTACCGAGTGTGGTTTGAAGTTTTCCGTTGCATTTGAAAAGCGAGGGCAATAAAATAATACATGTTCATAGTCTTCTATATACTCTGTACATGTCGGACAGTTCGGACTAATGTCAGTGTGGAATCTGTAAAAGTAGCTTCTAAAGCACCCATATCCACTAAGTAGTTTGGGTTAGGGTTCCAGGTCCCTATGCCGTCCGTCGATGCACGAGTGGATGTCCGGTGTAAGTCTATGGGTCCAGCGCCCTTTAGAAGAGGAACTCCGCCGCTGCTGCCATATTTTGGTGCTCTTATTCCTCTCCTTTATCCAGTACTATTTTAGGCTCTGATAGCTGATATAATCGCTCGAGTTCACCTCTCCGGATGTCAATGGGCGGCATACTGGCTAATACTTCATCAGCGTCGGTTGATATACGTTTTTAAATCCATTGCCTGTATCCATATTGGTGATGCATACAATATCACGGAGCTCATTGCTTTTGCTATTAAAAAGTATTATCTATCTACCAGCCCGATTGTGTAGGCGTGGAGAGGCACCAGGCTGTGACCAGTGAGTATTACAATCATGTTCCTACAGTCGCTTCTATCGAGTGCCAGTGAGAACTTTGTATATTTCCGATCTATCTCATTGTCTCATTGCGCTCGAAGTTAAGTCGCGTCGTCTGCTGTGCTTTTTTCTAAGACACTTCTGGTCGAAGTACAAAATCAGATAAATTTTACTTCTATCGATCCTAGTTCTGTGTTCATTATTTAGTTATAAATATTTTTTTAAAAAGTTTATTTTATGAACTTTCTTCACTATTGTAAATACTTTTCAGAGCTTAAACTTAGTAAAAAAGTACATAAATATGTAGTTACTGCTTAAATTACACTGATCAACAAAATAATTTTTTTTTGTGTAACAAGAAAAATTTTGGCTGATTCTGTTAGGAATAAGGTCAAGTAGAGTAGAATTAGTAGTCTAATATTTATGGTAATATGATTTTTTTACTTTTATTAAATTGCAAATTATTTGAACAAAAATTAAATTATTAATAATGTTATAATATTAAAATAAATACTTTACTACGATTTTCTCCTGTATTTCGCGTCAGGAACGTCCCCTATAATCCTTAGCAATAATCAGCCAGCAAAGTTGGACTTCATTTTCCCTGGTAGCGTTGGTCTTGGTGGAATCGTTCCCCGTGTTCATCACTAACGGCACCCAAGTTTGGTGGAAAAAAGTCTAAATGTGAATGTAAAAAATGTATTTTTAAGGACATATTGCAGCCTAATGCTTTATAATTCTCTAGAAGTTCCTCAACAATAGTTTTATAGACATTTGATCGGTGATTTCCAAGAAAATTTTCAGTGATTTTTATAAGTGACTTCCAAGCTGGTTTTTCCAGATCATTGAGCTGATTTTTAAATATATCATCTTTTATCACTTGCCTGATTTGAAGACCTACAAACATGCCCTATTTAATCTTGGCGTCACTGATTTTAGGGAGTTTTTCTTTTAGTAAAAAAAAATCCTCTGATTCAGTTGAAAGATCAAGGCGCTGAGGTGGTTTTGGTGTAGGTAGTTCTTCACTGTGAGGAATTGGTTTTTTAGCAGATGACACATCAGGATACTTAATTTGTTTTTTAGTTTTAATTGTAATGCCTTTTGTATTAGTCAGACAAAAATAACAATTAGTTGAATGATCTGTCGGCTCCATCCAAATCATCGGAATTCCGAAAGGCATAGATCGAGATCTTTTTCCCCAACCCCTAAGAAGTACACACGTAACACAACAGATGTGTGGAACCCACACTTTATCTTGCTGTCCAACAGCAAAACCGAAATAACTTTCATACAATTTTTTATTAAAGGTGTTAAATTTCTTCGTTGAGATACAAAAGTTATTTCACCACAAATGTAACAGAACTTGTCAGGATCATTTTTACACTTTCTTGACATTCTTTAAGAATCACTCCACTCAGCAAACACAAATTACATCCACTTTTCTGAAAAATAAAGCACTGAATTAGAAAATAATAATAAAATATACTGATAAGTACCGGAACACGGAAACTAGTCCTAATCAAATCAATATACGTATGATTTTGTAGAGAGGTTAGGTAGATATTTCGAAAGCACTGCTTACTTTTTTTGTTACAAAATTTTGTTGATCAGTGTTATTTATGGTTACATTTCTCATAATTAAAAAAAATCTTAATTTACAGAAATGTCTGAGAACAGAAAGATATTCAACTCTAATAAACCACAACTGGAAAGAAGGTAGACAAAACGATTATCTTTAAAAGCGTCTCAATCCCCGAGCGGAGATGAACACTGATGACCGCCACCAATGGCGCAATTGACTTCAATTAAAAGTGACTCAACACCTCAGCATGCTTCTCACTGAGCCGTATCACGACGGCAAAGAATCTGCACACCCCGATACCGAACTTCATGCACAGAATTTGCTTTGCTTTCTAGTTGCTTTCACTTCTTCGCAGGCGGCTTGGCGACTGGCTTCTGGTTGTTGCATCGTTGTTGCTGTATGCCAGAGCAGCGTTGAAGCACTTAAAGTTGGAACGATAATGAGTCAGATTGGTCGTGCTCCAGAAGCTGTAAAGGCTCCATACATATACAAATGTAAGTCGGTAAGTGGAAGTACAGGAATAATACATGGACGCACGCACAAACGTGTAACACGGGCGACTATCAATGTAAGGAAATAAATATAAATAAAATATACTAACTGTAGAGACAACGTGGGGTCCCGTCCGGCGCTGCAATTTGGTGTAGGTAATGTTCGCATTTAAAAGAAATCCCTGCGTAATCTTAGCAATGCTTATGCGGATGCCGAAGTCCAATTAGATGAGGCAGCTTCCGGATTGGGTGGAGAAAACTAAAAAGAAGCAGAGTAACGAAGACAGAGCAGCTGCGTGCAAATCGACAGCTGAAAAGCCGCTTAGAGGCAGACGGAGTGGCAGCGCAGGGGTGTGGGCAGGTGAGTTAGAGCGAGTGTTAATTGCGCTTCTCACAACGGGAATTGACTTCAGACACTGCTGTCGGTGGAAATAAATGAAAACGATCTGCGAATGAAGCCTGTTGCTTTTGAAATGCTGCCTCTGACAGCCAAGGCATTGTTGTGAAGTGTGAAGTGTAGACGCATATGAGGCGTCTGCTAATAATGTAATGAAGCTTGAGTAACAAATCGGCGTCAATTGCAGAGCGATTGATTGGTATTTCCTGCGGGCTGCAATTGACTTGGCTTAGTCGCTAATAAGATTTTAGTGAATACCTCTACTGCGATGCGATGCTTTTCAGCCAGTAACTCATTAATGACACGCGTAATGTTTTGCTCCAAGGCCTGAATTGAAACGGTATTGTCCGCATAGACTTCAGACTTTACATATCCGCACAGGACAAAGTCTAACGGTGTGATATCACATGAGCATGGTGGCCAATCGACCGGCTCAAAACGTGAAATTATCTGCTTACCGAAGAGTTTTCTCAATAAATCCATTGATTGATGTGGGATTTGTGGGAAGTGGCGCCGTCTTGTTGAAAACAAATATTGCCGAGATCACGAGCTTCAATTTCAGGTATGAAATAGTCCATTATCATGGCGCGATAACGTTCGCTATTGACGGTTACGTTCTCACCGTCATCATTTTTGAAGAACTATGGACTCATGATTCTAGCGGCTCACAAATCACCCCAGACAGTTGTTTTTTCTTCATGAAATGACAGCTATTGAATCTGTTCATGTTGTCCTTGGTTCCAAATGCGGCAAATACTTGTTTACATACCCATTGAGCCTTAAATTGGCCTCATCGCTCAACAAAAGTTGGCATGAAAGCGTCGGATTTTATTGAAACGCTTCAAGAGCCCATAAAGCGAAGCGATGTCGCTTGGAAAGGTCGCACGGCTTCAGCTCTTACACAAGCTGTATTTTGTATGCTTTCAATTTGAGATCTGGACGTAAAGTGCGCCAAGTCGTTCCATACGTCAGTCCGAGCTGCTGCGAACCGCGAAATCGACTCGCCACAGTCATCTTGTACACTCTCATATATGGCTGCTATATTTTCTTCGCTAGTCTATTCGGTCGAATATTATCCAATAATGAATACTGGGTCTCAAGATGGGTAATGGCGTTACGAATAGTACGCTCAGAAGCCGATTCTGTTGACCATGAGTTTAGCAAAGCGTGATCTATTCAAAAAAAGTATCTCTACTTGGATCAACCGCTATTGTACGACTCTTGCAAGGAAGTAGGGAAAATTGGATTTTATAAATTTTTTATCTTAAAAATTTAATGTAAACAAATAAAAGCTTTTAATTATTCTCAAATAAATATTGAAGTCCATCATGAAGATGTTGTTTTTGAGGCAAACATACTACAACAATAGTAATATAAATGTATAATATTCTTTTTAAATTCACAAAATTACATTCCTATATTCTATTGTGCAAATACTTGTGGTAATAAATTATTTCTTTCCAAGCGTTTGGTATAATTTAACAATAACTTGCCAGCACTCCTGCATTTGCATTTTTATTTTCGGATTTATGCGCCAATGGGGATCGTTTTGTATGCAATAATTTGGTTTACGTGGATTTGGCTAACTATATATGCGCATACATTTCTTTATCAATAACATCATTGCACCTCGAAATAATTTTAACTGCCTGAAACCTTTTAAAACATATAAAAATTTTTATTGTATTCGATTTTACTATTACATTGGCTTATTGTTGTAATTGTGCTATAGCTATACTTCAAAAAAAAAAAAAACTCATGCATGTGGGGTATGTTTGTAGGGTGGCGTTCCACTATATTTCACTTATGACAAATTTACAGGGTTTGTCCGAAAAGTAATAGGAGAAAAAGCAAGAAGTAGTGTGTTTCGTTGGCACCAGGCCTTTTTAGACGGTGGGGAAGAGGTCACTGATGAATGGGCAAATCCGAAGTGAAAACGATGCTCATTGTGTTTTTTGACATCAAAGGCATCGTCCACCATGAATTTGCTCCTCCTGTACAAACCGTCAACGCCAAACTTTACGTGGAAGTTCTCAAGAGACTCAACCGAAGGGGAATCGGGTCCGGCAAGACATCGCAGCCGATTGGAAGTTGCACCACGACAACGCCCCGGCTCACATCGGCTTTCTTGAGAACAGCTACCTAATCAAGACCGGCATCCCAACTGTTCCGCAGCCGCCCTACAGCCCAGTTGTGGTTTTTGTTTTGTTTCCTTGCCTGAAAAGGCCGATGAAGGGCAAGCATTTTGAGACGGCAGAGGGGATCCCAGCAGCATGCTCCGGCTCTTAAGGCTATTCCGTAGAATGCCTTCCGTGACGCCTTCAATGCTTGGAAATCGCCTTGGCAGCGCTGTAGAAGGAGCCTATTTTGAAAGTTTTTAAAGAGTTGTCACGTTTGGTTCAATAATTTTTTTTAAATCGACTCAGTCAAACCCTGTACATCTGCGAACCTCCGTCTAGGTTCCGCTGTTTACTGTCTACCAAAATTGCTGCGAATTGTTTCACTCTCCAGCATGATGGACTTTTATTAGTCTGGCCGTCCATCTGCCGCGACTTTCGTTCTCCCATCTTCATTGTCATGTGGTTATTGTATCGTTCTTTATTTGTTCTATTGCGTTATTTTTATTTTTGGATGTTTTCCTTTAGTGTGCCAGAAGGTGGCGTGACACTGTTCGGTAGAGTGATGGAACTCTGAGAGCTGCGGTGTGGTGCACTCTGTCCACTATCTTACGCCGGTTTTCCTTTTTATTGTCAACGACATTAGGAGCTTTCTCTTTTCTTCGGCACCCCATGCTGGCACATTAGTCTGCTAAGTTGAGAGGTGAGTCTGGGGTCCACTCTTGCGCCTAGGTAGCTTACTGCTTTTTGTGTCTTAAGAATATCCGTAGTCGTTTGCATACTTTTTTGAGGGATATGTGCTTATTTGTTAGCAGCAGTAGCTCGGTTTTTTTCGTAGCGAGCTGGAAATTGTGTTAGTCGAGCCATTGTTGCGTCCGTAACATCACCTAATTTAACTTTCTTCGCGCTTCTTCTGTGTCTCGTGCTGTAATTACTGATGCAATTTCGTTTGCGTAGCCAATTAAGTACGATTCGTCTGGCATTTCAAGTTTTTATATAGCGTCGTAGCTCATGTTCCACAAGTCTGGGCCTAGAATGGATCCTTGTGCTGCTCCTGACGTGACCGCAATCTGTCGTGATCCTTCTCTAGTTTGGTACACCATTTTTTTGTTACTCAGGTAGCTCCGCACCACAGCCCTGTAATATGTTAAGATTTATCTGAGGAATGCTTTGTTGAGAAAGGGAAGATTAAAGATAGAAAGGCATAATTTAAATAATAAAATATTTAAAGGTTGGTTAGTGTCTAAAACATAAATTCGATTACAAATTTTCACATTCACAACAACACTCGAGGGCATAATAATAACAGCGAAAATACATAGCCATTCCATTTATAATTGTATGTGTATGTGTGCGAAGCTTAAGTGTGCCACTTACAGGCGTGTTCAAATGGAAATGTGATATATGACCTCCATACACACACATGAGTTTCATATACATATATGTAAACTGTGTATGTAGATATTCAAATATATTAGGGCTAACCGTATTTTATTAAGGGCTAGAGGACATATACATTGTTGCAAGGCTAAGACTAAGTAGCAACCGATTTCAAAGTGTTGAGTATCAATTCTAGGATACAACTATTGATTCAATTTGATCAAATTTTAGTGTAAAATTAGATATCTGAACACAGGTTAGTGTTCTTTCACTCACGCCAATGACACCCTAATGCTTATGTGCGCATTGCAAACAAATTTCTTGAAATCAATGACATGAGTATCGCTAAGAGCGCACCCACCTACCCACCTTCATCGCTTAGCCACTTTTTGTAACGTTCCCTTTCGCTATCTTTATTACTGCGATTTTCCCTATTTTGCTGAGGCAATTTGGGTGAAAATTGCGGTCGCTTTCAATGCAGCCTTGTGCCACCCTTATATCCGGTTACGTTGTTGCTGCTGGTGGCGTGATGTTATTATTTTATTTTTTGCTTAAAATGAATTTTAAATTGATTTTCAATTCACTGCATTACATTATTGTTGTTGCGTTTGATAAAACAAAATATTTGGATTCACAAAATGAGGTTTACACCTGTCACAACTATCAGCGCATTTGCATACATACAGTGAGGAGATACATATATACAATTTTACATACTGTTATGTACATTTATATATATGTACTTACATAACTGAAAATGCCATTTCGAAACGATTCTGATCGATGATAAATGTATTAACATTGACGTTTTAAAAATTGGCGATTATAGAATATGGTCGATACCTGGTTGGAAATCGATACCTCAACTTTAGCGTTAGTCGTCGCGCTTGGAGGATTAGAAGATCTGAACGAAATTCGGAGAGTTTGGGAAAGTCTTGTGTATACTCAACGAAAGCCCACTGTGAAAAAACAGATTGGACCTAATCAGTGTGGCTTTAGGCCTGGAAAATCAACAACTGACCAGATATTCTTCCTGCGCCAAATCTTGGAAAAGACCCGTGAAAAGAGGGTCGACACAAACCACCTGTTCGTCGATTTCAAAGCTGCTTTTGACAGCACGAAAAGCAGCTGTCTTTATGCCGCAATGTTTGAATTTTGTATCCCCTCAAAACTAATACGACTGTGTAAACTGACGTTGAGCAATACCAAAAGCTTTGTCAGGATCGGGAGGAACCTCTCCGAGCCGTTACCACGATACCAAATGAGGTTTCAGACAAGTTTCCCTATCGTGCGACTTCTTCAATCTGCTGCTGAATCGAAAAGGCACAATCTTTTATAGGAGTGTACAGCTGCTGGAGTACGCCGATGATATCATTGGCCTCAAAGTCCGCGCCATTAGTTCTGCTTTCTTTAGACTGGAGAAGGAAGCGAAGCAAATGGGCCAGGTAGTGGACAATGGCAAGACGAAATATCTCCTGTCATCAAACAAACAGTCATAACTTCGAAGTCGTAGATAATTTCGTCTACGATAATTTCCATCACGAAAAACTTTTACCAACAAGTGCTACTTGGGACTGAGTAGGGTGAGAAGTAAAGTCTTTTCTCGAAGAACAAAAACCAAACTCTATAAATAACTCATCAATCCCGTCCTGCTATATAGTGCAGAAGCATGGATGATGACAACATCTGATGAGTCGACATTACGAGTTTTCGAGAGAAAGGTTCTACGGAAGATTTCGCATTGGCCACGGTCGATGGAATGATGAGCTGTACGAGTAATACGACGACACTGACATAGTTCAGCGAATAAAGAGACAGGGACTACGCTGGCTGGGTCATGTCGTCCGCATAGATGAAAACACTTCAGTTCTGAAAGTATGCGATGCAATATCCGCGGGGGGAAGCAGAGGAAGACCTCCACTGACACCATCTTTGCAGGTTATGTAAGAAGAAAATATTTTGGAGAACAGCTGGAAAACGCGCCACGATGCTTGGTAGATTCGCCATACGACCAAATTGTTCTGATTTCTTGCGCCATGTTTCGAAAAATATTAACGCTGCTCTTCAAGGTGTCACCCCTATTAGAATAGCACACAAATATTTAATTTTTTTTGCTTTCTTTGAGGTAAGTTTACATACATTATTTTTGCATAGATTAAGATCTTTCGATTGTGTGTTATGCGTTCACCTTTTACCTGTCGTAGCAACCCTCAGGCGCCGGAAACTGATAAACACGGTAAATTCAATTGTTTTCCGTTTTTATACTCAAAAAGCTCGTTTTTTTATTATTACTTACTGTATTGGTATTATGTGCTGTTAGGTGCACCCCAATTTTATTACTTATCACTGCCATTGATTGGCAGTTGAGTAGGGTTCATGTTAACCCTTTGTTATGCGAAGTAAATGCGATTTTGCACACTATTTGTGTTTTTAGAATATGCCTGAAACAGAGATGAACGTGTAAGCCTTAAGACTACAGTGATCCATTTCCTTGTATGTGCCTAATTTGACGTTTTTTACGCTATCAAAAATGGGGAGGCCCCATATAACTAATATCAGGATTTTTGAACTTCCGTCTGACTTTACTCCATATGTTTGGTGATGTAAGGTACCTTAATGGCAAATATGGATAAAATCGAGTCAATACTACCGTCAACCCCATGTACTACATATGTATGTACATATGTATATTATAATGATTTTCGTTTTTCTATATATTTTTTTTCTGGTTAACTTGCACCTTGAGGTGTTTCCCTGGCTTTGAATCTGGCAAGTTGCAACAGTATAAAATGTTCTGTTGAACCCGTACTAAGACTTATCTTACTTTTTGGTTTTACTTCTGTAATTTGTGGCCGATTTTCACCATTTAAATATATTTGTAAACCCTGGAAAAATGTATTTGCGCCGCCATAGTATGGAATCGTTTTACTGTGCGTTATGTTTTTGTTTTTCTGGGTTTATATGGGATTCAATTACGCACCCTTTGCTAAATTGATGCCGAAATGTTTACGAAGTGTTTATTGTGTATTACGTAAGGATAATTGCCGTGTTACAAAGGAAAATATTTACCTTTTTTATTAGTTTAAGATGGAAAGTGAACTTATATGTGCAAAGAAATATATTCCAATATGTATGTATGTATGTGGATAAAGTCGAAAAATCGTATAAAGGGTATGTATTCAAATAATTACTTGAATAATACAATTTTTTATGTTTCTATATGATATGTTACGCGGTTTTATTGATTTTATTAATAAGATAAGATAAAATCAGGCACTTACAGATATCTTCAAAGATTGAGGTTGGTTTGGTTTTATGTTAGATTCGTTAGGTCGTTTTTAATATGGGACCCGATTTGCCACACAAGACAAAATGGATTACGTTGTCTTGTCTTAATATGATCTTTCTTTTACTTCGAGTATTATTTCAAGTGTTTGATAGCTTTGAATAGAGTTTCCAGCGTTACCACATAACATTGGTATCCGTGGATTTTCACGAAGGAGGAGGAAGAAAAAAATTGTTGGTTTGGTTTTATTTGGAGTAAATGTTCTTCAAGAAGATCTTTAATTTTTGAGGTATAAAAAATACTTTATTGAGAAATAAATACAAGATATATTATCTTCTTAATTTTATTCATAATTTACTGACTTAGAATAAAATTAGAGTCGACTAGAAGTTCGTTCCAAAGAGAGTTATTTAAAATATCTTTTATTACGTTTTTGGCGCCTCGAATCAAAACATGTAATATGTACATATGTATAAGTCATTGATGTTGTTGGTGTCAATTTATGTTAGGTGAATAATTAATAAGTTAACGGTAATATATCTGTAGCGAAATAAATCGACCTATTTTAATTACAATTTCACAGAAATTAATAAAGAAGAATCTTTAGGGTGAAAACACTTGGGGAGAAAAATTAAGTGTTTATGATACCTTTGAAGCCAGTTTTTTAATTTAAATTACAATTTTTAATGATATAAAAAGGGACACGATTGTAAATTAATTTGTTACAACAACCTCATCTAGTATTCTTACTGTCAAAACATTTTCTTCTTCTTCTCATATGTCGTAGGCACCGCTTACTCTGTTATAGCTGAGTTTACAACAACCTTCCTTTTCACTGTTTGGCGCCAAATAAAGATTACAAGCGAGGCTAGGTCCTTCTCCACCGGGTCTTTCCAACGGAGTGAAGGTCTTCCTTTTCTTCTGTTTCCCCCGGCGCGTAGTGCGTCGAATACTCTTAGAGCTGGAGTGTTTCCATTCATTTGGACGACATGATCTCGCCAGCGTAGTTCCCGTCTCTTCATTCGTTGAACTATCGTAATGTCGTCGTATATCTCGTACAGCTCATCGTTCCATCGACTGCGGTATTCGCCGTTTCCAACGCGCATTGGACCATGAATCTTCTTCAGAACCTTTTTCTCGAAAACTCGTAGCGTTGACTAATTAGACGTTGTCATCGACCATGCCTTTCTGTCAAATAGCAGGTCGGAAATAATCAGTGACTTGTAGAATTTGGTCGTTGTTCGTCGACAGAGGTCTTTACTTCTCAATTACGTACTTAGTTCGAAGGAAGGATGTAACCATGTATAGAAGGAAGGAGGCAAGTGAGGAAAGTTCTCTGAGCGCCATTCACTTGGGTGTGGCCAGAAACGTTTCTTTTACATATGGCTCAAGCAGTTCACAACTTCCGGTCTTAGACCAAGTATTCTCTGGGTAGCCAAAAAAAAAGAAAGGCGAGCTAAAGTGAGAAGCGAAACATTCCACCCCAGGGTTGTGCGCTTGGTTCGGGACCCGCCACGTATAAAACTCACCCAATGAAAAGAAGAACTACTTCGGTCAAAATAATAAACTTTTGCTTTTACAACTTTCTTATGTATCTATCGTAAATTTCAAACTTACGATGGAATTGTGAGCTTCTAGATTGCAAAACTAGTGTCGTCACTTTGTTTCCACTACAAGCTCCAAAAAAGGTATCACCTTAGTTTGGATTTTTATTCGTATGTACGAGCTCTTACAATATTTATTTCATATGCAACCGTTATGACCCTCTTATCGACAGTTAGTTATGTATTGCTACCGTATTGGCATGACGATCGGACCGAAAATATTGCTGCTAATTTCGTTCTCTCTATTAGTAGCATTGTACGGCAATCTGCTTTGCTTTGCCGAAGTTTCTTATCACACATGCAAAGTGCGCGCGAAAATAGGAAAAAGTGAGAAAACGATTCTGAAAAAATCTCGATATATTCAAATATTTTCTTAATTTTTAGTGGATATAGAAGATTTTGAAAAGAAACGTCCTGCACGAAGCATAAACGGAGAATGCTTTCGGATTTGCTACGCCCTGATGACGAATACGGTAAATGATTTTCAATACTTATGATGTTATATAACGCAGAGGCTTGCATGTTTATTGGCAGAAGTATTACACTAGATCCTGTTTGGCTGGCACAACGAATTATTCTCGCTGGTTCACCATATTTGGATGTCCGCAAGAAATCAGAAATCCTATTTTGATCGCGGATGGCATCATTCCCGATGAATTCACAACCAAAAGGCCAACTAATCTTTGTCCTGGCTGGAAGTATCCTGCCGATTAAAATGATGTTCATAATATAAATTAAAAATAAAGTCTATAATTATCTAAACGAAAAACACCTTTCCCGTGGTTAAGGAGGTGGAATTTCGGCTCCATTTTTGGCAGTGAAATTAAATTAATTTGCGGCAAATACCAAATTAAGTAATTGTGATTAAATACACGCTGTTGTGAAAACCGACAGTTATGCGTAACGGAATCGAATTAATATCTGATATTTCCGATTTAATAGATTGGAATAATGGCGAATACCGACAACGAAAATGAAAGTTAACGATGCAAGAATGACAGCCGCCGGCGAATGCAGGAACACGAGTGTTCGTGTTTATATGTAGTATATGGCGAAACAAATTTGTTTATATTAATATACTTGTAATACATATAAAAGTATCAATATTTGTATGTATGTGCGTGTGTATCTGTGTGCGAATACTTTTGTGCGGTTCACAAAGTGACGATGAGGCAATTTCCAGCGGATGTGGATTTGCAATGCAAATATGCCGTTATATATGGCTGACAATGCGTTCAATTGCGCCGAAACAAATTAGGCGGAAAAGAGCTAAACAATCATGCCCCAAATTAAGCATATTATGCACATAATTTATTTTACTATATTGAACCGCAGCAAATGCGTGCGCCAATTTTAATTTTTTATTTTCGCAAAATGTTTGTGGCCAAATGTGCGCACTAGCGGTTCTTGAAAGGCGTTGGAGGTAAATGATAATTTTAATTGTGACCAGTTCCTGCGTTTATGATAGCTCATTAAATATGGAACCATTTCAGAATTTGGCCAATATATTTTTTTACAACCTTGATATTTTTAAACTCTCGCAAAAATAGTGTATTTCTGTTCTGCACATATCGGTTCTTATATTTGCCTAAGGTCCGTATGTATGCATAGGCTAAGTTGGGTAAAAATTGAGATATACTCTGTATAAATACACAAACGCATTCAAACCTTTTTCATTCAAAAAATATTATGTTCGAAACTGCAAAAAGTGCGCCGGAAAAGTGGCATTTGATTCTAAACAAAACAGGGAAAATTAAAGCATCAGCAACCCTGATGTATGCATATGTTCATGTATGTTTGTATGTATATAAAACATTAGGATGACAATACGATCGGAATGCAAGTAACATGATTTATACATGCAAATACTATATATAACTCATATACTACCGACATATTCGGCAAAAGGTTTGTTAGAAAAACGAAATTCATTTTGTGTGGTATATGGAACTTGGGGTAGTATCGAGGTGATTATATCTCTAACTATTAACATGCTACATAATAAAAAAATATTCCTTCGTTATTTCACAAAGATACACTGTTATGAGTAAACACGCTCTGCAATTTTCATAGAGAAAACTCACATGTTGAACGATAACTCGGTATGAAATCACCTGGAAGTTCGAAAATCTTTATATTGGTATATGGGGGCTTAGGGAAGTATTGACCCGATTCAAACCATTTTTGATACAAAGAAATACTATGGCCAGGAAAGGATTCTCTCGGAATTTTAATTGTATATCCCATAAATTGACTGATATTTTCGGTCAAAAGTCAACTATGGATACTGGGATCGGTGTCTATGGGCTGGACCAGTTTTGATTGGATTTGGGAAAGTTTTGGTCATAATATATGGTATATTATTGCAATTTTTTATCCCGTTATATTAATTACTTTCTGATTTGTATAGGCGGGGTTGTAGTCCGATTTCGCCCATTTTCGCACTATGACATAGGAATATAAGAAGAATGATCGGGTCTCAAGATATGTGATTTCATCAGAACGTGGGCGGTTCTCACTTTTTTGCCAAGAATCAAGTGTACCACGTTTCATTAAGCTGACGGGCGAACAGACGGACACACAGACTGTCACTTTGACTTCAAACGCGTCTTATCATCGTTTATAATGGGGTTTTCAATAAAAGAGCTAAAAAAGTTTAAATAAAACAAAAACGGTTTGGGATATTAATGAAACTCTTTATTCTTGTGAAAGTACATTCGATGCCATTAAGTATGGAAGTCGATTTCTTTTGCTTGGTCACTACGGGCACGCAGAAATCCAGACACTGAACCACATTTTCGACGGTTTTCAAGCATAAATCACCGATACTGCTGCAATTTCACGTTCGTTATTCGTGCCGAGTTCATCAATTTTCGCTGGCTTTTTGGCATAGACCATAGATTTGATGCAGCCCCACATAAAATAGTCTAACGGCGTCAAATCGCACTACCAAGGCGCCCAATTGACTGGGTCATTTCGTGAGATAACACGTTCACCAAACTTGGTTTTCAATAAATCGATTGTGAGATTCGCTGTGTGGATTGTAGCGGCGTTCTGTTGGAACCTCATATAGTCCAAGTCCATAGCCTCCAATTCAACCGTACCAAACCGTAATTTTTTCTTGATGCAATGGAGACTCATAGAGTACGTGTGGATTGCTGCCTGACCAATAACGCATATTTTGCTTATTGACGAAACCATTCAGCCGGAAATGAGCCTCATCGCTGAAGCGGTGGTGGTCAAGCGGCGTCAGTTCTTGTGTGAATTTGATCTTGTAAGGATGTGGGCAAGATCTTTTCGCAAATTTTGCCACAACGACATTACAGAGATGCCCAACGCTTGAGAACGACGTGTGAGAGACTCATTTGGGTCTTCTTCAATTGGAGCGCTAGAGGCATGAATATTCTCAACACTACGGGCACTTCTTTGTCTCACTGGCACGGGAACATTTTGTACTGTGCTTGTGGCTTCAAATTTTTTCACTAGACAGGACGATTATGACGACCATAAATTGGACGTAGCGCTCTTAAAGTTATCGCCACTGACTCCGAATATCGGTTACTACCGATTAATAATTTCGATGATAAAATGGTAAACCTTACTGAAGAGAAACGTCAAAAGATCGGGAAAAATATGATATCGTTTGCTGTCCCTATCGGTCTACTTTTGTAGCGTCCCATTGAACCAGTTATAAATATATGACCAATTATATATCTAGCTCGATTATTTTTACGCGATAAAAACAGCCGTTAGGTGAACAAAACTATGTTATTATAATCTGTAGCAATATGTTGCGAGTGTAAAAAATATAGTTATTTTATCAAGGGCGATGCTTATGAATATCATAAATAACGAATTGGCTACACATCTGCTAAGTTTCATATGAATTTCTCATCATGAAATGTTGAAATCAGATCTAATAGTTATTTTAATATTTTAGCATCATTGCCAATGAATTCGTTTGATTATTGTGAAATAGTTGACCACAAATGGTTGAGTCCAACCAACAATATTTCAAAATCCGAAATTCAAACTCCTCACATGCAAATACGCTGAGAGAATTATTTGTGTAATTGTATAACTGTCAACTAAGATATTATCAGAGCATAACTTTTATGCTTTTAAAGCATATTCCTGCTTTGTTAACCTTTAAGCAACATTACTACAGTGCTTCTTTGCTTCAAATGGTCTGCTAATAGTGTAGATAGAGTAGGGAGAGGAGCACTTGCCCTAGGTAACTGAATGTCAGACTGTTCAGAGTTGCATTTTATATGATATTTTTTAAACATTTTTGATAAAACTGCGGAATAACATATAATTTTAATTTAATATTTTTTATTTTGTTACTATTTAACATTTTTGTCAGCAGAGGCTGTTCCAATCAAGTTAAGTTAGGTTATGTTAGCTTAGGTGGATCCTAAAGATGATCTTACTTGCAGAGCTTAGAACGCCGGTCTGGTGTGGTACCTATAAACTCCAAAATACTGGATCATAAGAACTTATAGATCGACAAAGCGCTTTGAGCTTGTCACAAATTCCAATCCAAACCAATGAAGCTTAAACTTGAAAAAAAAAAAAAAAATCCAAGTGTACGTGGGCTTCGTTTAAAATACATTTGAATGGCATGCGTCGCATCCGGATTCGAATAGAAATAAGCATACCTACATGTATATATTTTGCATTGTTCAATTGTGGTTGTGCGCCATAAGGTACATAACTCCTGCAGAGTAGCCAACAATGAAAGGCTGACAAGTCTCGTACGCAACCATACTAATGCGCTGCGCAAAGGCCTCCTATTGTGCGGCAGCATAAATGCCTGTTCCAGTGCCTGCTCCAATTCGATTTGTGATTTTTACAAATTTTCTGACCAATTTAAATTAATACTAGGCTACATGCTGTGCTACATTTGTGCCACCTGCCATTGAGAAGATTGCTATCATCATCATTACGGTTATTACGAGGCAAATTGAATACTCTAACTATGCCACAAGCAAGAAAGCACTATTTTGCGTTATTATGTTTTACGTGTGCTATACATTTATTGCGTATGTATTGGACTCCAGTAGTATGACATAGTTGTAAAGAGTTGCAGGTAAATGTGGTGATCAAGTTGTTGTTGTATTTGTAGAGTGGTGCATATTCTCTGCAATTCAAATGGACACAATATAACCACAAAAATATGAGTTAGTGGGATCTGTGGTCATCTGTATTAAATATCTCCAGCAGAGAGTAAGAAATAAAGTGAAGCATAGTTGAGATTTAACATTTGTTAGGTTTCTTTCAATAAAGTTAGGAAGGCAAGATAGAAAAGAGAGAAAACGAATACTGTATTTAGGTTATATGGATTAGAACACTAGTATAACGAGGAATAGAATCGATTTAAATTTTTAAATGGGTCTGAAAGTTTTGAGGAGCTTGAATGCTAGTCTGTTCTTAAGAATACATTATATTACACTGAAGCTATTTAACTTCTGAAATTCCATAAAAAAATTATAATCTATTTTTGAACTACCATTATCGAGTCACGAAGCAAGATCTGTACAAACAGTTCCTTATATGGTGAAATGAAACCCTACAAATGCAGAGATTTTAATAGCCGAATCGAGCCAGTGCTAAATAGTGTTGCTTTGAAACTTTGTGGAACACATTGATTAATTCATTCGTCGTTTTGTGTAATTTTCCACATAGAATTTGAAGAGGAATCCCGACAATTCAGACTTTTTCTTCTTTATTGTCATAGACAACATTTTCGCGGTTATAGCCGAGTTGACAGCAGCACGCCAGTCGTTTTTCCTTTTCGCTGTTTGGCGCCAATTGGAGATTCCAAGTGTAGCTAGGTCCTTCTCTACCTGGTCCTTCCAACGGACTGGAAGCCTTCCTCTTCCTCTGCTTCTCCCGGCGGGTGCTGCGTCGAATAGTCTCAGACCTGGATTGTTTTCATCTATTCGGACGACATGATTTGGCTATTGGAGTAGTCTCTTAATTCGCTGAACTATGTCATTGACGTCATATATCTCGTACAACTCATTGTTCCATCGAATACGATATTCGCCATTGTCAAAGCGAAATGACTATAAGTTTTTTGCAGAAACTTTCTCGTAATACCGACTCCTCAGATGTTGTCATCGTCCATGCCTCTGCACCATATAAAAGGACGGGGATGCTGAGGGACTTCTAGAGTTTGATCTTTGTTCGCTGAGAGAGGACTTTACTTCTCAATTGCCTACTCAGTCCGAAGTAGCACCTGTTGGCAAGAGTTATTCTGCGGTTGGATTTCGAGGTTGACTTTGTTGTCGGTGTTAATGCTGGTTCCAAGACTGTAATGACTGTCAACAGTGACGTTTGAGCAATGTTGCGAGTGCGACGACTGTTTTTTGATGACAGGAGACATTTCTTCTTGCTCTCGTTTAGCAGAACTAACGACGCGGTTCTTATGGCCAGTGATATCGATGTCATCGGCGTACGCCAGTAGCTGTACACTCTTAGAAAAGGTTGTGCCTTCTCTACTCAGCTCTGCAGCTTGAATTATTATTGATTAGAAGTATCATGATAGGGAGTCTTATCTGAAACCTCATTTGATATCGAATGGCTCGGATCGATTCTTTCCGATCCTGACGGAGCTTTTGGTATTGCTCAAAGTCAGCTTACACAGCCGTATTAGTTTTGCGGGATACCAAATTCAGCCAATTCAGACTTGGTTCTAAATTATTCTTCTGGGATTTTTTCCCTTAATCATTGATAATCACTACAAAATAACAGCATTTTACTTAAAGTGATTTTTCACTTTACTTAAGAACTTTTTCTGAGTCAGACGTGATTTTTCCACAAAAAAAATCTTTTTCTTTGATACTCAATCTAAGTCAGTGGAATACAAAATATACATACAATCTCCAAAAAGGAGGAAATCAATATTTTCCGTAAATAAATAAATTTCTCACTCAACAGCGATTGATAACCTTCTGAATTATTAATTTTTCTCAATGGACGAGTGTTTAGGAGCACCGGGCAGTCAGAACGCAATCGAGTGGATATAATAAGTAAAAGGCCATCGATTGCCAAGGGTCCCGTGAACATGCATGCATACAAATAAATATCATCTATGTATGTGTGCATGCATGTGTGCATTTGCTGGCTTTCGGTGCGAAGAAAGTTTCCAATATTAGGCAAAGGGCGTGCATAAATGTTTGGATATGTGAGTATAACTTATAGAGCTGGTTTTCTCAGTGAAAAATTTGATAAAAGGAATATATTGCCTATTTGGTAGTTTTTCACTGGTACAGATATTAATATCTAACGTATATAAGGGTTGTTAACTCGAATAAGGTCAGTGAAAGTTAAAAAAAAAACAATTTTAACTCTATACGGGTTGTTAGTAAGAATCCTAGCAGAATTCAACTAGTGCTCGGATTGTATTAATAACGAACTAAGGGAGGCACACCAAAGATTTTGGTATTTGTGCGAGCAGTTTTATAAATTCAAAAATAAAAAATTAAAAATTAGGACTTAAATTTGTAGGAATGTGCGTACTCTCGATCGAATGAGTGAGACATTTCGTTTTGTTACTTTTCTCTGTCTCAACTTGAAGTACAACTACAATAAAGCTCACAAAATTATTTTTGTTTTTATCCGAGAATGTTTTCAAAAAGATGGATTTGGTCAATGCCGTTAATATTTTGTACATATATAATATTATGACTGACTTTTTGTCACTCAAATCTTTCTAGTATTCAATTTTATAAAATTGTATTATTAAATATTATATTGTTCATAATTTTAAAATTCTTAATTTATTCTTCAAAATCCACGTCGTCCCCGTCAAAGTAGTCCCCCTTGGCCCCAATGAACTTGCGCCAACGTTTTTTCCGATCCTCGAAATAGTTGTTAAAGTCAACTTTCGGAATAGCCTTCAATGGCTTCAATTGACTCAAAAAGGTTTCTCCGAAGCGATCGTTTAAGTTTGTTGAATAGCCAGAAGTCATACGGAGCTAAATCAGATAAATCTGGTGGTTGCGGAACGATATTGGTTGAAAATTTGACGAAAAATTCACGAAGATTCACGATCAATGCAGTGTGCGACGGTGCATTATCGTGGTGAAAAAACCAAGAGTTGTCGGTTCATAATACCGGCCTCTTTTTACGAATATATACGCTCAAACGACGCATAACACTCAAATAGTATTCCTTGTTGACAGTTTGGCCGGTCGGTAGGAATTCGGAGTGCACCACACCTGGATAATCGGAGAAAACTGTCGACATAACCTTAATTTTTGACCTGCTTTAACGTATTTGGCCGACTCATAATGTGTTTCTGCATCGTAAGTATAGAATCAAGACTCATCGATAGTAATAATACGTTACTTGATATCCTGGTGGTGGGAAAGCATTATTTCACAAACGTTAACGCGACGCTGTCCCAACAAATTGCGGGATTTTGGAACCAATCGTGCTTTCACTTTTCTTACGCTTAAATTATCTTTCAAAATGGTCTTCGCTGATCTTTCCGATATTCCAACGATGTCGCTAAGGTTTCTGACTGTTAACCGTCGATTCTCTAGCGCAAAATTCGTCATCTTATTGACGCGTTGATCAACAGTTCAAGTGAATGGAACTTCTTTGTTGAATAAATCATCGTAAAAATCGCCGAATGCACTTTAGAAAGACAAGCGTATGCTAAACACTAATTATTATTTTGACTTGGCATTTGGCACAGATGTCATTGACAGTCAAACCAATCTAGAAACAAGAAAAAACGTTAACTTCGGTTGCACCGAAGCTAATATACCCTTCACAGGTGCATTTCTTTTAGTAACTATGTGGTCAGTTTGTATGGAAGCTATATGCTATAGTAATCCGTTCTGAGCAATTTTTTTGGAGATAATATTGTTACCCTAAGCAGTAATCCATGCCGAATTTCGTGAAGATACCACGTCAAATGCGAAAGTTTTCCATACAAGCCCTTGATTCCGATCGTTCGGTTTGTATGGCAGCTATATGCTATAGTAATCAGATCTGAACAATTTCTTCGGAGATTACATTGTTGCCGTAAAAAATAATCTATACCAAATTTCGTGAATATATTTTGTCAAATGCCAAAGTTTTCCATACAAGAACTTGCTTCCGATTGTTCAGTTTGTATGGCAGCTATATGCTGTAGTTAACCGATCTAAACAATTTCTTCGGAGATTACATTGTTGCTTTAGAAAATAACCTGTGCCAACTTTTGTGAAAATAAATTGTGAAATGTGAAAGTTTTCCATACAAGAACTTGATTCCGATTGTTCAGTTTGTATGGCAGCTATGTGTTATAGTGGTCCGATATCGGCCGTTCCGACAAATGAGCAGCTTCTTGAAGAGAAAATGACGTTTGCAAAATTTCAAAAGGATATCTTAAAAACTGAGGGACTAGTTCGTATATATACAGACAGACTGACAGACAGACAGACAGACGGACATGGCTAAATCGACTCAGCCCGACATACTGATCATTTGTATATATACTTTAAAGGGTCTCCGACCCTTCCTTCTGGGTGTTACAAATTTCGTGACAACCTTAATATACCCTGTTCAGAGTATAAAATAATACCTCGACGAATGGGTTTTTGCGCGAAATTTCAATTAAAGGGTTTTACTTTTTTTGGAGTAGTATAACTCATTCTAATGATTATTTCTATGACCAAATTTAGTTTAAAATTTACATTTTGCCTTTCTACGGGCTTTGTTCGAGTTAAGCACCATTGAGCAAGTCATTTAAAATTTATATTTAAAAGTTTTGTGAATTAATTTATTTTTAATGTTCACGAAATAACCTAGATATCCCAAATCAACTGCCAGCCGCACACATCGAGCTCACATTCATCGTTACGTCTTTCGAGCCTCGAGCCACTGCGTTAAAAACAAAAAAAAAACTATATTATTAAGTCTAGATTTTGTTTTGTCTTCTGTCATTGCCTTGTCTTTATTGTCATTGTAGTTGTTTTTGTTTATTTTTTCGCCCTGAAGCTACCTTACTTTGGCAAATATAATGGGAAACAAATTGCATGTGACAGCTGAAATGTAAGATTTAATTGTACGTCATTTCATATTTGCTCTTCTTTTTCATTTGCAAGCCCCAAATCTCTTTTATTATTATTTTTTGTTTCCATCTTAATTTTTACCTGCAACAGTGCGAGCTTTATACAATTAGTTTGTTGTTAATAAGTAGGAAAGGTAAATTAAATGCTGTTTAGTCACTTCGCTTCTCTCATACCGCCCTTTCACTCTTTCTCCCTCTCTCTTATCCAGCTACCCACATAATTTTTTTTTGAAAAGTTTCTTGTTCGCGAACCAGCTGTCATTTTGGCAAATTATTTCATTTGATTTGATTTGATGGCAAAATCGTGTTAAACGAAGAGCGCTAAATAGTCCCTGATGTCCCTGATGACAGCGAAGAATAAAATTAAGCATTCGCGCTGCTAATGACATTTTAAAGTCATTTTCGTAAACGTCAAACAAAAAGCTGAAAGCAGCAGTGGAAGTATTCAAAACAAAAGAAAGAGCGATTGAGAAAACTGAACGCCCGACAGTTAAATTGAAGTTAAGTAACTTAATGTTGAAATTAGCATTTTTAATCAACATCCCTGCTTTCAAGCGTTGACAATACATGAGCACTCGGCTTCAGTACACAATCCGATGCGTGACGGCAAAAGAAAATTTGCAAAATGGTTTTACAGTTAATTAATTAAAAGCAATGAGTACGCAGGTACATGCATATTTTGCTGTTGCATACTTTTAGGAGTGCACTCGAAACGCTCAATACTGTGTGCGCCGTACTTTAGCCTCCCGACAGCCTGTCGGCACCTACTATTTTGTGTCAGCATGTGGTGGTTGCAGGTGCATATACATATATTTAATGCTTTGTGATGCCACGAATTTGAAGCAGATTGGTTGCTATCGAAATTTTACCATTTTTTGTTGCTCCAATAACATTATTCCTGCGTTGCGGCTACAATGCTTTAGTGTTTGCCCCTTCCAAGTATGCACCTTTGTCATTTCATGTGCTGCACGTGCATGACTGGGTGTGACACCACCAGTACTTTCATTATAGGTTAATTATGTTAAGTGCCTTTGCGGTTAATATTTTGAAAAATATTGAAAACTATTTTTGCTGCAGCAAACGAAACGTTTACACACTTTTACAGCCAAAAAACTTTGCTTTTGCTGTAATAAAACTTTTATATTGAGGAAAAAGGCTTAATTATTGGATTTCGCCCAATCGATGACGATGGAGCGGACGTTCCATTGCCCGACCAAGAAGAAGTTCGAACAGCAATTACCCGTCTTAGGAACAACAAACAAACAATATATAATAGATAAGGAGCATAATCGGCTTTTTTGTTGAACGTGGCCACGATTGAAATTTAAGTGTGCCCTACCCAATCCACAAAAAGAGAGACCTCCTCAACATCGCAAGTAAGGTTCTATCGAGGGTACTGTGTGAAAGATTAAAGCCCACAGTCAACAAACTGATTGAGCCTCATCAGTGTGGCTTTCGACCTGGAAAATCAACAACTGACCAGATATTCACCATGCGCCAAATCTTGAAAAAGACCCGTAAAAAGAGGATCGACACACACCACCTCCTCGTCGATTTCAAAGCTGCTGCAGAGCCAATACGGCTTTTCAAACTGACGTTGAGCAATACCAAAAGTTCCGTTAGGATCGGAAAGGACATCTCCGAACCGTTCGATACCAAGCGAGGTTTCAGACAAGGTGACTTCCTTTTGTGCGACTTTTTCAATCTAATGCTGGAGAAAATAATTCGAGGTCTAAAACCAAATAGAGAAGGTACAATCTTCTATAAGAGCGTACAGTTACTGGCGTACGCCCATGATATTAATATCATTGGCTTCAACAACCGCGTCGTTAGTTCTGCTTTCTGGACTGGATAAGGAAGCGAAGCAAATGGGTTTGGTAGTGAACGAGGGCAATCGTCGCACTCGCGACTAAGCTCTCACGTCACTGTTGACAGTCATAACTTCGAAGTCGTAATTAATTTCGTCTATCTTGGAACCAGCATTAACACCTATGTATGTATGTACAACAGAATAACTCTTGTCAACAGGTGCTATTTCGGCTATTTCAAATGTACTCTCGGAGCTTGAGAGAGAGAAAACCTTTTATAAAAAAAGAAAAATACTTTCAAGATGATTTGAGCCCACCTACCTACAAAAAGTCCCGACAAAACTTTAGACTAGACACACATCAGTAATTCTCTCACTATGTACGTAAATATATACTATATAATATATATTTATATCTTAATCTATGTGGTACCATAATTGAATATAATAGTGTGATGACGTTAGTATAAGTTCTACGCAGTAATTAAAATAGTAAAATTTATAATTTGCATAGCATCGAGAGGCATTAAAATTCTCGAGTTTCCTTACTGCTTGCAATAGTACATTCGAACCAGACAACAACAAGCATTGATATTTTAATAACACGTGTAATTGCAACAAATTAATTTTATGTTTCAACGCTCTTGTACATCTTGATAAACACAATCCAGAGGCAATGAGGTTCCCATCTCTCATTCGAACCCGGTTCAATAGTCAATAGGTGTGTGAATGCAAATGCAGTTACAGACTCGAATATCATGCAAACACACGCATACACACTTAATTCGTATATGCGTGATGCTGCTGAAGTACAGTTAGAGTTGAGCACTAATGAACAGTTTGCTTGAATTCACAAATTTAATTTAATTGAAGTTTTATTACAAATCATTACCTCAACGCCTAGCTGGTCAGTGCGGTAAGAGGATTAGGGGGAATGTGGATAATAGCTTTCATTATACGGTAATTGATATCGTACAATACTATTGTTGTGAATTTCTTGTGAAATCTTTTTGTAATAATTAAATCTATTTCTACTTTAAGCTTTTTATGTGAGGTTTAAAAAATATGGCATTTTTCTACTAATCGATATAGATATAGAGTTATATAGTACAGACTGCCTGTCCGTTCGTCTGTCGACCCGTCCGTCGGTGCAAGCGATAACTTACGTCAAAATTAAGATATCTTGGTACACGTGTTCCTTGGTAAAACAGTGAGAACGAGTTCGCAGGTCGATGAAAATTTATAAAGTCTCATAACTAAGCACTAAATACGATATAAGACTGTGATTTGGCTCTGGGGATCACATTAGCAAGGGGCAGCCGTGGGTTAAAACTTAAAAAAAAAAATGGTTGTGGCCTCGCCTTCTAAGAGGTTTAACGTACAAGGTGCCTTCCAAAGTGTACAAGACTTTTTGAATCTAGCGCCCCATGGTGGCGCTATCTATATGTCGACTGGTGATTTAGAATCTGCTATCTTTATCGATTGTCCAGTGAGAACATCAAAAATCAGCCGAAATCACCATTGAAATTTATGGAAATGGAATTGAACATCTCCAACACATCGATTTATCGCATTTTGACCGAACATTGGGCTTAGGAAAGGTGTGTGCACGGTTGTTCCGCACAAATTGATTGACGACCAAAAATTGCTCAGAATCCAACATTCGTAGGACGATTATTTGACTAAAAATCACATTTTAACCATTAACCACTCCGCGTATTCACCTGATATGGCACAGTGCGACTTCTTCCTTTTCGAAAAAGTGCATTTGCCCATGAAAGGAAAGCGTTATGCAGACGTAGAGGCCATTCATTCCCCATATAACTGTTCCATTAAAAACTGGTAATAACGTGATAAATTAATGAATAAATACGTCAGAGTCAAAAGTGGACTTTATACAGCCGTGTTGAAAACTGGACGATGGGCCTGTCACTGCTCACATTTCGAGGAAAACCCATATCTCGAAATCTACCCGACCAATTCCGACCAAATTTGGTACATAATCTTGTATTACCTTGACATTCCTCCTGTTTGAAAATGAGCGAAATCGGACTACAACTACGCCATTTGATTCTTTCACTTTCCAAATCAAGTACCAATGAATGTTTCGGGATAAAAGATTGCCGGCCACTCGATAAACGAAAAATTGTCCAAATCTACACATATAAGTTCCCAAATACCGAATATGTGGATCAAAGTTCCAATTGCGGACTTTTTATTCTAAAAAAATCGGCAATTCTGTGACATATATTATTGAAATTCGGATAGAGTATTTTCCTAATAATAATGAACCCTTGAAAATGAGTGATATACAAAATTTTATTCGAAATGGCCATCTTTTGATTTCAAATATGCCCTTAAACGATTCAGTCATTCATCGAAAGTAGCACCAGGTATATTGCATTTTAGCCACTGCGTACGGTTTTTGTCCTGTGTGCTGAATTTTACTGGAAGGGTCAATGCTCTCCAAGGAAGAGAGTATTGTTTAACTGCTTCACCACGCCTTCTAAAACATTCTGCTTTTCACTTGTGCCTCAGTTTTAACCTCTATTGAAGTGAAGAGGCATAATGCCTTCAGGAGACTCTCCACCAAACCATTAGAGCGGCAAGATTTTGACCACTCACAATCCTTGGAATAACATTTTTGGCGCCTATGAAAGTTTCTGCTTACTTTTGCTTAGCATAACTTTCTGTTTTCTGTCTGCAAACCGAAAAATTGTGATCCAGAAAGCAATGTAGTTTACGAAAAGCAAGTTAGTGCCAAGACAAAGGGTTTGTGGATATTTAGCTTCCACGGGACACCGCGAAGGGACGATGGTATCAGAAATTAAGTCAAAAGGAATTATTTACTAAGCTTTTGAGTTAACTGAGCGCACTTTGGGAACTATGGCTTTTTTGTCACATGAATGAAATATAGTTATATATATGTAGTACATCTTTCCATAAACTTTTTCTAATAATAATAATCCTGTATTAGCTAGAAACCATATGAATGTAAGATATAGAAAATATATAAATATGGGTACACATACATACATATGTATGTGTCTAACCTCAATATGTATGCAAAAATGCGGGTAGAATTATAATAACTCACGCACACCTTAGCAGATATGTAATGAGTGCATGTGTATGTGTACATATTCACCATTGTATTTACACGTGTGCAAATCTTAAAATTTTAGATCTGGTCGCTCGCGTGTTTGTTCATACCCGCGTCGTGGTTTCATTACATTTTGCTTGGCTTAACGTAACAAAGTCGCGTTGTGATGAATAAAGGGACGGTGAAAGAAACTTAAGCTCTGCATGGCTTCTACATACAAATGTACATATGCCTACACATAGTAGACCAATGTAAGTTGTCTACACTTAGCTGAAAACATGAGGGCTTTAGTCGAAGCCTTTTGTGTGGTTACGTCAGTTGCTGGCTGATATCCCTTTTGGCGTATAATTACCGTTGTAAGACGTTAGCGTTACGGAACGTTGAATTTTCTTTGTTCAAAAGTTTCAGCACAATTTATGTTATTATTGATTAAATGTAAAGTTTAATGAAAGTTTAGCGGCATTAATGTCAGCACAGATTTGTGGGCATCCAACGAACATATGTTCATGGTTACTTACGCGTACATACTCGTAGGTATATTAATACCAAATGTTACAGAGACAATGCAGCACAAAAGGTGTGTGAGGTAGATAGTTGGAAAGGGTTTCAGCATTTGAACTAGTTTCCATATGAAAATATTAAAAAAATGGCATCAAAAGAAATAATAACTCTAACTACAAATAATTTTAGCTCCTCCTTTCCGAAAGAAAATAAATTAATAAATATTCTTGGAATAAGTAAGAACTTCTCTGGCCAGAGAGTATATTTAGTGCAGTCATAAAAGGCCATTATGGTGAAAACTTACAAACAATAACTGTAATAATACCAAATAAATCGCTTATCCAAGCCAAAGCAGGAGCCAAAGAAGGAGTGAAGTGAATTTTCTTGTTGACATGGTCAACTCTGTGCTTGGCCCAAGTCCCTTTGTTTGTACGAGAAAGTGTATGTAAGCCTGTTGCTTGTTGCTGTGACCAATATTTAGCTTAACGGTAAATAAAATGAAGAAGTTCCTTGGCTGAAAAATCAAACAAATAGCAACTAAGCAAACAGTAAATAGTAAATAGAGCAACAACAGTTACACTCTCCTAGTTGAAATCTTCGTATTTCTGCTCGCATTTCTACTCACTTCCGGCTGTTATGCTGCGGCAAAAGTTGCAAATGTAGCAGGTGCAGTAACTGTTGCAACATTTAAGAATTGCCAGAGGCATACGCTTCAACAGTTGTGACTATTTGGTTTATGTTTTTTGTAGGTAATCTCATAAATAATCTGAAAGTCGTAGAATTTGCAGACTTTTCATAAGTGTTTGTAAGTTAATGTGTAGTAAAAAGTAGCTAATAACCGTAAATTTATTAACCTGGATTTAAATTTATTTAAGCCAAGATATTTTTCAAAGCTCAGTAGCTTTTTGTGGAGTTTTCTGTTGTATCTGTATATAGGAAATTTTCAAAAGACTTTCGATCAAATTCTTAGTTCAATTTGACCACCCGTTGGTATTCGTGTCGGATTTTTAGTAAATACTAATTTTAACTTTAACGAAATCCATGTCTTCAGCTCATCAATTATAAATATCTGGTTAAGTTAGGTTAAGTCAAGCCTTATAGGTAAGCCAGGATTCCATTTGCAGAGCTGTAAACGCTGCCATCGCTCCTTTGAGATTCCCAAAACTACTAGACAAGCATCACCAGGCCCTCATAGATCGACGAGACGTTTCGAGTTTACCACAAATATTAATCCCAGTCTAAGCTGAGTTCGCTAAAGATGTGTGTTCCGAGATTTTTTAAAAAAGCAGAATATTTGAGCAGAAAGTGCTTACAATTTTCCACCTAGACTTCATGCAATTTAGGTAATTTTCATCCGTCAAAATATGTTTTCTAGGAGCAAATATATAGTGCAGGACGTCCTTGGTTCCAATGTAGGCCATTGCAATATCACCGTTGCACAAATTCTTCTTATTAATCAGCACTTTCCAAGCTCAGGAGACGTCCATAGAACCAATGCAACAGCGCAAGGGGGCAGTGAAGTGCCGACTGGTTCCAAGTTGATGAAATGCCGGAAAAGGTGACCTCTCTAGCGATTTTAGTGGCTTTGGAAACTCCAACAAGTTTTATATATTTATATATTTTATCGTCGGCTGCTCTTACGAACCCTTTAAGACTTTTTCGGAAATTCCGCGAATTTTTCGGATCGTTGTGTGGTTTTTTTCACCAGATTGTATATTTTATTGTTCAACTAAAAATTATAAAAGATTCTATGATTATTTAGTTAATTCAGCAAGAGTTCTTAAGTTTGGACGAATAGAGCCATAGAGGTTACATCTCCGAGAGCATTAGTTAATCGATCTTACAAAGTACTTCAATTATCTTGACAAACTCGATGAAAACATTGATTGAGATTAATATTAAGGAATGGAAAAATCACATATCCACTACTCATATAACGGAATATCTTGCTATTATATCTCTCTGAAATCTATATTTTTTATGCCAGAGGTAATGACTTTTGATACTCTTAATCTTCATGTTCCAAAATTACTGTTTTCTCGAATAATAAATTCGTGACATTAATAAATTTAGTTGAGCTTGTAGCTCGTAGCATACAACTGTGCCTAGTAATAAATATTTAATCCCGAGCAATATTTTAATACAATTTTTGCGGACAACTAAATAAACGAACTAAATAATACTAAAATAGCTAAAATGGTAAGCTTTGGCCATTATCCATTTATAAACCTCTCGTCTGTGCAACAATAACAACATAAAAACTATATCAAAAACTTCTGCAAAATCCATTTAAACACAGTTAGAATATTAATGTGGCTTTGCCTTTAGTTACCGCACATCTAATATGCCAACCTACACATGTAGTGACCCGGCAAATTATAATGATTCGACAAATTACATAAATGCCGTAATTAAAATCCTTTTTAAATGGACAATGTGCCGGCAAAGCACGAATAACGAGTAACGATACGAGGAGCTATGTGGGAGGAGTTGGTGGACTTGATTAAAATGAAGCATAACATAAAATGAAATAAAAAATTGGTGTAATTAAAATAAGGCAGCTGAAAAATTGAGCGACGCAATCAAACGTGGCGGACCATATGAAAAGGTTACAAAAGGGACGGTCTGTAACAGTTCGACTTCGAAATGGTGATCTTTCAATGGAAACAGAACTGTGACTAGTTGGCATGAAATCAAAAACATGTATTTTCCCAATTTTTTTGGGCATAAATTTTCTATTTTGTTAAATGGATTGAAGAGCTCAGTTCTAACTGTGATCTCCACGTCCAATCAATCCAACAGCGCGCAGTTTCATGTGAATCCCCTAAAGTTTTGGCTATCATCTGATCAAATTTCATGCCGACTGACCTAAATACAACTATTTTTTTTAGTATTTTTATACAAATCCTTATAACTGCTTCAAAATAGGTTTCGGAGCCAATACAAGCATGCCATGAAGAATCACGTCTTTTGGTACGAGTCTAGCATTGACACGTATCATACCCAAAATGTGTTGAGTCGATCCATAAGTGCTCTTGAGATTCCTTGCTATCTCATTGCTGCTGACGATTTTCAAGCACTGTTTATAGAACTTGTTCGATGTTATCATCATTAACAGAGATGGATGGTTGACTCGCCTGAGATATACGCATTACGTGTAGTAAGCAAAGAGCTGACAAATATTCATGGATGGAGGTCAGACTTCACATGAACTTGAAAAAGGATCATACCAATCTTAGAAACATTTTTTTTTATCAATTCATCTGTCGTACAGTTTGAACGGAGCAGTCCGGATCAGAACATATCTCGTATTTTCGAAAAAAAACTATTAATGAATCAGCACATTTTAGTTCTTCTTTAAATTGAAGAAGAAATACTAAACCTCAAATTAACCATGATAACACTCTTGTAGCGCGTTAAACTTCTAGAAAAGTTGAGATGTTGGAAGGTAACAGAGTTTCCAAATAGTTTTCTCTGTCAACATAGTAAACGAAATCAGCACAATTTGAAAAACTGACGAGGAACTGGTCATCATATATAAATAATTGTATTAACTCTTCTACAGTTATTTAAGTTCATTGCTCTGCTTTCTCGATGGGGCTCGGTCTTTCCTGAGAACGTCGGACAGCTGAAAACTATAAGTTATTGGTTTTAGTGGTTCTATTAATATCGAACTCTGCAGCTAACTCTCTCTATATATCACATCTAAAACGCAAAATAACGCAACCTCACTTTTCATAGGTTTGCTGGCGAAGGAAAAACGATATAATAGAAACCTCAACAAAATTTGAGTTTTGGTTATAAAATGGTTATCTATCGGTTATATATTGGTTATGTACTAGAGCGGCAGCTGAAGGCGAAGAAAAACGATATAATAGAAACCACAACAAAATTTGAGTTTTGGTTATGTAATGGTTATATATCGGTTATACATGGGTTATATACTAGAGCAGAAGCTGAAAATGTTATGCTTCATACTTATATGTTATATGATGTACTCAATCGTAAATAATAAAAAACTCAATTTCGATTGTTTGATGCAACATATCATCATTGCATTTTAGGTGACGATATATGGTACTTCTATATATATATATATATCCCTGTCTCTTTCTCCCTCTCTACTTGAATAAAGATCTTTACAGTTTTAAAAGTACCCGTTATTTAACTATTAGTAAAGTTGGTTTCATTTATCCAGGTACCGCAGTAAAAGCTCCCTGGCTTTTTTACAGCTTCACATTTCCACTACATAACCCGCGATTATGCCAGTGTAATGGTGTGCGTAGATTGTGGTGGTGTCACTTATAACCTTTGCTCGTGTGGTTTCAGTTGTTGGCTTTGGCTTACAGCATATTAAATGACCAGCATTAAAATTTAGAAAATCCTCAACAAAAAAGCAGAGAGACAAAAATGCAGGAAGGACGGTCCGTTATGGTAGTGGGACTGGAGGTGGAGGGCTGTTAGAAAGGTGTGCAATTAGCAAGCAGCGCGAATGTGTGCTAATTGCGCAGTGATGTTGCACAACCTGCAACCGTATTCATTGGAACTGCTTGTTGCACAAACACACGCGTCGCGGTGAAATGTTGCGAATGCACAAATGTAACGGTTTTCTGCCATAACAATAACAACTGAACTCTGGCAAATTTAACCGCCCACACACACACACATGCAGACCAGCAACAGTTGAAAGTCGTTAGAAGGACCAGTAGGCAGTAGCGCATAAAATAAAAGCATAGCCGTAGGCGTAATGGCAAACTCCCGACTGCAGCTGGAGGCAAAAACGCGGCTAGAGAAGTTGGCTGGAGCCTAAATTGGTGGCAGCAGCGACTGCATGAGGGCAAATGAGCGCTATTGTTGGTTTTGCTAGGCGTAGAATGGAGTGCGCCTGGGGATATGCAACAAATGCCGAATGGTATGCAACAGGCGGTCATGCAGCAGTAAAAACTAACGGATACGAGCGACAGAAAAAGGAACAAATATTTACATTCCCATACGTGGCGATACTTTCGATCCGTTGCCGACCACAATGACGGCTTAATTGTAGGCCATTTTCGGAAATTCGCCGTTGCAAATGAAGTCGCGGTGAAATACACGCTTACATGCAAGTACGTGTGTGTGTGCGTCCGTGCATGGTTTTAGGCGTCGTGGCTTAATGTAGGGGCATCCACCACTAATGTTTTAGTTGCCTGCGACTGTAATGGCAGTTAATAGCGACACTAACCGTTATGAGCTGCCATTTTGTGGTCTGGCGCTGGCAGTTTAGTTAATTTTCGGTTGAAAAATATTGTTTAAGATTAATTTCATTTGATTTCATTTTAATTGATATAGCATTTCACACACGCGCCGGCAATTATACACCCGCACGCACACATGCACACATTTATGTGTGTGTGTGGGTATGCTATTGTGTATGCGCAATAAAATGTGGTCACGAGTAAAATTTGCTGAATCGCTTTGCGTGAATTAATAGTTGCACAAGGCGAAGTTATTCGAGCATTTTTGGTAGTTAATTGTGTGAAATTGATAGCATCACTAAATATTCACAGTTAATTGCTGCCTGTTCATAGAAAACACTTTTTTTATCTAAAATATGCGTTCAAATGAGCGTTTACATTTGTTTGTGCCTGCCGCTGCAAATTTTGGCGAAATATTTTACTTTTAAACCTCAAAGTTTCATAATAATTGTGTTACATAAACAAATAATAGTAAAATGTTAGCTAGTGAATATTGAATATAATTTTCGAAGCGGAAATAAATCTCCAAATAAATCGCATTTCAACGCCTCCATTTGAAAGATACATGAACATATGGGGCAAGAGAATATTCCCTTCCACGAAAGTCAATTCCACGAAACCGAAACGGGCTCAGATGTTATGGCTCATCAGCGGTTCTAAGGCGCCTTTTCTTGCTAACTAATCAGCTTTACAATTTCCTGTGACTCCGCTGTGGTCTGGTACCTATATAAATCTTATCGCAAAGACACTCGACGCCATTGATAGCGAGGTTAGGCACTCCTTGACCAGCCCTGATCGCACTGTTAATGAGTTCAAGGCAAGTATTACCGCTCTGCTATATGAGGATGGTCACTTCTCTGAAGTAGGCTGCACTCCGAAGCAGTAAATCTACTGCTATCTTAATGGCTGCAACGTCGACCTAGTAAATACTGCAATAATCAGGTAGTCTGAAGCTGGAGTTGGTAGAGAGCTCCTGACAGTAAACCACCCCACCAACCTTTCCCATAAGCTTTGACCCATCCGTGAAGAAGCTCACTGCGCCTCTCCTCCAAGAGCTTCTTTACACCCGTAAATATCTCGACGGTATATGGGCAAAGAAAGAGCCCATAGATTTCGGTTTGGCGACTCCATGATCCAAGTGAACCGGTATGAATTCAAAGTGAGTGACGATTTCTGAGTGTTCAGACACGTGTTATTTTAGGAACCCAGATTCTCTGAGTCTTTCGCAGACATACACCTTCCAACGATATCTATGGGCAATATGTGCAAGTTGGCGTTAAGTGCCATGGTTTCGGTGGACTTTAGTGCACCACACATGCTGATGAGCGCCGCTCGTTGAACAATCTTGATGTTCATTGCAAATTTGGTGTTTTCTAGAGCCGTCCACCACATAAAGATTTCACAGAACATAATGGGCTTGACTATGGTGTCATAGAGCCATAGGTTTCGTCAGTGAGAAACCCCTCCTTTTGCCAATGGCTCCTCTACGATGCCTATTTTGCACTCTCTTCGATATTCGGCATCCATGAAAGCTTTTTATGCAGGATGCGCTCTAGATATTTCACCGCCGGCTGCATTAGCGGTACCACCGGAAATTTTTTATGATCGTGACTTGGTTGAAAAATTCCTATGGATTCACACTTCACCTTCTTCTACGTTTTGTACAAATCCATGGATGTTGTTTCGAAGCAGTATCTAGATTGTCTCCAGCCCAATCACTTGTTTGTTCAGCATTTAAAAGTTTCTTTATGGACGGATCTGCTCAGTGGCTTTCAGCATGAAATATTTTTTGTGATTCTTTATGGCTCTTTCCCTTTCCCTAATATGCGGGTAATAATCTAATTTTGCAAAGCTTCCTTTCAACTGCGAAGAGCTGATTGAGTATCACTAAAAAATTCTCCAAAAATGTGGCTGGTTGTTATGAAGTTTTTGGCTTTGCTGACAAACTAGATAATAATTCAACTTCATTTGACATGAAATGGGATTTCATTTACGTCCCCAATGGCACATAACTGTACATACGATACTGATGAGAGTACAAATGTATGTGCAAATGCAAGAATTCAAGTGCATTGAGGCAATGTCATCGAATCTAATTTCACTTCGGCTCATTTTTGTGAAATTAATGCAGTTCTAATTAAAATCGTGGCTTTCCATAAAAAACACGTATTAATTAACTCAAAAACTCGCACGCTTAGCATATGCAACATTTCAGCAGACGTTGCATGACTCATGATTATCATGATTAACCACACAATAGGTTTTCCCTTCGTTTTTTTGTGTATATGGGAGCAGAAAATGTTGCACAGGGTATATATTTCATTCTCAGCTATGGTAATTGCAAATTTTAACATTTTATGTATTCTTTCATAATCCTAGTCTAGTGTTGATAATAAATAATAACTTTGAAAATGATATATGAAATATACAAACTATGGAAATATGAAAAAAGTTTTTGATTTTTCTCAAATTTCTGGACTAAGATATCTCTTTTAGATCTTTTGAACAATAATTGGGTTATTTCCACGGAAATTCTGTTTGGTTCCTACGAGATGCCGTAATTTGTGTCTTACATGATCTTCTACTTTTGAAGAAATTCAAAAAACTGGTAAAAAGGATCGTAATTGAGAAGAGTGGATAGCTAAAAAAACAACATAATTTCCCTGCATTGATCATTGAAATTTAATCGCTAAATAAATATATATTTTACTGCCGTTGGAAAGATTTTTTTGAGTTTGATAACCGAAAGTATTAAAGAAAAGGAACTGTAAGTAGCAAGCAAAGTCCTGAGAAAAAATTTGTTTAACTCTTTCGTTAACAGTGGATTCAGAAATAATGAAATATTCAAATCTTTTGATTGATTGACTATTTCTTTTTGAGAGACTTGGACGACCCTCAACCACTTCAATTGATGAAAATATTAATTAAGTGAAGGATATGGTGCTTCAAAATCGTCAGGCAACTGTTAGAGAGATGGCAAGAGAGCGTTCTATTCTCTCTATTTTGGGGAGACTTTTTTCAAAAAAAGTGCCATAAAGACGTCTCTTTAGACATGCTTAATCGATTAGAATTGCCGATGAGATATGGATTTATATTTTGTTTGACATGCAAACAAGTCAACAATTATCGAAATGGAACTCGTTAGTGCTTATTAAAAGTGTTTCGAAGACTTTGAAGGCGACAAAATAAATATTGATGATTAATTAAATATTAAAAATGGGTTGAATCGTGTCAATACTTAATATACTAATACGCCCCAATGACGCCGCCGGCCCATAAATTGCACTAAACCGTAATTTTTTCGGGATGCAATGGTGACTTATGGAGTACGTGAGCCTTATGGCTGAAGATGATTTTCCGATGAAAATCCGGATCTTTTTCAAGTTCTTACTCAGCCCAGTTTACGAACATATGACTATTGTAGTAGTTAAGTTTCAGTTCGTGCGTCAACTTGATCTTGTAAGAATGTAGACCAAAATCTTTTCTCAATTCGCCACAACAACGTCACAGAGATGTGCAATGCTTAAGGACGACGTGTGAGAGAGTGATTTGGGTCTTCCTCAATTGATGCGCTAGCGGCAGCAATATTCTCGACACTACATACACTTCTTTGTCTCACTGCCACGAGAACATTTTGTACTGTGCCTGTGGATTAAAATATTTCTACCAGAAGGTGAATTATTGATCTGACAGGATGATTATGACGACCATAAATTGGACGTAGCGCTCTTAATGTTGAATACCGAATTTCGGTAGTAAATTTTAATAATTTCGACTCGTTGTTGGATCGATATGTATCTTTTCATGATGAAATGACAAACCTTACTGAAGAGAAATGTCAAAGGAGCGGAAAAAAATATGGCGTCGTTTGCTGTATCTATCTCTACCTTTGTAGAGTCCCTATTGAAAAACCCGTTATAAGGTTTAAATATTTCGCTGAATTTGGTTCTTTTAAGTTGGAACGGTATAAAATGAGTGGTTGCACCTGAACTTAGCCCTCCTTAATAGTTTTAGTATAACTTCTATTAGGCTACTGTTTCTATGGCTGCAGTTCTCTAGAATAATTTAATATATGTAACCAAATTCGATTTTTATTTATCACATAAAAAATTAACAAACTAAATCACTGTTATGGCTGATTATATTTTATTTAACTATTGCGCGGATAAATGTTGGAAAATGTGCTTTCCATAAAATGAGGGATGCTGAACTAATCAGCAGCAAGTACTTGTATTTGTTTTTGCAATAAAATAAAAACATATTTCTACTGACATAAATTAATTTCCGATACATTTTGTTTACTAAATCATTAGCTCAAATCTGCTACTCTTTATGAATAAAATTATGACTTATGTTTGCCGATTGACTCGTATACAAATTTGAGCTTACAATAATATCCATGAGTAATCACATTGGTGAGAGACATTTATACGAGGTAATTTCAATATGCTCTCAAATCTTAGTTACTTTCGAATTTTGATTTCGATTTTAAATACATAAATGTACTTACTACAAGGGAGTGCCCATATTGCTGGCTCCACAGCAGTGGGAATGAGATCAGGTGTGTTTAGCGATAATTAACCGGTAACAAATGATTCACTGAGAAAATATGCCATTGAGAGTATCAAAAATTAACACTTTGATTCACTTAAACATATGCTTCATGCCGCAAATTTGAATGGTTTCAATCCAATATACACTACCCTTCAGAAATTGTACTTATGTATGTTCAAAATTGAGGGATTTGTGTATTTTAGTGTTGCCTCTGCAAGAGACTCTCTCCACTATATATGGTATTTACAGACTTATCGGACTAGCCGGATGTCAAATTAAAAAGTTTGGCGTGCTCTGAATGGACAAGCACAAATTATGCCAACAAAAATATCTGTTTACCTCATATCGAACTTGTTATGCACTAATTGTGCAGCACGAATAATTTATTTGTAGTGAAAATGCATTTGAATATTTGATATTTAGCGGATTAAGCGAGTTTTGAATTTCACCAGTCACACCATTAGAAGCTCTTGCAATATTAACTGCTGGCAAATGGATCAAATTGACTTTGCATTGCATTTTGCATTTGCCTAATGATGCGGGAAATTCATAATGTTTGGAGGTACGCCACTGTTATTGTTGTTGTTGAGGAGGGTATTAATGGTATGCGAGAAGCAGAAACATACTTATTTGCTGGCTAATTGAGTAAGCACGAGTCGCAACCTATGCTGAAAACTGCAATACGAAACTAATGATTTGGACACGAACAAATACTCGTTCATACAAACATACAAGTTTCAGTGAATATCATGGACTGATTGTTAGTGGATGTTTGGCTTAATCAATGTAATTACGAATTGTTATTTTAAAAATTTGAAAAGTATAAATTGAATGTGGGAAAATTATGGATATTTCCTTTATTTATTATTTTTTGTCATAGAGTCCTTGTAACACGGTAAAATATTTTTAGAAGAGATCGAGATAGTGTTCTAAATATTGTACTAAAGGATGATCCCTTTCGAGGTATCCTACTGTTTTAAAACACAGAGGCTGGTAGCTGGCGAATGACACGCATGATGTTTTGCTCCAGGGCCTGCATGAAAGCCATATTGTCCGCATAGACTTTAGACTTTACATATCCCTACAGGAAAAAGTCAAATGACGTAATATCACACGATCTTGGTGGCCAATCGACCGACGTGAAATTATGTGCTCACCGAAGAGTTCTCTCAATAAATCCATTGATTGATGCGGTGTGTGGGAAGTGGCGTCGTCTTCAAATGGCGCCGAGATCATTAGCTTTAATTTCAGGCATCAATTAGTCGGTTATCATAGCGCGATAGCGGTCGCCAATGATTATGGACTGTAAACCACAGCAAACCGTTGTTTTTTCTTGACGAAATGGCAGCTATTGAGGCTCTTCAGGTTGCTCTTCGTCCCAATTGCGATAATTTTGCTTGTTTCCATACCCATTGAAGCAGAAATGGGCCTCATCGCTGAACAAAATTTGGCTCGAAAACTTCGTATTTACTGGCAACTTTTCAAGAATCTAAGAAGGGAAGCGATGTCGCTTCGTAAGGTCGCCCGGCTTCAGTACTTGTACAACCTGTATTTTACACGCATTGAATTTGAGATCTCGACGTAAAATGCGCCAAGTCGTTTTAGTCTTATATTCCACTTTTACTGACTTTTTCAGCTTGTATGTTACTTTGAGAGTTCTTGGACAATCGCATTAGTTAAGCAGTTGAAGAGTATACAAAGAGCGGCCCATATCGGCATCTGTGGTGCACCAAAGACTATCCCAATAATGGGACTCAATGCAATTCTATACGATGCACCCGTAGTTAGGTGCTTGGCGGCTGACTTAGGGAAGTTGGGTATATGAGGGGACGCGGGCAGGTACATACTAAAATTTTCCACTGCTTCGATTGCATTGCTTCCAAACTAGATCACTGCATTGCTTCTCCTGACGGTTCCTTCTCGGCTCCTGCACCTCTGAGGAATTTTTGGGCGGGGCGACGCAGTTGGAGGAGCTTTTTCACGGACGAATCGAAGTTAAAGGGTGGTGGAGCCTTCTGCCGGGAACTCTCCATCAACTCTACTTACAGACTATCAGACCACTGTGTTGACCGGCCACAGCGTAATCAATGGAAATTGAAGGCAATGAGCTGGCTAGGGAGGGCACCCTTTCCACAAATTCATCCGATTGGAGTCGAATTGGTTCTCTGGCGTTGGATCACTTGATCTCGCTGGTCCACAACCCGAAATTTTGCAACTGCAAGATTCTTCTGGCCGGGAGTGAACCGTAAAAGGTCATCTGAACTATTGGCTCTTAGCAAGGATAATCGCCTGACAATTTTAGATGTTCTGACTGAACACTGTCCATTAGGTGTACTCGCGGTGCGGCTAAGTATTCTGTCGGACGATCTTTGCCTAAGCCGTATGGAGGAAGGTGAGGAGAAATCATATATCTTAATTATATATGTACTGTGCCCAAAAAATAAGGTGACATTGTATTTATTTTGAAAATTCTTTATTTATTCTTCCAAATCAATTTCATCCCCTTCAAAGTAATCCCCTCCCGATGCAATGCACCTATGCCAACGGATTTTCCAACCTTCGAAACACTGGTTGTAGTCACTTTCCGGGATGGCCTTCAGTTCCGTCTTCGCTGCGGCTTGAATCTCCTCTATAGTATAAAGACCGTGTCCCCGGAGCGGTCTTTTGAGCTTGGTGAACAGCCAGAAGTCGCACGGCGCCGGATCAGGTGAATACGGTGGTTGCGGAACGATATGGGTTGAGTTCTTGGTGAAATGATCACGAATTACGAGGACAGTATGGGATGGTGCATTATCGTGGTGTAAAAACCAAGAATTGTCTTTCCACAATTCCGGCCTTTTTAGGCGGATAGCGTTACGCAAACGACGCATAACGTTCAAATAATATTTCTTGTTGACTGTTTGACCGGTTGGAAGGAATTCATAATGCACAACACCACGATAATCGAAGAAAACAGTCAACATGACCTTGATTTTTGAGCGACTTTGGCGCGATTTTTTTGGTTTAGGCTCTCTTTTGGCACGATATTCGCTCGATTGATCGGTTGTTTCGGGGTCGTAAGCATAGATCCAAGTCTCATCGCCAGTTATAATGTGTTTCATGACACCGTGGTAGTCGGAAAGCATCGTTTCACACACTTCAACGCGACGCCTTTTTTCCAAAAAATTCAATTCAATGACATCCTTCAAAATGGTATTGGCTGAGCCTTTCGATATGCCAACTTCATCAGCAAGTTCTCTAATGAATATTTTGACATGAAATTTGGCATAAATGTGTCTGACAGTACTACCAACCCAAAAAAAAAAATAATTCTCCAAATCCTTCGACGCGCGCAGTTTAAATTCAAATGTCACCTTATTTTTTGGGCACAGTTATATTAAACAAATTTTTCAAACATTATTCTTTTCGAAAAAATTTACGTCCATTTTGAAGTCCTCTATACCTTTATATTATGCACCTTTAAGACCAATATATTTTTCAGCTTTCATACAACATATGTAATTATTATTACGTTTAATTTTATGCCTCGCTCAATAAATCGACGAACAGTATTTGAAAAACTGCCTCATCTAAATCGATTTGACACCGCAATCGAAGCGTGTAGAAGCAATTTTCCGCCAATCAACCGAACATCATGTCAGCGCTTAATAATTTTCATAACCTCGCGAAGAGGAAAACTCTCGTTTGAAAATGTGACTGTGCGATAAAAGGCTATTAAAAACGTGAAAATATCAGCCCGGTATTTATGGTGGTCACGAATTTGCATATGGCCGATCTGTCCGAACGGCAACGGCGTTGGCACCGGTGCATTCATGTGTGTCTATTGGTGTGCAACTGGTGCATATTAAGTGCTCAAATATATTTCCTCCGCGTTGTCAAAAGTCAAATCAGTAACCTGCCGGAGAGGATCGTGCTCACTCGTGTGCATCAAATAAGGTACACAGAGCATAAAGGATTAAAGAATACAGTAACACTCGAGTAGCTTCATTTGGAAATATGATGAGGCGGTTGATGGTAGACAGCTGTAATTTTTTGTTGAGGCGGCAGGTAGCAGTTGCTTTCTCCTTTCCTGTGGATATTTACATTTTTTATTATTTATGCAAACTTGACTTAACTGTTTTTGTTTTTTGACTTTTTTATTTGAATTTTCATCTACATATTTGATCTGTAGGAAAAACTATAGAGTTTTGTGGCATAATATAGATGTGGAGGTAATTCAGAAGTAATATATTCAGATAATGGAAAAATATTTATTTTTATTGTCGTTGGAAGGATTTTATTGAGTCGCCCGGTACGAAGTTCATCAATAGTCGCTGGGTTGTTGGCATAGACCATAGACTTGACGTAGCTCCACAGGAGATAGTCTAACGGCGTCAAATTGCACGACCGAGGCGGCCAATTGACAGAACCATTTCGTGAGATAACACGTTCACCAAACTTGGTTTTCAATAAATCGTTTGTGACATTCGCTGTGTGGCTTGTGCCGCCATCCTGTTGGAACCACATTTTGTACAAGTCCATATCATCCAATTCGGTCCAAAAATTTTCAGTTATCAGAGATGAGAACGACGTGTGAGGCACTACGGACACTTCTTTGTCCCACTGGCATCGGAACATTTTGTACTGAGAACGTGGATTCAAATTTTTCTACTACAGGCTAAATTGTTGATCTGACAGGACGATTATTACGACCATAAATTGGACGTAGCGCTCTTAAAGTTGAGGCCACTGACTCCGAATTTCGGTAGTAAATTTTAAGAATTTCGACTCGTTGTTGGATCGTATATCTTTTCATGATCACACAATAAATTATTTAAGTTCTCATATAATTTTGGTGAGACATTTCATCAAACATTTCCTGCTGGGTCTGCATACAAAAAAAAAATCAAGTATTCATGTGTGTGAAAGCTTGTGAGGTCGCAGGATACATTTTCGCGCATATTGCAACATTTAAACTGCAATGAAGGGATTTGCGGCGAAATAAAAAGGAACCAACGTAGAAAAATGGACCGCTACGAGTTGTGAAAGCAGCGATGAGTGCATAATATGTGACGTTGACGTTGTAGCGGTCACCGAAAGCCTCCATAGGAAGACTGTTATTTATGGCGACTAAAAAGCGTTCATGTGAACATTTATTGTGGTCGACCATTGTGTAAATACCAGGAAATGTGCATGGCTAAAGGATGCTAGTCTCCACAGACAGCAGCGAGCACAACAGCACCGAAAACCTGCATTATGTGGCGTGGGCAAATGTCAGCTGACCATAATTTCTCTGCAGCAGAATTCGCTATTCTTCATAATTATGATTTTTTGCTCCCTTAAATCGCTGGGTAATGGCAGATGATTGTGCTAATTTGCAACATACAATGAATGTCGGGTGGCGTATTTAGGTTGGCTCATCCACGATGGCTGTATGAAGATATGCTAATGTGTATTAACAGGAAGAGACATATGCAATTAGCAAAATAAAGATTTCCAGCTGCCACAATGATGGCAAATTAAAGTCACTTTCCGCTGGTAGAGTTCTTAGGGAGCATAAAAAATTATTATCTGTTGGAGAATTGAGAAATTTGAGTTTTGAAATTGTTGTACCCTACTTATTTTATGGAATAACATGTAAGTTTAATATTTTACCTGTTCCATTTAGGATTAGATTTAGTTAGGTTAAATTAAGAGGTCGACCTTAACAGGAATCTCACTTCGACTATTAAGATCGCCGATCCGTTGTGGTCCCTAAAAGACTCCTATATATTGCAACAGAGGACCCTTACAGATCGGTAAAGCGCTATGCGACTGTCACAAAATTGATGAGACGACTAATATCAGTTTCGGCTATGTCTTTTAGTTTAACGAAGGTAAGACTACCAAAATTTTTCAGCCTTCGTCGTTCAAAAGCTGGACAGTGGAGGAGAAAGTGCCCCAAACGAGCCTTATGATTAAGTAGCTTGATGTTATTTCTAGTTCCTTGCCTAGCTTTGATCACTTTAAATGCTCACCTCCTTGAAAAAAATTGCTTGATAGCAGCCACTTCGACTTGAAAAATACTATGGTGACCCCGTAGATTAAAGCTAAGATGGACGGAGAGCTCCTTACAGAAAACTCACCCTTCAAACTTTCCTCTTAGCTTCGACTCATCCGTGAAAAAGTGTTATGAATCGGTTTATTTTTTTTTATTTTTTTCGTAAGTGATAACCTTAATCCAAAATGTGGCGAAAAAGTCGTCGTGAATACTTTTTGGAAAGCTTCACCGGAACAGCTTATTTTTGGAAAGAAATTTTGTTATCCTCTCATCCTTGTTATCGGTCATTTCAAAATTAACTTTAATTAAAACCTTCACTAATCTATTTTTGAACCTCTTATTTCTATTATTATATTGCAGCTTTTATCCGCTTCTTCTTTGTTGTCGTAGACATCGCTTACGCGGTTATAGCCGGGTTTATAACATCACGCCAGTCGTGTCTTCTTTTCGCAATTTGGCGCAAATTGGAATCTTCAAGTGAAGCCAGGTCCTTCTGCACCTGGTCTTCCGAACAGAATAGAGGTCTTCTTTTTCCTAGGCTTCCCTCGCTGGGTACTGCGTCGAATACTTTCAGAGCTGTAGCATTTTCGTCCAAGTTTTGACTGATAACAGTGACTTGGGATCCTAGTGGCGAGTGCGTCGACCGTTTGTTTGATGACAAGAGATATTTCGTCTTGCCCTCTTACCAGGCCCATTTACTTCGCTTCCTTATCCGTTTCGGAGAAAGCAGAACTAACAGCGCGGTTATTGAGGCCAAAGTTATGCGTTCGCCAGCAACTGAACACTCTTATAAAAGATTGTACATAATCGATTAAGCTCTGCAGCTCGAATAAGTTTCTCCAGTAGTAGAAAAAGTCGCACGAGGGAGTCACCTTGTCTGAAACCTCATTTGGTATCAAATGGCTCAGAGATGTCCTTCTCGATGTTGACGGTGCTTTTGGTATTGCTCAACGTCAGCTTACACAGCCGTGTTAGTTTTGCGGTTATACCAAATTCAGACATAGCGCTATCAAAAGCAGCTTAAAAATAGACGAAAAGGAGGTGTGTATTGATTCTCGTTTCAGAAATTTGGTGCATGTTGAATATCTAGTTAGTTGTTGATTTTCCAGGTCTAAAGCCACACTGATAAGGCCCAATTAGTTTGTTGACGATGGGCTTCAATCTTTCACAGCGAAGATTCTAGGGTCTACTTTTTTGTGGATTGGACAGAGCACACTTAAATTCCAATCGTTGAGCATGCTTTCGTCCGACCATATTCTATAAAGAAACTGATGCGTGCTCCTACTTATCAGTTACTCGCTGCCGTATTTGAATAGCTCGGACGGATATCCACCGACCCCGCCGCTTTGTTGTTCTTCAGACGGATGATTACTATTCAAACTTCTTCATGGTCGGGCAAATGGAACGTCTGCTCCATCGTCATCGATTGGGGAATCGGGTTTGTTTTCTCCTAGCGTTATGCTTTCACTGCCATTCAGCAGGCTGGAAAAGTGTTCCCTCCATAATTTTAGTATACTCTGGGCATCAGTCACTAGATCACCTCTGCGACAGGGCACTCTTCATCGTACCAGCTGTTCTTTTGCCTTTTCCGAAAACGAATGGTTTCGTTTGCAGCTGCACGTAAGGAGCTTGAAATGATGCCCCACAGTTCCCTTATACCTTGATTGCTGATGAGCGCTTGCAGCATTTATAGTTTTATTTAAGAGATAGCAACTCTATATAATTATTCCCAGAATTTTCCTTTAAGATATTTTGAAGAAATGTGAAGATATCCTATGCATTAATATGTTTCTTATCAAATTCCATTAACAGCAAATATTTGTGTTGTAAGAAAACATAAAAGAAATACCTTAATTCTTAAAAATAATTGAATAAGTTTTGAAATGTCATTCCTTATAAAAAATTAAAAAAAATTTCCTATATTCAACAAATATATTTATTAATATAGAATACTCATTTCCAACGAACAATGTTTTCTAAATACCTCCCTCATATCCCGTTAGAAGCACATTTGTTCCCATTCTTAAGCACGCCTATACAATATATCACCCACCTGTTGTTCTGGTCATCATTATAATCGCATTTGATTTCGAATAGATTTCTAATTTCCGGGATTTGCTTGCTCTTGCGAAAACAACTTTACCTAACCTGAAATTACAAACAGACACACACATTACGCATATGAGTTTTGAGTGTTTGCTTTTTTGCAATCACTCGTCCATTTTCATGCGTATGAGCATTTCGATTGGTTGGCACTTCCGCACACTGGCACGCATTTCCGTTGTGGTGTGCTTAAATTATTTTGTTGCTGGTAGATTTGTGCGGTACGGAAATACCTGCATTATTTATGCCCCATAGTTCGACGCAGACAATATCTGTTGTTGTTTAAAAGCTTGCTGCTGTATCTTAGACAAAGGTTGTTTAAGAAATAAAAATAAGAATTAAAATATCTGATTTTGATTTGAAAGGCACTTTGAATGATTATTTTTAATAATGACTTTTTACAAACAATAAAGCCGCAATTATAAATTGATATTTAAATTGGAATTTCTCATCACAGCAGTTTTTGTTGAATTAAAGTTAAATTTTTACGCAATGCCCAAAGGCATTCTCAAATTTCTCAATCTTTTTTCACTCAAATAAACGAAATTCCTGTCTAAACAACAAATTTTAGTTTCATTTGATTTTCAATGCAACAATTCAACAAGTTAGGCACACAAACAACATTCACAATGCAAAATGTATTTTTTTATAAGTTTTTTTATGTAAATATTCACTTGTTTAGAATACACTGCTTCACACATAAATATAAGTAAATACCAGCACTCATTGTTTTTGTAATAGAAATATTGGATTATCTTCCAATAAATTGTAACATCAAACATGCGTAAAACCAAATATATTCTCCGCACATAAATAATTCAAATACAAATTAACTTATCGATCATCTAAGTTGATTGGATAATTAAAATTTAATTTCACACAAATAACAATTTATTTAATAATAATAAATTTATTGCAATTTCACTTTAACGAAGTGAATTCCATAGAAAAAGACATCCAATTGTTTCAAAAATTTGCGTAAGTTTTTTTTACGAAACTTGTATGTTATTTATTTTTTATAAATGTGTAATAAAAATGTTGTGAAATTAATTTAGAATTTGGATTTTAAAGGGTGACCCATTTTGAATTTTCTATTTTTTAAAGAAAAACACGGAAACTTTAAATTTATTGGAAAATGTGTATTATCATTCGAAAGAACATGCTTTGGTATTTATTTTCTGAAGATTATCTCTTTCAAATATTTGCCACGGCGACGTCTCAGATGGTCTATTCGTTGAGTCCAATTTTCGATGACTCGTTCGAGCATTTCGACTGGTAACTGGCGAATGAGAAGCGTGATGTTTTGCTCCAAAGCTTGAATCGAGGCGGTATTGTCCGCATAAGCTTTAGATATTACATATCCCCACAGAATAGTCTGACGGTGTAATATCACACGATCTTGATGGCGAATCGATCGGCATTAAACGTGAAATCAGCTGCTCACCGAAGTGTTCTATCAAGAAATCCATTGATTGATGCGATGTGTGGGAAGTGGCGCCGCCTTGTTGAAACCAAATGTCGCGGAGATCACGAATTTCACTTTCGGGCATCTAATAGCCGGTTTTTTATTTTTGAAGAATATGGATCGATGATTCCATCACAAATTACCAAACCGTTGTTTTCTAAATAAAATGGCACCTCTTGAATCTCTTCAGGTTGCTTTTCGCAGCCAGAAATGGGCCTCATCGTTGAACAAAATTTAGATAGAAAATACGTTCAGACGGCTAATGCACTTTCGACTATGTTTTCTGGTTCGCCGAAAGTAAGATTTCCGAGATGTTTCAGCCACAAAGTGTCTGGATGTTTTCAGCTCACCTTCCTCCATATCACTTTGACCACTAGAGGCCGATAAGACTTTTAACCTTATCGTTTATTAAAAAGTGTACAGTAAGAACTCCTACTATGGAGGAAAGATGAACTTAACTCCAGGCATGTAGTTCATCAGATCTCCTGAAGAAGACAACAAGTATCTCGCAGTCGCACAGGAGCTGGTCGTGGACGAGCGATTCCGTTGATGTCAGCGAGTGTGACGATGAAGTAGCTTGATACTATTTCTAGTGAGGACAGACACTCCTTGACTAGCTTTGAGCACACAGTTAGAGAGCTCAGTCCTATTATGTATTATCATTCTGCTGTCACCTCCCTGAAAGAGGGTTCACTACGTAGCAGTGCCGGTTTTTTGTGGATTTTTTTCCAAAATACAACACTTGATAATACCTATAACCATATGTATAAGAAGCAACTACAAAAACTCGGCTATTTATGTAAAGGATTACCAGGAACCATTTAGTAAAATCCATATCTCGGGAGCTATCTCGGGACTACCCAAATCGGTAGGTGATTTTATCCTGAAAGTGTGAAAACATATTTTCGTTAACGGTACGTTTATTTGTATTGCGAAAGACACAATTAATTACTATTCCTTAGCTGAATCCTCTTTGCCCTCCTTCAACCACACCCAGTGAAGATTCATTGAACTGTTGCACCCAAGATGGCTTGAAATAATTCAAAGTAAACGAAAAAAATAACGCACAATGAGTGAAACAATCGATTTCGTTTGGGAGGAGGAAGCGGAAATAAAGAAAACAAATTTGCCACTTTTGAGTAAATTTAATTGAAATTTCTATCCTGTGGCAATAAGCGAGATGAAGCGAAACAAGATGATGAATATGCGTCCAGATCCAGGTGCCACACATACCCATATGCATGGTACAGACCGCTGGCGCCTTTGAAAAATTGGCATAGCACGGTGAAGGGCGGCTCGATGCTGCGGTTTGAACTCCGTGTTTTCTTTGCGTCTGACCACTTTCACTGGAGCCATCGTTGCGTTGACAGACGGCATGCAAAACTGCTGCTGCTCAGCACGGGGATGAGCTTCCCTTTGAATACACATTGTTTTTGCCGCACTTGCGAGTGGGCGGAGGTATGACCAGCGGGCGTTTTCTTTTATTGCACCCACTATTAAAAACAAAAAAGGACCGAGACGCAAAAGAGTAAAGGAGTAAAGTGTGCACAATGGACGTTGGTGCAAAAGAGTTGGTTTTATACCGCTTTTTGGGTTATTTTTATTCATTTGATGAATGAGTTGGATTCGCCACCAAGCAGTCGGTCGGCGCTTTGGGCACCACCAGGCGCCAGTTGTTGGTTAAATGGTAGTCTTTTGCGTGTAATTTCCTTTTGTGAATGCGAACGTCACTGGCTGCATTGAGCCAATGAATTACGAGTAAGTGGAGTTCCTGTTGAGTTGTTGATGAAGTGTTGGCGTTGGCTGACGCGTAATCGTCGGTTAGTTGTTAGGAAAGGTGTTGCGCCGGTGCTAAAGTGTTGGAAGGGGTACGAAAGTTAAGTGTTGATTTCTTTTTAAATAAATTGCATTACATTATGTGAGAATGCCACAGCTGTATTTTGAGTTTCCACCGATGTGTTTATAATTAAACCGTGGACCTTTCGTCAGACGTTTAATTGGTTGGAGCAAAAGAAACAATTCGAGTTGTTCAGTTGGGTACCAGAAAAAAAAGAAGATGTTTATATATGTATATATAAATTTAGATTAATTAATTTGCACGCTTAGAAAACAATTAAAAGTTTGAAAACTGTGGTTCTCTTCTTTATTGCTGCAGACATTGTGTTTATGGTTCGGCCAAAACTCTGAAGAGCCTTTCGTAACAGAGCATACGTTTGCTACAGAGTTGGCGTGATAAGATTTTTTATCAGGAAAATCCCGGTCGGTTGATATGAAGTTTCTTCTTCTTCTTTATTGGCTTACGCGGTTATAGCCGAGTTAGCAAACAGCGCGGCAGTTCAAGTTCAGTTTTCAATGGAAATTTCAGCATACGATAGGAGTTATGTTTCATTAATAGACTTGCTTTTTCATATACCTTATAAACCTTATAAACAGTCGACTTTGCATGTCAGCGACGTCCCTCAGTTTTTGAGATATCGATCTGAAAATTTTCAACTTCCTTTTCTAGCCAAGACACTGCCGATATCCGACAACTTGGCATATATCTACAATTCAAACATGCAAGGTGAACTGGCAACATGCATGATTCATATTTTCCGCTGAAGCACACCTCTTTCGAGACCACGCTCAGACAATATTAAGCAACTATTCTGGACTTGCGGAACTTTCATGTGGTCTTGTGCTTCTCCGCTGCCGTTCTTTTATTCTTAGTTCATGGAGTGCTATTGTGGCGGACTATTTCATTTTCGCCCATACCAGTTTTGATAGCTGCTTGTGACTCACTATGTTGTCGGTCGTCATCCTTTCGTTTGTTAGTTCTTCTATGTCCAGCATGAGAGAAAGATGTCTTCTCCGTGTTTTGCGGTATTTATTAGAAGTCTGTCTCACCGTGATGTCTGTCAATTCAGACTGGTACATTCTTAATTAGCCTATATGTCTATCTTCTCTACCCACTCATCAAGTTTAGTCTTTCTCATGTCCACCTACCGGAAAGGTACATGGTTTTTAAGGAAAGTAACAGGACTGACTTTCTTTCGCCGCGACTGTACTTCAAAGTGTTGATGCGGGTTCGGTAGAGGACATTCCTAGCTAACGAACGAGCCGCTGGTCAGTTGTCTCCGAGCACCTAGAGAGTCAGGACAGACATTTTCGTGCGATGTGTTTCTGTGAGTGGTGCAATCGCTTACGCGATTAAATTCCGAGTGAAGCTCGGTAAATCTGCGACAGAGACGATAGATATGGTCAAGCAGGCTTACTCAGATGTTGCTTTAGCAAGAAATGGTGTGTTTTGGTGGCACCAGCTCTTTTTGAGAAGACCGTGCTGAGGAGCTTGAGATTTCGACAAACACCGACAATGTGAGCATCGTCCACCATGAATTTGTTCCTCCTGGACAAACCGCCAACGCCAAGTTTTACGTGGAAGCCCTCAAGAGACTCAAATGATGGGTTCCCCCCGGCTCACACCGCCTTACTTGTGAACACCTACTTAACCAAAGCTGGCATCCCAACCTTCCACAGCCGCCCTACAGCCCAGATGTGCCCCCCTTGGACTTTTTTTGTTTCCCTGCCTAAAAAGGCCGATGAAAGGCAAGCATTTTGAGAGGATAGAGGGGTTCCAAGCAGCATGCACCTCGGCTCTCTAATCCTGTAGTCGTCGTATATGTTCTCAAGGTTATCTCAGTTGCGAGGCCAGGGCAAGCAAGGGTTTTTTATTTTTATTGTGAGAGGTAGTTGTAACATACTTCTTTGTAATAAACTAAGCATTGAAGTAACACATGATTTCACTTCACATCATGTAGATAATTTCATAAATCCTTAATTAATAAATAGCTTTTGAGTGCAAAATCTAATCCAACTCACTCGCATAACGTGTGAATAGAACACAGACGCTTGTGAATTTCATTAGCAAATTAAGTTTATCCAATAAAATGCCTTCGAATGCACGTAAATCGCAACAACAGCAAGGAAAACCGATTGATGCCAGCAATATGCCGTGCAAACGCACCTGGATGAGTAAAGCAATTCCTCAAAATCCTTTTCCAATCTGATTAAGTAGGCCACATGTGCGCCGAATGCAAAGCTCAACTCGTATGCAAGGAAAATAAACCGAAACAAGTGCTAATACAAGCACGTGTTGGCAGAAGCCAACTAGCAAGTTCACAGGCAGTGCACAGAAATGCCTACAGCGCTCACAAACAGGCACTCATACACACGGTGAAGGGATAAAAACGCTTAGAGAAGTGAAGATATTTTACTTTGATTAACTTCAAGGCAAGATTTAAATTTTAATTAAGCAAGTTAAAGTGAAAAATCACCTGAGGCTCAAAATGTAATACCCACCTGAGTGGTAACTCCACTGCGTGTGTGTGTGTGATGTGTGTGTTTATCATGCGCACGTAGGCTGTAGTTACTAGAGATAATTTAAACACTTAAACAAATTTTCCAATTGCCGAAAAAGGGTTAAGTCCCACACACACATATATAATAACAGTTTCTCGGGACCAGCTGATGCACTTTCATTTGCAAGGATAAATTTGGCCGTTAACTTAGGAAAAATTACGTGTGGAGCTGAAGCTTTTGGCCGAGTTGATTTGCGCAAAATTTTTAACAGGAAATGAATTTGTAGCAGATGTGCATAAAGGTGGCTTGCCTCTTTTCAAATTCACTAAGCAAAAATATTTCTTGTTTATTGTGTTAAGTATTTTAAATGATCTAAATAAATTGTTTTGCAAATGGACGACTGAGCTCGTGATTAAGCCGGCAATTTCTTCTTATCTGGCTTATGTGCTTCGCTATAGGCAGTTGTCGTTGCAGTCGTTGAGATCGTGTTAGATCTTCAGCAAGCCACACGAATGCTGGGCAATATTTCAGAAGGAACAAATAAAATAGTATAGAGCAAAATGAGGTCGAAGGCTTACCCTAAGCAATAGTTAAAAGGTCTTCTTTCTCATTTCGTCAGGAATTCGTTTTGGCCTTATATTTTCTAGCGCAATTTTGATTTTGTTGGTGAAAGAGTGTTCAGTTAATTCGCTAATCGATCCTTTAGATTGTGAACAAAAATTAATCAGAACTTTGTAAATCTCTCTCTGAATTAGAGTCATTCAATATATATTCTATCCCAAAGGCATGCTTCTTTTCTTGACCGTCACGTCTAATATAGAAATCGCACAGTTCAATTGCTTCCCATGCATTGCATCTACCATACTGAGCGGCGGTGAAGTCAGCCTTTATAAGGTGTTGGATAGTCAAGTTATCTTAAAAGTCTAAATTCTTAGCTTATTTGCAATGGTCAACACAAAGAAAGGTATCTCACTTGAAGCTATGTATGTATGGTTAAAGTGGCCGGCTGTCACGCCATACATAGACTTACAGGTCTTAAGTAATGCCAGATGGAGGCTCTGTTTCATTTGAGGTGAGCTATACGTTATAAGGACATTAACGCTTAACTGCGAAGCTCAGAAGCTCATAGGTACATATTTAAAACGGGCTCTAGATAGTGCTGAGCAGAGATATTGCATGTTTGTATTCCAACGTCTCTCTCATGCCTACTTCTCTGCACTTTCTGTATGTTTCGTTGCTAATTATGCCAATTTGGAGCGTTATATACATAATTTTTGTCTCGTCAAGGGGCCGACAACCGTCCGGCAGTCCTTTTGAGACCGTGCGAGTATAAACCTTGCGAGGTTTCCTACGGAGCTCTTGCACACGATATTGACGATCTTGGATGTACTTAAAGCATTCTTTCATGTCTGTTAGCACTTTCGGAAATTTCATAGTATATAGTTTTTAGTGACTTCCGTATTTCCTGTACTTTTTCGTTAGCTACACTGATGGCACCTTTGGAAACCTCATCAATTATTTCGTTCCTCGGAATTTGTAGTCTGGAGCGTAGTATATATGCAGCCTCTTTCTGGCAACCGATTCATTTACTACCTCCCTGCTTCTAAGGACATTCTCTGACGTAATGTGATGTGAGATTATTCATTCAATTGCTTTCCGCAAAGACTTCTACGTGGAAGATACTGCAGTATTTCAATAGCTTGAAGGGTTGCCTGAGATTGAGTTCACATTTCGTTGATAGAACAATTACTAACATACTTGTATATTTAAATTTATCTTTTTTATATAGCATTAGCGTTATTATCTCCGCCATATCTGACTGAAAAGACTTTCACCTGGGCAGTATACCGGAAGCTTTAAGGGTCGCCTGAGATCCCACCCCCCGAGCAATAGCTACCGGCTCCCGATCCATTATCCATTTTTGAACCGTTTATATAGAGGTTGCAAGTTCCGCTAAGGAGTCGCATGCTCCTGCGCCATTCCTCCTTCTTTTTGTGTAACCTAGAAACTTTTTCCACAAATAAAACGTGAGGGAATGTAGTCTAATTTATCCACCAGTCCCATGCTTATTGAATTATGTCCGATGGTCCTTTTACAGAATTCAGCTAACGGTGGCAATCTTGCAGCATATTTTGCTGTATAACTTTCACTGCAATGTCGAGCGGTGGTAGGTTAAGTAACTATTCTTAAATAGCTGTAGGAGTGGTTCTTAGCGCTGCTGTTATGCAGAGAATAGCGCGCCGCTCCAACGGTTTCGTGTATGAAATAGTGGTCCACTACACCAAAGAACTGTGAAACAAGATTGGCTTGACTACAGCCATGTAACACCAATGCATAGGGTACATGTAGACCATAGCGTCTTCTTACATGCATGTAGAGCACCACTGGCCTTTTTCATTTTCTCCGCCTCGTCGAGCTATGCAAAACTACTCCCAGATTCTTAGTATATGCCTTAATTGTAAACTCAACCCCGCTGAGCTTCGGGGATTTTCATGTCAAGATTTAGTACCTCCTTGTAAAAAGTATCATACCAAATTGTAAATTATGTTTGACAAATTTTACATTTCCTTTGGAGTAAATTATCTGATTTTTCAATTATAATCACCTCTATAATTTTATCATTATGACATTGTTACACTTAATAATACCGAAATTGAATATTTCTTAGAATTAACTTCGTATTTGCTGGATAAACATTCTTTTATTTTTTTATTTCCCCTGAAAAGCTTTATAACACATGAACTCACCAGCTGTGGGCTATAAACCATGCAGCGATTATTCCAAAAAATCCATAAATGAAATATGTATGAAGCATAAGAACGCAAATAATAATAAATGCAGTTGGTGAAAATGAAATATGCAACGACATACAAATGTATGAAAGCGAATTTTTACACAAAATTCCATATTTTATGCGCACCCTGAACGCTTGTGCATATTCATGTCCCCGAGTAAATATTTGCACACACATACATGCACAGTACACATGCACGGCTGTGTACAATTTTCGGCAGCCACACGTGGAGCCACTGCCGCGGTCAGAGGACAAAGGTTGATGGAATGTTTTTCATGCGATTGATGTCTGCTGACAATGCCCATTGTTTAACGGTAAGACGACACAATAGGATTGGAGGCAATAAATGCATATCCAGTCCCTCTACAGCAGCGCTGTGGGTGTGGCGTGCAGCAGCGCAGGTGGCTGGGTATTTATGGTGCCGCTGTTGCATACTGCAGCGCCAAATGAAAGAGCAGACGAGGAAAAAATTCCGACGCCAACCACCTGGCTTGGAGCTTTTCGTTTCGTACGAATCCCAATTTCATTAGCACATGCTGTTCCATGGTCCCTGCACTTCTATTGTCCGCATATTATGGGCGGTCCGCTTTCGGCTGAAATTAAATTTTTTTGCCAGTACAAATTGAGTCTGAAGTGATAAAGGTGACAATTTGCTAAGGGAATTTGTTCTTTCAACTGATTTCTCCCGCACGTATAATAATGTTGGGCTGAAAAACAGTAAGATGTATGGCATTCGACCGTTGAAGAGTGTGATGCGGGATGCGATATGTACATATGATATTTATTTACATATAGTGTATACCCTGCGTATCTTTTGAAAAATGCATTATATTTAAAAAATAGAGTTTTTTCTTTATTATTAGTGATTTGACGTTAATTTGGCAGCAGTGGTATCGATAAGTTGAGATATTTCTTTAAATAGCTGAGACGAGATATATTCTTAGAACCTTTAGATGACTTCGTGTTTCAAATAATTGTCATTCATAAATCGTAATTGTTCTGCTTCTAGTGTCCAGAGTAGTGGTTTGTGTGTGTCGAGCAGACCACATAGCCACTGTTTAGTTCGACTCAAAAAGAGCACGGAGCTCAGTAGTTGTTGTATGAATTTGTTTTGGAGAGATATAAGTATCAAGGGGTTACTTTGGTTTACTTGAGCAAAATGACCTATTTCTAATAAATTTTCCAAATATATACATACATTCATTTTACGAGGGAAAATACATTTGAAAGTTTGACATTTTTTAGCATAACATCACTCAGAATTAAAAAATTCATCTCGGCCAAAAAATGGAATTAACTCGTGAACATTTTCGTGCGATCATTTTTCACAACTTTCGACGTGGATTATCACGACAAGAGTGCATCGATGAATTAAAATCTTTGTATGCATATGAATCACCCTCCTATAGCACTGTGAAAAACTGGTACAACGAATTCAATCGTGGCCGACGCACGCTCAAAGACGAATTCCGTGAAGGTCGTCCAAAAACAGCCGTTGTGCCAGAAAACATCGATGCCGTGCCATGCAAGACCGTCATGTAACATACCTTCAGATAGAGGCATGCCTATGAATTTTTTCCACCAGCATACATTCTATATTGCATGAACACCTGGCCGTAAAAAAGGTTTGTTCTTGTTGGATGCCACACAATTTGACAATCGCTCAAAAAAAGGCTCGTGTGGATTGGTGTAAAGAAATGCTGAAAAAATACGATCGCGGTGCTTCAAAAGACGTTTATAAGATCGTCAGAGGTGACGAATCATGGATCTATGCGTATGAGCCTGAAACAAAACAGCAATCGACAAAAACAAAAAAAATAAAAAAACCATTTTCGTTGATAAATATGCCTATTTCCATTATTAGGCCAGAAATTTATATAGCAACCTACGTCAGTTTTGTGAAATAAATTTTCTAAGAAAATTATTCAAAACTACTTGACGTTAATCTGACGGTCTCTCGGAAAAATAAGCCAGTTATCCGCGTTGAAGGAAAAAAAGAGAAAAAAGGAAAACCTAATTATGGACAGACATTTTCACACAATAATTTAAATTTGGTGAACACTTTTCGACGTAATTGTTTTATAGTTGTAAATGAAAAACAAGTCCATCGTTTTTGACGTTGTAAATTAAATTTATAAGAACTGTGGACAATTTCAATAAGGGGTTACATGGGTCCTCGGGTAAAAAACAGTCTTTTTTCAACAAGTTTTTCACATATAAAATGTGAAATATTTTATTTTAATTTTTTGTTGTTACAAACATACACTATTAACAAAGAAACCATGAAATTTTTTGAAAAACATATTTTAAACTCAGCCATTGCGTCATTTCTGGTGACCCCTCGGAAAAATATGCGCCCGCATTGGGAGGATAACTCTTTGCAGGATCATCTAAAAAGAAAAAAAATGTAGTTAAAACCCTAACTTAGAACTTGGACGAAAGAAAAAAATGAAAATTGGATTTTTGGAAGACATTTAAAAAAAAAATTAAAATTTCAGTGAAAATTTCGCGGCATTTTTTTCAAATAGTTATAGTCGAAAAAAAAACTCTTGATCCAAGTCTTTAAGAATTGTATTTCAAATTTTCAAAAAAGATTTCATGAACATCAGTTGTGTAGCTCTCGAAAAATCTTGCCAACCGACTTCAAAAACACAGTTTCGAGAAAAGCGCTTTTAAAGACGGCGCACTTGGCCTAGCTAGCCTCAAGCGCACAAGTACTCAAGGCTGTATCGCTGAAACTATTACTCGGATCAACTTGAAAATTTTGGATAATATTCTGTAGATGTTGTAGAATTAAATTAGACTATAAAATAAATCTTGACAATCAACTTCAAAAACATAGACGAACGCTTTCAAAGTTTTAGCAAATCACGAAAAATATATCAATAAAAAGCTGGCTCCGAGCGCGAAGCTTTTCAAATATGTAAGTATCTCCATCTTACTTGGTTCATCTTGCGCATTTAGGACAATATTCAAAAGATGTTTTTGAGTTAAATTAGACAAAAAAAAAACGATTTTTTGAAACCGCAAAACACATGTGTCCTCTTAAATTAATAGTGTTTCTAATCTAAGAAAACCTTATACAAGTATATTAATATATTATAAGAGAATTTCTTAGATATTGGGATGACTTTCTCTTTCTAACTCTACTTTAAATCGCCTTTGAAGAACAAGAACACAATGATGTGTGCTAAGAAAATAAATTTATTTTGCTTGAAAACTCGGATATGATTTCGACCAGATTCTTTGCAGTGGTAGGCATTTTTAAGAGAGTTTTACTATACACCATATACATACATATGCTGAAAGAAATATACGTATTCATTGAATTTGATTGAATTTTACAAAAAAAATTAAATTTGCCGTAAAAGTTCGAAAATTCCCGAAATTAATCAGAAGTTAACTTTAACCTTGAATAACTTTTAAAGGAGTGAGTATATCGAAAAATTGTCCAGACTTTTTTTGTAGAGCATTCAATTCTGTACAAGAATATGACTGTTTTATTCCTACAAACGAGAAAGTTCCAGAGAAAAAAAAAAAAAATTCGTAAAAAGTGGCAAAATCCCATGTAATTTCAATGGGAAATGTATCGTGTTTGGGGCAAGGTTTATTATGAAAATTAAGGGCTTTTTATGATCTGATATTTTTTTTTAGATGGAAAACTAAAAGTTTAGGGGGCGTCTCGTCAAAAATAATCAATTTGGTAAATAACGGACACCGTAGTATACATACAAGTATACATAAGTAGAGTGTGGAAAGTATGACTCTCAGATAGGTCAAATTAGATAATATTATATTTATATTTTATATAAGTGAATATGTATATAAATTAGTATTGATGTTTTTCGCATTTTTCATAAGAAATATTAAATAAGTACAAAATATAACGGTACAACCGTTTGTTCAAGCAAAACTCTATTTATGGTATAAAGAATTTTTCCCCATATGCATATATATGTACCTACAGAAAATTTTCATTCAGTGTTGATACCTAATATGAAGTAAATTACATAAAATTACATAAGAGGTAAAGTGGTAATGCAACAAAAGTAGAATTCATAGCATTACATACACATATGTATATACATTTGTATAAAATGTTAAACCATGCTTGAAAATTCCGTTTGAATTTTTAATTTTGTTCACAAATATATGCATTTACATAAATATATACATACTATATGCATATGCGTACTAATATAAATAAAAAATTAGTATGTGGCAGCACAAAAAACGGTTATGTGAACCATGTTACGGTGATAGCTTAGCGCAGCATAGCACACTAGCACATTCGTACATAAATACAAACCTCGTACGAAAAGCTTTTACAAATAGTTATTTAAACTTAGTTCTTCAACACAATATTATAAAATAATTTTTCTAATGATTTTAATAGTCTTTTTTTAAGTCTGCGATTTCATGCTTTTTTTACACCAAAATACATTTAGTCATCAACTGGCAATTCATTATATTTTTTAAATTGTTCTCAATTGCTACTAAATAGACAGAAGTTAGCCTAAAATCATTGCCTCCAGCATCAAAACAATTTCATAAACAGAAAAGCAATATCAAAGGTTTTTCCTACAGAGCATCGCAACGAATCGTGCGGAATATTGCACACTCGTGCGCTGCTGGCGGCAGAGGAAGTTTGCAGCAGGCCAAAAGCCAAAGCAACGCGATTAAATATGCTCTTTGTGTTGTAACTCGAAATAAATTAAAGTGTTAATTTAACATGACACATTAGTGTATGTAATTGAACGCCCAGCAACACCACCTCACGCGGCTATGGCAGCTGCTGCAGACAGATGAGCGAGTGAGCGAGTGTGTATGCTTATGAGTACGAGTATATAAATTTGTGCGTCAAATCAATAAGCAGCGCAGCTTAAATGGGACTGATAATATACATAAGTACTCCGGCAATATTTCACCTTTTCGTAATTTTTCGATTAGACAGACGTTTTTATTCGTTGTGCAAAATTTTGCTGCAATAATATTGCCAGATATTTGAACAGCAATTTTAATAGTTATCAGATTGCAAAGAACCCGAAAGATTAGTTTTGAAAGGCTTCATTTGCTTGCGCTCTTTTCAGTTAAAATGTTTCGAGTCTAACATGACTGTTTGATAATATTGTATTTCTAAAAGGTTACTGTGGTAATGCTAATTCTTTGGAACTGCATCGTGGTTATTTTTCATGACGTACTAGAATATGAATATTAGCATTTTTACAAAGATAATAATCTTTCGAAAATCACGAAATTCTATTGAATTGTTGACGGCGATGCTATATACCACATACATATATGTATATTCGTACATAAATAAATTATCAGCGTGACGAGCTGAATCGAGATACCGTTCTGAAAATTTTAACACGCTGTTTTCTCTAAGAAGCTGTTTAATTCTCGGAACTGCCTATATCATCATAATCATATGGCTGTCATACGAACTGACCAATCAAAATCAAGAGCTTGTATGGACAACTTTTTTATTTGACAAGATAGCGTGACAAAATTTGCATGTACTGTTACCTAAGGCACCGCTAAAATCTCAAAGCAAACAGTTTGGAACAGTTTAGACCAAATCGGACGTATTCTGTAGAAGCATGTATACAACTGCCATACTAAACTGACTAGTTCAAATCATCAAGGTAAATCGGTTAAGTAGAACCTGAGAAATCGTTGATTAATTTCGAGTTTCCCAATTTTTTTAAAGACAAGATCCTGAAACTACAAATTTAATGGGGAGTGTTTATTATCATTCGAAATAGCTTTCTTTGGCATTCATTTATTGAAGATTATCTCTTTCAAATGTTGGCCGCGACTAAGTCTTAGATTGTCCATAAGTTGATTCCAATTTTCGATGCCTCGTTCGAGCATTTCGACAGGTAACTGGCGAATGACGGTATCTTGTTGAAGTCAAGTGTTCCCGGGATCACGAGCTTCAATTTCAGGCATCAAATAGTCTGTTATCCTGGCACGATAAAGACCGCCATTGCGGGTTACGTTCTCACCGGCATCATTTTTGAAGAAATATGAACCGATGATTCCACTGACCCACGAACCACACCAAATCGTGTTTTTTTCTGAATGAAATGACAGCACTTGAATCTCTTCAGCTTGCTCTCGTCCCAAATGCTGACATTTTGCGTGTTTACGTATCCAAGGAGCCAGAAATGGGCCCCATCGCTGAAGAAAATTTCTCTCGAAGACGTCGCATCTTCTTGGAATTTTTCAAGAGTGAAGCGATGTCGCATGGGAAGGTGAAGCGGCTTCAGTTCTTGCACAAGCTGGAAAACGCACCGAGTAGTTCCATACGTCAGTCCGAGTTGCTGAGAACGGCGCTGAATCACCTATCCGCGGTCGTCGTGTACATTCTCAGCTACGGCTGCTATGTTTTCTTCACTGCGTGCTGCTCGCGGTCTTTTCGGTTGAATATTATCCAATAATGAATGCTTGGTGGTGTTGCGAATAGGACGAAACAGTCTTTACAGAACGTTACTGTTATAAAGTTGAACGATTGTGAACGTTGTTCAGGCGTAAGTCTTTTCACCATGAAATGCCAAACAATATTTACGGCCCATATTTACCTCTGTCCTACAATCTTATAAACGATATTAATCGTGTAAAAATTGGAACCCCATACTTTTAAATATTTATTTTGCCCTTTAGTTTAATTTTCAACTTTAAACAAGTTTCTCATATTTCATGCTTCGTACTCTTTTGTCATGTTTCGACAGATTTTTGTTGGATCTTTAACATTTCTGAGAGGGTAACTTGTACACTCACAGAGATCTATTACACTATGGAAACTGTATGATATAAACCTCATATATAAACAACGATTGATGGATATACCTATGTGTTTATACTTATCTACTTTAGTAATTAGCTGCAAGCACCATGAATATCTCATTTTTTTCGAACCGCATCAAAGTGGTTACTTTGTGCCTTCGATTGACTTCAAAGAATTGCTGCTTGTCCTTTGTGCGACCGGAGACATGTCAAATGTTAAGTTAGCTACTCGTATTGACAGCGCAAAATCAATTTGCTTTGACTAGTCAAAAATGACAAATTAGAAAAAAAAAATAGTGAGTGTGTGTGCCCGCAATAAGGTGCTAGTATGGAATCCATTATATGTGTTCCGATGTATGAGCGAATTTAAATTTCCGACTTAAACTTGAATCACACCTTTAATTTCTCTACCTAATTGCTTCATACGCGTGTATTCGTATCTACCGTTTTATTTGGTTTTGAGTTTGTACATATTTTACGTTGCAAAGACGATTTGTTTCTCTCTGTAAATCGGAATCACCGTCGAACGCATAATTCTATGCATTCATTCCGCTTGATTCCTGCTATTGAGGCAGCTTCATCAATCGTTGTAAATAAGAAGTGATTACAAAAAGGGAGATCAGCAACAACAATTTATTGTTAAAGCAAGAGAACATTTGAAGGTAACGAAGCGGACGATAAATGGACTCGAATGTCACCCTTCAATACACCGTGAGGTAAATTGTATATATACATAGCTACTCGAATATAAGATTAAGCTGCGAAGAATCGGGTTGCATGCTACACATGGATCCAGTTTAAAATTTATGGTTATGAAATATGCATTCGCGGTAAATCTAGTTGTTTTGAGAAGCTAAGTACGCTGAAACTTGGTTAAAACGAAAAAGTTCATACCAGAAATATATTCTATCTTAAAAAAAAAACTATTTATGAGATCATTTACTTTTTTGTTAAAAATATATTCAATATCTTAATTATATGACACACTAAGAGACGACGTCTCTTAAACTTCAATACAAAAAAATTTTTCAATCCTAATTTTTCATCATTTGATCATCAAGTTGCCTTTCGGATTCCCATTGAACTTAAGTGCCGATTAACAGCTCTGTAGCGTCCAGCGCCCACAGTGTACGCTGAAAGGCACAAAATGAATAGGTAAAGCACCCTGGGAGTTTTATTACAATTGATCACCTGTTACTCTCGCTGATAATTGCACCCAGCACTGCAATAAAGAAACGCAGTTTACGATTATTCCCTACAACTCGCTGTTGTTGCAGCTTTGTCCGACGTGTGCATATGTTGTTATTGCTATTGTTCGCACTGAAGCAGTTGCAGCGCAATCGTTAGGTCACCTGTACAACAAAAACAATGACAATAAAAGGTAGAACACAAGCAGTCTCTACATATTCATGCCAGTTCGTATGTTTAAACAATAGATTTGTAAGTTGTATCTAAATGTGTGTCTCTGTTTTGGAGTATACCTGTAGGTGGGTATACACTGTCCGCTTAAATTAATCATCCATTTTAAAAAATTCCCATTTATTTATGTTTCGTGGTTGTCTTAAGGACCTTTTCCAAACGAGGTTTCAGACAAGGCGACTCTCTACGGTGCGACTTCTTCAATCTACTGATGGAAAAAATAGTTCGATCTGCAGAGCTAAACAGATAAGGTACTATCTTTGACATTATTGGCCATAATAACCGCACTGTTAGTTTTGCTTTCTCCAGGTTGGACAAAGAAGTGAAGCAAATTGGTCTTGTAGTTAACTACAAGATACTTTCGTCTATCTTGGAACCAGCATTAACATCAACGACAATATTAGCCTCGAAATCCAAGGCGGAATAATTCTTGCCAAGAGGTGCTACTTCGGACTGAGTAGACAATTGTTCTACGAACAAAGACCAAATTCTACAAGCCACTCATCACCCCCGTCCTGCTGTATGGCGCAGAGGTGTAGACTTTGACAATATCCGATTATTCGTTGGAAAGATCTGATAGAGAAGGACCTGGCTACACTTAGAATCTCAAATTGGCCAACAACAAAAAGGAAGAATGACTGGCTCGCTGTTGTAAACTCGGCTATAAAGTTGTCCTAACGTCATCCGATAAATAAATGATCCCATAAGTTAAGTTAATTTGGTCTTGATTTTTGACCGTTTTTATACTTTTAACTGGGTATATTAAGTTTGTAACACCCAGAAGAAAGGAAAAGATCAGCATGTGGAGCTGAGTTGTTTTGGTCTGTCTGTCTGTATGTACCAGAACTAGTCCCTGATCTGAAATTTTGCATATGCCCTTTTCATCCAAAGAAACTGCTCATTTATCGGAACCGCCAATATATGACAACTATACCATATAGCTGCCATACAAACTTAACGATCGGAATTAAGTCTTTGTTAGACAACTTTTTCGTTTTGCGAAATATTTTATAATCTCCGAAGTAATTGTACAGATAGGATCTCTATAGCATATCTTCTTCTTCTTTATTGGCGTAGAGACCGCTTACGCGGTTATAGCCGAGTTTACAACAACGTACCAATTGGAGATTTTAAGTGTAGCTCGGTCCTTCTCAACCTGGTCTTTCTAACGAAGTGGAGGTCTTCCTTTTCCTCTGCTTCCCACGGCAGGTATTGCGTTGAACGATTAGAATCAAGTCCTTTGAGGGGATCTGTTTGTTTTGCACTGATGCTAACGTTTTCTCTTGTTAATTTGAAATATGCTCAGATCGAGTGTTGTTACAAAATCTAGTCTTTATTTTGACTGGGACTTGAACTCGATGTGATGCTCTTCCGCAGTTTTGCAGAAATTATAATTTTAAGCAATAATAATGAGCTTTATCTTTAAAAAGAGTGGTCTGTCCGCCACACTTTTGTCAGATTTTAAGAACCTATAATGCCGCGAAGAAGAAACGTTCTTTACATAGGATATAAATAATGGAAAATTCATTAAAAAAGCTTTTTCTTCGCACCGGATTAGTTTAGAATTCAACAGTCCATAGAGACGTTCATCAGGCACTGGTTTAGGTCGTTTCCAAAGTATGATAAATCATTTATGTATCTTAAGGTACTCTGAATAGAAATACAACTACGCATTTTGGAAACGTAAATTAAACTAAAATATCCGGAGCTGAATAAGTTGAAATTCAGTTAAAGAACGAGGTCTAAATAACATCGCACTCAAGTATAGGGAAAGTATTTTAATATAAAAGAAAACTTTAGTGATTATCATTTGAAGAGATTATTCGATAACTAAAGCTATCGGAGACCTACTTCTGGCGCTTTAGTGCCAAAAATTGATGAGATGTCAACAATTTTCCGGTACATTTTATGACTCACTTTTCGCCAATGCATTTCGGCTCCGCTGCCCCCCACAAGTTCTCCTATGCATTCATTTGACAAAAGCGACAGGTAAGCCAGGAGCTCACACGCTCCACTGGCTGATTCCGTGTTTGGAATGGCTTCAGTGGTTGGCATGTGGAATGGCATGTCATATAGGCCCCTCCTGCACACCAGCGCTGTGTAGGGCATCGCCTAAAGGACAGATTGCCTATGGCGCCCTGTCTGGGCATTGTGTTTTCGCGCATACACACATACATACTCACGAATATGGAATTTATTTGTACACAGGCTTTGCGATCAGTGCGGACGAACAGGCGTGGTAATACGAATGGAAGGTCACTTGACAATGCAACACTGGTGCGGCCATTATTGGAGGAGTACATATACTTGTACAACATATGTTTATGTGTGTGTGGTCGCTTTGCAATTGCACAGTTGCATTTATCGTTGAACGTTGGTGTTATTATCGTTTGTGGATTTGCGATTGTGTGCCGTGGTGGAGATGAAGGCGCATCCATTTGCGACATTGTGTAGCCTCTTGAATGGCATTCTCATTTGTTGCTGCTGCCACAGCGGAGTTGTGGGCACTCGCTCGTAAAACGTTTAGTGCAACAGGCGTTAGGGAAAGGGAAATTGCCGCACAGCACCAACAACTTGTTGAATTCGTAGTCATTTTTTATCCACAATTTCATTCGCTGCATTTAAGCAGCAATCTTTGCAGGATGTGTGTCTTCGCTTTTTATAGTGCTTTGGGAAAGGCTTGCGCAAAGCGAACTCTAGTAAAGTGTCAGGGTTTTATTTTACTCCATTTTAGTGTTTAAAATTATATAATTTAATAATAATTATTATTTAATATTGCATATGATTTGTTATGCTGTTATATCTGGTTTTAATTGTAAGGATAAAATTATGGATGTTTGATCATACGCCTTTCTTTTATTATGGTATGATCATACATCTACAATTTTATCTTATGTAATTAACCTGCCTCGTCTCTTCGTAGCAAGCACGATAATGCTAAGACTCCGGTGATGCTTTTTCTAGTCGTTGGAAGTTGGACAGACTGAACATTAATACGAGTATCTTCTTCATAGAGTCACGATTATAATTGAGTCGCAAAAAATTTTTCAAATCGCTAGCCGGTAGTATTTAATTGGCTACTTACAAGGGGCGTTAGTTCTGCTTTCTTCAGACTTCATAAGGGAGCAAAAGCTATGGTGTGGTTCTGATCGAAGACGAGACGAAATATATCCTGTCATTAGAAAACAGTCGTCGGACTTGTGCCTTGGCTCCCATGTCACTTTTGACAGCCATAACTACGAAGTCGTAGATAATTTCGCCTATTTTGGAACCAGACAACAACAACATCAGCCTCGAAATCCGACGCAAAATAATTTTGCCAACGGGCTATTGGGAAGTGAAGTTCTCTCTCTACGAACAAAGACCAACTTCTACAAGTCACTCTTCATCCGCGTCCTGCTATATGGTGTATGATCATGCATGAATATAGACAACACATATGCCACAACGGCCTGTATGCTTCAGGTTAAGGACCACTCTGAATTCACTTCCAAGCGGTTCGTAGTGGAATGCCTTCACAGAAACCTTTAATGAGTTACCTGCTTAAAATGAAACAACCTCTGCGAAACAACGGAACGTCATACGACAGCGATTTTTACGATTCCCTTGTCGTCATGCAGGCCCATGTCGTACAAGCAGATCAGGAATGGCTCAGATATAAATATATACTATTTTTAACCCCTTTATAACAAAAAACCAGGGCCCAGAGAAGATTTTTGTCAAATCCGCTTGTCACTCAATGTGTTAAATCGTTGCCGACACAAACATTTAACCGACCAAACTTTGAACACCCTCCGTCTTCAACGCCTTCCTTTCAGTGAAATGCGTTCTTGGATTCAAATCGGTACTCATATTGGAACAAGAGCTCGAGCTGCCTCGTGAAACCACAGTCACCCTCGTGCAAATTCTTTTGTATATTGTATTTAGTAAACACAGTTCCACCTAATTAGAATAGTCTCTGGTGCCATAGACATACAAAGAACCCCGCAAAATACCAACTATCTATTTGATACCATTTACCATCTCTATAGTCTGACCGTTTCCGCGATAGTTATGTTTATGTAAATAGGACTCAAGCGGATTTTTATCAGACAAAGGAATGCCAACTCAGCAGCCTTGTTTCAAATTAATTCAGAGATGTTTTCGGTCCCTACAATAACAGGTCCAATCTCGTTGAAATAGCTCGTTCGTGGACTTTCCGTAGCATGACATTCATGACAGCGAATTTGTTCTCATCTTAAGTAGGGTTTAGATCTGCACGCAATTGGTAAAAAAAAGTTCTCGATTCATACTAAGTATTATACAAAAATAAAGAAAAGTTCTGGTGCTAAAATTAAGTGGTATTGGCTGCCCATTTCTACAGTAGTCCACAGTTGTCGCAACCTACTTCCACTTGTCAAGTTATTTGATTTAATATAGTAATAAATAATTCGAAACTGCCTTCCTCGCTTTTGTAGTTAGATTCACCCCATATTTTCACAGCATTCAATTATGAAACTTGTCGAGAATAAAAGCTGGTTTGTTATTTCTAAAATCCCCCGAACTGAAAATTACAATTAAACTCAATTTAAGAAAGCTACCTTATCTATGTTAGACTAGCGTTAATCCTTTGTCATTTAAAATACAATTTCAAACTCTTCAGAAAGTTGAAGGGCGACGCAATGGCCAGAGTGTAGACAGCAACAACATTTTGCTATTATAATTTAAGCCAGCCATCAGCCAATGAAATGAGGGATTAATATTAATGTGGCCACAGCAAACAACAACAGCAATTCGAAAACACCAAAATCACTCATTTCAATTGACTTTTCATAGGCCCTTCAACACACTGAGACACGGAGGCCATTAATGTAGTTGTTGTTGCTGCATTGTGTTGCTCACTTCACTCCGCCGGAGTGGCGGAATCAGCATATTAATGACAAATGTGGGCGGAAACGGTGGTGAGACTTTAGTAGTCTGTTGTTGTAATGTAAGGTGGGGGTGGTGGTGGGGGACTAGCGCCAGCGCAAGTGGTTGGGTGAAGTGCTTTCAGGTGAGTTGTGTTGGCTTCGTGGCTATTGCGGTCGGTTTTACAGTTACGTCAAATGGAAACCACAAAAGCAGTTGTAGTTGCGCACAGAGGCCACAGAGACGATACAGGCGGCCGAGGCAAGAGTGCTTCACATCCTGTTCACATCCAAAGTGGAAAGTTAAATTACAGTATTGGCATTGTTGTTGTAGTTGTCAATGGATTTGTTGCTATTTGTGACAACGAGTTAACCGGAAATTGTGCGAATGATGCGCATTAGCTTGTCCGGAATGGCCCGGCTGCCACTTGATGCTCTGCCATCATTTGGTAGATTTACTTGCAACGTCCACTCGAGCGAAGCAAATAAAAATCTCGGTAAGCCCACAAAAGTAGTTGCCATTCAACTTTCTGCGGTTACATTTAGCCGTAAGCAGACGTAAAGTGCCCAATGAATCGCAGTAAGGCTTTGCTGGCTTTAACCAGAAACTTGGATGTAAGTATCTTATGAGTAGTTATAATCAACTGAAGTTGTTGAGTTTGTAACGTACATATACAATATGTATATATGTATATGTATGTACTATATATTATATATTTGTCTATATACCACCTTATTCCAAAGTAACTTTCCTTTCACCACTATTGTCAGCAACTGCGAGTAAACTTTCTGGAATGAAAAACCTGTCTACAACAATTCATCTTCATCCACTCGCAGATCGTTTAATGCTATAGAACATCAGTTTTCTGGAAAACGGTTCTTCTTGATATGATCTCAGTTGAGTATTTTCAATGAATTCATCAAATTATATCAAGTTCTGCACAAGTCAGAACGTGATTTCTTGCCTGGTGGTTCCTTCTTATATTTATTCGAAAATGCTAGCGTATACCGAGAGAGACTTACAATATACCGCTAACCGAGTTTCTAAAAAACTCATATCGAGAAGAACAAGGATTAAAATTCGTTTAATATAACAATTCTTAATGGAAATTCAGGGAACAGAAGTTCAAAAAAGTTAAATAGAAGCTTTTTGGCTCATTAAACCATTAAGGAGCAAACCCAGTGTGACAAGCTAAAATAAGTGATTTTTAGGAGAAACACCAAACGGCGGTTCCGATGAATGAGCAGCTTCTTGGAAAGAAAAGGTCGTGCGAAAAACTTCAGATGGATAGACAGCGGCCGGCTAATGGCTAAACCTACTCAGTTCTTCAAGTTTATCATTTATACTATGTATATATGTATATTAGGTCAAATGAAAAGTCCACAGTCGTGGTGAAATGAGCACCGAAGGCGATGAACGTAGTGGACTTCCAAAAATGGTAGTTATCGACGCAAATCTTAAAAAAGTTGATCAAATAATTTTGGCGCTCCCAAAGTGAAGTTCTACGAGATAGATGGCATTCTAAAGATATCAGCTGAACGTGTACATCATATCATTCACGAATATTTTGGTATGAGAAAGCTCTGTGTAAGGTGGATGCAATCTGAGCTCTCTTTTGACCAAAAATAACTACGAGTTGATGATTCGAAGAAATGTTTGGAGATGTTCCAGGATAATAAAGTTTGCTGCGTCGATAATTGACAATGGATGAAATATGGCTCCATCACTTCATTCCGAAGCCCAATTGACAGTCATCCGAGTGGACTGCACACGATGAACCCGCTCCAAAGCTTGGACAAACTCAAGAGTCGGCTAGCAAGGTTATAGCGTCTGTATTTTGGGATGCGCATAGAATAATTCCTATTGACTTACTTGAGAAAAGAAGGATCATCAACAGCGAACTTTAAATAGCATTATTGAACCGTTTAAAGGACGAAATCTCCGAACAACGGCATTGGGAAGAAATTTTCGTCAAATGAAGAGGTTATTGCCGAAACTGAAACCTATTTTGAAGCATAGAAAAGTTGAAGGGCTGTTAAAAACAATATATCACACTTGAAGGGACCTATGTTATATGGAAAATAAAAACGAATTTCGCCAAAAAAAATGTGTATTGCTTTGGTAGGCTATATGCTATAGTGATCCGATGTCGGCGGTTCTGTCGAATGATCAGTTTCTTGGGGAAAACAACGTGGAAAAAATTTTTTAACTTAAATTGTCATTGGATAACAGATAAATACGAGTATCTCAAAGAGTAAGGGACAAATGCGCAAATTTGCAGACTGACATTGAAATGGACATATCTTTATTGAGTAATCTCTTCACGCTTATCATTTGTACGTCTATTTACAATGTAAGAAAAAGTACACGGGAAATTATAAATAAAACACAAAATAGTCATCAATATTTATTTTATCGCCTTCAAAGTAATCACCACCAGATTTAATACACTTATGCCAAGGATTTGCCAGTCCTCGAAATACTTTTCATAAGCACTTTTTGTAATGGCCTTCAGCTCCTTCTGAGAATTTTGTTTCATCTCTTGGATTGATTGAAAACGGGTTCCACCGAGCGACAATTTCTGGTGATTATAGTGGTTGATCGATGATATTCATTGCGTTTTTGGCTTTAAATTCGGACACAATCGTGTGATGGTGCATTATCCACAATTCCGGTTATTTTCGATGGATGTTCTCACGCAAACGCCTTAATACAGCCAAATAGAGCTCCTTATTGACCGTCTGTCCATCCGCAACAAATTCACGATGCACCAAACCACGAATATACAAAAAAACAATGATCATCACCTTGATTTTTGAGCGGCATTGACTCGTTTTTTCCCCTCCAATCCGATGATTGTTGAATTGTTTGCCTGTCAAACTCAGAAACCCATGTCTCATCCGCAGTTATAATGCTCTCCATGAATGTGGGATCGGAATTAGCATGATTTGATGTGGCCTCTGACGTTTTCTTCTATGTGTAACAAACTTCGTTGTAAACTTTATTTAAACTTTAAATTTCTACTAGAAGATATTGAACGTAACGTCGTTATAGTCAAATATTTGAAATATGTAGTTGTGAGAAAGATGAGTTTAAAGATAAACTGATTAATCTGTAACTCAAAAATTGTCTCAAATATCGATTTAAAAGTTTATTATATTTTTTCTACGAGTATGAGTGTAACCTATTGAAACTTAAGAAAAACGGTTTGTTTTAATTTTACTCTTGGGCCTCTTAGTCAATTTCGTTTGCAACGCACTGAGAATGACAAAGCGAACATTTATGAGGATTTGAAACTAAATCAAGAGCACCTTTTTGCGATTTTGATTTCATCGATGTTTTTTAATCTCATCTGAAAAATTGCGAACAATAATAAATCTGATTGTTTGAAATATTCAACAAAGTCAAAAAAAAGGTTAATTAAAAAGATGTTATAAGTAAGTATATTATTAACTATAACATAATTTATGAATATATTCCATTGTTTTCTGCTTCTGCTATTGAGAGAGGACAACAAAGATGAAAGGTGAAGTAACAAAAAAAAAAATTAATTTCAAACAACGAAATGTTTGCTGTAATTTCGTAACAACTGGCATGTTTTTACGTTTTTGTTGTGTTAAAAAAAGAAACAAGCTAGCATTCATTGACATAACTTTTAATTTAAATTGTACATTTACCAGCATTCGGCGTGGAGTTCCTTACATTTACATATGGGAATTTTTTAAACGAAAAAACAGGGTGTCTCGAAATTCGTATAAATGTAAAAGAGAATTATTATGAAGTTGATGGCCAGTTTATTATGTAATTATACTCTCAACCAGAAGTAACGAGTTGAATCTCTTGCAGAAAGATTAGTGATTTCTTAGTTAACCAATTTCTCTGTATTTAATTTCTTTAATTTTTGGACATGGAAAGCTCGAAATATTTGTGTTTATAACGAGTTCACCATAAATTACAATTAACAAGTTTAATGCTTTATATTTTCTGTTTCATTATATTATCATCAATATATAAACCGAATAATCGACACAGCTTATGTAATAAAATTTTTAATCAAGCCTGAAATTACTACTATTGACCTTATGTACCAAAAATATTAAAATATTTTAATGTTGCCATGACTTGAGACCCTATATGAACCACACTTTTCATTACGTTCTCCTCTATTATGCAAGCACAGCCGATTCACAACAAACGAACAACAATACAACGGCATAACAAACTTTTTCCTTCACTCGTTCGGCAACACAATTCGCAGTTAATTTGAGAAAAATAACCTTATAAATAAATTTTCGGAATCAAAAGCCGCCGGGCATGTGTGCGAGGTAGAAAAAAATCACAAAAAACAATATTCGCGCCTGCTAAGGCCACATAAATATGCAAATACAGACGCACATTTTGCGGGTTATCATGCGGCAAGAGGGGTGGCAGTTCGCAAATGGACGAATCGGCTGTTATATTAATAAAAAATTTAATTTTCGAAATCTTCTAATATGGATATACGTTTGTAATTGCATTAAGCGCCAAACAGGGTTGCCAAATTCGCAGAAAAACATATGCTTATTTCTTACATTTTAAGTGGGAAACCGATGAGAGAGGATGTTTGAGTAGACGAAGGAAATCGTTTCTTTTTCTTTTAAACCACGAACCCTTTTATTTTCAGGAGTTTTCATTGCCTTCATGTCATCTATGAGACGGTTTTTCTCAAAACTAATCTATCTCCGCTATATTTCAATTTTTACTCGAAGTGACAAAAAAAAAAACACAATTTACGCATATCTTAATGCAAGTCTTCATTATAGAAGTCTAAATTCGCTACTTTTAAGCCAATACATGCTTGCCAATCTTGAAACCAATAATCTCTACACTTATTATACAATATATTCGTATGTCTCGGCTGGTCATCAGCGAATGACTTTTCGTGGCTTCAATGGACTCACGAGGCGTACCCGAAAGGAATTTTTCAGTTTCGAGAACAGAAAAATGTCCCAAGAAGGTTAAGCTAGAAGTTACAACTTCAGCATCATTTTAGACGATTCCGTGATTCCATTATAAATTGTAATTTTCTATGGTAAAAATTGCCAGGCAAACTGTTCACGCCGTAAACTTATGGAGGTTAAACTTCATACGAACATAAAATGAGGTTGTACCAATCTAGGAAAAAAAGTTGATTGACTCGTTTTACGCTGTCAGTTTAAATGGATCGGGCAGTCTTAGCCAAAATTAATCAGATGGTATAACGGATAATGACTGCTCACTACGAGAGATGGTTAGGTTAGGTTAACTTAGATGGCTGATCGAAGAAGAAGAGCAGAACTCCTGTGTTTGGACTTATAATTTAGCAAAGCGTTCAGATACGTGTTCTTTTATGTAAAAACCCAGATTCTCTGAGTCTGATAGCCATTTTCGCAGCCATACTTCTTCTGGCGATGTCTACGGGCACTATGTTCAAAATGACCTTAAGTGCTATGGTTGGAGTGGATCTTAGTGCACCACACATGCTGAACGCCCGTTGAACGGTCTTGAGCTTCTTTGTAAGTGTGGTCTTTTCTAGGGCCCTCCACCACATAAAGACTCCATAGAACATAAAGGGCTTGACTATGGTGTCACAGAGCCACAGGACCACTTCGGTGAGAGACCTCCCTTTTGTCAAAGGCTCCTCTACAGCGGTATAAGGAAATTGAATACTTTTCTGCTCTCTCTTTGATACTCGGCCTCCATGAAAGCTTCCTGAGACCTAGGTGTTTCACTGTATCTGCCGGCAGACGGATGTCTCCCAGTTGCGGCAGTGGTGCCACTGGGATCTTATATCCTCCAGTAAATAAGGCCATCTCGGTTTTACTTGAATTGATGGCGAGACGCTATTGCAATGAATTGCGTTGTAAAGAGGATTTGAAGACCTGAGTAATGAATACCATTCAATAGGGTGAATTTCGCCAAGATTTTTATATGGAGCTTGTTCATTTCGAGATGACAACCCTGCTCGCAATCAAAGTTACCTCCTGTGTATAGTAAAAAAAACACAGGTTCTGAGTTTCACAATATATGTATCTAAGAGTGTGCATATGTAAATGTGCGTGAGTGTGTGTGTGGGTGTGTGTAACTCAAAGGAGCAAAATCATATTAAAATCGCAGCAGTAATAAATAAATGAGAAATGACAAACATTGGCGCTGCCAACTGCCACAGCCACTACAACCACTGGCGCTTGCTAATGTTTTTATAGCACGTTACCGTTGCTGATGCTGTTGTTGTTGTTGTTGCAGCTGCTACAGGTGGAATTATTGTCGTTGCATGTTTTGCTCTGTGCTTTTGTGTGGAATTAGATTAGAAAACATCGCTGCCAGCTATACGTTCATTAATTCGCTTGTTTACTGCTATAACAACAACAACAGCAACATCGCAATTGCTCTTCGCAGCAGTTTCGCTGTTCCTTCCGTTTTGACTGAGTTTTCCACCACTCCAACAGCTTTTTTCGCTTCTTCATCCGCACCGCCAAAGTGTCCTTGCATTGCTACCGGTGCATACTCCGTCTTCTTCGCGTTTGTTGCTGTTGTTGCACGGTGTTACTACTGTGCTGAGCCTACATTTTTCACATAGCCAACATGCCACGCAACTGTTTTCCCTGCAAACGAAAGAAAGCAATAAAAAATGCCGTCATTTCCCGCTGCTGCGCCCGCTGTCCTTGCCATTATTCGCCGTGTTCGCTCAATCGAGAATTTGTGTAAGCAAAATGGCCATGCAAGATATGCAATATTTGCTTTTTAATAATAATTGTGCATGCCAACAGTCATAATTGAAAACCAGTACGAGGAGCACAGCTGGAGCGACGAAACGAACAAATACCGTTTGTTTGCTGTTGTGTGGGTGTTGCTTTTATTTCTGTTTGAGTTGTGAAAAATTATTGAAATAAACTGCGAAGCTGCAAATAAAGTGCAATCATAACAAATTAAAATGAAAAGCTGTCGGCAAGAATGGAAATAATAAAACACAATAACTGGAAATGTGGAAATATGGCAAGGACACCTGACACTGGTTGCTTTGGCTATTTTTTTTGTGGCGCTCTTCGGAGAATTATAATCTCAAAAGCAGATCAGTGCGCACACTTCGAGCTGTTGCTTTGGAAAACTAGTTATTCTTAACTGCTTGACATAATTTCTATTAGAACAAAAACAACAATAATGGCATAACTTTGATAGTTAATTGGTTAAGCTTCACTAAACAAATGAAATATAGTTTTAAAATGGAATTTGGTATGAAGGATCACAGCAAGAAGGGAAATCTGTTGTGTAAATATTTTTAAAAGTGGGCGTATACAATTTTTTATTTCATTTCGAGTGTATTCCAATATTTTATACTCTTACAACTTGCAACGATCAAAGAAACGACTGATTCTTTGGGTGCCGGAAAATCCTTGTATCAAAGAATGTTGCGAAAGTAATAAACATCCATTATTCGACGAAATCGTGAATAAAATATATTCAAATCTGGTATCTTTTTGACTTATATTGGATGTACAACAATAGTCGTTGTATTTACCTGCCGACAACGGTCTTACCCCACGGTGCTTGAAAGAACATAGATCAAAACAATGCGTTGGTTAGCACCCCAAATAATACATCCTTTTTGCAAATATTATTTGGTTCCAATTGATCACGTGTAAAGGATACCTTTTCCTCATTGGTCGGGTTCGCGGCCGAACTAAAACAACTGCCGTGCTGCGACTCTACACAGGACAGAATTTTCAACTCTACCTGCCTTTAGGTTTAAACTACAGTCACCATGAATCTCGCCAAACCCAATAAGCAAAGAGGCTACCTAAGGCTAACTGCTCCCCTTGGTACCAGATTTAAGTCTGCGTTCAGACGTTGTAGGTTTTGCTTATACCAGTTGAGCGTCCATCAAATTCAATGACTGGTGACATTTGTCGCTTGAACTTCAAAAGCCTTTTCGTTAGAAGAAATTTCATTCAAAGTGTCAATTCTATCTATAGTCTGCCAGTTCAAGCTGAGAATTATAGCACTACTTCTAATAAGACTATGCTAAAACTTCAAGCCAAGCCAAATAACAAACATTAATCGCCTCTTACGACAGGCCTATCTTACCACGGGTAAATTCTACCCACTGCCCGCTGGGGGAAATTGGAGGCACAATTAATATGACGCAGGCTAATAAAATGCTTCCAGGGTATCATCAAGGTACCTCAAATACAATCGCCAATCATATGGAGCAAAGTCAGCCGGATGTTATATGGAAGCTAAGTGATGAAAATTGGGATAAATCACATATTGTCCCATATACATATGTGGTATAAAGTCACCCAGAAGTTCTAAAATCTTTATATTAGGTATAAAGTAGGTATTGACCCGATTCAACTTATTTTTGACACACAAAGATACCAATGTCAGGAAATGATTATCCCGGAATTTAGGTTGTGTATCTCATACATTGAACAATATTTTCGGTAAAAAGTCATCTATAGGCACACAAGTGAGGGGCTCACATATTTGGCTTCAAGAGCTCGATTTGAACAATTTTTGGCCATAAGGTAACATACTTCACTCCTTGCTTCTTGATTTGTATACTAGAAGGTGAAAGAATCAAATGAAATTGAAAATTGTGTTATACGGGAAGTAGGGATGGGTGTGGCCCGACTTCACTTATTTTCTCTGAAAAATCTTATGTGCCGAATTTGGTTGAAATCGGTAAGCAGGTAGATATGTGGTTTTAATTAAAAGTGGGCGCACTTTATCCACCCCGGTTTCTATTAAGCCCTCTCATACCCTCTCGGGTGTAAAATTTTATGTCTCTGTCGTATTTAGTTATTAATTTATCGCACTTTTAGTAGTTTTTAATAGTACCGATATAGGGGGAGTGCATGTGGTTATGATCCGATTTCATCCAATTTCACGTTTTCGGTAGGGGTTCTTTTACGATTTTTTGAGAGAATTTGGTTATTTTAGCTTGAATGGTTTGGAAGATTTAAAAATTTTGGCTCACATATGGCCTTTGCTATTGAGATCACCTGTGCTAAATTACAGTTTTATATCTTAATTTAGTGATTAATTATGTCACTTTATAGGTTTTCGTTTGTTGGCGTTTACGATCACTTTTTTGCCAAGAAATACTTGTAAGTGTACCAAGTTTCTTAAGATATTGAAATTTTGCTCAAGTTTGCTCAACGAACAGTCACTCGGATTTGAACTCATCTCATCATTTTGATCATTAGTATTAGTATTAGTATAACCCTATATCTAACCCCTTATATCTACCTTGATCATTTGTAGGTGATACAAACAACCGTTAGGTTAACAAAACTTTTATATTCTGTAGCCACATTTTGCAAGAATATAAAAATGTTCACTTCGGTTTCACATACACTATAATACCCTTCACAAATACAAAAGATTTCTTACAAGAACTTTGATCGGTAAGTTTGAATATAGCTGTCATAGTTTAGTGGTCCGATATCGTCCGTTCCGACAAATGAACAGCTTCTGGCTTGAAATTTGCAGTCGACTCTATGTACTTTCAGAAGATGAGGTTTTTTCATGGTTTTTATTCTTACGATCCCAATTAGGTATATACTTTTCCGAAGCTCTCGATTTTAGTCCTTTCCTACTTGCTTATTTTTGAATTTAAAATATTAATATTAATTATTAATGATAATGTAAAAAAAAAATTAATTAAAATTAATAATTAAATTTAATTTAAAATTTTTTTAAGAGCAACAAAACTTTAGTAAATATTTTTTGGTTTGAAAGTTTTCTGTAAAATTTATGCAACTTGGTGCTGTTGAGACCGTGAATTGAATATTGATAGGTAGTTTTTTTCCAATTTTTTGAGGTACGATGAAATTATTATATTTATATCAGGTCTCAGCAAATATTGAAATAATTTTATCATCAACGACTTTTTGAAGAATATACCGGATCAAAAAATTTAAATTAGTTTATAATTACAAATAGGCTTCGCTATGTTACAATGCTATATTACAATGCTTATTCGTTGTAGACCTTTAAGTTTCTGCACTTCGAGGGCTTTACTACCTATCTAAGCTTAAGTCCAGTGCCAAAAACACCATTTTAGTAAAGATAAAAGTTCGAACAATACATAGGCATTACTAAAGTGAGAGTATAATTACTCACATTCATCTAAACGAGGATAATGCCACATCCTAAATTTGAAAAATGAGCCGCAAACAGCAATTACCGAGCTCATATACATTACGTTACATTACAAAGGTTAATTCGATTTTAACCATCATTACAATGCCGCATGCATATCAATGAGGTAATCCTAATCTCCGAGTGCGTGCTAAATATGTGATACATACGCAGATATCGCATTCAACGAGAACAATAACACTAAACATGGGTACGTATGTATGTATGTATATCAACAGCGAGGATTGTGAAGGCGAACTTGCCCACGATTTGTCTGCCGCTTATATTATATCGTATATATATATGTATCGTACAGTTATACAACAGTACATATTTACATAATCGTTTGAACCTATGAAATGTTGATTTCAATATGTGTATGAATATACATATGTACCGGTATGTATGCATCGATTGAGCTCCAAACAATGATTGCGATTGATGCCACCAATTCATTATAACAACCACAACAACACTGAGTGCCGATCAAATTACACACATTAATCTAAGCGGTGGCGGCAGCAATCCAGTATCCACACGCATATCTCGGTTCATCGAAATTTTCAAATTATTTGCTACTTCCTATTTAATGAACAGTAAAGTGGTGAGACCAAACAGTTACGGCCAATGACATATTACATACATATGCATGCAATTATACATATGAATGTGTGTGGATATGTATGTTTATGCTTTTGTTCCTGCATAATACCCTCAAGTGAATCATCAAGCTAGTTAGGGAATTTACCACTTGACAGCTAGTAACCCTATGTGAAAGAGAGCTAGGTAGAAAAGAATTGGTCCAATTATATAGTGACTTTCTATAAGGTTACTTTATTGTATCATAGGACTATACAACTTAAAAGTTAAGATTGAAAGCGTACCAGAAGATTTTCACGTATATTTTTTCCGAATATGCAGACTTTTTAAAAATACCAGTTGTTTAAACGTAAAAATATAGACTGACTATCATGGCTTGTGGTTTTTATTAGTTGTAAAGTGGTGTATTACAAATTTGTAACAGATATCCTGAACAAGAAAATACGTTAACTCAGGCTGCACCGAAGACATAAGGCAATTTCAGTTTGTATGACAACTATATGTTAAAACGATCCGATCTTAACAATTTCCCTTTGATAATGATCTGTGCCAAATTTCGTGAAAATATTTTTTTATATAAAAAACACTCAAAAATGTAATTAAATTTCCCGGCTAAATTGTATTTCAAAAAAATGTATTTCACTAAGAGACTGTCCTTAATTACTGCCCCAAATATGAGAGCCATCTGTTAACCAGTATGTCTACAGCAGATGTTTAAGTCGGTACACCTCAGAAGTGCGATGCGATTTTCACAGTGGATACAAATAGCAAAGAAAGAATTTGTTTCAAACTTTGTATTTCTAAGCAAATTTCATGTAGGGAATCGTTGCGAATTATAACATAGTTTAATGAGTCTTATAGCCTTGACAGACGGCAGCGTTAATCCGGATTAACTGCGCACTTAATCAGATCCAAATTTGTAGGTGACAGACGGCAGCTATGCGAGTTTGAAACTCTCATAAACAGCTCATTGTCCTTTTTATAATATTTTCAATGAAAATTGATAGAAGATAAACATTACGGTTGTTAGCCGACCAATTTTTACCAAACCATTTTTATTACAAAAACATATATACACATTATTTTTAAAACTGCATCATAACATAAAAGTTTTATTGATATTATATTGAGAATTTGATAAACAGCTGTCAGGGTTGCTTGTATTTCATTCACAATAGATGAAAATTGGCCATTTTTAACAATGTTGCCAACGAAAATCTCACAAACTCCCTAAAATTTTGAGAGTTATTTTTGGATTCAGCAACGGAGTTAGCTGTGGTAACTCCTGAATTAATCCCGAAAAATGCAATTAATATGGTTTAACGCTGCCGTCTGTCAATGCTATTACATACAAACAAGTAAATAATCATCGGAGTGGAGGAAAAAAACGAACCGTAACCAAAAAAAAAAAAAAAAAACACGCCAAAGCCGTTCAAAAGTCAAAGTAATGCTCATGGTTTTTTTCGATATTCGTGTTTTGGTGCATCATTAATTTATTCCGGAGGGACAGACGGCCAATAGGGAGTTCTATTTGGCCGTATTGAGGCGATTGGGTGAGAACATTCGAAATTGTGGAAGAACAATTCATGGATTTTACACGATGATAACCACCGTATTCACCAGATTTGACTTTGTGTGATTTTTTCTTGTTCCCCAAACTGAAATCGCCGCTCCGTAGAACCCGTTTTCAGTCGATCGAAGCTGTAAAACAAAATTCGCTGAAGAAACTGAAGACCATCCTAAAAAGTGCTTATGAAAAGTGCTTCGAGGACTGGAAAAATCGTTGGCATATGGTGGGTATTACTTTGAAGGCGACAAAATAAATATTGATTGACGCATATACAAACATACAGGTATGTTTCCTTCTGGGCGTTACATATTTAATGGCATCCTGCTTAGGGTGTAAAAATAATGCCAGTATTGGTGATGTTACATCTTTGAGTATGGGTAATTTACCCATATTCTTCAATTTCATTCGTGCGTACACATATTTGAGACAATTTAGGGTCAATTCCATCACAAACTAGCACTTTGTCCGGTATACATATTACTCTTCTTGATCAGGTTAAGTGTGGATAACGTACTATGGAACTGAACGTTATTATAATTTTATTTTATATGTTAACACGATAGCACTATGCCTAAATAAGCGTTTAGCGTCATTTTATGGAAATTCGAAGCTTAGGGCACTGTGTTAAATTCAGACCATTTTGTATCAAAAAGGCGTCCCTTTGGATTTTTTAATAGATTTTCGTTTTCATTGCTTGACGGGCTTAAAATGGAATATATGAACTAAGTAATTCATTAAACTACTAGTACAAATAATAATTGAGTGGCCAATAATGTTCTATATATTAATTTTATTATACTGCAATACTAATTGCTTGATTATATAAATATGTATGTGTTATGCAACAAGTGGCTTAGTTATTTCTTGATTGTGTATTTGCCAAGCAGACACTTCTATAGCAATATGAATTATTGTTTGTGGGCAATGGGAGCTCTAGAAACATGCAGCAAAGTAGCAAATGTGGCAGCGATATTCAATCGATTACATTGGTAAATAATTATGCATGGAAGAGACCACTTCGTTGTAGCCGGAGCACATACATATTCATTCCGAAAGGGTCACTTTGCTTTATTATGTATAAATGCTTGTATATGGATGCATTTTGGTTATTGAGCAACGTTGGTATAAGCAGGAGTAGGAGTCTACGATTAAGTTTTAGAGAGACTCTGGCTTGGTTGGTTGCACATTCATTTTTCTCATGATTAATTAGCTCTTCAGTTGCAAATTTCGAATTTTGACAAGGAAATTTTCAAAATTTTATTAAAGTGCTATACTCGTGGTGTAATGGGGTATAGTCCTGCTTCTAGGTAAGCAGTCACAGTCTTATGGTTGTACCCAACGAAACGTGGCAAGCGAGACGCATATGCAGACAAAAAAGGAAGAAGCCCAACAAGAGTAATGCTCGAAAATTCTACGAAAAAATGGGGCGACTTACGGAAGAGGTTTAGTGTGGCTTTAGACCTGGAAAATCAACTATCAAACTGATTTCCACCATGCATCAAATCTTGGAAAAGACCAGTGAAAGGAAGATCGACACACACCACCTCTTCGTCGATTTTAAAGCCTCTCGAAAAGAAACTGCTATTTTTGAACTTGGTATCCTCGAAGTACACCACGAAAGCTTCAAGAGAAGGACTATCCGAGTCGTTTGAGAGTTTCTTAAGAAACTAACAGGGATAATTTTCTTCCTATCATAGGCTTTTTAATCGACTTTTTTAATCTATTGCTGGAGAAAATAATAAGAGCTGCAGAGCTAAATAGAGGAGGTACAATGTTCTATAAGAGTTTACAGCTGCTGGCGTACGCCGATAATGTTGATACCGCGCCATTCTGCTTTATCCAGACTGGATAAGAAAGCAAAGCTTATGTGTCAGGTTGTGGACGAGGACATGACATGACTTGGCTCACACGTCACTGTTGACAGTCATAATTTTGAAGTTGTAGAAAGTTTCGTTTACCTTGCAACCAGCATCAACACAATTGAAAAGTAAAGCCCTCTCTCGACGAATAAAAACCAAACTCCATAAGTCGCTCATTATTCTCGTCCTGCTATGTATATGGTGCGGGAGCATGGACAATGACATCTTCTGATGAGTCAACATTGGGAGTGTTCGAGAGAAAGGTTTTGCGGAACAACCGCAATCGATGGAATGACGAGCCGTACAAGATAAACGTCAATCAGCGGCAGAGCTGGCAAGGTCATCTTAACCCTTATGAAGGTAAATACTCCAACTTTAAAGGTTTTCGATTCAGTAACCGCTGGTGGAAGCAGAGAAAGAGAAATACCTCCACTCCGTTGGAAAGACCAGCTGGAGAAGAACCTGGCTGTACTTGGAATGAGTTAGCGAACACGAAGACAACATCCAGAAAATATTTTTGAATACTCATTTCATAAAATTAGCAACCAGTTAATTACTATTAAATAATTTCAATTATTTCTTATCGTAATCGCCTCAAAAATAACCGCCATAAACGATTTGTTGGTAAAAGTTAAAAATTAAATTTTTAATTGAAAATTGCAAATTCCCAAAAAATACAATTTTATATTTTCCGCAAGATCCTAATTGTAAAATTGCAAATTTCACTATATTCACTATTTTTTTCACGAGAATTAAAAGAACAATTCATAAACAGAATAATATGTTGTTTTTGTGTTTGCTGTCTTTTCACGAAAGAGTAAGGAGAAAAATGCGTAAAATTACAACGCACTCACTTTACTCACTTCACCAAAATAAGAAAATACTCACTACCAATTTTCCTTGCCTGCCATTGTCATTTCTCAAATTGCAGCCGGAAAATTGCTCATATCCAATTTTTTTTGAGTTTTCCATTTGAATTTCCAAGCAAAAGTTTCGGTTGCGAGTGTAAGTTTTCAGGCAAAATAATATTTCCATTTCGTGCAGCAGCATTTATTTAAATATTCCCTTATTTTTGCAACTCTGTTATAATAACAAAATGGCTGAGATGGGGAATTTCTGGAAAGTTTCCTTGGAGCAACTGTGAATGAATGCAGTTTACTGAAATAAATGAAATAATTGTGTTGGATATGAAGAAGTTTATTTAAACTTTGAATTAACATAAAAAATAAAATAAATTAAATTAGCCGTGAGATTTAAAAGATTTCGTTAGGCTAAATAAAATCAGTGAGTTGAATTCTCGGTATTTTTATTAGCTCTACTATATTAATGGAAATGAAGTGAATGGGTTGGGAAGTGTCATTTGTATCTTTGGTAGGAAATCAGATTCGCTCAAAAACTTGGAAATCATTTGTTCTCACGAACATTGTTTAAAGCGGCAGAGTTCTACCGAGTTGACAGTCCTTGACTGGAAAAAAAATCTGGGTCCATTCCGTTTTCGAAGACAAAATTTTCGTGTAAACGGGTTTATAGTTAGTATAGTTAGGAAGCAGGCTGTGATATGAAATACGACACGGTCCGCGGATGCCTGTTTTGAAGACCTGTAAAATTTTTGTTTTTTTTTCAGAAAGAATAATAAAGTATACTGAGCAAAATAGAAAATATGTTGAGAGTCCATCAAGTTTAGAAACACAAGGTAGTCGCAATGACCAAATCTGGAGATCCCGTTGGATGGGTTAAAAGTTCGTCCATTTGTCAAATTTAGCCGTGGCGATGGCGGAGGTATGACCTGGTGTTTTGTTACATACCATAACTAATAAACTTGATTTATGAGTCATATATTTACTAGTGTTTTACATTAAGAATATTGCCTTGGATTGACCTTAACAATTACTCACCTGCAGCTCTCCATATTTCGTTAAAAATAATTCCCTTTGTCATTTTAAATTATCGCATAGATAATAAAACAGTGTCAGTATACAGCAATAACAAAATTGTACGATATTACATATACCCTGAAGAAAGAGAGAATCCTGGAAAAACGTTTGTAGTGGAAGGGAGTAGTGCGGTAATCGTTCCTGAATACATCTTTACAGAGAATAAAATAGAATATGCAGTCCACTCATTCGATCCAAACAAACCTCCTAGGACGGACAAAATCATTACAGCAATGCTACAGAATTCACTCTGTCTATCGGTGCCATGGCTAAAGGCGATTTTTAGGGGATGTATGAAGTTCAGCTATGTGTCAGACTCATGGAGAAAGGCTGAGGTAGTTTTCGTACCGAATGTAGATAGAAACAACTCACCCTACTCAAAAGAGTTTAGGCCTATAAGCCTGCTGAAAACGCTAGAGAAAATCTTGGGCGCACATTAGGGCCGAAGTGCCTCCTAGAAGCTTTTCCAAGGTGGAGCATGCATATACGAAGGGCAGAAAGACTGCTCTCCTTATACTGGTATTTTATATCGAAAGGGCTCTTGAATATAGGAAATAGGCTTTTGGAGCATTCCTGGACATTTTTGGAGCGTTCAAAAACGTCTGTACGGAATCTATTCTGAATAGTATCCAGTCAATAGGTATTGATCCTACTATACAACGGTGAATCAGATGCCTCTTGACCTTTGGAAGGATAAGAGCAGAATGGATCGATGCTGGAAATGACCAAGGAGACTTTTAGAGGTACGCCGCAAGATGGAGTGCCATCTCCGCTTCTAAGCACCTAAGATAGTGACATATGCGGACGACATTGGCATTTTAATAACGAGTCTTGGGTTGAACCCGAAGAAAACGGATATATTAGCGTCAAGAGAAAGCACAAAATTCATCTATGGGGGTTCCCTTCAATAAATTTCTCTCCTTGACCGCACCAAGAGCTTTGGGGTAGTCGTGGACAGCAAAATGCTGTACTCGTATAAGCACAACGTGGAAGAAAGAGTGAGAAAAGCTAGTAATGCTTTCTATGCGTGTGGCCAAATGCTCGGCACAAGCTCTAGAGTCAACTTCTACGTAGACAGTCAAGCAGCAATCAAGGCAGTAACCTCGTATCGGATATCCGCGAGAAGAGTCTTGTGAAGCAGGGCAGCCGTGGAAAGTTTTCCCAGAAGCAAGCAACATCAGTTCCACTTGGTGCCAGGCCAAAAATGCATCGAGGCCAATGAAATAGTGGACAAGATTGTCAAGAAAACGTGATAAACATTGGGAAACCCATGCATTGTCTATACGACAATCTCGATAGGAACATGGTAATGAAAATCAAAAAACGATGGAACGAGTCACCTGGGTGCAAAACTGCAAAAGTCATGTGCAAAATGGTAGATCGGAAGTACACAAAATTCCTATTGGCACTCCATAAAAGAGACTGTAGGAACATGATGGTAATACTAACTGGTCACTTTCTGGTGGCGACACATGCCCGCAGAATAGGGCTGATAGATCGAGAAATCTGCAGCAAATGTCTAGAGCAGGGCAACTGCGTAATAACGGAGCATCTCTTGTGTACTTGCACTTGCAAGACTACGCTGTAAGCATCTAGGGTCCCCAAGGTATGGTACACTGGAGGAGGTATCGATAGAAAGCCCACATAGTCTGTTAAAAGCGCAGGGACCCTAAAGGATGACTACTCCTCATGGAACTCCAACTGAACTCCATCTGGTATCGCAAAGGACCAAAACTGGCTTAGCATGGCTTATTGACCTAATATTAAGTTTGACCGATCAAAATCAAGTTCTTGTAAGAATTTTCTTCTATTTGTTAAGGGCTTCGGTGCTTCCGTAGTTAACTTTTTTTCTTGTTTATAATATATTTTGAACATAGAGTCTCATATTTGATTTGACTAAAAGACAGAACATGAAAAAAGACTCGCTGAAGGGTGTAAACACCGCTCCGAGGATTGCAATAACTATTCTAGCTTCTGGGAGCTCTGTATCACACTGACAACTTTATTTAAGTTCTAAATATAAAATAATACTGACAAAAAAATCATCAAAGATCACATATGAATATGTGAAATAAGTTTTAAAATCCACACCGATTTCAAATGTCTAAACCAGAGATAAACGTCAACTTCGTCGTCTGATTGTCTGAATTGAATATGCATACCTCTAATGCAGAAGTTTATATTTTTATGAATATTTACCAAACTGAAGGTGATGCCTTTGAGAGTCAAATGATTTCAATGTTATAGAATTTTTCAGCCATGACAGCTTGAAAGGAAATATGCAAAAGCAAAAATACGCAAATAATATTTTGCGCATAATTACGCCAGCTTGCTGACGAAGATGTTAACAAATCACAAAACAAATTTGAGAAAAAAATTAAAATAAAAAATAAAAATAGGTCAGCAAAGCGTAGTGCTATCACTGGCCTGCTTTTGCACACGAAAGAAAATGAAAAAAAAGAACACAAAATAGATTGAAATTTCTGCGTTGTTAGGTTAACAAAGCAGAAACGTGAACAAAAAAGTCCTGACTCACAGGATTTAATCCTTTCAACTTAGAATTAATTTCAAATGCATAAACACACACACACATGCACTGTGACTTCATGAAACTTGTATGCGTATGCGTGTGTGCTTTTAGGCAGTATGCCAACGGCGGTCATGTTATCAACGTGCAGTCATGTGCAGCCAAGGATAAGGCAACTAAAAAGGATATGCGCACGAGATGTCAAGAAGCATCCACAAACAGGTTTCATTTGTGAAAGCGCTGCCGTCATGCCACAATTGAATTTTTAATGTCCATACACACACAAACACATACAGGCATATACATGTGGCAACTACAAAAGGGAAGAGGATGTGCTCGTATATTGTGGTCAGCAGCATTATGACACACACGCACACATATGCGTGTACTCGGCCACATGTAAATGCGCACAAATGGAGAAAATTGTGGCGGAAAAAATGAAAGGAAATTAAATAAAAAGGATGCGTTGCGTTGCGTTTGAATTTTAAATTATTACAGAAAAGGATTAGGCGGACGTCGGTGCGTGCGACATGCATGTGTGTGTGCGTGCGCTTAAATTGCCTTGTGCTGGCAAATTAAGCAGAAGCATAAACAGCAACAACAATGATTGTTGATTTGCCTTTGGAGATGTTACAATTGTTGACTGCCACATACGCATTCACCTCAGCGGTCAGCTCATCCAGCATGCACGCAAACACACACATACAGACTTATAAGCGTGTTTGTGCGTACGGCAACTTATGAATATGCATAACTCACATATGGTTTGTATGTGTGTGTGCCTGTTCATGAAATATCACATATGCGTGTATTTGCGTCAAAGTGTGTCTGTGTTTGTGTGTTTTCTATAAGCTGCCTACCCCTTGCATGTATGTGTATGTAAATTGACCCTTTTGGCTTACAAATTTCCCGGTAATTTTTTTAAGCTGATTACAGGCCATTAAGCGTTTCCCCCAAGCTCACCGTGCTCGGTCAACCAGTCGCTGCAATCGCGCTCACTCCTTTTTTGCCTCGCCGAAGCATATGCAAAATCACATAAATATTTTGATAAGGGTTGCCATTTGGACTTACCCACAAGCACACATGTTCATATACATATTATATTGAATATTATTGCATGTTGTTATTGTTGTTTTGTTTCACATTAAGTATGGTGGCGTTCACGGCTTTGTTCTTCCAACGACTTGTAGCAAACAGCAATGATGACTTTTCAGTTTTCACCCTTTCGAGATTTTATAATGCTGGCATCACGCCAATTTTTATTTTCTGTATCATTATTTATTGACGTTTAAGTGGCAGCACATAATGTATATTATAAAAAAAAATTGAAACAATAATGTTTTTTTAATTATTTCTAGTTATTATAGAAACAGATATTAGGGAATAATAGTGTGGTTTACGTCCATGAGTATGATCCAAGCTTGAAGTAAGGGAAAACAGTGCTTATTTACTAAAGTCACAAGCTTCAACGGCAGATGACATTTTATACATATTAGTCTTACTCTGAAATGTGCGGTTGGGCTTTTGATGTGCGACTTGGTGTAAGAGAAGACTAAGGAAAACCATCAGTATGCGAGGTATAAGAAGATAGTAGCATTTTACTTTCAGAAATCTGAAATATTTTGATTAAAAATATGAATTTTGGAATATCAGAAGATGTTTCATTTATTCAAGAATAGAAAACTACTACTAAACATTACGGAGTTTTCGTCTCTTGTTACAAAACCTACAGACTTGTCGGTCCACGGGCCGAACAGAATTGGACACCATTAAAAAGACAATACGCCATGTTTTATAATTTTTCCTCAATAAAGGCGAAAACCCAAGCCAGACGACTAACGATGTGATTGTGGTTATCGTCCTGATATTGTTACAGGCAATCACCCGAAACTGATAATTGTGATGTCAAATATGTACCACACACTAGTAAACAATTGTCGAAAATAGCGATAAAATAATGAAAGTTGTCGAGTGCATGACGTTCGCAAGTTTCGAGGAGGATTATGTCAGCGGTGCATCGATAAAATTAATTATTAAATTTTGGCGATGAAGCTTTATCAAGGATCAATGTTCATAGATGGTATGGTTAAACCAGGCGAGGTCGCAGTTCACTTCCAAATGAATTTCGTGTGAGCCAAGTTTTAAGTATCTTTCGAGAACTTCTTCTGCAATGATTTCAATGTTATGATGCGTTTGCAATAACGCCAGTTCGATCAATCTATCTTGAAGCATGTTCATCCTCATCCTCAGCCACATTTTCACGCTGCGAAGTATCGTAAAAGAGCGTTCAGAGCTCGCATTCGTCACAGGAAGTGTGCAGAATATGCGAAGTAAACTATGAATTATGGGGTAGGCCTATACCTCCCATCGCAGTTCCCAATGACGCTGTCAGTGATCAAGTTCACCTTTGTGCTTCAAACATCGCACAACGTTGTCATTATCAAAAAGGCATTTGATCTATCTATCAAGCAATCAATAAGATTTTCCATTTCTTTGGTTTTCAAAGCACATACTTTTTCTGGAAGCAGCAAACTCAGTTGAAATCCATCCAATACTTCTCTAGAAAAGCGCGTCTTCAAATCTTCGCCGATTGTATCCAACAGAGGAATGCTTTCTTTCTTGTCTAAATAAAGGGATCGAAAATGTTGGATTTTTGTCTTCGATTTTTGAAAGTCACACGCAGCGTATCTATCATATTTGATGCCTATTATGATGAAAAACTTGGAGGAAAAACCGCTCAGAATGTATCAAACGAACATATCACAAATGGTGCTGAATGCTGCACCTATTTCAAGTTCTCTATCAATTTATCACTTTCCAGTTACGGATCTGATTAAATTTGGTTGATTTGGAAATTTCCCCCTCTAAATCCGCCACTGGATCTATCATAAGACTGAAATATAATAGAAAAGTACTCTCTCCGAATTTTTGTAATATATCTCACAGACTGTTCGATATTTTCGATAAAAAGTTCGCAATTGTAATTTGGATCCATATATTATTAAATAGTTTTGTTCTGATTTGGACATAAGGTGGCCAACCGTAAACGCACTATTCGGGCAAAGTTTTAGCCCCACACATTCTTTGGTGGTTGATTTCCATACTAGAAACTGAAAGAATCAGATGGAATTTAAAATTGTGTTAAAATTTGGTATATATGGTCGAGTAGATATCGAGATATGGGTTTTCATCGAAATGTGGGCGGTGCCACAGCCATTTTTTTAACATTTATAGCTCACAAGTGACTTGCTACTGTAATCTCGTCGTTCGATTACGCCCATCCACGAACCTGTCTCCACTTTTTTGCTAACTTGTATTCAAGTTTCAGATTACAGCTCATTTTATCATACTGATCATTTATATATACATAACCCTATATCTACTCTATACAAACAACCGTTAGGTGTAGCATCATGCTTCAACAGCACAAAAACAAGAACCAATTTGGTGAAATTGCATTAGTTTCGTGCTCAAAATGTTCTCGCTCATATCTAGTTCCTTTCAGTTCCTGAAGTATATGGCATATGGGCATAAAACATGTCGACAATCCTTACTGTGTAATATTATATTATTTACAATTGCAATTTTTATTGTGAAAAATCTGAAACGCAATTTAGTTTTAATTTATTCTTTACAAATAATGATTTTGATGCTTTTAGATGTCATTGGTGGTTGCTGATGGTTTGGCGTGCACTCGAGCAACTTGTTCGGAGAAACTTTTTATTTAGCGAATTAGCATAACAAATGCACACATTTTGACATTTTAATTCATTGCCGTTATTTTATTTTTATAAAAATATGCAAATATGTATTCATATATGTGTGTACAGAATCACTTAACATCAGCGCAGCGCCGCAAAAGGGGAACAGACCATTTGGTGGTGACTTGCTAGGACTCTCAGTAACATAAATGAGGGGTGAATGTGTTTCTAAAGTTCACCTTGCTTTGGAGGTTATTACCATATTTTGCATATGTCAGGATATTCGGCATTTACGAATGTGCAGGCATGTGCGAGTTTTACCGGCGGCAAAAATGCTGAATGTTAGCTGCTTTGATGGACTGCCGAGTTTGTTGATTATTTTGTGACAGGTTAAATTGCTTAGGGATCATATTCATTTCTACAAATGTTAATTTTTTATACTTATTTACTGCAGTGTTCGTAATGAAATTAATGAGAGGCAGGTTGAGTTTCTCTGACTTTTCATAACTTTCGCCGTATCTAGCTATTCAGCGTGAGGTTTTTAAATTAAATCAATGAAAAATCGATGCAATAATATTTTATAGCAAGCTTTTAATTAACTTTTCCCTGCCTACTAAAAAATAAAAAAAATATATTGGAAAATTTTACTTATAAATTTAATTTTAGTTTCATTTTTTTTAGTCCAGATGTGTACTCTTGTTGACTTAAAGACTGGTTATGGAATTCAATTCAAATTTGAAATATTTTGGATATTATCTGTATAGATAATTTTTTGGATTTCGTTAAACAATTAGTGCAAACTTCTTTCTATGATATTTTTAATGGAATCTTTGAAAATTTTAATTTATATGCCCAGAACAGGCGAACTTACTACCGCCGTAAAGTTTGTATCACGCAGATTTTTCTCAGATTCGATAAAGAATAAGCGTATATATTTATAAATGATCAGCGTGATAAGTTGAGCCAATTTAGATGTGTTCGTATGACTATACATACGCGCACTTGTCCCTCAATTTTTTAGATATCGTTCTGAAATTTCGACGTTTTGTTTTCTAAGAAGCTGCTTATTTATCGGAATCGACAATATTGGACCAAGTTTTTTGAAGGATGCCGTACTAATTGTTGGCCAGCCATGCTTTCAGATTTATTTAAACATTAGTTGCATGTTTTGATTTTATTCTTCAAAATTTATGTCGTCCCACTCAAAGTAAACCCTCTTGGCCCCAATACCCTTGTATCAACGTTTTTTCCAATTCTCGAAACAGTTGTTAAAGTCAATTTCCGGAATAGTCTTCAAAGCGCTTAGCGATTCACGTTTCATGCCTTCAATTGACTTAAAATGGTTTCTCCGGAGCAGCTGTTTGAGTTTGTTGAATAGCCTGAAGTCATACGTTTTCGGTGGTTGTGGAAAGATATAGTTTCGAAGACTCTCGAAGAATCAAGTGCATGCGACGGTTCAATATCGTGGCGTAAAAACCAAGAGTAACACTCAAATAGTATTCCTTGTTGATAGTTTCGATAATCGAAGACAACTGTCGACATAACCTAGAGTTTTGACATGCTTTGACATATTTTTTCGGTTTCGGCTCAACTTTGTGTCGATATTCAGCCGATTGATCGTATGTTTTCAGGTCGTAAGCATAGTTCGAAGACTCATCGCTAGTAATAATACGTAACATGAGTTTCACAAATCTTAACACGGCTCTGTCTTTGTAAAAAAAATTGAGCAATTTCGGAATCAATAGTGCTTTCACTTTTTTAGGCCCAAATAATATTTCAAAATGGCTTTAACGTAACCTTCCGATATTACAAAACACTCGCACGCGGCAGAAAATTATCACAGCAGGCCATTTCCAACATTTTGAACGTTTCGTCACCAGAAATTTGATTTCGCACACAAAATTGAATAGAACTTCTTTGTTGGATAATGTCAGTCATCGTAAAAAATCGCCATATGTCGCTGGCAGTCATACCAACCTAGAACAAAAATATTGCGAAAAATGAATTTTCGTGTGAAATTTAAATTGCAAAGTATTTTGGTTGTAAAACGCGTTCTTGCTCGACTCGTCCCGCTAAAGCTTAATTTTTTTCAAAAAGGGTACGATTGTGTCCGAATTTAAAGCCAAAAACGTAATGAGCGCCATCGATCAACCCCCCGCTTAACCAGATTTGGCTCCGAGTGATTTTTCTTGTTCCCCAAACTGGAATTGCTTTTTCGTGGAACGCGTTTTCAGTCGATCGAAGAGATCAAACGAAATTCGCTGAAGTAGCTGAAGGGTGTTCAATTGAAAGAACAATACTTTAATTACATTTATAAATGTGCGCCGCTGTGGTGAAGTGGTTAGAGACACGCACCTCATCTATCCTAACTTCTTACTCATTAAATATTTTTTTTTTTTGGTTGCAGCTACTATTTTTTAGTATAAGCAAGTTGTTGGAAAAATCGTAGTATAATAATGTCATAAAAAATTAATTCAAAACTATCAGAAATCGTTTTTAGGCGGTTCAAAACTTGTAGATCACGTCGTCTCATCTGCCAAAAAATTTTTAGACTCTTTAATTTGCTGTTAGTAATTATTCTCAATTAGTTTTTGAAATGTGGTCAACTACATTATGATCACTGTATCAGTAGTAATACGGGCACAAATCGAAACTAATAATTGTGTTTGACAATATTCGACTCACTAAGCGATTTCATTATTTTATAGAATGCCATTCGAATTTTGCACAATTCGGCACTTGAGAATTATGTAATATTAACCAGTTAGATACTTATCTGCGATGCGGAAAGAGCAATTGTCTCCGAACCAATATTCAATTGGCTAATTCAACGAGATTAAATTGTAATGGCTAACAACCGAGTGGAATTTTCATAAATTAATTACAGTTATTACAAAATGAAAATGCTAATAAACAATAAAATACTTGCTGGTTAGGCTTACACACACACATATACATATATGTACATAAAATAATTACAAGACAAATATGAATAACAGCAAAGGTAATTTCCTAAGTATCTTATCTGCCGATCTTTGTGATACTTGAATTAATTAATTTCATAATAGGCATTAAATTGTATTTGTTGTGCATTGTTATAGTTGTTGTTGTGGCAAAACTTTGTCGCATTTGTCCATTGAATGGAGCTTGCATTATTTAGAATCAACAAATGTGTAATTAATTTTCATTTGAGCAAATAATTCATGCGAAACGCTCGATAAGCGGGCGCTGAAACCACAAAAGTACCGTAGTGCCGCACACAGCACTCCATGTATGTGTGTGTGTGTGTGTGCTGCTTGTGGCGCAATAACAAAAAATAAATTTATTTGCATGATAATAAATGCATTAATGGAAATGTGTGTTTGTGTGCGTTTCGCTGTAATTAAGCGACATTTAGCGGGCTTCCGCTGCGCCGCTGACGACCCGCAGCGACCGCTTGGCCTCGCACGTAGCTGTAATCATATGCTAACTGTTGCATGCTGACTCTACTGCTGTTGCATTACAATTATTTAGCACAGCGGCGTACGTGCGGCAGATTTGAACTGACACTTCCTAAGCTCTAGCTCTTCTGCTCCCTCTTCCACCAACCCTTTCCGCCATTTGCACTATTTGCCACCATTTGCCCAGCTGGCCGTTTAGCACTTGCAACAGCGCATTTTCGATGCGCTGACAGCTCAGCTTTTAGCTGCAGTTATCTCGCTGCCAGCAGCTGTTGCTTTCACACACACAAACACAAAACATTGCATATGAAATCGCAAATCGCGGTTCGCAGCGAAGTCAAATTATGATGAAAGCGTCTATTTAAAGTTTTGCAATTGCACACATAATTACACTGATGGCGTGTATTTATTAAAAACAACTATTAGAATGCCAAAAGCAAAAAGTTTATTTAAGTAAATCACTTGAAGTTGAGTACAACTCATTATCTTTTGTTAGCATGCCCGCTTATTTCCGCTTATGAGTTCTCGAGCGGCCTAACTTCTCCCTCAACTGACCGCTAACTACTTTCGCATACGCCCTCTTATAGCCCACTTCAGCAATGCTATTATGCCAGCGCTCTCATTCGGCCATAGCCGTGCACTGTGCGCGCATATTTCTTCGGCAAGCTGACGGCCACCGCTGCGTATACGTAATTTACTTTTCTAAAAACGCCAAGAAATAACAAAAAGCGAAAATAGAAAATAGAAAACAGCAAAGCAAAACAGTTATTAATATTGTTTTATAATTTGCGCATGCTGCGTCTATTCACTTAAATGAGCTACAAAATGCAGTTCTAGTCGCTGGCAATTATGGCACTTCTTCAAATTTACTACAAGTACAACAAAAACATAAAACTTTCATCTTTTCCATAAATTGTTTTTGCTGTTTTTCTTCGTTCCTTCCCACCCCACAAATTGCATTGTGTGCTTGTGTGTGGCAGCTGCAGCGCAAATTGTTGCCGGTTGTCTGTTGCTTTGCTGCTTTTGTATGCTGTGGAGCAGCCACATTTAGCCGTCGGCTGTTTTCTTTCATTCTACACAAAAGTTTCGGTGAGTTATTGTCTTTGAGTGGATTCATTGTTTCCACATCTTCGCACACACACACACACACACTTAAAGCTTTGTAATTGCAGCACAGTTATTTTTCTTGCTCGTGGTTGTTGTTTTTGTAATTATATAAATATGTATGTATGTTTGAAAGGGCGCATTAATTTTGAGTACTTTACTATTTATTTAATCTGCGTAGGGAAATAAGAAAGCATAATTTAAACACAAGAGACAAAGGATATTGGGTCACTCTTAAGGCACGTCACTTAAGAAAACGTACAAAGTGAGAAATTTATGTAAAAATTTTGAAAAATGAAACTGATCCGCCATGGCTAGAACACATATCGCCCGATATATGCGGTATATGTAAAGTCGCCCGGAAGTGAGAAAATCTTTGTATTAGGTATAAGAGGGTTAAAGGAAGTATTGACCTCATCCAATCCATTTGTAGCACGCAGTCATACTACTGTCAGCAAACGATTGTCTCTGAATTTTAATTATAAATCTGACACATTAACCAATATTTTCGATCATAAGTCATCTATACATACTGGACTCCACATTTTCGATATTTGGAGCTTGAGCAGTGTGGATTGGACTTGAACAGCTTTTGGTCATATGCTGGCATACTCGAATGGGTTTATTCGTGCAAAGTTTCATCCCGTTATATTAATTTTTTTCTTGATTTGAACTCTCGAAAGTATGGTATTTAAAACTGTGTTGTATGGAAAAGAGTCCGATTTCACCCATTTTCATATTTTAATATAAAAATGTTAAAAGAATACCACGTACCAAATTTGGCTGAAGTCGATCGAGCGGGTTTTAAGGAAAGTGATTTTACCTAAAAGTGGGCGGTGCCATAACCATCGTCCGATTTGACACCGGCCCGTATAAAGTCCTCTCATACCACCTCGGGGGTAAAATTTAACGCCTCTGGCGTATTTAATTCTTGATTTATTGCGTATTTAATAGCTTATGCGAGGAGTGGATTAAACTTATTAGAGGCCGGGACGACTTTTTAAAAAGTTTTTGACCACAGTTGCTTTTTGCTACTGCGATCCTCTGCGCCAAATCAGAGTTTTATATCGCTTAATGACTTTTTTTGGGGACAGTGGTCCCATAACGCCCATTTACGAACTCGTACCTTTTTTTCCAAGAAAAGCGCATACCAACTTTCATAAATATATCTCAAATCTCGTGGTTGTTGTAAATATGTATGTTTGAAAGGGTGCATTAATGGTGTACAGCTGCAGCTTTTACTCATTAAAAAACTTGAAAAATACATTTTGATATAGTTTAAACCATAACTTTGAAACACATCCATATCAGAAATCAATAATATTATTAATAACAAGTAAGGAAGGGCTAAGTTCGGGTGGCACCGAACATTTTATACTCTCGCATGATAAAGTGATAATCGAGATTTCATTATCCGTCATTTACATATTTTTCAAATACCGTATTTTTGTAAAGTTTTATTCCGCTATCATCATTGGTTCCTAATGTATATACATATTATACAGAGAAGGCATCAGATGGAATTCAAAATAGCGCTATATTGGAATAAGGTGTGGTTGTGAACCGATTTCATCCATATTTCGTACGTGTCATCAGGGTGTTAAGAAAATATTATACACCGAATTTCATTGAAATCGGTATAGTAGTTCCTGAGATTTGGTTTTTGGTCCATAAGTGGGCGACGCCACACCCATTTTCAATTTTTAAAAAAAGCCTGGGTGCAGCTTCCTTCTGCAATTTCTTCCGTAAAATTTAGTGTTTCTGACGTTTTTTGTTAGTCGGTTAACGCACTTTTAGTGATTTTCAACATAACCTTTGTATGGGAGGTGGGCGTGGTTATTATCCGATTTCTTCTATTTTTGAACTGTATATGGAAATGCCTGAAGAAAACGACTATATAGAGTTTGGTTGACATAGCGATAGTAGTTTCCGAGATATGTACAAAACTTAGTAGGGGGCGGGGCCACGCCCACTTTTCCAAAAAAATTACGTCCAAATAAGCCCCTCCCTAATGCGATCCTTTGTGCTAAATTTAACTTTAATATCTTTATTTATGGCTTAGTTATGACACTTTATAGGTTTTCGGTTTTCGCCATGTTGTGGGCGTGGCAGTGGACCGATTTTGCCCATCTTCGAACTTAACCTTCTTATGGAGCCAAGAAATACGTGTACCAAGTTTCATCATGATATCTCAATTTTTACTTAAGTTACAGCTTGCATGGACGGACAGACAGACATCCGGATTTCAACTCTACTCGTCATCCTGATCACTTTGGTATATATAACCCTATATCTGACTCTTTTAGTTTTAGGACTTACAAACAACCGTTATGTGAACAAAACTATAATACTCTCTTTAGCAACTTTGTTGCGAGAGTATAAAAATTAACACCCTGAGAAATTTTAGTTTTTTAAACAACTGTTTCTAATTAGCTGTCGCACTTAATTCACCTTCTATATCGTAATGCATTTACTATTTGGGAAAAAATTAAAAGAACTTTAACTTTACTTACTTAACTTTAACTTAACTACGAAACTGAGTGAATTTTGTAAGAGTAATAGAGTAATACGAACAATGCAAGACCTTTAGGAATATAAATAACGGTATATCAAATATGTTTGTCATTATACTCATCAGCCACTTCCAAAAAAGAGAGAGTTTCTAATTAGCTGTCAACAGTTGTATATATAACCCTATATCAATCTTAATATCAGTGCACGAGTGGCTTCAACGTTTTCAAAAGGTTCCATCGAAACTGTGCTTAAATTCATCAAAAATCAGCCGAAATCATCTTTGAAATGAAATTGAACATCTCCAAAACATCGATTTATCGCTTTGTCACCGAACATTTGGGCTAACGAAAGGTGTGTACACGGTTTGTTCCGCACAAATTGACTGACGACCAAAAATTGCTCAGAATCCAACATTCGAAGGACGATTATTTGACCAAAAATTACATGTTAACCGTTAACCACTCCCCGTATTCACCTGATATGGTGTCTGTCTGTCTGTCTGTCCGTCTGTCTATATAGAACTAGTCCCTCGTTTTTATACTTCGCAACAAATAGAGAGTATTATAGTTTTGTTCACATAACGGTTGTTTGTAAGTCCTAAAACTAAAAGAGTCAGATATAGGGTTATATATACCAAAGTGATCAGGGTGACGAGAAGAGTTGAAATCCGGATGTCTGTCCGTCCGTCCGTCCGTCTGTCCGTCCGTCTTTCCGTCCGTCTGTCCGTCCGTCCGTTCGTGCAAGCTGTAACTTGAGTAAAAATTGAGATATCATGATGAAACTTGGTACACGTGTTCCTTGGCTCCATAAGAAGGTTAGGTTCGAAGATGGGCAAAATCGGCCTACTGTCACGCCCACAAAATGCCGAAAACCTATAAAGTGTCATAACTAAGCCATAAATAAAGATATTAAAGTGAAATTTTGCACAGAGGATCGCATTAGGGAGGGGCATATTTGGAAGCAATTTTTTTGGAAAAGTGGGCGTGGCCCCGCCCCCTACAAAGTTTTTTGTACATATCTCGGAAACTACTATAGCTATGTCTACCAAACTCTACAGAGTCGTTTTCTTCAGGCATTTCCATATACAGTTCAAAAATGGAAGAAATCGGATAATAACCAGGCTCACCTCCCATACAAAGGTTATGTTGAAAATCACTAAAAGTGCGTTAACCGACTAACAAAAAACGTCAGAAACACTAAATTTTACGGAAGAAATGGCAGAAGGAAGCTACACCCAGGTTTTTTTTTTAAAGGTTGAAAACTGCCTCGCCCACTTATGGACCAAAAAAATCAGCCGAAATCGATTTCAATGAAATCGGCATATAATATTTTCTTAACACCCTGATGACATGTACGAAATATGGGTGAAATCGGTTCACAACCACGCCTTCTTCCAATATAGCGCTATTTTGAATTCCATCTGATGCCTTCTCTGTATAATATGTATATACATTAGGAACCAATGATGATAGCGGAATAAAACTTTACAAAAATACGGTATTTGAAAAATATGTATATGACGTATAATGAAAACTCGATTATCACTTTACCATGCGAGAGTATAAAATGTTCGGTGGCACCCGAACTTAGCCCTTCCTTACTTGTTAAGATATCGTTTTGAAATTTTGCAAACGTCATTTTCTCTTCAAGAAGCTACTCATTTGTCGGAACTGCCAATATCGGACGACTATAGCATATAGCTGCTATACAAACTGAACGATCGGAATCTAGTGCTGGTATGGAAAACTTTTGCATTTGACAAGATATATTCATGAAATTTGGTATAGATTGTTTTCTAAAGCAACAATGTAATCTTCGAAGAAATTGTTCAGATCGGTTAACTATAGCATATAGCTGCCATACAAACTGAATGATCGGAATCAAATGCTTGCATGGGAAACTTCCTCATTTAACGATATATCTTCACGAAATTTGGTTTGAGTTATTGTTCATAGAAATAATGTAATATCGAAAGAAATTGTTCAGATCGGATTACTATAGCATATATGTAGCTGCCATACAAACTGAACACTTAGTTACTAAAAGAAATGCACCTGTGAAGGGTACATTAGCTTCGGTGCAGCCGAGGTTAACGTTTTTTCTTGTTTTCCTGTATGTTGGTAGTACTGTTAATGACATCACGTCAAAATATTCATTAGTATTTAAGATACGCGTCATTTTGTGAGGCTCTAAAAGTGAATTCCTCGATTTTTGCTATGTCTGAATTTATTAAACAAAGAAGAGCGATAATGTACCTTCCCATACTGCATTGGCTGTTCGTGAACATTTCGCCACATTTTTAACTAATATCGTGCCGCAACCACCAAATTCGCCTGAATTACCTTCTGTAACTTCTGGCTATTCAGCAAATTCACATGACCACTCCGAGCACACCATTTTGACTCAGTTGAGGGTATAAAAGCTGAATCGCAGAAGGCTATGATGGTCATCACGACGGAGGATGACCAAGTGCTATGATGACAGGAAAATTCGTTGGCATAAGTGTATTGCAGCGGGAGATGATTACTTTGAAGGAGATGAAATGGACAAAATTCACCTTTCAATTTGATAACAGTAGTACATATCTTTAACATACATATATCTTCTACAATCTATACATATTTTTCTAAATCCAAAAAAAAAAACACGTTTTTAGGCTGTCACACTAGGTGTGCCCCATAAGAAGCCGCAATAATGATATTTATGCGTCTATAAAAATAGTAAATGTTATATGTAGAATAGATTGTTAATAAAGCCAATTAGCCACGAACTTTTTATTGTTGTTTTACGCAATAAAATTCTATACTTCTAAAATGCTGAAATTGAAAGCTCCGAGTTGTTTTAGTTCGATAAAAATGTGACTCTAAATTATTTCGGAAATTAAATTTTTTTTTTCACATTTATGAAACAGACTCACCCCATATAGTATATATGTACATATACACGAATTATACGCTCGTAGGCGATAACAATTACATTCAATGTTTGCCAAAAATTCAACAATTATACTTTGAATTTATTTTCGAAGTGGAAAGACCCTTAAGAGCACTTTGAAAATGAAGCGCGATGGTGGTGCTGCATCGCTTACGAGGGCAGGTGCGCCACCGTGTTCCCATACCAGCCATATACGAGTATGCATATGCACGGCAGGTGACATTAAATTCAATTTGTCGACAATTTTTATGGCAGCCCTTTGGCCCTTTTCGCTGCGTTTCTGCGCTTTTCAATTTAGTGCGCTTCGGTTAACCTGAGCACTTAAAACTGAATTTAACTGAAATCGCTGGCAAATCTACACACACTCGCACCCACACCAACACCAACAACTGTGTAGTGCAGCCACATTATTAGCCATTAAATTAAATTGAAATACACTTTTATGTGTGGCCCGAAGTGTGTGCCGCGTCGATTGAATTTGTACCCATGAAGCCATTACAAGCTACCACAAATGATTGAACACACACACATCCACACATATGCGCGCGCGTGTTGGCTGGTAGCAGGCGGTGCGCTGAAAAGTATGCAACGCCATAGAATTTTTTGCTTTATGCTGTAGTTTCACCAATGAATATGGATTGTACCGTTACGCGCAGCGTATGAATGAAATGAAAGGAAAACTATTGAGGCGTCGCTGTGCACACACACACATACTACATACATACACACTACCGTTGCAGTTTATGAAACCATTCAGGCATAAGTACACTTTGATAGGTGTGTGTGCGTGTGTGCGTGTGGCCGTGCTGTCTGTCAGACGCGCTGAAGGAGCACACAAAAGAAGGGCTAACGAAGCTGCGGGGCATTAAAATGTGAATGCAAAAAGTGCAAAGCACAACACAAAAGGAAATCGAAGTGAGAATGAGCCGGTGTGGATGTAATAAAATTGCGTGAGAATTTTTCAATTTTCAATTCATCTGCACACGGCTAAAGGATATAATTATCCGTATGTGCGCCTGTGTGCGTAAGCATATTAATAAGCGCTCCATTCAATCGCCAATCTGGCATCGAGTGCCTCCATTCGTTTCGCCACTTCTCGCACTCACACTCGCATAAGCGCCGAGCCGAGCAAATCCTCATACTTTGTAATCATTATCATTTGGATTTACGCTCTGCCGCTTCCGCTTTTGTCGTGAAAATTCTTTAATAACATCAAATGAATCGCATTTTTCTTGCCCCATTTTTCGTTATCTTTTCTGTTGTGTTCTTCTATGGATGTCATTTGGGTTAATGGTGATCCTTTTGCGGAATTCGTCACGTGGGTGGTGTTTGGGTAATTGTCAACATTTTCAAATATTTTTCCCAAAACGGAAATATTTATTTATTTAGCCTTCAAATTCCTTTTATACGTACGCATGTACATATAAGAGTTCTTTTTAGGCTTTGCGTAGACCCAGGTTAGTCATATTTCCAATATTTCTTTAACATATTTTATAATTCAATAATTTCATTCATTTTGGTGGAAGTTGTGGAATATTAGTTTAGAATAATTTTAATAAAAAAGAGAAAATGTTGGGAGGTTTTTCAATCAATAAAAAACATAGCTATCCTGTGCCACTGCTGGGAACTGCAGCATTGAATTAGAAATATTAAGTTAGTAACTTTTATTTATCGAGATAAACCTAAATTATTAAAAAAAAAAAAATGATTTTCATATAGACCAGTTTAGTCCACGTATCTAATCCCAGAAAAAAATTGGGGAAATAAAGTGAATATTTTTATTTGTGGTATAGGCATTTTTTGTAGTATATGTAAATCTCTGCTTCTGAAACTATTTGCCTCTTATAGCATGGCTCTTCCGGACAGTTGGAACTCGCTTCTCCGCCTATACTACTGTGAACAAAAAACAGTAATTTCCCCCAAAAACCCATTCGTCCAAACATTTTTTTCTAGGTTGGTATGACTATCAGTAACATCGGTGCCAAATGTCCCACCAAATTACTATTAGTGTTTAGTATACGCTTACCATTCTGAAGTGAATAGGTGCAATTGGCGGTGTTTATCGGATGAGAATGGACGATTAACAGTCAGCGATTTTGCTGGCATCGTTGGAATATCGGAAGGATCAGTGAAAACGATTTTTAGAGATCATTTGAGTTTAAGAAAAGTGACAGTATTGGTTCCAAACTCCCTAATTTTTTTTAGAGAAATAGCGTTGCGTTAACGTCTGTGAAAAAATGCTTCCCAACTGCCAGGATCTCATGAAACTCATGCTGGCGATGCGTTTTAGATCTATGCTAAGGGCCCGGAAACAGACGATCAAGCGGACGAATATCGCGGAAAAGGTGAGCCGAAGCCGAAAAAAACCACGTCAAAGCAGGTCTTCAATTATCGAGGTGTATTGCTCTCCGAATTCCTTTCGAACGGCCAAACTGCCAACAAGAAATACTATTTGAGTGTTATGCGTCGTTTATCCGTAACTATTCGTAAAAGGAGGCGGGAATTAAAGGCCCGAGAACTCTTGTTTTGCACCACGATAATGCACCGTCGCTTATTGCGTTTATTTTTCGTGAGTTTTTCGCCAAATTTTCAGCCAATATCGTGCCGCAACCACTTTATTCGCCTGATTTAGCTCCGTGTGTCTTCTGGCTATTTAGCAAACTCAAATGGCGCCTCCAGGAAAAACCGGTTTGAGTTAGTTGAAGATATTAAGCGTGAATTGCTACGCTCGTTGAAGGCTATTTCAGAAATTGACTTTAACAACTGTTTCGAGGTTTGGCACAAGTGTATTGGGATGAAGGGACCGACATAGATTTTGAAAAATAAATTAATAATTTTGAAATTATGTACAAAGTCTTACTCTTTTTTGCTCATAGTGTATATAGCGCATGCTATATCACAAGAAATTAGAAAGCATTGGTAAAAATAAGTGGCCGTAGACTCTTGCTTCTTTGTATGGAATTTTTTAAGGTCCAAATATGAAGTATTTTCACAGAGGATGTACTTTTTCCTGGTTAATGCTCGGTATTGGCTTTGATAATTATTTAAATTGCGGATTACATGATTTTTCTTTAAGTTTTTAAATAAATCCATTATTATTAATATTTTTTCATAATTTTTTTTTTTTTATCATTTTTCCGTTGCACCGAAGTTGTAATACCCTTCACATATACAAACGATTTTTTACACGAACTGTGATCTCGCAGTCTTTAACAGCTACTGCTATAGTTACTTGATCTGAACAATTTTTCGGAGGTCGCGTCGTTGTTTGAAGCAATAGTGGTCCGGTTTCGACTGAGCTCTTCATTCTGATCATTTGTACAGTGAAGTCTGTGTATAGTGAACCCCCGGTATAATGAACACCTCGATATAGTGAACGCCTAAAAATTTACATTGAGTACTCTAAATAGTGAACTATGTGTGTGTTTTAAACGCAACGGCAAGCATAAACTGTTAAAAAAAACTTAAACAGAAATAAAGTCGGGTATTCCCTGAAATTGCTCATTTTATGTTTTTTTACTGGAAAAGCTGCTGCTATGTATTTGGTGCCAGTCTTTATTTGTCTCTTATCGGGTGCAAAGCGCTTCTGAGTGAATGTGTACTGTTGTATGTATTTTTAAAAGTGTTTATGTGATAATAAATTAAGTGTTATCATGCCTGTGAGGAAATTCCTTCCATTAAAGCAAAAACTTGAAATTGCTCAAAAACTCGAGAAAGGTGCTAGTGTTTCATCCTTAGCAAAGATTTATGGTGTGGCCAAATCAACAGTTTCGGGAATAAAAAAAAATGCTCGTGGTATTATATCCCACCTGGCAGTCGGAGCATCTAAGCGGAAGACTCTTAGAAAAGGCGAGTATCCCCGCATGGAGAAGATGTTATACAAGTGGTTTATAGCTCAACGAAACAAAAATTGTCCAGTTACTGGGGAAATGCTTAAGAAAAAAGCAATGAAGCTGCACGCTGACTTTAAGGAAAAAGAAGATAGCTTTCATGCCAGCCCCGGTTGGTTATCTGGATTTAAAACTCGCTTTGGAATCCGACTTTTAAAAGTGTGTGGCGAGAAACTTTCATCGGATATCCAGGCAACTGATCCCTTTAAGCATAAACTCAGAAACATTATTTACGAATTGAAGCTTTGCGAGGACCAAGTATATAACGCAGACGAGACCGGCTTGTTTTGGAAAATGCTTCCTGATAGAACGTATGTCAGTCAAACAGAAAAAACAGCTCCGGGAAGAAAAGCGGAAAAGGCCAGAATTACTTTTCTTGCATGTACAAATGCAACTGGTCAGCATAAAGTCAAACCGTTAATAATTGGGCATGCCAAGAAGCCGCGCTCTTTTAAGGCTTATGACATCCCGAAGGACTATCGGAACTCTAAGAATGCATGGATGACTGCCAACATTTTCAGAGAATGGTTTCACCATTGCTTCGTCCCTCAGGTACATTTATAATGCAACTTCTGACATTTTTGCAGAGCATTTTTCGATTTTAATTGATATTAGGTTCATAAGTATTTACTACAGAAAGGATTACCAGCCAAAGCTATCCTTTTGCTTGATAACGCCCCTTGCCATCCTCCAGAAGATGAACTTAAAACTGCTGATGGATCCATATTCGTGATTTATATTCCTCCAAATGTAACGCCTTTAATTCAGCCTATGGATCAAAATGTGATTCGCTTAACTAAGCTGTATTACAAAAAGCATCTCCTGCTTTTAGCTGTAGTAAAGGATGACATCACACAATTTCTAAAACATTTAACTTTAAAGGATGCTATATCAGTTTTAATGCTTGCTTGGAATCAACTGCAGGCAAATGCAATAGTAAAATGTTGGAAGCCTTTATTAGAATGCTTAAATACTACAGAAGCAAATTAAAGCGAGGATGAATACGATGATATTCCTTTGAGCTTACTTCGTCAAAAAATATTGCAGGAAAAATGGAAAGAAGTTCATGATATACAGGGTCTGCAGGGTCTGCAGGGCTGCATGTTGTATTACCGGAGGTAATTTTATTCACCCACTTGACAAGCACCTGTTAATAAAGTTTTTATGTGAACATTATTTGTTTTAGGAAATCTACACTGAACAAGATATTGAGAAGTGGAATTGAATCCAAGTTGACGAAGAAATTGATTTAGATAATTATGCCATGGATACTGAAGAATCTGGTGATGACAGCCAAGGCGAAGGACAGATCGGAAATTTAATAAAAGCTACTAAAGCCATTAAAAGCTTCGATATAGCTATCGCATGGGTTGAAGCTAACACTACTGACTATGCTGGCATACTAGTACTGAAAAGTCTACGCGAAAAAGCGGTCCAAAAGTCAATTTCCAAAATCAAAAAGCAAACATCTATTCGTAAATTCTTTCAATAATATGTATGTATTTTTCAAAAAATTACTTTATAAATATAACCTGTTTTGTTTACATAAACAAACATGAATTTAAAGCTAATGAACCAAGTTAAAAAAAATGTTAACCTTAACATAGTGAACAACCTCGATACTGCGAACGGCCTTGCAGAAATTAGTTCACTATATACAGACACCACTGTATATGTATTTTCATAGGGTTTCCTTTCATTTCAATAATAAAAAATTGAGGAATTACAACATAGTTTAATTAAATTAAAATTGATCCATGCACTTTTTCATTAAAGTTTCCATTTAAAATCTGAAGAAAAAACAACAACGATATTCCTACTTCCTTTATAGAAATAGACATTATAATGATTACCCAATGTTGCTGTGCTTATTTTCAGAATTTATCTCATCCTATATGAATCACTAAAAATATAAATATTTGTATCTTCTTTATTTTATTTATAGCTTTGTTGTTGCTTTATTCCGGCTGCAATGTCAACACATAAGAAAACAAGGCAAGTCAAGCACGTAATTCGACACCTGATTATGCTCCTCTACATCACTTGTCTCTGCTTCTGGGTTAACGAGCAATTTTAGAGCGACCAGCAGCAACGGCCAAATGGGCAGCCATGACAAGGATAATATAAAATTCCGATGTTAAGCAAATATTGTCTTTGAAGCAAGATAAAAAAGACAAAATATTATTATATGCTTTTAAACTGGTAAAGAAAGCACAATATTTCTGCTGGCATTTTGCCTTAGATAGATTGCCATGGCTATCAACAAATTCGTAAAATGACGCTTCGATTGGCTTACATGTACTTATATGTGCGTGTTGTTACATATTCTTCTTTTATAACCTGGACAGCATTCTTTAAATTTGCAAAAAAGTTTGGACTATAAAGAGATTTTAAGCTTCATTTAATCAAAAAATAATAATAGTAAAATCAGGGAAGTTGAAAAAAGTTACAGCTTTTCGAAAATGAGTGAAAATAATGAAGGAATTCGCTATATTTTGCAATTTTTGTATAAAAAAAAGGAAGAATGCCACGCAAGTCACCAACGAAATTTGTGAAGTTTACGGAGACGATACTGTATCAGTTCGTGTAGCACAACAATGGTTCGATGCACCTAACTCTGGTCAACCTATCGTTGAAAAAGTCGATGAAATTAAGAAAAAGATTGACCAGGACCGTGACGTAAGCAGCCATGACATCATTAAGGAACATAACATTCATCATCAAACGGTTTTTAATCATTTAAAAAAGGCTGACTACAAAAAGAAGCTCGATGTTTGGGTACCACAGAACTGCCTGTGAAAAATTCAATAGACCGAATTAACATCTGCGATTCTTTGCTGAAACGAAATAAAATCGAACCATTTCTGAAACGAATGGTAACAAGAGACGAAAAGTGGATCAAGTACGACAATAATGTGTGAAAAAGATCATGGTCCATGCGTGGTGAAGCTTAACAAATGGTCGCAAAGCCAGGATTGATGCCTCGAAAGGTTATGCTGAGTGTTTGGTGGGATTCGAAAGAAATCATCCATTATGAGCTGCTCAAGTCTGGTCGAACGATTGATTCTACATTTTACTGTCAACAACTGATAAGATTGAAGCAAGCAATCGAAAAAAACGGCCAGAATTGATTAACAGAAAGAGCTTTGTCTTCTATCAGGACAACGCTAGACCACACACATTTTTGATGACTCAGCAAAAACTGGAAGAGCTTGGCTGGGAAGTTTTGATGCATCCACTATATAGCCTTGACCTTGCTCCATCGGCCTGCCATTTGTTTCGGTCAATGCAGAACTCCTTTAATGGAGTAAAGTTGGCTTCAAGAGAAGCCTTGTGAAAATTACTTGTCGCAGTTTTTCGCCGAGAAAGCAAAAAAGTTTTACACTGATAGAATAATGACTCTATCGAAAAAATGACAAAAAGTACATATTTGGTTCGTTAAAGTTCATTATAAATATAAAAAAATAAGTTGAAGTTTGACTAGAAATACGAAAAAACTTTTTCGACTACCCACTACATTAGTTATACATAGTCAGGGGATATTTAATAAAAATGTATATATAGAACAAGTTGAATATGAAATATCAGTTCCTGGTATGTCATAATATTAAATGTATTGTAAATTAATATTCTAGACTTAAAGTGAGTGGATTTTGTAAGTATGTATATGAACGCTAAATATTCCTCTTAAGTCGCATACTTGAAGTTTAGGATTTTAAAGTAAAATTTTAAAATGTTTAGCTCAGTGAATCTTTCAATTAACTGTACTTTTGGTTTATATATGTATATGTACTCACAAATCTGATGCTGATTTGATATATTGACCCGAAATATTAATTTTCAATAAACAAAAAAATTTCATTAAATAATCGGTATTTTACTATTTTTCTTCTTATTAATGCATTTTACCATAATCCGGTAAACTACTGTATTTTTCTTTGTTTTCAACTTATTCAGCAATGCATTACAATTCACATTTGTGTTTTGCAAAGCTCCATTGCGCCAGCGTTGCATATTGCTTAATCTGCTTAGAGGCATATGCCGAGGCGTATGAGTAATTAGTGGTTTTTGTGCACTTAAAATTTCCTGGTTCGAGCGAGAAGCTTTGACAGCGAGGCGAGGCATCTGGCCTATCCTGTGGCTGTAAAACAATACTTTTGCACTCAAAGTATCAGCGGACACTGAATTTTCGATGCGCAGCACAGTGGGGCGCTGGGCAAAATTTGGAGCGAAAAAAAGCAAAATTTAGTAAAAAAGTATTTAATGAGCAATGTTTGATTTGTCGTCAACTGTACCAGGTAAGGTCGAAATTTCTTTTATTTAGTTGAAAAATATTGACATAAATCATTATTAAAATGGTTTCAAAGAATTCATCATCATCACAAAAGAAGAACTACAGCTAGCAGAAAGCCAAAATATTTAATCCAAAAATGTCTTACTTTATTATTTATTCTATATACAAACATTTTCTTATCGAATTCCAATAATATAAATGCACTGTGCAAGCATAACGGCAGCGCACAACCACACAGTGGCACCAGAGCACCAATACCGACTGAGGCCACCGGTGCAGCAGTGGCATTGGAAATCAAAAATTCTCATTTGCAGACGTCAAAAAAGAGCTTTGCCCTTGTTTTGGTGAAAACAATGGTGCAATGTGTGCAATGCAGTGCAAATCGGCTTAGAGGCGCCACCAACAGCTGCATTCGCACTAACTCCGTTGATGAAGTCACCTTTGGGGCAAAACACAAAAGCCTAAAATGAACTAAATTGTAAGGCTTGTTGCACTGAGCGTACCGTGTGTACAAGTGTTTATGTGTGTGGGTGTGTGTGGGGGTGTTAGCAAACACATACATAGATCTGTTCAACACTAAATTTCATTATGCTGACTTATGCTAACCCGGGTCTTGTATGTCCATTGTTGCGAATTTTATACCAGTGCCACCCATGAGCTAACTGTAAACTGACACAGGACTACGCTGCGGGCCAAATGCGTTGGTCAGAGTGCAGGTTGGGTTGCAACAGCACCGCAGGTATTGCAAGTATGGCTGGCAGCACAATTTCTACGCAGAAGAAAAATAATTCTGAAATTGAAATTCTCCCATTGGTGCAATGCAGCCAAGCGCAGCCTCAGCCGGTGCCATGGAAAGCAAATTTGCCAGTGAAATAGTCAATGGGAAGAAAGTAGTAAAGTGCATTATCTGCGTAAGTTTCTCCTCTGCTGTTTTGTGTTTTTTCCAGATTTTATATAATGCTATTTGAGGTTTTACCTTCGATAGTATTTGCCTGCTTTGCTGTTGTTTTTGTTGCAATGTAACGGCAAGCAAAGCAATAATTGTGCAAGTATTGCAGCAAATTTTTCCTTATTGCATTTGGACTTTGCAATGAGCTAATTGAAAAACACGAGAGCTCAAAGTTCACAAAGAAATTAAGAATGGCAAACATCTGCATTTGTGGTCCCGGTGTGTGGTCTGTGGGCAGAAGGCAGGTATTGGATATATGTGCATACATATATCACTGCATGTATATATGTATATTCAAGGCAGCAAAACATGCTTTTAATTACAAAAGTTCAGTATTTATATAAAATTCGCAATTATATTGGCATTTGAAGTAATTGCGAGAAGTCAAGTCAGAAAAATATCTTTTTTGTGTGAAAAATTTTAAAGGCATTTTATATATAGTACTTAAGTAACCGGTGATTAATTTGATTTGGCTCCACTTGGAGACTTCCGGTCCTTCTCCACCTGGTCTTTCCAACGGAGTGGTGGTCTTCCTCTTCCTCTGCTTCCCCCGGCAGGTACTCTTAGAGCTGAAGTGTTTTTATCCATTCGCACGACATGATCCAACTAGCATAGCCGCTGTATCTCAATTCGCGGAACTATGTCAATGTCGACGTATATCTCGTACAGCTCATCGTTCCATCGTCTGCGGTAATCAACATTTTCAATGCGCAAAGGACCAAACATCTTCCGCAGAAACTTTCTCTTGAAAACTCGTAACTCCGACTCATCAGATGTTGTCATCGTCCATGCCTCTGCACCATATAGCAGGACGGGGATAATGAGTGATTCGTAGAGCTTGGTCTTTGTTCGTCGGGAGAGGACTTTACCTCTCAATTGCCTACTCAGTCCGAAGAAGCACCTGTTGGCAAGAATTAGTCTGCGTTAGATTTCGATGCTGACGTTGTTGTTGGTGCTAATGCTGGTTCCAAGATAGATGAAATTATTTACGACTTCGAAGTTATGACTTTAAGAGTAACATGTGGGAGAAGTCGCTTATGCGACGACTGCTTGTTTCATGACAATTCTTTCGCCGCATTGTTGTTCTGTAGACTGGTAATTTTTATTCATATTCCTCCGTGGTCGGACAACGGAACGTTTGCTACATCGTCATCAATTGTGGAATCGGGTTCACCATCTCCAGCTGTTATGCTTTCCCTGCCATTCAGCAGGCTAGGGAAATGCTTCCTTCATAATTTCAGTATTCTCTGGTCAAAAGTCACTAGACCATCCCTGGGGTTCTACAAGAGTATGTTACCTTTTACGAGTCTCCGCATCTTTTCATAAAATTTTCCAGCATTACCCCTTATCAAGCTCTTCGTACTCACGCATATCGGCCCCTCTCCTTTTTTGTCTGCAAATGCGTCTCGCTTCCCGCTTCAACTCTCGGTATCTATCCCATCCCGCACGTTTTGTGGTCGATCGTAACGTTGCGAGGTAGGCAGTCTGTTTTCTTTCCACTGCGACACTGCACTCCTTGTCGTACCAGCTCTTCTTTTTCAAAAGAAAAATCCAAAGTCAATGTTTTCGTTTGCAGCTGTTCGTAAGCAACTTGAAAAGTCCCACAGGAAGGTTTCAGAAATGTGGATCTCGCGCGAGCTCACGACAAAAGTGTATACCGTGACACAAATCGATTGAACGAACTTAAAATTTTAGGAATTGGATTTCGAATTGATTACGAATTTTCCTTATTTTCAGATTTTGAGAAAAATCTCGTGAAAAAATTAGCGCCAACGAAGGTGTAAACGGCGAGACTGAAGCCTAATTTGAATCAAAATACAAATCGAATTTCAAAAATTTTAGCCAAAAAGTTGGAAGACGTAGGCTGCCATAATTCGCGGATCGTCTTAACTATTATAACTATGATAAAAATTAAATTCTATTTTGTCTAAAAATCTTAAAATTTCTTGAGCTTTTTAGCCAGCTTGCTCCTTGCTTATTTTAATTGAAATACGATTAATGACCACGAAATAAAAAACATGTACAAGTTAATTTCAAAAATAATGAAAATCAAATTTGAAAGACAAAGCAAAGCACATTTAAAGAGACAACACAATTCACGCAACAAAATTGATGAGCGAAGGTAATCAGGACTCACCGAGGCACTCAAACAGTGGCAGACAATTCCAGAAGTACACATTTGCATAAGAAGTCATAAAGAAAACTTAAAGCAAAGCGCTGCCGGGAGAGTTGTGAAGTAGATTCAATTTATCTCGATTTCCAAAGTGTGTTTCCCTTGTTTTTAATGGAAAAGTTTATTCGAATCGCAGCAGTTGCAAATGTAATTTTCATTAGCATTTGTTGCAGCTATTTGAATGCTAAATTAGCGGTCTAGTGTTGGTGCGGTGTGAAAGGGGAAGTTTGACGTGACGTGACGAGCCATTGCAGAGCATGCAATTGCTGCGCCGCATTCACCACCTGTCGGTGATTAAGCAAGCGGAGCGAAAGTTTTTTCCTTCTAATGACACTAAGAAGCCACTCGGGATGGACCCACGCTCACTCGACGAAGCGGGCGTGCAGCGCGCCAAAGTCAATTGCTGAGCAAATTAAGCAAATATTTTCGCTTTTCAGCAGCGCTAAAACGATTTTATGCTTTCATTAATTCTTTTCACATTGGTTTTGTCCAGAGTGAGCGCTGGCGCCAGCGCGTTCAGCTCAAATGCAAGGGTTCTCGTCTTCTTTGATTTGTGTAAATACATTTTACAGCGCTAAAAACGTAAATTAAATCTGTGCTCTCTCACACCCTCCCGCTAATCGTGCGCTAAAATTAACTTTAAAGCAAACTTAATTAATTTCTTTTGCTGCTGCTGGAAAAACTGTGTGGCTGCACATCCCCTTTGCTAGCGACTCACTATTTATTATGACAGCATTAAATTAATTAACCGAGGTAATTACTTACAAGCGCTCTTCTAGGCGGCAAATGAGTGAGTGGCCACTCGAGCGGCGGCCGCACAAAAGATAACGGCAAGTATTTGTCATTTAATCGCGTCCAAAGTTGTTGGAACTACATAAAAAAAAAAAAAGACATACTAGTGTGGTGAACCTACTAAGCAAGATTTGTAGAACTACTCATGCATTGTAAATGTATTGCACTGGACGTTGCAATTTCCAACTCCACTGGTGCACTCAGTGGCCTTTCGCATTAACGCAGAGGGTTGGCCATCTTCCGGTGGTCCATGTTCGTAGCGCCACTAAGATTTGTTATTCTTCTTGTGAGCTTTTAATTAAAAACTTTAAAGCAAATGTCTCGCTACTCACCATAATTTATACTCAGCGATTCTTCATTTAATTTTTCTATTTCAAAAGACATTTATTCTTTCTGTGCAAGTCCGCAGCGGTGTATCTAGGTAGGTTGGTAACGCTTTTAGGCCGCTTTCGTGTGTGTGTTATACAAGTATGCTCTAGTGTGAAAGTAATTTTTTAGAAATTACAGAATATTTCAATTAAATGGTTTAACTTAGATATACGTTGAGAGAAGCGGTTGGGTGCGAAAACTTAAATGTATGAAAAATATGTGTCTAAAATTGTTAGAAGAACTGAAAAAAATAACCGAAGTGATACGTATGAGGAGAGATCTAGGTTTTTTCAACGCAATTCCATCTAAATCTATAAAATAAAATAATATAATATTAAGTAAGAGCTATTAGCCAGAGCTGATGATAATCGGATTTCAGCGGTTTTTGACATCAACTTATGGCTGCACGAATGAAGTAGGGAAGAGGAAAATGGAGGAATCTTTATAAGAAATGTATATAAGGGAAGTGAGAAAACCACAGACATATATCCACCTAAGTAACATAAAATTATTAAAGGAGGAGTAGTTAATCGGTGGTAACAAAACAGTGAACTTTTAGATGTCTGATGGTATGTATGAATGTTCTGCGTAAGATTTATAATCATTTGTTTATTGGCAACGATGAATACCGCAGTCGATAGAACGATGAGCTATTTGAGATATACGAAGGCATTGACATAATTCAGCGAATTAAGAGACAGCGTCTACTCTGGCTAGGTCATATCGTCCGATTAGATGAAAATACTCCAGATCTGAGAATTCGACGCAGTGCTCCCCTGGAGAAGGAAGGAAGACCTCCACCAAACCAAAAAGTGTTGAGCCGATCCATAAGAGATCATGAAAACGCTGTTTCTTTAACTTTTTCTATGTTATCGTCATTAAAAGAGGTAAATGGATCACACGTTTGAGAGAAGTTTTCGATTTTTTTCGACTTTCGCTGAAAGCTTCGTATCACTCAAATGTATGTATTCGTGGTAAAGTAGAGCTGCAGCTGATACTTTTCTAGCGATTCAGTGGTACAATTTCATTGAAAACACAAGTAAGGAAGGGCTAAGTTCGGGTGTCACCGAACATTTTATACTCTCGCATGGTAAAGTGATAATCGAGATTTCATAATACGTCATTTACATATTTTTCAAATACCGTATTTTTGTAAAGTTTTATTCCGCTATCATCATTGGTTCCTAATGTTTATACTCGTATTATACAGAGAAGGCATCAGATGGAATTCAAAATAGCTTTATATTAGAAGAAGGCGTGGTTGCGAACCGATTTCACCCATATTTCGTACATGTCATCAGGGTGTTAAGAAAATATTATATACCGAATTTCATTGAAATCGGTCTAGTAGCTCCTGAGATATGGTTCTTGGTCCATAAGTGGGCGGCGCCACGCCCATTTTCAATTTTTAAAAAAAGCCTGGGTGCAGCTTCCTTCTGCCACTTCTTCCGTAAAATTTAGTGTTTCTGACGTTTTTTGTTAGTCGGTTATCGCACTTTTAGTGATTTTGAACATAACCTTTGTATGGGAGGTGGGCGTGGTTATTATCCGATTTCTTCCATTTTTGAACTGTACATGGAAATGCCTGAAGGAAACGACTCTGTAGACTTTGGTTGACATAGCTATAGTAGTTTCCGAGATATGTACAAAAAACTTAGTAGGGGGCGGGGCCACGCCCACTTTTCCAAAACAATTGCGTCCAAATATGCCCCTCCCTAATGCGATCCTTTGTGCCAAATTTCACTTTAATATCTTTATTTATGGCTTAGTTATGACACTTTATAGGTTTTCGGTTTCCGCCATTTTGTGGGCGTGTCAGTGGGCCGATTTTGCCCATCTTCGAACTTAACCTTCTTATGGAGCCAAGGAATACGTGTACCAAGTTTCATCATGATATCTCAATTTTTACTCAAGTTACAGCTTGCACGGACGGATGGACAGACGGACAGACAGACATCCGGATTTCAACTCTACTCGTCGCCCTGATCACTTTGGTATATATAACCCTATATCTGACTCTTTTAGTTTTAGGACTTACAAACAACCGTTATGTGAACAAAACTATAATACTCTCGTTAGCAACACTGTTGCGAGAGTATAATAAGGCAAACTACACTTTGATGATAAGAAACACCAAAAGGCTTACCTTCTCCGTTGTAAAAAAAAAGGAATAATAAATGATCCAGTTCGACTCAAATGGGAACAGATGGTATAACCTGTTTGTTATTTTTCCAATCACGAAGAAGTAGGTTGCAGAAGTTCTAATTAAAACTTATGAGAGGATTCTTGCAGGGATTTGTCTAAAATTTCAACACTTTGTTTCTCTACCGATAAAAGGAATTTTGAAGAAAAAGTTAAGTTAAAATTATATCATTGAAATGTTGATGGGCTTCAAAATCCTGCAAATATAGTTTTATATTAAAAATTAACTTTTTCTGGAACCTTCAGAATGGCTTATAAATAACAATTATAAGAATATAAAATCTCTATATGTACATGTTATGTAATTAAGCTTCTGTTAACTAATAGATTCCAACTATCAATCTACACTATTCTCAAAACAATGTTCAATTTTATATTTGTAAAGGCCAACATTTTTATATGACAATAAATCATCGTTTCATTAGCTCCAACCATTCCTACTGGGCACTTACATATGAGTTCATCGAAACGCTCTACAAGTGAAAGCGATAAGGCTGACTGCCAAGCTAAATTATGTTACTGCTGTTCGTGCAACAGTTTTCCATAGCGCGTCACCCGCACAGACCATGTGATTTCCACAAATGGCAAAGAGCAAAAACACCACGCGCTCTCACATGGCCCAGCTGTGCTCCGATTTGCTAGCGACTCTCAGTTAGTCGCTTCGTACACTGTGGTGAGTTCGCTGCAAGGAAGCTGATGTGTGTTCGTATGGCCTAATAAATATGAGTTGCATATATTTTGCTAAGGAACCGTTGTCACTAATCTGTATTACTAATTTTAACAAATTTGAATCATTTTGTTTTTCGATTCAGAAAATGCAATGTACCAAATTAAAGAGGAATTACGAAATTTTTTCGACCCGACGACGCTTGTTGTCTTAAGCTTATAATTAAAATATACTTCTAAAATGGTTTCGATGACAACTTTTGTTAGATAAGTCATTGTTAATCATCATACATTTAGTTGAAAACTCCCTTCATAAATCCATTTGCAGTGTCACTGTCTCAGTCAGTTTTTTTATTTTTTTTAATTTTTCTACATAACCTATAAGCTTTGGAGCTCAGAAAATTGTTTTGCAAATCTACGAAATTCCGTCCAAGGTACTTTGAAGTCAAGCAAGTGTGCTTCTTCTCCCTCGGCGCTACAAACATGCTTTGGGTCGGGAGAACACGTCAAACAAGTGTTAGGTCTCTACCATTCATTTTGAAAGTTTTTATTAAGTAGACACATTTTTAAAAAAATATAACAGTTTTAAATACATTGCATGCTCGGTGAAACAAATCTAGAATTTTCGGTCAACAACATCTTTTAATAGATTACAACTTTACCTAGGTTAATCTGGTAGGCCACATGTAGACCAGTGGGGTCCTTTGAGATACCAGATGGAGTTTATTTGCTGGGTCCAAGAGTTGTCGTCATACTTAGGATGCCTGCGCTTGACGTGAATTTTAACAGACTCTGAGGCCTCACTATCGATACCTTCTCCAGTGTATCATACCGTAGGGTCCCCAGATGCTTACAGCGTAGTCTTTCCAACTTTGCCACCTTTCTCAGGTTTTTCTTGAGAAAATTATTTCTTTCAGTGCTTTTGCCATAAGATTCCAACTTCGGAGAAAAGTGCGCAACCGCTGAGAATTTTCCATAGCGAAGAAACATACAAAATATTTGGTAAAACCCAACAGCACACCGCCCTCCGGGAGACACATTTCAGCAAAAGTTTACGCTCGCCAACTTAAATGAGGTGAGTTTATATACACCACGAGAGAGCCGAATGTCAGAGTAAAATATAACAATAATATGCCAGCGAATACAAAGGTAAATACGAATGTGTTGTCGCTGGATTGGTGAGCGAGCACACAGTGGAAAAAGTAACAGCTGCAGCATTTAGTTCGAATACTGAAGGCGCTGCAGGATTCATGCGGGTTTCATATTGTCAACCGAATATCGCATTTATTTTGTGAATAAATATTCTTAATAATTAAATTGCTTGACAGACGGACACGTTGAAAGTAGCGAAAACAATTTGATGGAAATTAAAGGTGAAGTGTTTTGTGAGCAAAGTGAAAATCTAACAAAAAGCTATCAAGTGATAGCAACAACTACGCGCAGGAAACCAAAAAGTGCAACAACAACAACAAGAAATAATGGCAAACGTATGGTCACAGAAAGCGTCGTGAACAAGTGAGCTCAGTACAAAAACACGCAGAGCGTGAAGTGAGTAGACGCCGAGTACGAACGGGAGAGTTTCAGTGAGTGTATTTTCAGTGCACAAACACACATGCACATACACACACACACAAGTGCACGCGTACATCAGCAGGTTTAGCGAGGTGTAAGTCCACTGGCGGCCGGGTGTGCGTGTGAGTGAGCTTGTGCACCGCCACAAGCAGCATCAGGCGACGAAGCGTTGACTTTCGCGTTACAAACGTGCATGCAAAGCACAGGCTAAATCTAAAAAGTGTAGAAAAATAAACGAAAATTCACAAACCAATGCATAGGTGTAAAAAAACGTGCGTGTATTTGTGCGGTGTTAGCGTGTTGCGAAGTAATTAACACACGCTACTGCCGAGTGATTTCTGACTTGCCTATGATGCGGCAAGCAAAATATTAGGTTGATTAGCTGCCAGCGCGCAACAACAAAACAAAAGCACCTGTGCACCAGGCAGGCAATTCGCCACGAAAGCAAAAAAGCAAGCAAACCGAGCAAGCAACCACCTCAAACACACACACACACACACCCAAACCCATCTAACCCACCGGGACAAGCGACAAACGTGTCAGGTGAGGTGAAAATTGAACTTTGCCACAGCAGTGGCGCAACAAGAGCGCGGCCAGCGCTTGCTGTGTACGTGTTGCATATACTGCTGCACGTTTGGATGTGTGTGCGTGTGTGCGCGTATGTGTGCAAAGATCCTGTTGCTTGATTGTCAACGTGCATTGGCAGTGAAAATGCCTCAATAGGCATTCGAGGGCGACTCATTGGCATGCCCCAGCGTAAGCGCCGCTTAATGACTACGCGGCCACAAAAGTTCATTTGCACCGTTACGCCCCTGCCGCAGCAAATGAGGTGCGTGTACTGAATTAATTTAATTGTAGCCTGCAATAAATGTAAAAGTATGCATGGCATATTGCTTCAAGGATAAGTTCTACTTGCGTCCTCCTCCGCGCCCGCACCCGCACCCGCTCGTGTCTTTTTTTTCGTGTCTGTGTGTGTGCATGTGTATGTGCAATAAGTAGGTGAAAGCGAAAAATTGTATTCGTCAAATAATTACGTAGCATATGACGGCAGCTATTTTTCTATTTCTCTACTTTTCATGTTTTTTTTGCTGTCGCACAAGCTGACAGTTTCAACACGTTACCTGCGCGCACAATAGTTCCACTTACCCACACACAGTTACCTAGACAAGTACAATTGTATGTATGTGCATACGAACATTTTTAACTAAGCATATGTAACGACGACGCCGAACAACTCAAGCGACCACTCAATCATCCAGCCCACCTAGCAAAGTGCGAAGAGACTTGTGAAACTGTCGCGCCCAGTCAAGCAGCCAAGCAGTCAAGCAGTCAAACACCGACCCAAAGCATTTCGTCATAATTGCTGTCGCCCTGTAGAGTAGCAGTGCCGCCTGTCGGCCCGTCAAACCTACCGACCGCCCCACTGACCGCCTCACCAGCTGGTTTAGGGCACGACTCGTCAGTCGTCGGCCGCCGTGCGACACCGTCTGTCGCCGCTAATACTTGCAAGTATAAAAGTCAGCAACAACGGTGACATAAAGCAGTGCGAAACCCACCACAAACACGCCAGCTGAGCGGCAGCCGAGCAAGCTGTAGCAGCAGCAGTGGATTTAACGCTGACGCTTAGCATTCATAGGAAGCCCTAGAAAGGCAACTCACACACGTGTTGTGTGCTTTGTATTTCTCGCCTTCGCCTTTCCATTGAAAGGACTCTCGCCGTGGCCACACATACTCAACGCGTACACGTTGGCAGCACAGGCAGGTAAGTGCGCTTAATTTGCTTGTGAAATTAGTAAGTCTAAAAATTCTCAACTAATCTGCTCTGTCACTCTACAATCCACTTACTATTTGGCGTAGCATTTTCTCTCTTCAAATGTTCTATTTTGCGTAGTACTTCTTAGTCTCTTAAAACTCTAATGAACTATGTTAATCTCTATACTGAAACTAATTTTTGTACCATGTCGTCTTAACTATTTGTAACTACTGTGTACCTTACTTAGTCTCTAAACATCCCACTACCAAAAACTCTAACTGAACTCTAGAGTTTTTGGTCGCTGTCTTTTTATTGGAAAAACTCTTCAACAACTCTTCTTTACGCACTTATTTATGCACCTACATTTGACTCGTATGCACGAACACACATTGACATATCCGTTCTCTGTAGTCTCGTGTATTACCAATTCTATTTACACTTTCGATTCATTTCCGTTTCCGAGTGTTTCGTTTCCGTTGCGAGTGTCGACCCTTATCAACAATCGAACAGCACAGCGGGCAATAAATAGCCAAGCAGCCAAGCGGCCAAGTGAGCAGCTCGCCCACAAAGGTAGCAGCGCGCAGCGAAAAGCCCAGACGGACGACACATTTAAGCGGCTCAGCCGAAAAGCCAAAGCTACCGGATATCATGTCCTTGCCTATTGACTGGCAAGTGGTCTCAACTTAACTCATTCGTTGACTTTTCGCTCAGTCGGCGGCATGAGACGCACTCAAAGCCAAAGCATAAATGATGAATTTCAACAGAAAACTTACGAAAGTCACAATAAAGTGGTCTGCTGTACGCTCTTCGTGAGAATGACAGTCGTTTTAACTTGTCAAACTGTTGCAGAAATTTCGGCGCAGCCTTGAAGTATGCAATGCGTGTGGTGAAGGAAATCAAACTTGTTAATCGCAGTCCTGCAGGCGTCTAGATTTAGTATGGAAATCGGCAGCAAAATAAAACAGTGCGAGCACAGTGAGGAACAGTAACATTAAAGGATGAGCGTAAAGTGGATATAGCCAATATAATTTCGAAGAATCGGTGCTTTAATACATATATTTGTTAAACCTGCTTTCAAAATAATTGATTGTAATTTTTATTGTATATTTTTCTAAAATAAATATACGCTAAACTTTCTAGTTCTTAGTTGTTTTTATTTTCAGGAGATATAGAAAATTTTAATTGAAAAGTCCTTCGCATAGATGGCGCTACTAGAATTAGATCCATATCAATTTTAGCTAGCACTAACCTTCAAAAGGCATGTGTATATGTAAATAAGCTGTCGGATCATTAGTTTGTAAATCATATCATTTTGAGTCAAGAAAATTTTGTTATTATGAAAAAAGTGGATAAAAAGGAATTTCGTGTATTGATGAAATATTGCCTTTTGAAGGGAAAATACAGTTGAAGAAAAAACTTGGCTTGATGACGAGTTTCCAGACATTGCCCCAGGAAAATCATCCATCAATGATTGGTGTGCTTAGCTTAGACGTGGTTAAATGAGCCATGAAGACAGTGAACGCGATGGACGTACAAAAGATGTGGTTCCCGACCAAAATCACACAAAAGTCCACAAAATAATTTTGGATGACTGTAAAGTGAAGTGCACTGCAGACACAGGCAGGTCTGCATCATATCATTCACAAATATTTGCGTATGATAAAGCTCTGTGCAAAGTGAGGACTGAAAGGGCTCACTTTTGACTAAACTCAACGACGAGTTGACGATTCGAAGCAGTGTTTGGAGTTGTTCAAGCATTATAAACCCTAGTTTTTAAGTCGATATGTGACAATGGATGAAACATGACTCTATTATTTCATTCCTAAGTCCAATCGACAGTTACACGTTGAATCCGTTCCAAAGCTTGGAAAAACGCAAGAGTCGGCTGACAAGGTTATGAGGTCTGTAGTTTTTGATGCGCATGGAATAATTGAAATTGTCTTGGAAAAGGAAGTACCATCAATAGCGACTACTAAATAGCATTATTGGACCGAATTCTCGAGATCTGGCCCGAGTGACTATTTTTTGTTCTCCGATAACAAAAGAATGCACGCTGGGAAGACAGTTTCGTGGAATAAAGAGGTGATCGCTGAAACTGAGTCTATTTTTAAGCAGAGAACAAATCGTACTCAAAAATGGCATAGAAAGTTGAAGGATTCCTTAAAGGGAATCAAAAAAATAAGAAGCCATATGTATCAAAAGTAAACTGACTTGATTCGAAACTACGAAAAAAGTAAAAACGTAATTTCAATGTTATGAAAGGTATAAAAATGAGGCACCAGGGTTTCCGTATATAAAAAGTAAATCTCCCAACACTTTTCTATTCTAAAGAAAGGGAAATGATTAAATCTCTTTCTACTAAAAACAACCCAAATTTGAATACATTGATTAACTAAAATGTAGCATAAATTGCTGGAAAAGTTGGAGAGCCCCATGAAATATTTATAGATATTTACGAGAGCGTCTTATGATCTTTCAAGTATGCCGTTCGTATGTATAAGAAAAGTGACCTAACAATACAAAAGCTAAAATTTCGCATAGTACCAACTTGTAGACAACAAATTTTGGCACAGAAGCCTCACATGACATTACTTGATCCTTCAATTTTGGCGGCAGATTTGAGAAAAATCTCTATTCGAGTTATTCGTCCAAGAAGAATAAAAATGATGACTTATATTTTAAGCGCAAGTGCCACAATATTTCTGGTATGACATTCCTAGCCCACAAAACAATGGCTTATCACATTTGTTGAAATCTGCCCTCGCGCGCCATTTTTCACTTTCAAACATATGTTTTCCAACCCATTGTACAAGTGTTCGCCGAGTTTAACAACATTTGCACTGTCGAACACACACAAATCGACACAAAAACTGTTACACATATCCAGCCGAGCGGATCTATGTAATACTTTTGGATATTCACAGTTATTTATTCACCACCATACCCAAAAAAGGGATTTTCCCACCACAAAATCCGGCCAAATTTTTATTATTTCTTTCGGGGTTTTTCACACTTTTTGCTTCTTTCCCTTCTTAAGTTTCTTTTTATGTTCAACACATTTACTGTTATTGTTGTAAGGGCTTTCATATGTACATACACTCAAATGCTTCTTTTGTTATTTTTGTAGACTTTTGGTGAAATTTTCCTTCATAAACGATTGGGTTGTCGACATGTGAAGCCAATTTGAGCACTCATTTTCTCGATTGTTTGCTCATTCTGACTTGTGTCGTGATGTGAATTGGCTCTTTATGTGTTGGCCAGTGTGCTTGCGTGTGGTGCTTCCTAAAAGAAATCCCCATTAGAAGTCCATTAATTAAGTTCACTTTCATTCATACCCGATAGGAAAGTGAATTAGTTTTGAATAGTGAAATTTAAATTGGATTTTGAACTAGTTACATGACTTTCTTGTTTGCTTTCAATTCTAGAAAGAGGACAAATATTTCTAAATCGAAAATACATCCAGTACGCTTTTTTAGAATTTCTTACTATGGGCCAAAAATAGTAAGAATTTGTTCGTAATTTTAAAATTTTGAATTTATACTTCAAAATCTATGTCGTCCCCCCAAAGTAATCCCATTTGGCCACAATATACTTCAATGCGCCAAGCGATTCAATCGACTCAGAACGGTTTCTCCAGAGCAGTCGTTTGAGTTTGCTAGATAGTCAGAAGTTACGCGTGGGTAAATCAGGCGAATATGGTGTTTGCGGACCAAGATTGGTTAAAAATTTGGCGAAGAACTCAATGGCGAATTATCCTGGTGCAAACACTAAGATTTGTCGGTTCATAGTTTTGGTCTCTTTTTACGAATACCTTCGTGCAAACGACGCATAACACTCAAATAGTATCCTAGTTGACAGTTTAACCGGTAGGAAGGTATTCGAAGTGCTCTACACCTCGATAATCGTATAAAACTGTCAACATAACCATGATGTTTAACCAGCTTCGACGTGATTTTTTCGGCTACAACTCAGATTTGCCACAATATTCGGCCGATTGATCATGTGTTTTCGGGTCGTAAGCATAGATCCAAGGCTCATCGTCAGTAATAATACGTTTCATGACATCCTGGTAGTCGGAAAGAATTGTTTCCCAGACGTTAACGTGAGGCTATTTTTCGAAAAAACTTAGAGATTTTGGAACCAATCGTGCTTTCACTTTTCTTAGACCCAAACGATCTTCCAAATGGTTTTTACTGATCCTTCCGATATTCCAATGATGTCAGTAAGATCTCTTACTGTAAATCGTCGATTCTCAAGCTTAAATTCCTTTCCTTTATCTTAGTGACGTGTTGATCTTTAGTTGATGTTGATAGCCTAGACATGGATCGTCGTCAATGCATTCTCGAACCTCTTTGAATAATTTGAACCAATCAAAAACACTTGCTCAAGAAAAACAATTATCCCCAAAAGTCTTTTCCAACATTCTGAACGTTTCGGCACCAGAAATTTGATTTCATTGATCGTAAACGCACTAAATTTTCCGGCTCCTTAGCTATTTGTGTAAGGTTTCTTATATCCTATTCAAGACTGGTTAATTTAAAAGTCTAGCAAGAGTTCTTTTAAACCCACAAAATGGGAAAATTTAAGTGATTCTGAGCGCTGAGAAATTTTTAAAAGAATGTGATTGAAGAGTAATATAGTATATCTCATCGATGTAGGGCGATTAAGCAAATTTTTTAGTTGATCTGGTTTATACCTTGGAAACAAATATAACGAGGTTTTTGATTACTTTGCAGGGAAAACAGCGTTACATTACTAATCAATCATTTCTTTACTGGAAGAACCATAGTGTATAAGTCACCATAATCTTAAACTATTTTGTAGCAGAACGATTTTAATATTAATCTCCTATAGATAGTTGTCTACATCGACATTTCTATTCCGCTTTTCCAATAATTTTACTGAATCCTCAATCTACTGAAAACCCCTTACGTTTTATTTGGAGAGATCAAGTTTCAAAGTTTTTGACTTTGCTTCGTTTGATTCTTTTTATTTATATTGAAGACAGATCAATCGAGAGATCTGTTGTTAGAACATTAACCAAGCAGTCGATCATACTCAGAAACACAGAACACATAATATAAAAAACTTTTAAGACGTGGACTAATACACAGGCTATCATGAATGAGAGTTAAAGGTATAGGTTTCTAAGAGAAGCCGCTTCCAAGTATGTTTCATGTTAATAATCGGCTGAGGGTGCTGAGGGTTATACAAGGGATAAGCCTTGATACTTGTGTGAAGAGCACAAACTGTCGACAAAACTAGGAGATTTCGAATACACTATGTATTTATATATTATCCAAGTATATGATACATAACAAATGAAGACTTTCAATGCAAATAACAATCCAATTAAATTTAATTCAATGAAATCGCACACCTTGCAACATTTCCAAACTGATTGCATAATAATAAGAAAATAAAGAATAAACCTGGAAAACTATTTGATTGTAGGTTTTTGTGTGTAGTTCTCATGTTGTTAAATAATATTTATGCAAAACATTGGTCTAAGCTGGAATAATATTTTGTTGCTGTATAAATTATTCGACTACTGCTGATGAGCGAAACGGACGGAAAACGAATGGCATGGCCACGGAGTAAGGAGAGGAGCGACTTTGAATAATCTAAGCTGTGTTATGGGCAGCCAAGATTGAGTAAATGTTACAGATACATGCTATTTATTTACATAGAACCACGGGTGGGTGGGCAAATGTGTTCGCTCGTCACGTGGGCATTGAGAAAACAATGCATGCAAATGGAGACAAAGCACACTTAGGCGCTTACTGCACGAGGGGAGGAGAAGCTGGTGGCGGAGGAGCAGTGTGAGTAGTGTCACTAAATGGAATAGAACATAACCGAGCCAACCACCAACAGTCCGAGACCGACAACGCACCACACACAGCTGCAGACGGGCATAACATGGTCTGCGCGCCAGTGAAAGGGCCCCGGCCACCGTGAGAAGCGTTCAATTTCATAGCTTTTGGGCGCCACGTGCTGCCTTTCTGCCGTTCGGACGGTCAGGCTGTCACAGTGACATTTTAAGGCTGTCGTGTGTGGCTGGGGTGCGTGAAGCAGGATGTGGGCGAGGACAATATGCGCAAAATAGGGCAACAGACAACAATGAAACCAACACAAATATGCATTTGTATGTGTATGTGCGTTAGTGTGTCCGATGTGTAGTGAAAAAACGAAAACTATTAAAAGCATTGTCGCTGTCGAAATAAAAGGCGACAACGGCTTCGCTGACAACAAACATGCTTACGTATGTTGGCAGCATAAAGCAAAAGCAACAACGACTACATGCGATTGTGCAAAGATTGTGGAAAGTTCCACATCGATGACACCATCTCTCACTTCATGCGCATTGATTTTGTGCCAGAGTGTGACTCCTGTTGCGCTTTTTACTTTTGTCTGCGCGCCTTTTTATTTATTTCAGCTGTGAGTTCGTCTGAGCAGTGGGTCTTCACTCCTATTGTATGGCACATATGTGTGTATTCATTGAAGTTTTTATTGAATATATGTGTGTGTGTGTTGTTGCATGCCATTCAGGAGATGCGACAGGTTGGCCACGGTGTGCACTGTTATTTTATAGCGTTTACGGCGCAACTTACGACACATTGTCATTGTCACAGTTCACTTCCGCTGACCGTTACATACCTGCATATACATGTATGTACAAGCTGTAGCTACCCAGCAGTAAATGGGATAATCGTGCGATTAATCTTTGAGTGGAGAGATAAAAGGAGGGCTATAGGTATATCTATGTGAGGGCTTAGTAAAGTAGAGAAATTATCGCTATCATAACAATTACATTCTTTGAGAGGTGTTTTTTTTATTGTTTTTTTTATATATTGCAGCCCAAGGTGTGACAATTCTAAACTAATAATAACAATAATCACATTGCCTCTCAGTTCCTGAGAACTAAGTAATAACCAATATTATCTCTGATCCTTTTGAGTGAAGCTCCTTTTGTTATTGTGAAAAAATGGTTCAAAAAGATGCGTGTTGATAAAATATTGTTTTTGGAAGTGAAAAAATACATTTGAAGCAAAAATTGGCTTTATGACGAGCTTCCGGACACTGCTCAGGAAAATAAAACCGCTCATTTGGTGAAATGAGCACCGGAGAGGGTGAACGCAGTGAACGCCCAAAAGAGGTTGTTACTAACGAAATCAACAAAAAAGTCCAAAAACTAATTTTGGATGACCGTAAAGTGAAGTTGTTCGAGATAGTAGGCACTCTAAAGATATCAACTGAACGTGTACACAATATCATTCAGGAATATTTGGGTATGAGAAAGCTCTGTGCAAAGTGGGTGCCTGGAAAAACGCAAGAATCGACTGGTAAGGTTATGTGGTCTATATTTTAGGATACGTATGGAATATTTTTATTGACTACTTTGCAAAAGGAAGGACTATCAACAGCGACTATTATATAGCGTTATTGGACCGTTTAAAGGACGAAATGGCCGAAAAACGGCCGCATTTGAAGAGAAAGGAAGGGCTTTTCACCAAAACAGTGCATCGTGCCACAAGTCAGTGAAAATAATGCAAAAAATCCACGAATCGGAATATCGAAAAGTTGGAGAATCCCACTTTAAGAGTGTTGATTAAAAATAGAGTGTTTTACTATGGTATGGTAACTTTTAAGAAACAACACCACACTACATCAAACTTTGTTTTGTGTGAAAGTATTTTTCCGTAAGATAATTTTGTTTATACAACGATTTTTATAAAACATAAATCTAAATAAAACAAGTAAGAAAGGCCTAAGTTCGGGTGCAACCGAATATTTTATACTCTTCCAACTTGCAACAAACAAAGCCAGGGCAATACCTTAGGTGGGAAACGTTTACTATAGAATCGGAATCCATTTTATATATATATATATATAATATATAACTCATACACTGACCAACGTATTCGGCATAAGCCTTAGAAAAACGAAAATCATTATAAATACATATGTAGTATGTGAGAGTTGGGGTAGTGTCGACCCGATTTTATCTATTTTTGCCAATGCAACATGTGTAACTAGGTGTGTTCAAAAAGTATTCGGAATTTTGAATTTTCGCGGGTTCGGTATATTCGAATTTCGAATTTTTTGTGGCGTTATGTTGGTACTCATGTCTCTCACTTATGCCGACAAGCTCGGCCATTTTGAATGCTCATTTAATTGTTGACAGCTGCTTTGCTTGCACGTGTTTTGGATCGTCTTCGATTTTTACCTATTCAAAAAAATGGATCAAAGAACCTGTATCAAATTTTGTGTGAAAAACGAAATTAAGTGCGCGGATGCATTCCGAATGTTGACTGTGGCATACGGAGAAGCTACCTTGGACCGAAGCAACGTTTATCGGTGGTACAAAATGTTCTCAGAGGGCCGAGAAGATGTGAACGACAAAGAGCGTGCCGGACGCCTGAGCACTTCAACAACAGACGAAAAAATTAATGAAGTGTAGAAAATGGTATTAGCCAATCGTCGAACCACCGTTAGAGAAGTTGCTGAGGACCTAAACATATCAATTGGCTCGTGCCATTCGATTTTTATCAATGATTTGGGCATGAGACGGATCGCCGCGAAATTCGATTTTGCACCACGATAACGCCCCTGCTCACACATCGTTGCTTGTGCGCGACTTTTTGGCCAAAAAGAACACACTAATGATGCCGCAGCCAACGTATTCCCCAGATCTGGCCCCCTGTGACTTTTTCTTGTTCCCTAAACTGAAGAGGCCCATGAAAGGACGACGTTACGCTTCTCTTGACGAGATAAAGATGGCGTCGAAGGAGGAGCTGAAGAAGATAAAAAAAATGAATTTTTGAAGTGCTTCGAAGATTGGAAAAACCGTTGGCACAATTGTATAATATCTCATGGGGATTACTTTGAAGCGGACAAAATAGATATTCATGAATAAATAAATAATTTTTGAAAAAACACAAAATTCGCGATACTTTTTGAACACACCTCGTATACCCTCAGCAATCATACAGAGAAAAGTCAGCTGGATGTTCTAAAATCCTGATGTTAGTTATGCGGGGGCTAAGTAAAGTGCTCGCCTAATTTTATCCATTTTATGCATAAGATACACTGATATCAGTCAAACACACTCTTTGAATTTTAATTAATAGTGATAACTTCCGTCAACCGGGAGTTCGAACATCTGTGCGTTAGGTATATGGGGCCTAAAGGAAGTATTGATCACATCAACTAATCAATACATACTCAACTTACAGCTTTCAAGGATGGACAGACAGAGATTCACTCGTGTTTCAACTCTTCTGATCATCCTGATCATTTATATTTAGATATATATGTATATGGACATACCATATAGAATATCTTTAATAAAAATCGGTTGGTGAGTAATTCCATGCTAAAAAGTGGCCAGTTAACCCTAGTTGCTTTTGGATATAATTTTTCGTTTAAAAATGTAAAGAGTGTCACGTTGAAGTAAAAAGTTCCGAAGGATGAGATCATATAGCTCTGTTCATTATTCTTTTCCGTCTCGCTATGACATAGGACTTCATCATCAGAGAAGAAAATATATGAATCTAATAAACCGAGCTAGAATCTTTTAGTATACCAGGTGCAGTGAAAAGGTATTTCAAATTTAATGTGATTTCTTGTATGTAAAAATTTGTGATGGAAGATCTTCAAGATAAGACGATATTTGACCTTCGAGTAGAGAGCACACATAGTTAACGAAAAGAAGTGAAATAGTTTTTTTTTTTGGCCAAACTCTATCTCCTATCTCGAACCAAGTATACCAGTTGTTAAAGCACACGAGCAGTACTTGTAGTGCAACGCTGGGCTAAGATGTCTTCTGACGCATGCGAAATAGTGTTATGATTCTTTCATAGTGGAGAAATTCCTTTTTTCGTATTAGAAGACATTGTTGTAGTATTTTTTTTTGTTTTTAGTATTATTGAAGATAGCGGCTGTATCACTATGTAGAGGTATTCGTATAGTCTTTTGAATGAATTCAACTCGATAAATTTGTAGCTGCTTTTACATGTAATTGTTTTGATAAGAGAGAGAAATGCGAATAGAGAAATGGTGAAGACAGCTATTATCTTAGATAAATATGTATGCTTTAGATGTGTAGAATGATTCCATCCTTTGGAGCAGTTAACAGGAGTCAGCTAAAGGAGAAGTTTTTGTGTACATCTGGAGCCGGGTAACATGCGGTTAATTACTCTTTAGAATATTTTCAAAATTAATATACAGAATCCACTTATGACCAACTCAAAGTTGCAAAAAAGGCATCGTAACTAAAATTTATGGGTTCCTGAAGAATATTATATAGATATACCTTTGCATCAGTGAGCAATTACAAGAAAATATTTATGTTTTACACTTTTCATGCCAAATACACAGCTTACCCAAATGTGGTAACGCCGAATTCCGCGACTAGAGAGAGCAAATGGAAACTAGCGGACAGTGGTGCACGTTTGACTGCCACATAGTGTCATAGTGTGGATGCCGTGGCGCGCATATAAATTCGCGGTTTGCTGCGAATGATTGCTTTCGGTTGCATCCTTACCCAGAGCCAACGAGTGGTCGCTCGTTTGGCGTTAGTCCAGTTATGTGAGTGTTGTCATATGTGGCAACGCTGGCGCTTTTCGTGCTGCTGTCATTTGTGGCTACATTTGTTGATGGCTGCTGTTTGAGGCTGTCGTTGTTGTAATTCGATTTCGTTAATAAAATGAATTGTCCTGTTTACAATGCGGTGACAGGAGCACAAGGTCTGCCGTCGAGCATGGCGTCGTGCGGTAGCGGCGGCAAAGGGTGGAAACTGTGTCAGGAAATGTCTGAATAAATGTTGGCAAAGTGTCGGAGATAGCAATTCAGTTATTTTTGGCGCACATTCGGAATGCCATTCCGAAAAGGGAAAGGAATACTAATTCCGAGCAATGCAACAGCAATACAAACTACATATATGGACGGTATATACATATGTATATAGAATTATATAAAAAAGCACAGTATATGTGTGTGCTCTTGTTCGGCATTCGTTGTGGATTTGAATTAAAGTTGACATTGACATTTGGATTTGCAGGTTGCCGCTAGTATAAGTCAAAAGTAAACATTTTAATTGCGAAATAATTTTATTTTGCAAATTGTTCTTGTTATCCAGATAATTTAAATTGCAACGGAATGGTGTTCACAGTTATATTGTGATAAACAAATAAATTTAAGTGAATAAGAGGGATTATTAATTCTAATTTGTTCCCTGTTAAAAATACTGAAGTCACATTTGATAATCCTTATTATATACTGGACAGAGTATATTAAGCTTGTCAGGTAGGAACAGGACTTAAAAAAGACAGAACAAATGGTTTTTTCGGCAAAATCAATATATTCAAAATAGTCTCCTTCTGCTTCAATACAGCTTTTTGCACGGTCGGAAGAGTGTTTTAGCTCGTTGGCCGGTATGGCCGCCAGTATGCCGGTGCAAGCCTTTTGAATGGCCTCTACGTCTGCATAACGCTTTATTTTCATGAGCAAATGCATTTTTCCAAAAAGGAAGAAGTCGCACGGTGCCATATCAGGTGAATACGGGGTATGGTTAATGGTTAAAATGTAATTTTTGGTCAAATAATCGTTCTTCGAATGTTGGATTCTGAGCAATTTTTGGTCGTCAGTCAATTTGTGCGGAACAAACCGTGCACACACCTTTCGTAAGCCCAAATGTTCGGTCAAAATGCGATAAATCGATGTTTTGGAGATGTTCAATGCCATTTCCATGAATTTCAATGATGATTTCGGCTGAGTTTTGATGAATTCACACACAGTTTCGATGGAATTTCCGGTAATCACGGATTTTGATTGGCCCTACATGTTGATCGTCATTTATGTCCTCACGATCACTTTGAAAACGTTGAAACTACTCGCGCTCTCTGCTACGGGATAGGTTATCATCACCATAAATTTGTTTCATCTATTGAAATGTTTCGGTAAAAGTTTTCCAATTTTAAAACCATTTCGCACCGATAACACAAACATACTGACACTTAAAACGCAATAACTTCACTTCCAATCAATGAAATGTCATGAAATTCTCACTGGACAATCGATAAAGATAGGAGATTCTAACGCACTAGCGCCACCAGGGGGCGCTAGATTCAAAAGTCCTCTTTACTTTGGAACGCACCTTGTAGAAGCTCAAATTCTAGCTTATTCGGATAATAAATACCATATAAAAGGTGATTCCTTTTGGGGTTCCCTACTTTTTTAAAGAAAAAACTCAGAAACTTCAGTGAAAAGTGTTTATTCTCATTCGGAGGAACATTCCATGACATCTATTTTTAGATGAAATCCGCGGCTTCGTCTCAGATGGTCCATCCGTTAAGTTCATTTTTCGATGACTCGTTTGAGCATTTCGACTGGTAACTGGCGAATGACACGCGTGATGTTTTGCTCCAAGGCCTGAATCGAAGCGGGATTACCCGCATACACTTTAGACTTCGCCAAAGGAAAAGTCTAACGGTGTGATATCATACGATCTTGGAGCTTAATCGACCGTCCCAAAACGTGAAATTATCTACTCAGAGAAGTGTTATATCAATAAAACAATTGATTAATGCGATGTGTGGGAAGTGGCAAGCATCAATTTCAGGCATCAAATAGTCGCCGTTGACGTTTACGTTCTTACCGGCATCATTTTTGAAAAAATATGGACCGATGATTTCGGCCTACAAACCACATCAAAGCGTTGTTTACTCCTGGATGAAATGGCAGCTCTTGAATCTCTTCAGATTGCTCTTTGTCCCAAATGCGGCAATTTTGTTTGTTTACATACCCATTGAACCAGAAATGAGCCTCATCGCATAAAATATGGCTCGAGAACATCGGATCTTCTTGGAACTTTTCAAGAGCCCATAAAGCAAAGCAACGATGCTTGGGAAGGCCGTAGGCTTCTTGCACAAGCTGTATTTTGTACGCTTTCAATTTAAGATCTCGGCGTAAAATGCCCCAAGTCGTTCCATGTGTCCGTCCGAGTTCCTGCGAACGCCGCCAAATCGACTCTCCATGGTCTTTATGTACACTTTTAGCTACGGCTTATTTGATTTGTCAAACAAAAGCTGGCTATTGAAAAGGTAGAGATACCTTGTATCACCCGTTATTTTGATTTTGAAACGATTAGGAGCCATATGTTTTTGATTTTTGAACTGAACTTGAATCTCGATTCTTCTAAAATGAAAATAGATTCATTCCGAATTCGAAATAAATAATAATTATAAACGAAATATTTGATATTTTTATTTTGCATCAGGTGGCAACTCCAAAAAGTGTAATTTGGTAATCATACAGTTTGGCAAAGCAGTATTTCAACATTATTCTATATATTTTTAATTTTTAGCATAAAACACATTTTTAATTTAATAAAGGTGGCAACGCCGTTTATAGCTATTAAAGACAGCATAGCAATTGCAAGCATTACTACTTTTGCTAACACAAGATATTTCAAATTTCAACGACTACTTCCTTTCCAAACAATTCCTTACTGGTGGCAACTCTATAAAACACTATTTTTGCCACAAAAATGGTTTCACTTCTTATAATTTATTTATTGGATTTAATACCTTGAAATTTTGATTATACCATTTCTGAAGTGTCAGTGCTTAGCATCACTACTAAGCATACGGTCTAAATATAACACAACACTTTTGCTCTGAAATTTGTAAAAAAAAATTCTGTGGCCACTACTCCATTGCATTTATTATTCTCGACGGCTTATGCTCAAAAATTTCCTGTTAAAAATAAGGAATCTGAATATAGAATCATTCTATAAATACACATTTATTTCTATAACCACTACAAAAACAACAGCAATGCCAACTACTACTAGTCTACTACCTTTTAGCAAGATTTTTCCGCCTCTGGCTCTACTTATTCTACTTAAATCTACTTTTCCGCATATCTGTCCACTGTTTACTGCGCCTCCTTCTTCTTCCTGAGAATTACGTTAAATTTGTTTTTCCTTGCGAGCGTAATGTTTGTCCTTCAGTCTCTGTTTTCACTTTCTGCAGGATAGGAGAGAAAGCGTTAAGTAAATCGCCAGTAGGTAGGCAACAAGAACAACAACAACAACAATATTAGTAACAACAAAACGCTCGTTTTATTTCACTTACAAAAACAATAACACCTAATAAAAAAAAAAACTAAGAAGCAACAACAAGGAGAACAAGAGGGAGAATGAAATGCGAGGACAGCAGCCAACAAAGCCAATTTGATGCCGAAAATAGCAAACCATTTGCGGACAGCGGGAAATTTCTGATAAACAACGATGAAAGCGGCTGCCTGAAAAGCTGTTTATATAAAAAACGCGTTGAAATAGTAAACCCAACAGCGCACACACACCCGAACACGCTCACACTTAGTGGAGGAAGGACGAAAAAAAAGCGCGTTAATTGATTTCGTGCGGCAACGACAGTTTTACAGAATCGATAAAAATGGCAACGGTACACGCCTCCTGATGGTGGCCGGCACCAATAATTGACACATACAGGCGGTACGGTGACGCCGCGGCAGCAGCGTGCGGCAGCTGACACTATAATTGCCCACCCGTTGCCCCGAAATGGCACAATAAAAAAGGAAAATCGCCAGCTGGCAGTCTGCGCCACTTCCTGACTGACCTCGCGCCGCTCCACCAGCGCAGCGCCTTCAACTGCTCGAGCATACACCACGTAAGGCGGCGCAGTGGCGCTCGGCTGGGTCTGACAAATGGCAAAGTGAATCACACGGCTGCGACTGAAGGTCCCTCTTGCCAATATTGATGGGAAAACGGCGCTGTACGGGGCTACAATTTAACGGATTAATTGCAAGCGTGTGAGCGCCAATAACCGTGCTGAGTGCGACGCGTTGGGTGCGTGGTGATAATAGCGTACGGATCCACCAGCTTGTTTTTTGCTTCTTCCCTTGCACACATAAACAACAAAAACAACAGGAGAAGTAGCTTTTTGGTCATAAAACAAAAACAACAACAACAAAATCGCATAAGCACAGTGTGTAATTGCAACTTAATGCCAGCGTCGACAGCAATAACAAAAATAGCAACAACAACGCCAACGCCAACTAAGCAGCTTGGATTACACAGCGCACCGAGACAAAGCAACCGTGTGTGTAATTTTGGCACCAAAGCATCAAAGTGCCCATCAACGAGTTCAAAAAGCTTTATTTGCACTTTGCTGGCAACGTTGACAGCGCAGGATTTGTCACTTCTCCTGCAGTCCCAAGCCGACACACGTCGCACAACAGTGAGCGATTAGTTGCCTTCAACCGCTCAACAGTCGCAACAACAGTTGGAAAAGTTGACATCCTCGTGCACGCACGCCACTTGCTCAACTTATTGGGATTTTTTGCTTTGGTGCGAGTGTTTTAGTTCATCGCGCTGCAATTAACGCTCAGAATTCATAATGCTGTACATTTTTAAACACCGTTAAACCGTTGATTCGCGCACAACACAACCGACACGCGGCAGCGGACAGTTCGCGAGCGCTTGCCGCTACCTATCATTGTATTTGTGTGAAAGTGTATGTAATTGGCGGCGGCTCTAGATAGAACTAATAACCCATTTGCTGGTGGCGAACTCTCTCGAAAGTGTTGGTCGCACGGTGCGTATACGTAACGTTTCATTAGAAATAATCACATAGCGGATTTGCTGACGTGGTCGCGCACTTATTACGCTAAGGTGAGTAACGGTAATTTAATCATATATAATTTTTACAGTTGCACAGACAATTAACGGTTTTATAAAGCGAGTTGAGGGAAAGCAAGATTTCTTGTTGTGAGAATATTCACATATATTAACTATATATACATAAATTGCGTTTACGCAAGCGTGATTTTTTCAAATGATATTTAATGTTAGTTTGGAAGAAGGTGTATATGTATGTACACTTTTGGGCTCACATACAGCTACTTTAAATCTTCCTTGTATCTCTGAAAGCGATAGACTTGTCAACAGCTTTAATTTCATGACTCAATTGTGTCCAATGAATCAAAGTAATTTCAAAGTTAAGTGAAAATGTAAGCCAATTACAACAATAAACGATTGTGCTGAACTTTATATAATATGCCAGTAGAGTTGACAGCGCGATGACTGCATACGCTGAGTATTTTTAGCGAAAGTACTGGCTAACACTTGCGCCACTGTCGCCAATAAAAGTAAAAAGCGATTGCTATTTTATATAAAGTAAATTTAAATATATAAATTATTAGCACTTACAACTCTCTTTGAAGTTTGGACCAATTTTTCAACTTTGATCAGACTTCTCTTGCTATCATATTCGATAATTGAAGAAGGTACAACTTTTTAGCGACCACTTGTGTTCCAAGTCTGGCATTCACTCTGACGTTTATTTCTTAAAAACAAGAAAAATCATCAACTTCGGATGCACCGAACAGCACTTGGTAAGAACTATTCTTATAACATAAAAGTGCATAAAAAGTGCCTTATCTTGTTTTTGTTCAATCAGTTTGTATGGCATCTATAACTTCTAATAGCCCGATTTGATGAAAATGTCCGCAGGTTACAGCTTTTCATTGGAAAATAACTCATGCCAAATTTCGTAAATATATCTTCGTTAAATAAAAAAGTTTTTCATATAAGGACTTGATTTTTAACGATCAGTTTGTATGACAGCTTTAAGCTATAGCGGTCTGATCTGCAGAGTATGCTCGGAAAATAAAGCTATACTTTATGCAACAATCTATGCCAAACTTCGTGAATATATCATCGCAAATAAAAAAGTTTTCCCTACAAGGTCTTGACTTTGTCCGATCAGTTTATATGACAGATAATCCTATAGTGATTCGATACCGGTGGTTATGACAAATGAGCAGCTTCTTGAGGAGAAAGGAACGACTGTTCACGTATATACAGGCGGAAGACAGATAGGCATGGATACAGGATATTAATATTTACACCGATGCATAATATTAAGTCGGTAGCATTAAACGAATGTTTATCGAACAATGCAAGAATGTAAGCCATTAATAACTAATCGAATTTCAACCCACTAAACCATATTCTTGAAATTTTGGTTCGACCTTTTAGAAATTTTTGTGATAATTGGGCGATATATAACTGTTAATAGACGTTATGGGAGATATAAAAGTGTTTCGAAAGCGTTCATTCAGTGAGTTTCATAAGATTGTAAACCTAGTAAAGGGGTATGAATATCCAAGATATTTCTGTTAGTGTCAGTAATACCGAAAATTAACTCTAATCTTCAATTTTGTATAAATATTGGCGAAGCTTATAAAACACATTACATATTTAGTAGTTGTAATGACAGAAACCCTTTTTGAAATACAATTGAGAAAGGCTGCCGAATTGACTGTTGTTGGGAAGTTAAAAAATCCGAATTCGTCGAAACGTCCTTCAACGCAGCTTTGTTGTTGATTAGTCATCAAATTTGCATCCCTTTGACCTTTTCATTTGCCGAAAATCATAGATAAGCTTTGTAGCTAAAAATTGATTTCTGACTAGAAAACGTCAAAGAACTAAGTGTCATCATGATCATGGATTCTCTGAAGTTGCTTTTCTTAATTAGTTGATAATAAAGCTAACCTACAGCCAACTCCAGACTCTCCACGGAACCACTCGAAATAGAGTAGCTTTTGGTGACTTCAACAGTATCGAATAATAGTCACCTGTTTTCAAAGTAACTCATAAGAAATTGTACAGAGGCTTGATTATGTTTGCCCACTTTGCTGAGTTTAAGGCATTCTTCTCATCCGCGGTATTTTTGGTACACTATCGGGAAATTGTATAAATATTTTTACTTTCTGTTTGAGTACTTTTGAATACTGTATATTTATTTCGAAACAAAAGCTTACTATTAAAAAGCAGAGAGTTGTGTTGATGGCCGTTGGCTACGTACGATTTCAACGATGAAGTTAATTATTGTTGCTATTTGTGTGAAGAGTAGGGTACTGGGTGTCGAGTTGAGTTAGGAGGAAGATTTTAATAATTCAAGTCAATTAAATTAAGAAAACATTTATTTAAATATACATTTACTCGCTTCGGTCATTGTAAACAGACCAAATATACTGATATATGTACGTAAAAAGGGGTAGAAGTGTTTTCTAAGTAACGACCAGTTCCGCACTGGTTGCCCTTAAATGTTTGTAAACATTATGTTATAGTGAAACAAAACATGTAATAATTTAAACAAATCCACACGCTGGAATATATTCAAGAGAAAATTAAAAAAAAAAATTGCATAATTGATTTCTTTAGATACCATATTGCTACCTACTTGAATAAACATATTACATGATAAAAGATGATGTAATCCCGAAGGAAACGGTTGTTTTCTAACCTCGATAAATACAGTAACTATTTAAACCAGAAGGAAAGGATTTTCCACATTTTTCTCAGGAATGAATTATGCCGTCATTATATTTTATATATTCAAGTGCTAACAGACTTATGTATAATGCTACCAGTTCCGTAGTGGTTCCACTCAAGGATCCAACTCAGTTCGTAAGCATAATTTTCCATATGTGCTTTTAGACATATAGAGTATATAAGTAGCTGTGCATACCATATAAACAGCAATTTCCGGCAGCGTCCAAACGGATGCAATGCAATTCAATTGATTGTTTTATTGTGAATTAATTTACACGGTAATTCAGCGTTTGTTGTTGTTTTATTCTGCTGAATTGTTCGTTATTGCAGAATTTTTAAAAATATTTGCGAATTAATTTCGTATTTGTTCTTCATATGTTGCTCATATGGTGCCGTGCTGCGCCACAATGCTACGTCGAAGCACGCGTACAAACAGCGAACAAAAGATGCCCGAAATATGTATGTATTCATAAATAAAAAGTGGTACATTTATTGTTTTTTGGCTTTTCAGCGCTTTCATTTGATTGTTTGACCAGTGAAAGGCCAATTACAATTGGCGGAAATTCGTGTGTACAAATGGCAAGTCAATACCGCTGGATATTTTAAATATTGCATATCAGCACGTAGGGTGGCGCGAAATTCGAACCGGATGCAGGGTAATATGAGCAACGGAAATTACTTACTTTCACAGGAGGTTAGAGTGTACACATGTAGTTCAATATGGAAAAAATCGGTTGTTGCGTAGTCATTTGAAGCAAGGAAGTGGTTGCGTTTATGGATCAGCGAACCTTATTAAAATTTATCGACAAGTTCGCTGTGATTTTTTGAAAGGGGATATTTATAGCGAAATAATAAATATTCCTTAAGGGGTTCGGTCAGTCCAGATTTAATTTTGGAGTAAGGAAAAAGGGATAGTGTTATAGTCTCTGAGTACCTTCTTAGCCCGGTTTAAAAAGTGCATTTTAGAGAAAAATGCTAAAATTTAACGCGTGAGCTGACTGAATCGAACGCTTCAGCATTTCTCCGAATGTTTTTCACTACAAGTATTTCACCATTTCAAAAATATTTTAGTACCCTAAGGTGTACTTTAAACAAAAGACGATCGAAGTTTGAACGCAAGATCAATTAGCATGCGTGGAAGCCATGAAATGAGAAAAGCCTATATGAGAAGATAAGTAAGTCAAATAAAGAAAGAATGAACAGAGAAGTGTATGACCAACGGAATCGATTTAGGTAAGCTCGTCACACATCATATTCTCCCCAACAAGCTACTATTTTTGTAGAAACCGCTGATATCGGCCTACCATATTATTGTCCTAGACAATCTTCGAGCAAATTATTCAGATCGTACCACTGTAGCATATAGGTTAGGTTCAAAGATCGCGTGTGAACTGCTATACGAGTATGTACTGCTTTGTGAAGCTATAGAAAAGAAGAACTCTTGTGTTCGAACTTATAAATTAGCAAAACGTTTAGTAATAAAAACAAATCAGGAAGAAGGTAAGTGCTCCCAAGTGTTTAAGTCTTGACCTCCCAAGAGTGGGACAGACAAGAAAGTAGTATAGAGTTGTTTCCACAATGGCCTGCTAAAAGCTCCACAACTAGGGATCAGTTGCGATCGATCTTGGGCCAAAAACCCTTTTGTAATAGCAGATGTACCAGTGGTTCAACACTGGCTAAGCTTCCGCGTAGCCCAGCTATCTAGTAGTTGAACACAAGAGGATATGGGAGCACCGACCCGCTCCCATTCTACCGATAGCGTTTCTAGGGTGCCTTTTCTCGCTAGATCATTAGCTTTAAAGTTTCTTGCGATTCCGCTGTGGCCTGGCCCCCATACTAGTCTTATCACAAAACACTCGATGCTATTGTTAGTGAGGTTAGGCACTCCTCGACCAACCCTGAACGCACTGTTAATGAGTTCAAGGCTAGCATCGCTTCTGTGTTGAACTTCGGAACAAAAAATCAACTGCTACCTTAATGGCTGCAACCTTGGCTTGGGAGTCACTTCAATAGTCAGAAAGTCTCAAGCTAGAGTTGATAGAAAGCTCTTGACCGTAGACCTCTCCACAAACCTTCCCGCCAAGCTTTGACCCATCCGTAAATACTTGCAAACTTACTGCCCTCCTCCTCCAAACTATTCTTTCACCCACAACTCTCTCGTCGGTACATGGGCAGAGAAGGAGCCGCTAGAGTTCGGTTTTGGCGACTCCATGATGCAAGTGATCCGGTATGAAGTCGAAGTGTGTGGGGATATCAGAGTGTTCAGATGCGTATTCCTTTAAGGACCCAAATTGTCTGAGTCTGATTGCAACTTTCGCAGCCATACACTTCCCGACGATGTTTACGGGCACTATATGCACCACACATGCTGATGAGCGCCAAACGTTGCAGGCTCTCGAGATTCTTTGCAAATGTGGTCTTTTCTAGAGCCTTCTCCCTCCACCACATAAAGACTCTATGGAACATAAATGGTTAATTGACTATGATGTCATAGAGCCGGAGGTCCACTTTCGGTAACATCATTTTTGCTAATAGCTCGTCTACGGCAGTATAAGGCAATATAATATACAAAATTAAGTTCAGATATCGAAAATGTTTTCTATTTTTTAAGAAAATTATTGCGCCATTGTTTTTTCGTTATACAAGTAGCGTTTAGTCAAAACTCTCATCACCACAATGGATAAAATGGAAATTTTGACCACAAAAAATTCCAATTTCAACTACTGTGCTAAAATATTATTATAATACACATTATCAGGGTACCCGGGACGCATAACGGTATTAATGGAGAAAGCTGTAGCGCCGCATTAATTAATCCCCAAATGTGTGATAATGAGGCACTTTCACTGCCGACACGCACAATTGCACAGGACTAAACGAACAATTCAATTAAAAATAGCCCGAACGACCAGCAGCGACCCGATGGATGGCAAACAAAACAACTGCCGTGTTGCTCCCGAAAATATACACACAAAAACAAAGCTAATTTTATGCAACAAAATATTGCTGCCGAAGCAATGGAATATAGATTAGCGGCTGTGAGCCGCCTCGCAAAGCGCTGATGCCACTTGAGGGGTGGGGTGGGCCGGTCAGCAGCACAGCAACAACAACAATGGAAAAGAAACGCAAATATTTTGTATGAGTGTGTATGTGCATATGTGCGATGGTGCAATGTGGTATGTGTGTGTGTGTGTGTCAGCAATGAGTCGGTGGTACACTGAGGCGACGCGCTCCAACTCCAGTGCTTTTCGTATAAATCAATTTCGCTAATGAATGAACAGGCGCACATTGTAGTCGTAATTCAATAATTAATAATTTTCTAACAACAGCTGGACTGCAGCAGCGGCAACTGCCGAATCAGCAACAGCGCCGAGACCATCTAATTATGAAAGCATGCAAATACATACATTCATACATACACAAATACACACAACCACACATACATCAACCGCAGGCAAAGAGTCAGCGAGTCAGCCAACCCATTACGTTGGTCATGCCGCAGCGCCGAAAATTGGTCATTGGATTAAAAAGTGGAATCGGCGCAATAAAATATCAAAATTTGCTCCGGCACACATACGCACATATATTTATATATACACACCTATACATGCAAGCATTTGGTTTGCTCAATTAGTCACGGTGGTGTTGGTAATTTCATGGAAGGCAGCTAAAACCAACAAGTTGGTTAATGAATGCTACTGTTAGCGGCCATTTTTATTGTTGTGTGTTCTGTGGCCAGCCAATGCTTTGTTGCCTCGACCATTCTGCTCTCTGTTAATTGTAGATTCATTATTTTCATTATTTGAGTTTTTTGCATTTCTTATTTTTGGTTTGTAATCGTTGCAAAATGCATTAATAAAAAGCCTCAAAATAAACACGGCTTCAAAAAATGGCGAGCAATTAAGTTTAAGAGCGTGTGCATATGTGTGCGTAGGCATATACGCTAGGCGTCAAAACTATGTATACACCCAACACAAATGAATTGTATAATACGATAATTTGGCTTGATAGAAAGTGGGCTTCGGTTAGACGTACAGAGACGCACGAGTATATCTACGAGAAAATTTTATCTAAGACCTTTGTCGGTTATACTGATGGGAAATATACTATCTTTTGTAGAAAAAAATTCACCTTCATCGGAAAGTTGTCTAGCTTTTGTTGAAATAGGGACCTTCTACTAAACCTTAGCTCAAATGCATATCAAATGCATTATGATGTCTAGAGAATATTTATTTTAACATACTACCTCATCTGGGTGTTTGCTCTCTCTACCATGTGTACCGATATGAAATGAGTGGGAAAGTAAAAAAGAAATTATTCAAAGTATTGACCATTGCTTTTTACACATTTTGACCACCTTTCCGGCAATTTGTTATTAATTGAATTGGTGCTCAGCCAATGCGTGTCCTTCGATGAAAACAAATGGTAATCGGAAGGGGAGGCCAAGTCTGGGGAATACGGTGGGGACTGCAGCTCACAGCTATTTACTTTGATTTTATCCTGAACCCATTTTTCTTTGTGTGCAGGTGCATTGTGGTTTAAAAAAATTACTTCGTCGTGTCTTCTGGTCCATTCTGGTCGTTTTTCGATTAAAGTATGGTTCAAGTTGACCATTTGTTGCCTGTGGCGATTAGTACTAACAGTTTCAACGGGTTTTAAAAGCTCTTCAGCTTTCTGATCCCATCAAATACATAGCCATTGCTTTTTTTCCGAATCGATCTGTTTTAGGGAGTCGATATTGTTGGTTGCCAAGGTGTAACCCATGATTTTCTCCGATTACGATTCTTAAAATAAATTCGTTTTTCGTCGCCAGTGACAATTCGATGCAAACCTAATTTTCTTGCGTGCATTTAAAGCAAAGTATCAGTGTTTTATCGGCTTTCCATTTGTCTTTCAGTCAATTCATGTGACACACTCATTTTCTACATTTTTAGATATTTCCCAAAGCTTTCAAAACGGTCTTCAATATTTGACATTTTCAATACAATAAAAAATTTGATGTTCTTTCTTCAATTACTGTAAGGTTATTGCATATGTTTCGCAGATGTCAATTATGTCAACCAAACAGACAAAAATGTAGTCTCTCACAACAAATGTTCCATTCCAACATATTTGTAGCTTAAATCTCACTTCATACCGGTACACCTGGTAGTATCACTCAACGCCGACAGTTTTGTTTCAGGTATTTTTTTTTTTTTGTTTTTTGCGGGTGAGGGGGTGGAAAATGCCTTCCGCATCATTAGTGCGGTCGTCACAGCAATGTTATGTCTCACGTGTAGGTCACCAAACTACGCCTCCCCAAACCTTATGGAACCACATTTGCATTACTTCAGGGTGGCGTTAAATTTTTCTCATTGAGAGATTTACATCTGCGCACAAGTGACTTCCTCGAATTTACGGCTTGTCCATATGCCGCGACTCTCATTCTCCCATCTTTGTTGCCTTGTTATCATTGTGTCCTTCTTTATGTGATCTATTGCGCACTTGTTACTTTCGGATATTTTCTTTAGCTCCCACAATTTGTGGCATTACCGCTTACAACTAATATTGCAACACCTTACACTGTTCGGCAGGCTGATCCAACTCTGAAGACTGCCACTTCCTAACGTCAGTTTTCCTTTTTAAGTACATCTGCCCAGATCTCAGCCACGTATAATAAGACGCTGATTGCCGTCGATATGAGGAGCTTTATATTTCCTTGGCTGGTTCCCCTTATGTCGGCTATTAGTCTGCTAAGTTGAGAGGTGATTTTCACTGCCCTTCTTGCGGCATGCGGGATTTTTATCCAGAAGGTTAATCCGGGGTCCATTCTTACACCTATGTAGCTTTTTGTATATTAGGAATATCCACAGTTGTTTATATACTTATTTCGAGGGTATGTGCTTAGTTTTTAGTAGTAGAAGCTCTGTTTTTTCCGAAGCGAGATGGAGGTTGTGTGAGTCGAGTCATAGTTGCGTCCGTATCATCATGTGATTAAGTTTTCTTCGCGCATCTTTTGTGTCTCGTGCCGTAATTACTGGTGCAATGTCCATGTGCCAATTAAGCACGATTCGTCTGACAATCCAAATTTTTGTATAGCGCCGTAGGTGATGTTCCACAAGTATTAGCTCAGTCGTGACCCTTTTCTGGTCCGTGTTTGGCATACTCCAGAGTAAAGCGCGTTCTCGAAATGGCTGCGCGGCTTGGTCTAATAGTGCTCAATACGGGAAAGGTAACCACGTTAGAAGACCGGGATGCGAGGAAACCACACCAGACATTACACTATCATCAGAACGCATGGCAGAAAGTTGTTTTTTCATTAATCACCGTATTTGAACAGTTTAAGGTATTTAAAAAAATCTTCTAGTGTTTTTTGTTATGTGAAACTGAACTTTTTTGTCGGATTAAGGCAGTTATCACAAGTGACATTACTCACTCAATGGCTTACGTTTTATGTATCTATTAAAGCACTTTTCCATGTTGAAATTTTTCAAAATTAGCGACCCCTTCTTTAGGACGCTCATTGTACTCGCACACACACGCAGTACATACACCTTTAGAAATTCACACGAGTTTCTGCTCCCACACACACACACTTTTGTAAACGCATATGACTATAGTCGCATGTGGCATTAAAGCGTTGCAACGCTGCAGCGTCCAGGGATTACACGCGTTGAATATGCACTCGTGCAATGTTGCGAGTTTTTGTTTGGCTTTTGTTATTGTTATTGTTATTGTCATTGAACAATAATTGAATTTTACAACATTTATTGCAACTTCGTCATTTGAGCCCGGCTCAGTGGCTGCAGCAACAGCGGCGGCAGTTAATTGCAACACGACAACAAATTGTTAAATAAATAATATGAAAAAACACAACACTAACAGCAACAACAACAATTAAGCTAATTGTATTTTATTGCAATTTGCCTTGTCACCGAGTTATGTAAACCGTTGCAATAAATTCATGAAAACAGCAACCAATTACACATTTAATGCTAGTATGCATACAACAACAACAACTACAACAGCAAAAGACAAAGAAAACAGCACCAGCAACAACAAGTGTTTCAGCTTGCAAATGTGCGGGTGCGCAGCGTCAGTGAAAGGGCCAAAGTGGGCAGAGTTGTTGCTACAATGACAATTTTGTTCAGCTCACACACACACATAAATAATTAAAATTCATTTCCACACAAAACATAATGTCATCAATAAACGTCTGCTTTTCGGTGTTGCACAGTAGCGTGCACATAGTTGGCATTCTAGCGAAAGATTTTACTGCCAAGCAGTGAGAGAAATGTTTGTTGTAGGAATAATAAATATAAAATTAAGTAGCTTGAAATGTAGCGGGTAAAGATTGGGTTATTTATAACTTTATGTTGAGAAAACAAAAAAAACTTTAACAAAATTTATAAAAACTACAACATGTAATGCAGTACTCAGTTAAGGGTTGTTTGTAAAACATAGTACAAATCGATATTTTCAGCTCTATATCATAATCAGCAAGTCCAAAATTTTTGACCGGATTATAGCGTGAAAATGGCATATCCACCAAACTCTCTGGCAACTTTGTCTTTTCTTCTTCCCTATAGTGTTAAAAAATAATTAAATCCAGTTGAATTTAAATATAAAATTTAATAAAGTGGCCCAAGTAACCCAGAATATCCTCAGCGTTTCTGAAAATGATCGAAATTGAACTACAATCTCTGCCTTGTCTTATTTTCACATATTGCTTGTTAAAATTAATTAAAATATTCCATACATTTCTTTGTGCATTCCCATTATACATTGTGACAAAAAATCACCCGGAAATTGCAGGACTATTCTTAGTGCAAATATGAGCGCGATCTGTTTGCTTACAGCAGCTGCTTAAGTTGGTACACCTCAGTAGGGCGTTGCGATTTTTACAATGGATAAAAATATTAAACAAAGAATTTCTTTTAAATATTTCTTTATTAAATGGATCTGTCTTTTGTTTTAAAAGCCTAACAATAAGTTATAAAATCTTAAATCTATTTTAAAACTAGACAAGCAAGTGATTGAGCTGTTTTGGTGATAAGTTGCTCTTTAGTATGCAGGCATATTTCTTCTTTTTAGGCGTGTTTGATCGCAGATATGTACCAAAGCATTAGCCAATGTGTTCAATGTGTTTGGGTGATCTCGGAGCTTAGATATATATCTACTCTACTTCTTTTTTTACCATAGGAATACCAAGACCTTTAAGGATATTTTCATTACGAATGTACCATGGCGAACAAGTGATTGTTCTAAGCATTTTCGATTGGAACCTTTGTTGTCTAGGCTACGTTTAGAGTTTTCATTTAAATGCCAACTTAAATTTGCAGCTCTTATCTTCATTCAAATTATTTTACTATATAATGGTTTGTCAAAAAAGGCTTGCGGTATTTTTATAGAATTTTTTTTTTATTGAAATTGAAATGAATTTTTGATGACTCATGCCCAGCTCTTGACTGATGCTACGGCTGCTACTATGCGGGTCTCTTTCGACCAATTCAGCGATTTTATCGCAATTTTCGACGACAGGCCTTCCGGAGCGTGGCGCATCTTCGACCACCTCTACACCAGAACGAAAACGTTGAAACCATCGTTGTGCGGTGGAAATGGAAACTGTATCGGGTCCATAAACTGCACAAATTTTATTGGCGGCTTGAGGTGCATTTCTGCCTTTATCGTAGTTGTACTGTAAAATATCCCGTATTTTCTCTTTATTTTGCTCCATGTTTGCGACGCTATAACTCACGAACGACTTAAAAGAAACGACAATCAATCAAACACGTGTTAGCGCGTGAAATGAGCTTTCCAAAAAGGTATAACATGACCCGATGCGACGAATAAACCTAGAACTACGCGCTTTCAGCGCCAACTAGCGAAAATACCGCAAGACGTTTTTGACAACCTAATATATGTTTTCTTTACGTAAGTCTTCTACCTAGGTAAATAACAAGATAAATTTATACTGCCGGGCACATTTTTGGTCTTAGCAAAAAGTAACATGCTTACACTTTTCTTCATTCAGATTTATACTCCAGTTGGCTAGTTATTCTTCGACAGAACTTAAGTGCTCCGCTAATATTCTTGATGCCATTGTGTGGCAATTTGCCTCAAATTTTGTATCGGAAAAGGTTTATGGTAATTCAGTTTTATAAAACAACACAAGCCTACGAGTGGTACAAAGCCTTCAAAAACCGTCGATATATCGTTGAAGACAAACCTCGTTGTGGACGACCTCTTCAACTGATGAAAGTATCAAAAAAAGTGCTTGGAAATCGTCAAGCAAGTCTTAGAGAGACGACAAGAAAGCTCGATAGCTCTGGTGAGTCCGTTCGAATGATTTTGGTGGGTATTTTGAGTACGAAATGGGTCCACGCTCGACTCGCCCCCATAAAGCTGAATTTTTTTCGAAAAGGACATGCTTGATCGTGCGAATTCCTATCCTACATTCATAGAGAACATTATAACTGCCGATGAGACGTGAGTTTATGAGTTTTGCATGCAAACAAGTCAAAAAATAATCGGAATGTAGGAAAAAAAACGAGCCGAAACCAATAAAAAAACACGCCAAAGTCGCTGAACAATCTAAGTGATGCTCATTGTTTTCGGTAGACGGATAGAGAGAGAATATATTCCGATGATCTGGACATTTCTCTCTCTATCCGTCTACCAAATTCGGCTAGCATCTTCCAAGCGAAAGTACTGGGCATAGAGAAGGCCTGCGAAGCTCTATTTAATAACTACGAGAAGATACATAAAGCAAGCAATATATGTACACGGATAGGCAGGCGACTCTCCTGGCTTTGTCGTTGCCCATGACTAATTTCAGCATAAGCCGTAACTGCAAGAAGGCACTGAGCTCACTAGAAGACAAGCTCCACCTAGACTTCATCACTGCAACATTTTCGACAACGAAAAAGCAGGCGAGTAGCCAAAGGCAAGAGCTTTCCTAAACAAATCCGAGGCAGAGTTAATACCAAGCCCGCTAGGATCAATAAGGAGAGAACTCAATATACAATGTCAACAATTAGCAAATAACAGACGGAAAAATATAACAAAATGCAAGAAAACTATACAGATATGGTCAATATATGACAAGAAAAGAACTAACACTTACTAAATAGGTCCAGGAAAAGTATCCCCAGACTAACTGCTACCATAACGGGTCATTGGCCATTTGGAGAATATACGTCCAAAATGGGTATGCCCTACAACAACATCTGTCGAGGCTGCGAACTAATATGGCATGATAAGAAAACAATTTTCCACTTTCTCTGTGAATGCCTAGCCCTATTACAGATCCGGCACAGAACACTTGGAATCCATCAAGCACAAAACCTTGAATGGATTTCGACTAAAAGCATATCAGACATAAGTAGCTTCATTGAAACCTCACGATGGTTTGAAAGAGAAGGTGAAACGTGATAGCAATAATAAAAAGGTCTACGATTAGTGTATGAAAATGGCACAGCTAGTGCTAATTGAGCCCGAAATACAACAGGGCTTCACTCCTACCTACCTACCTACCACATAGTTTTTTTCGATATTCGCCGTTTGGTGCATCATGAATTTGTTCCGAAAGGAACAGACAGTCAATAAGGAGTTATACTTGGCCGTATTGAGGCGTTTGCGTGAGAACCTCCGTCGAAACAGCCGAAATTGTGGGAGAACAATTCGTGGATTTTACAAGATGATAATGCACCATCGCAACGTGTAGAATTTAAAGGCAAAAGCGCATGAATACCATCGATCAACCAACATATTCACCAGATTAATTGTAATCTGTAACTTTTTCTTGTTCTCCAAACTGAAATTGCCCCTCCGTGGACCCATTTTCAGTCCATTTAAGAAATAAAACAAAGTTCACTGAAGAAGCTGAAGGCCATCCACAAAAGTGCTTATGAAAAGTGTTTCGAGGACTGGAAAAATCGTTAGCTGTAAGTGTATTACATCTGGTGGGGATTACTTTGAAAGCGAAAGATAAATACTGGAGAATAATTTCAAATAGTAAATTTGTTATCATCTTTTAACGCAATACTAAACTTAAAACTATTTTTATTGCAGAAAGCTCATAGACCAGCCAATAATTTTGGTTGAAAACTCACCTAGAGCCATTATGAGACATTCGACTAGACAAGCTTATTCGCAAATTAAGGGACAGTATTATACTATTACCAAGTCTATGTTATTATTTCTGCGGTATAATAATTTAACTCTCAAAGTAAGTATTCAGTCAAACCTTCAACTAAAGTGGTGATCTTAGATCGATCGTACTGATTTCTCTAATTCTCAAAATTTAATTTGAATTTATTTTAGTAACTAACTGTATACTATTTAGCTTCACTGTTTTCATTGTTTTGTGTTTGGCTAATTTTACCTGAATGGATTTGTACAACAACCATTTGCCGTTTAATCTTTGATTATACGAATAATAATTAACTCACAGTTCTCTTCAGATGACCGAACATGTATTGAACAATTTTCACACTAATCATGCTACTACAAGAATTTTTTTCACTGTATTTTCTAATTATTAACTTTTGAGCTGTTTGATTTTAAGACGCTTATCGGTTGTAAGCCTTAAACGTACATTCGGTTGCTATGCCTGCACATCACCGAAATTATACAAATTCAAAGTTGCAGCATAGCTTGTCAGAGGCATAAATTAAGAACTTCATGTTAATAATTTATTTTGATAATTATTATGAATTTGAAAATGAAATAAATAATAAGGTTACGAAGAGTTGCACATACAAATAAAATATTTAATACTTAAAGAGCAATTTCGAAGTGTATATTCTTGCGAAATGCCATTCCAATTGCTGCGGTTCAGAATGCTTAGCCTTGAAATTAACGCTGAATACAAAATCGCTTAATTCGTCCCTGCTTTGCTTGGAATATTTGTACTTGTGCCTTCAATTTGGCTGCTGCCAATTAATTCTTGCCACCATTCGCCGTGATTTGTTTGTAATGTCATTTCTGGTGGTGAGTGTTTTCTTTTGCTCGCAGTCCACTAAAAGTAAGACGCTGAAAATACGGCGGGCTTACAGTGTGTAAATGTAAGTCTATAAGTGATCTAAAATGTTAAAAAATTGTCTTAATATATCTTAATATAATATAAATGTTCGATTCGCCAAACGATGTAGATAACTCATGTGAATTATAAAGGGTCATCCATTCCGAGGTACTCTACTCTTTTGAAGAAAAATCACAGAAACTTCAAGTTTAATGGAGAATGTTTATTATCATTCGAAAGTATATTCTCTGGCATTGATTTTTTTTTGTAGAATATCACTTTCAAATGTTGGCCGTGGCTACGTCTCAGGAGGGCCATTCATTGAGTCCAATTTTCGATTACTCGTTCGAGCATTTCGACTGGTAACTGGCGAATGTCACGCGTGATGTTTTGCTCCAAGGCCTGAATCGAAGCAGTGTTGTCCGCATAGACTTTAGACTTTGTATATCCACACAAAAGAATGTCTAACGGCATGATATCACACGATCTTGGTGGCCTATCGACTGCGTTAAAATTTTAAATTATCTTCTCACCGAAGTATTCTCTCAATAGATCCATTGATTGATGCGATATATGGGAAGTTTTGAAACCAATGTTGCCGAGATCACGAGATTCAATTTCAGGCATCAAATAATCGGTTATCATAGCCCGATAATGGTCGCAATTGACGGTTTTGTTCTCACCGGCATACTTTTTGAAGAAATATGGACCGATGATACCATCAGCCCACAAGCCACACCAAACAGTTTTTTTTCTGGATGAAATGGCAGCTATTGAATCTCCCAGGTAGCTCTTCGCGTCAAGTGCGGCAATTTTGCTTGTTTACGTATCCATTGAATCAGAAATGGACCTCGTCGCTGTACAAAATTTGACTCGAAAACGTCGGATCTTATAACTTTTCAAGAGCCCATTGAACGAAGGATGTTGCCTGGAAAGGTCGAGAGGCTTCAGTGCTTGCACAAGCTGTATTTTGTACGCTTTAAATTTTAGATCGCGACGTAAAAGTCTTTCCATACGTCAGTCCGCGTTACTGCGAACGGCACTGAATCGACTCTCCAAGGTCTTCGTATACACTCTCGGCTACGGCTCAATCGTGATTTGTCAAAAAAGGCTATTGAAAAAAGACCTCTACTTGGATCACCCGTTAAATGTTCAGAATGACGAGCTGAGTCGATTTAGTTGTGTTCGTCTCTCTGCAAAAACGCGAACGAGTCTTTAAATTTTGAGGTATCGATCTGAAATTTTGCTCACGTCCTTCTATACTCTAGCAGCTTCTCATTTGTAAGGATCGCCGATATCGGACCATTATAGCTTATAGCTGCCATACAAAGTGAACGATCGGAATTTAATACTGGTAAAGAAACTTTTTTATTTGTGAAGGGTATTATAGCTTCGGCGTATTCTGGGTAAATGTTTTTCCAAGTATCTTACCGAAAAGCTATTTTTGATCACTGTGCCTGCTGCTAGCATGGCGGAGGCAAGGTTGGCTGTAGCATGAATCGCATTGAGACGCTAATTTGAATGAATTTAATTAATTAGCGCCAAAGCAAAGATTGCGCCAAACATTTGCCAATAGATTTGAGCGTTCGACAACAACTACAAAAACAACCACAACGACCGCAATATCAAACAGCAACACGAGCACAAGTGTTTATATATGTATTTGTGTGTGTGTGGCAATTTTAGCTGCCGCATTGGGCTCCCATAACTAAATAGCAATGATAACTTCGATGATTGTCAATCAGTGGGCGCTGTGGTCGCGCTGTGGTTATGCGGCGGCTATGACAATACATTAGCGACGCCGGCAGCAGCCTTTGCAGCGGCGAGCTCAAAGACACTCACCATGTACGAGTTGCAGTGTGGTGGCGAGTGGTCGCCGCCACCGATTAGGTTGATGGAGCTTAGAGCGCTCGTGTCCGTGTAATTTGCGTTGGTGGGCGGATGTCTCCATGATTGCTGCTTGTTGCTGTCCGAGCACCGGCTAAAGCCATAACAAGCATACACAAATATCCCTGAAGCGTGGGTGCGGTTGAGCGTTGCATGCAACATATTTGGTACAGAGGCACCGGGCAGGAAGCATTTTGCTAATGCAGTCGATAGTTTCAACTTAAGCGGCTTTGCACAACAAATCGTTGGGAAGCAAACACGCTTGATTGGCTCTCGCCAGAGCTGCTTAAGCGGAAAATTACGTGAACCGGTGGAGCTGGTGGCAAGCGTGCCGTTTAATCGCCGCTAATCGGCGCATGTTAATTGCGTACTCAGTAAGCGGATATATCGCTTATAATTATTCATTGAACGTAGCAAATTTTAATATGCGACTTACGAATGGAAACACAACTACAACTCATGTATTTTTGGCCGTAAATATCTGGATGAAGGTGTAGAACAAAATAAATATGGTCAAATGACCCATTTATTTCTACTGATTACTTGGCATACGTGCTAATTAAACTCTATTTAACAACTACATATATGGAATTGTACATGCGATTACGTAGGATTAAGAATAAGAAATTTAATTTAAGTGACCTTGAGCAATTTTTAACAAGTAAACTTCCAAAGTTCGTAGAAAAGAACTTTAAACCCAGTTTTATCTAAGAGAGTCGGAAGATTCTGAGAGCAAAGGAGGCGAGTCTTTGATATAAAAAAGCCGGAAGCTGACAACGGCCAATGAGAGGTAGGTAAAATTCCGAAGCTACGTAGGTTGCCTTTAATATTTCGGAATTTGGTAATCCTGGTATTGCAAACTGGCAACTGACAACTCACAACAGTATGGCAAAGTTTGAAATTTTGTAGTTGTTTACAGTAACTTAAAATATTCTAATATTTATAAACACATAATATATATTATTTATAAATCTATCTATTGGTCGAGAGAAAATATAAAATGGTAGTGGTTGTATACACGTCTTTGAAAAACAAGACGTGACGCTACCATACCACTAGAACAACAACGGTGAATTCTGACCATTTGCTTGTTAGTTGTCTGACGGGATACTATTCACCATGACCTTGTGAGCTCTCACACATCTACTGAAACAACTGCGTTTTGGAGCACTCAATACTTTGATGTGACTAGTCAGCAACCATTTTTTTAACCATTAGTGATCCGGTATCCATGTCCGATAAGGAACTGTAAAAGTTTCAGATCGATACCTTAAAAAACTGAGAGACTAGTTCGCAAATATGCGACAAACAGCTTGACATCATATAATTTATTAGTGACCCTATAAAGCATTACGCTTCTTTCTGAGTGTTATAAAACTTGAACAGAAGCTGCCAGTTTATTTGAACAGCTGCTATAGTTTGTTCGATTCGCTGCTCTCTTAAGTTTAATGAATCGAAACTGCTAATATGAATACAGTTTTAATAAAACATTCTGGTAAATGACCATTGTAGTAGTTTCTACATATGGCGAAATTAGGTGTCTGGCGGATGGAAGATTTGTCTGTTTAAGATTTTCTTAAATCCAAAAACCAAAAAAAATTCATTATTACAATAGAAAAAGTCAAGTTTTATCCAGAATTTTTATACATCAGAGTAGCATAAAACTGGTTATTGAGCAAACTGTTGTTTTTTTTCGAAAATAACCTGTTAAATATATATTAGAGTTCTGTTGAAAATTTCAAGTTGATCGGTTCAGACGTTTAAAACAGTTTTCCTCACTGACTCAGCGGTTTGAGAAAAATGCGGTTAGAGCTTTGGAGGGCGATTTAAACGCTCGAAGACAGCTCTACAAATACTCTCATAACCAGAACTATTTGCTGGATAAGCTTCAAATTTTCAAATGATATTTTCAAATATACATATGTACTTTCAATATTTACTTTTTGTAATTCACATATACATATAAAGCATTAACTCAAAGGAAAAGTTTAGCTGAAAGTTTGAATTGCAAATATGTATATGAAATTTTGTCGAGATTGTTTAAAGAAAACTTTCAAAAGTCGGTAAATTTCCAAAGATAGAATATATGTAAATTCAAAACAAGCAAACATTCCCGTCCTGTTATATGGTGCGGAGGCATGGACAATGACATCATCTGATAAATCGTCCTAAGAAGTGTTCGAAAGAAAGGTTTTGGGGAAGATTTATGGCAACTGCGAATATCGCATTCGGTGGAGCGATGATATGTACAAGATATACGACGTCATTGACATAGTTCGGCGAATTAAGAGACGGCGGCTACTCTGGCTAGGTCATGTCGTCCGAATGGAGGAAGTACTCCAGCTCTGAGATTCGGGGGATGCATAGGAAGAGAAGCAACTCTACTTCGTTTAAAAGCACAGGAAAAAGGGATCTGGCTACACTTGGAATCTCCAATTGTCGCCAAATATCGAAAAGGAAGAGCGAGTGGCGCGTTGTTGTAAACTCGGCTATAACCTCGCAAGCGGTGTTTATGCCAATGAAGAATAAGAAGAAGAAAATATTTACCATTTTTTTTTTTTTTTACGTCATCTTTAAAAGTGTAGCTGTTAGATATTCTGAATATTAACCAATTTTTATAGATTTTAGTAGATGAATGGTTCTCCTTAAATCCTAGTTCCTTTCAGTAAGACCTGAAGCGGCCAGAGAAGATTTCGATGTATGTATTATAAAATGTATATCGAATGGCAAAGAAACGTTAGCAAAAATATTCTTCACATTTATCATTTAAATATAAATAATTTCCAATCAATATTCAATTAAAATAATGGCGATATACATATTATATACTTTGTGGTATGATGATATGAAAAAACTATTTTCCCTTAAATATGTGCCAATATCAATACATATACATATACACTCTACACATACCCCTATATATTATTTATTTTGATATATGTGGTAAATAATCAAACAATAATCTTTTTATACTCTCGCAACAAAGTTGCTAAGGAGAGCATTATATCGGGTGATTTTTTAAGAGCTTGATAACTTTTTTAAAAAAAAAACGCATAAAATTTGCAAAATCTCATCGGTTCTTTATTTGAAACGTTAGATTGGTTCATGACATTTACTTTTTGAAGATAATTTCATTTAAATGTTGACCGCGGCTGCGTCTTAGGTGGTCCATTCGGAAAGTCCAATTTTGGGCAACTTTTTCGAGCATTTCGGCCGGAATAGCCCGAATTTCTTCGGAAATGTTGTCTTCCAAAGCTGGAATAGTTGCTGGCTTATTTCTGTAGACTTTAGACTTGACGTAGCCCCACAAAAAATAGTCTAAAGGCGTTAAATCGCATGATCTTGGTGGATCGGATAATAACCACGCCCACCTTCCATAAAAAGGTTATGTTGAAAATCACTAAAAGTGCGTTAACCGACTAACAGAAAACGTCAGAAACACTAAATTTTACGGAAGAAATGGCAGAAGGAAGCTGCACCCAGGCTTTTTTTTTAAATTGAAAATGGGCGTGGCGTCGCCCACTTATGGACCAAAAACCATATCTCAGGAACTACTTCACCGATTTCAATGAAATTCGGTATATAATATTTTCTTAACCCCCTGATGACATGTACGAAATGTGGGTGAAATCGGTTCACAACCACGCCTTCTTCCAATACAAAGCTATTTTGAATTCCATCTGAAGCCTTCTCTGTAACTTTCCACAAATACGGTATTTGAAAAATATATAAATGACGTATAATGAAATCTCGATTATCACTTTATCATGCGAGAGTATAAAATGTTCGGTGACACCCGAACTTAGCCCTTCCTTACTTGTTATTTTTCTAGTCAATACAAAAATTGTAAAAAATAAATTGTTTTATTTGCTGCGGTCGCCATTCAGAAGTGACAAAGAGCATATTTGAATTAACGGTCACGCTGTTTGCCATTTAGTTCACTTATTTGCCTTTGTTTTCAATGCCTAGTTGTGTCCAAAAAAATTTAAATCAATTGATTTACCAATTTGCGGACAATTTTTCATTGAAAGGCATTTAAATGAACTAATGGTATTTCTGTAACAAAAGCCAAACTCGTGTGTGGTCTGCCGTTTAGGGCTTACATAAGTGTCTACGTAAAGAAACACATTGTTATTTCGCAGTATTTACTACAGTTTTTGATCTCTTTGTAAGCAATGTATTTGACATTTTTTTCAATTGTTATCGCTTCCAATCCTAATTTACTCATTTGTTTGGCATTAAGCTGATAATAATCAAACAGATCCAAAAAAAGCACTCATTTTGCTGAAACCTAATCCAAGCTCTGGATATATATGTAGGTATTTATTTTCAGTAAACTAGTGTCTACGATTACATATCTGATATAATAGGAGGATCTGACATAATAAGAGAGATCCCAGCTATGTAGTCGTACTGGTGTAAATAACAGTGTTGAAATTATAAAAAATTTAACTGTTTAAAATATTTCTCATATTCACATATTTAAATTGTAATATCGTAATATCATCGGAATTTTTCAATATATTTACTTAGCCAATTTAGTAAAATAGTAAATCCTACTTGATTATGTATTTTTATGTTTTCTTAATTCTCTTTTGCAGAAATTGACTATCTTCTGGACATTATAGTGGCATACAAAAATAATACATAATAGCGGATGGAAAAAATGTAAGTACCCCTTTTTTGGGAGCATTTTGGATTTTTTAAACCTTTATTTTGTAAAAAAAATTTTCCTTGATTATTTGACGAGACATCTTTATGAAATTTTTCGTGGATTATTGTGGAAGGTAACTACAAGTTGCAAAAATGTTGTTTAGGATATTTAAAAACGTGTCGTGAATTTTGCATTTCTTAAGAAAGTGTATAGCTATTCATCATATATCTTTTGAACCCTTCAAAGTAAATCTGATCTGATAAATTGCATTTTTGTCAATGTTTTTTCAATCCTCGTAATAATCGCTAGTAGCATTTTTCTGGTATAGTAGCCAAAAATCGTACGGAGCCAAATCAGGCGAATAAGGTAGTTGCGACTAGATAAAGTTAAGTTTTTGGAAAAAATGCCGTGAAGAACCAATACAGTATGACATGGTGCATTTAAGCGATTGCGACATCACTCGAGACTTGATGCATTTGAGACACAAAACGTCCAGAGCGCAGTTCGTCTTTAATGACTTCTTGGACCATTTTAACCTTGTTTTACCACTTATATTCGTATGTATAGAACAAAACTTTTGGTGCGCGCATTATTTGACTTTGTGCGGCTATGGCGTGGCCTACAAGATCGTACGATTTAACACCTGAAGCTCTAGGCGATTGTTGCCTTGGAAGAAAGTATTCGGTGTATTATTGCTGCCATATTCCCCAGTTACTGTAAAAAGTGGTTGAAAATCATCCCTCTCGGCTGGAATTTATTCGAGACGCGGTGGTCACATGCACGAAATCATGTTTAAAACAGAATGTATACCTTTATCTTTTTCGTAAAGCTAAATTCTTGCCCAGAACATTAAATTGTAAGTGATTACTTCTTCTTGAAAACCACAAGTCTTGCTGAAGTATGATCTTGAGTTTTACTAAAAATAAAAACTTGAATAATTTCTTAGATTAGCCATATGTCCGTTATCAAAGTACCGCGTCTGGTAAGAAATTATCGTGGCATTCTATAAAAATACTCAGTGACAAAGCGTGGAGAAAGTAAGTTATCAAGTGCAGTAATTAGTGGTTTTCAGATTAAAACACGAAAATAAATTACAAAGCATTTTGAAATTGAATTGGTAAGTAAAGCTAATTTAATTTTTCGAAATATTGAGGCGATTTTTTACAGTGAATTAAAAAAATTCTAAAAATGGTGAATTTTAAACAATTAACGAATGGGGTGCGTTATATTGCTGAAAAATGTAATAAAAGCCAGGGAAGTTATTGCCGGTTGCAACAATGAGCATCGAGTCATCAGGAAGAAGAGACAATGGCGCCCAAAAATTATAACGAAAAGAGTTGATAAGCATGTTGGATGTTTCCAATTCTGATACCTTCAAATCACTTCCAAAAGTTCGTGCACAGGTTATAAAAGAAGGCAAGAAAGCGCCCTCTGTGCACACTGTGTGTAATAGATTGCGCCAAGCCAATATTCACGGCAGCGTTGCAAAAAACTCTCTTCGTTACTCCCTCGCGCTCACCCGAACAAGAACTATCATACAAGTGCACGCTACCCACAGTTAAGTTGGTGGAAAAGGGCTAAATGGTTTGGAAATGCTTATCTGCCAATGGCCCTGACAATATTGTCGTCCTGGAAGCAAAACTTACTTCTTTAATTTATTTAAATATTTTAAAGGAGCACGCCATCCCCGAGGGTCAGCGACTAGTGGGACCGGATTTGCTTCTTCAATAGGACAACGCGCCCATTCACACTGCAAAAGTCATCACAGAATATCTAAAAAATTGAAATGATAGTGTATTGAAATGTTAGTGTATTGAAATGGCCTCCTCAAAACCCTGACTTGTCACCAATTGAAAATGCTTGGGCAATCCTTAAGATGCGTATAGCGGAAGAGAAACCCCGAAACCTGGCTGATTTGAAGGACTGCTTCTATAACATTGGGAATAATTTTCCTCAAAATGAGTGTTTGAAGTTTTTCCACTCCATGCAACAACGATTGGGTCAACTAGCTACACGAAATTGGATATTAAATAATTTGATAACCAATTTTTTTACATGCAACTTACTGTATGTGTTTATGTTTACCTTTTATAAAAGCAACTAACTTATTTATTGATTTAAAATTACTTTCATTAGATACTTTAAAAAATGGTCTCAATAAAAAATTTTAGTTTGAAAAATGTAAACTTTAAAATTTTAATCACTTCGCTGATTATATTTTACTTTGCTAACTTACTTTTTCTACCTACTATATGTATATATGTATATAACAGGTTGAATATGAAATGTCAGTCCACGGTATGTCATAATATTATATTTAGACTGTATTTAGGCGGGTAGAGGGTCAAATTAATATGGTTATTAATCGTAGTTTTTTTGTATTATCTCATGACTTGATTTCACGGAATGAATTTTTTGCTTTCTCTACCCATAAACACCATCTATGTTATTTTAACAACAGTTTGAATTTCTTAAAAACACCAAAATACACCTAAATATATTGCCACATATCAAATCGCATGACTATGAAAGTAAAACAAACAATGTGCTTGTTAAAATAATATTTTACATACACATACACAAAATAGTGGAAAGCATGCATTTCGAGTCATTTGTATCTTTCCGGTAGAATATTTAGTTAACGCAATTAAAACACAATAAATATATCTCTTCCCTTTCCTTACATTACTTACATGCCTTGAATATTAGGATATATTCGCACTCATATACATACACATACACACATTTAACACAGGAAAAACTAACCATTTTAAAAGCTACGCTTGCGGCACTTGTCTTCCGTCTTCCGCTGTTAGTTAAATAAATTCAATGCCTAAGTACCCAACAATGCAGTCTATTCAAATTGTAACAAAATGCTGGCTAAAATCCCGAAACAAAGCACTGCAACAACACCAGCAACGCTAACAAGTGCTTAATAGACACTTGTTCGTGCACACAGACACACGGACACAAAGAGTTGCATGGCGAGTTCATTTCATTGTGCGCCATCCTCAATGTTGCACTCGCTCGTCGCAGCCATAAAAGCGCAACAGTTGCCAGTCCGCATACACACACACACACATATATATACAAGCACACAAGTGCGCAATTTACGAATTTCGTGCAGCCAGCAGCTAACAGATGGCAAAAGGAGCGATGGTAATAAATCTTAACTCGAAAAGTTGTTACCAAACTTTGCTACAAAAACAACAGCGACAACAATGCGAAAGCCAACCGAGCTAGCAGGCGGCTTACCAACACAATCTATTGTACTGGTGCATGGTATTGGTGGCTGGGTGACTACACCATCGCACAAATGCAGCGGTCCAAATATTCACTGTCCGTCCGTCCGTCTGTACGTCCGTTGTGTGTCTGTTGGCCCGAAAATTGTTATTGTGTTAAATTGCAATTTGTGTGCTGAGGCGCAACGCCGAGCAAAGGATTTTGCTGGTTGTCGGTAATTTTCGCACATTTGTACCAAAACAACGCTGCCGACATGGCGTATACGTAACGTCACAGTGAGCGCTGCAGATGCGCCTTGTTTGTATGGACAAACTGTTGAATGTTTTTATAGAGATGTACAAAGTAAAATTTATTTGTGACGGGATTGACTGAATTTACTTGTCATAATAAAGCATGTGACATAAGAAATGATAAACAAAAATTATAACCTAAAAATTGCGAATTTGAGTGATTTTAAAAAGGTGGAAGGAATAGTACTGGATTTGAACAATCCACAATGTGGCTTTATGTACATTAGCGTTGTACATATTTAACATTATTTCATTAATAGAAATGGTAAACCTTGAGCCTATTCAAGAGTCGTTCAAAATCCGCCTCGTCGTCCTATCTCCAGCTACATAAATTATTAGAGACTGGCAAAATCCTAATTTTTCTTCACAAAAGTGATGCTAGAATGGCCTTAATATTAGCTGTAACTGTAGAATAAAGAAAATTATGGACAACAGTGACATGTTTTAATTTTATTTCGGGATTTTCGTCTACATCCAACGCCAGTCTAGAGTTTACTCTATTCCCTTACATTACAATTCTCCTCTTCACATTAAAAATACAATTACTTGTATGCTATAATAGCATTCAGCGTTGTAACGGATTTCTTTTTAAGGTGATTTGGCTTAAAGTACACGATGCTAATTGAAAGCATATTGTTAGCCAATTATGAATATAATTGTAATATGCTGACCAACGATGGTTGTTACCATTCTAAATTAATGAGCAGCAAAAATTACCAAATTATGGGCAATAAATTATTTTGTTTGGAAACTCAAATAAGTGGCTCAAAATTATTGCGATAGTTTGGTCTAGTTGCTTTGAAGTGTATGGGTAGTGAGATTGTAGTTAATATTCCTACTATTAGAAGGTTATTGGAAGTTACAAAAAATACATATTAAGAGGACATAAAAAGAGAAAATAATAGGAAAAACGTTAACTTCGGTTTTCATGGTGGATATTTGCTATATTGGCTCGATCTAAAACATTAATCGGATATTTAAGCGTTGGCTTGGATAATGGCTCAAATTTCGCAGAGATAACTTGCCAGATAAAAAGGTTTTTCATACAAAGGCATGATTTTGAACAAAAGTATTGCGAATTTTAAATATATTTTTAGGAAGGCAGGCACATTTTTTCTAGATAGGTGGGACAGCGTATAATAAATGCAAAGCGTCTGTTTGACAAACTCCGAAAAAAGTACTGAAAATCAGATGTCTAAAAAAACCGTTATAAAACTCATGTTGCCAATTTAAAATTAGTCATTTTTAATTATAAATAAATCCACAGTCGTGGCAGAGATTGAAAAATGTCTGGATATTAAAGATTTGGGCATTTCTGAGCCTCTCATAGGCCTCGAGAAGGCGTGATATCTCCACTTTTCTGCATCGCAATAATGAAGAAAATGTTAGTGGAACTGGAAAAGCATATGCTGACTATGTGGCAGTTTCGGTTAGAGCTAAGTTCCTGAATACCTCCGCAAACCTTATGCGGACAATTCTAAATGATATTAATTGATGGGAAAGGAGCTGGTATGTTCACCAGGAAACACAATATTGCAGAAATTTTGAAGCCAATTCTAAATGGTGCCAGGCTAGTAATAGGAGATAAGGCAAGTTAGCCTTAGCAGTTGTACGGTCAACTATAACTTACGACTTATTGGCATCATGGGCAATAACGGCGACAAAATTCGCGGTAAAACGTATGGAAAGTATGCAAAGAACAGCCATTACCTCTATCAGTGGAGCCCTCAGAACAACGCCAAGTCAGGCACTAATCGCAATTCTACACTAACTGCAAATGGAAGCGAAATCAGTTCTAAAACTGAGGGAATCTTCCCTGTTATGCTTTAATATTTCTGCATGAAAAAATTACCTTTCACAAGAAAGTCATTTTTTTACCATGAAAATTTTAAATGCGTTCCCCAATATTGCTTTCCCTTCAAGAGAAGAGTGGGGAAGAGACAAGGTGGACAGGAGTATGCATCTACACAGATGGTTCCAAAATAAACAAAGTGGAATGTGGAGTGTTCTCAACAAAGCTAAATACCAAAATCGCCTTGTCTTCCACGCGGAGATCACAGCAATAAGTGCTTCTTGTTCTGTCAAGGAGTGTGCTCACAACAAAGAATACTTTCATATATATAGATAGTCAAGCGGCTTTCAGATCACTTAGGCTCAAAGAGTCTCTTCTAAGATAGTCGAGGATCTTGATCTCTTAGTGGATCTAGTATCCTACTGTACGATCAACTTACAATGGGTTCCAGGAGATAGTGATATCCCTGGAAACTGTGAAGCAGATGAACTAGCCAGAATAGGCACCACTCTACATTTAGACTTGTAGATATTTAATCGACAAACATGTTATAGATATAGCTGTGTCACGGTGGAAACAATCCCTGGCTTGCTTAATAAGCAGGCAAACGTGGCAAGAATGGTACATGCGCCGCACATGCCGACCATTAAAATAAATAAGGAATAATATAATGCTAGTCCTGATGGTATAACAATGGGCCTCCTAAAGGCCTAGTTGCGACGTAAGACATTCACTCTACCTAAACTCACCTAACCTAGTTATGAATTGCAATAGTACGTACCATATAGTGACTTATATTAAGTTCACTTCCATCCATGAATGCAAGTAAGTATTCAACGGAGCCAAAGAAGGATTTAAGTACTAGATTATTAGCTCGAAGTTGTCCAAAGTATTGAGTATTGTATGTTCCTCTTTATTTCTATCTCTCATATCCTCTCTTTTCACCTTTATATTCATCTCCATGTTGATAGTTCAAAGAAAAAACACAAATGTTTATTCTCTCCTTCTTACAATGTGTCATAAGCGTTAGTTTCTTCAGAGATTCGCTAAAAATTGACTGAACCCAATTCGCAGTAAACAGCTGTACAAATAAGGTCTGCCTAAAAGCTTTTTCGTTAATGAAAGTTTTTTGATATTCGAGGATTCAGGTAATGTAGATATGGGCTATACTAAGATTGAGAGTAGAACTTCTGCTTGACTTCATCTTATTGCGGAAATATATTATTTTATTAAAAACCTTCGGCTTCGGCAAAGACAGCCCCTCTGGGTCCACAATGAAGCTATTATTGTGCAATTATCCACAAACTAAGAAAATCTGTAGTTTAAGATGTCCTCTTCCAAAAATCGATTGATACTATATTATCCATTTGTCTATTCTCATGAGAGCACAAATCATAATTTTATAATTTATTTTGTTAAATTTTCGTCAAACTTTCAACCTTTTCGGTTGATTTTGCATGACTTTCGACATCTATTATAGTCCTTTATGAATATAGCGCAACCAAAAAACTTCGATAATTACTTTGAAAGCCCACGTAGCGTACATAAAAAATAAATAAACAAATAAAGTAAAGAATTCATTTAAAATTCTGCTAATTGAAAATTTTAATTAGCCCGCTACTCATTTATTATTTAATATCGACATTAAGCACAATTCGCAAATATAAGTATATATGTATATTTTACTCTACTATACGCACAATAATCAATTCATTTAGTTGTTGTAGATACACTGCAGTTCAAAAGAGTAAGAGATGTAGTATATATAATGATTTTTGATTTTTAAAGTCACTGGCGCAATAACAAATTATTTTGCAGTGAAGTTTGTAACTCACAATTGGAAACATTGGAGATAAAAAATATTCTATAGGCTTTTTCTCCAGAGAAACGGCTCATGTGACGGAACCATCGATTTTGAAGCAGAGCTAAAGCCATACGAACTGATCATTAAAAATCAAGTTTTTGTATGAAAAGCGTATTTTAGCTTCAGTGAAATCGAAGTTAACGTGAGCAAAAAATTTTCAACGAAACTGAGGGTTTTGCAATTTAAATGATTTTTCTGTTGAGTTATGACCATGTGCAAAAAATAATAAGACTTATCCATAATTTTAAAATTCTTAAAAATTTATGCGTCTCCCTCAAAATTCCCCTTGGCCCCAATACAATTGTGCCAACGTATTTTTCAATTCTCCAAACAGTTGTTAAAATCAATTTCTGGAATAACCTTCAATTTAATGCCTTAAATTGACGGTTCCCACGGAGCGGTTATTTGATACGGAATACGGTGCATTATCGTAGCGTAAAAACCAAGAGCTGTCGGTCCATAATTTCAACCTCCTTTTACGAATAGCTTCCTGCAAACGACACAATGACACTTTGGATGGTCGGAAAGTATTTGGAGTGCACCACACTTCGATAATCGAAGAAAATTGTCAATATAACCTTGATTTTTGACTTGCGTTGAAGTGTTTTTTTCGGCTTCAGCTCATCTTTGCCACTATATTCGGCCTATTGACTGTCTGTTTCTGGATAGTAAGCATAGATCCAAGGCTCATCACCAGTAATAATACGTTTCATGACATTCTGGTAGTCGAAAAGCAATGTTTCACAGACGTTAACGTGACGCTGTTTTTCGAAAAAATTGGGTGATTTTGGAACCAATCGTGCTTTTACTTTTCTTAGGCGCAAATGATCTTTTAAAATGTTTTCACTGTTCCTAAAAAGTCTTACTATTTTTTGCCCATAGTTTTACGAAATTATAAGAGACCAGTTTGTAGAGCATTCAACTTCCTACAAGATCTAAGTAACGAGTTATCTTTTCAAGTAGTTAGTTGGATATGAGATATGCGTTTTTCTATTCGATTATAAAAAAAAAAATAGAAAAATGTTAGGCGATGAGGTGTCCAAGAACCTATTTTTATAATATCGAGCGAGAAGAAATATTAGTTTTTTTTACCCACCCTAATGTATACCCCTATTATATTAATCACTTTTATAAAAGAAAAATTATTGCATTAATTTTAGAAAAAAATGCATAAAAATAAATTCGTTTGCAGGTGATAATTTCAATATTTTCCACCCACTTTTTGAAGGCATATGTCTATCAACTATAGCTAATCTATTGAAACAGAGTGTATAAGTAGATATGTAACTCCTTTTTCACTGCATCAAAAACATATAAAAATGCAAATTAATAATTGATTATGCATATGTGTTTTTCCATAAGGCAAACAATATTATATACTGACATATAAACTACGTGGGAGTATATAGCAGTCACCTGTAGAGGAAAAATATAGGTTTTATAGACACAAGTGAGTTTCTTCATTGTTTTTAAGAAACTTGATTTATAACTTTAATAAGTATTTATGTATGTATATATATTTTGGCAATTTTGAGTGACAAAATATATGAATTTTGTGCATAATTCAACTCTAAGGCTACCTAGCGGTACCTTTATACGCCTATAACATATGTTATAGATTGAAGCAAAACAAAAATCTGGTGAACTGCTTATGAATCAAGCAAAACCAATAATTTTTTGTCTTTTATCTATACTTTTTTCATTAAATAACTGTAATTTTTTTTAATATTCCTTAATTCAAAAATATTTTCCGAAATTCTAAAACGCGTTTGAGTTCAAAATTCACGCGAACGCAGTCCAGTTTGTAACCAGTCAATCATAAATCCGCCTAAAACGAAAATTTCCATCTTCATTGCAAATATTATGCTGAATGCATATAATATGTGTATTTGTTTGTGATGCGTTGAGGCGAAATCCTTTTATATATAATTCCTCGCTAATACCCACTAATCACTTTTCTATTTGCTTTGCTGAGCTTGTAACTTGCTTGTTTGCATGTATTAGTATTGTAAACAGAAGTCCGCCTCCCACAAACCAGCTATCCAAACACACTCACACACCCGCACACATCGACACACACACTGCAGCGCAACGCCTTATTGCCACATTGTTGCCACACTGTAGCGAAGAAAGCGAAAGTGAAAGTAAAGGGCTGCCGGGGTGGCGGGTGAAGCGCATGAAATGAGCAGAAATTGTAATTGTTTACACGCCGACACACACACCATCGCACACACACACGCTTACAGACGGCTGTGGGCGTTTAGAAGGGTATGGGGGCAAGGAGCATCAGCTGCATGCTTAAGCGAATTTTCAATTATTTCGTTACTTTTCAAATAGTTTCAAAAAGTTTTATCACTGCCAACTATTCCCTGTTTACATAAGTAATGAGTTTACTTAACAACTCGCTTCACAAACACGCCCACTTACACACTAACACAAATACCATGCATGCATGCATGTGTGTGTGTGTGAGCAGATGTGCATAATAGTTTTTCTGTGGATTTAGCATTTTACCGACATCAAACACAAACGCCTGAAAACTTCGAGGTGTGATTGTACACCTGCCGTTGCATGTGTGTGTGTGTGTGTGTGGTTCGTGGTGTTATGTCAACAAATGTTGCATTGGAAGTTTTTATTTTGCTGCCTTTTGATTTTATTGTGCCCACAAACGGTAATGATCGGTGGTGAGATTAAAAAACAGTTATGCTGGTTAGTTGTTTGCCTTGTCTGCTGGTCGCCAGCAAATCGTCCATGTGTGTGTGTGGCTATTTACATGTTTTAATGGAGTTTAGTTGGGTTGCTGTGGTTCTTTTTATTATTTAGAATATTTGCTTCCATTTAACTGTGTATATATGTTATGTGTAGAAGTTGTAATTAACCCACACACACATACATACATTTTATGTATACGAAAGACAGCAAGTATGATCTCATAAATAGTTGTCCGAAACTTTCGCCCGCACATTTGTTTGCAAAGTGGTTTATTATTATTATTGTTGCATTGAGTCAGCATTTGAAAGCGAGTTGTTGTTTGCATAACTATGAGGATTTTATTTCAAAGTTTCATATCTAATGTTACAACAACAAAGTTTTGTATAGAGGCAGCAGCAATATCGCGCTTAGACTTATAATAAAAGTTCGTTTTTGCTTGGGACCAAGGGTAAAAATATTTTAATTAAAAATTTTTTACGAAGATTAAATTTTCAATTTGTAATAACTAACATTTTGGATTAAAAATTCAAGTCAAATTATGACTTACATTAATTTAAAAATTAAAATTCAATTTGTGTCTTTAATTTTCCATCCATTTCCCTTGAGGTATCCATAAATTATATAATTTTTACAGCCTTTGCCTTTGTTTGTTTTGGTGTTGCGTTGAGAAAATTTTCCTAACTACAATCATTATGACGGCTGTGAATTCAAATAATTGATCATGAAAATTGTCCAACGAGAAAAATAATTTTTATCAGGCAAAGAATCTATCAATATTTTGTACAGGGCACTCGAAGTGTAACCAATTAAAAAAGCTATAAATTTGGTTTGGAAAATTATTTTTATTTATTTTAAAGTACAAAATGTGTGAAAATAATCATTCGCTTTCGCTCGATATGACCACCTTTTGCCTTAACTATGGCCTTGAGACGGTCAAAAAACGAACCGCAAGCTACCCGAATGTGACTTGCCGGTATTTTGGCCCACTCACGGACAATGGCATTCTTCAGCATATCGAGACTGGTGTATTTTTATACTCTCGCAACAATGTTGCTAACGAGAGTATTATAGTTTTGTTCACATAACGGTTGTTTGTAAGTCCTAAAACTAAAAGAGTCAGATATAGGGTTATATATACCAAAGTAATCAGGGTGACGAGTAGAGTCGAAATCCGGATGTCTGTCCGTCCGTCCGTCCGTCTGTCCGTCTGTCCGTCTGTCCGTCCGTCCGTCCGTCTGTCCTGTCCGTCCGTCCGTGCAAGCTGTAACTTGAGTAAAAATTGAGATATCATAATGAAACTTGGTACAAGTATTCCTTGGCTCCATAAGAAGGTTAAGTTCGAAGATGGGCAAAATCGGCCCACTGCCACGCCCACAAAATGGCGGAAACCGAAAACCTATAAAGTGTCATAACTAAGCCATAAATTATTAAAGTGATTTGGTACAAAATCGCATTAGGGAGGGACATATTTGGAAGTATTTTTTTTGGAAAAGTGGGCGTGGCCCCGCCCCCTACTAAGTTTTTTGTACATATCTCGGAAACTATTATAGCTATGTCAACCAAACTCTACAGAGTCGTTTTTTTCAGGTATTTCCATATACAGTTCAAAAATGGAAGAAATCGGATAATAACCACGCCAACCTCCCATACAAAGGTTATGTTGAAAAATCACTAAAACTGCGTTAACCGACTAACAAAAAACGTCAGAAACACTAAATTTTACGGAAGAAATGGCAGAAGGAAGCTGCATTTCAATTATAAATCTGACAAATTGACCAATATTTTCGGTAAAAAGTCAAATTTAGGTACAGGCTTTTTTTAAAAATGAAAATGGGGGTTGAACTTTTTTTTTTGGATTTAGACCAGGTGGCGCAGAAGCATTATTCTCAGTCGAACTGAAAAGAACCGATTTCATTGTGTTGAAATTCGGCTATATATTTTCTTACCCATTTTCAACGTACTAGAGGAATGCATCATACCAAATGTTGTTGAAATCGGTTAGTCTCACAAACATGTGTTTTCCAATATAAACTATTTGACTCCATTCCCTGTCATTTTTGTTTACCTTATGAACGGAACCAATTTATGATATCTCAGTTTTTTAGCTTACAACGTCATTTTATATTTATAACTATATCTTCTCGATTGTTAGATGAATAAAACCATTATACTCTGTAGCAATATATTGCAAAAGTATAAAGATGTCTCGAACTTAGCCATTTTTCTTTGGTTTTTGAAAGCAATTTGCTCTCAAAGTTCAAGAGAAAACTCCAAAATTTGATAGCACTGAAGAAATCGGTTTTAACTCTTCAGTGTTCAGTTTTCGTTAACTTTCTTGTATCGAATTTAGCTAGCTATTTCTGTTGGAATTTTTACATACATTGTGACAAAACCCGGAAATTGTAAATAAAACGCTAAATATTTAATTATACATCAATATTATTTTGTCACCTACACCCCACCAGATGTAATGCACTTTGGCAACTATTTCTCCAGTCCTCGAAACACTTTTCATAAACACTTTTGGATATGGCCTTCAGTTCCTTCAACGAATTTTGTTTTATCTGTTCCGATCAACTGAAAACGGGTTCCATTCCGATGATTGTTGACTTCTTTGCATGTTAAACTCATAAACCCATGTCTCATCGGCAGTTATAATACTCTCTATGAATATGGGATAGGAATTCGCAAGATCAAGCATGTCCAAAGGGACCTCTTTACGGTAGTCTTTTAGAAAAAAAAAATGCAGCTTTATCGCTGCGAATGGAGCAAGAACGTATTAATAACCGAAATATACACTAAAGTCATTCGAACGGACTCGCGAGAGATGTCTAGCTTTCTTGCAATCTCTCCAACATTTTTCTAATCACCATATCCTTAAATTTTTTAATATTTTCATTATTTTCAGAGTTGAAGGTCGTCTAGAACGAGACATGTCTTCAACGATCTCTCGACTGTATTTGAAGGCTTTTTACCACTCGTAGGCTTGTGTTTTTGATAGAACTGAATCACCATAAGCCTTTTCCAACATTCGCAACGATTCCGCACACGAAATTTGGTTAGAAGTACAAAATTTGAGACAAATTCTTTATTCGATATTTTTATCCATGCAACATCGCAACGCACTACTGTGGTGTACCGACTTTAGTAGCTGCTGTAAACCAACTGGTTGACAAATCGCGCTCATGTTTTGCGTAGTAATTACGGACAGTCCTCCCAACTAAGCGAAATACATTTTTTTGAAATACTATAGAAATAATGATAACTTTAGACTAAACAAAATTAAGCATCTAAACAAAATACTTTAATAACAGCCAATTATCCTAATTGCAGAGAATGAGAGTTACATTAACTGTTAATAAGCAAATAGCCTATAATATTTTTACTAGAGCAGCAAGGACTAGTCTGAAATTTTAAGAAAGTTCACTTGCTATAGAAATATGAAAATGATAACACAATAAAGTATGCTCCAGTCATCGCAACCACAGTGAAAATAATGGTTTATCTATAGGCTGATGGAATACAAACTTCCGTAAAGAACGGTATATTAATTTATTTTTTATATAGGAAAAGTTAACATTATTGATGCAATGACGACTTAGGTATACCACTCGATCAGTCGTACACAAATTTTTATACTCAGAACTGAATGATGCTTGTTATCCTTAGAAGGAGTCCTCTAACACTTTATAAAGTTTGCATATGTATATATGTAGAATATAAGCGTGGTGGGCTGAGTCTATTTAGCCTTGTTCGGCTGACGGTAAGCCAGTGCCACAGGTTTTGCGATAGTGACATGAGAGCTTTCACTCCACTTTTTCTCAATTTTCTTCCCAAAAAAATGTACATTTGTCGGAACGTTCGATATCGGACCGCTAAATCATATACTAAACTGTTAAGTCCTTGTATGGAAAACTATTCTTTCTGGCAAAATATCTTTACGAAATTTGGCACAGATTAGTTTCCGAATGCACTTGCGAAGAATATTATCGCTTTCGTGCAGCTAAAGTCAACATATTTTCTTGCCTTTGTTTCGCAATCATTACATTTATCATAACAAGTTCAGAAGGTGTGGCAATTTTCTAAAATTTACAAGAAATTTCAAATATTTTATTTAACAAAACATTACGCATTCCATTTCGTGAAGACTTAAAGTCCTCCCATAAATCAATTGCTACAATTTCAATGCCCGAAATTTGTTCCGATTTCACCCGCGCGCTCGCAACGGCATACCTTATTGTAATTTGAATCAAAGCCGCTTGTAAATGCGCGTCAATGGCGTGTAATAAATCAAGGCGATTCTATGCGAATTCAAAGGATTTTAAAACAGCACCAACGAACAACAAGAACTGCGAAACAAAAGAAAGCAACAACTAAAATAAGCGATTTTGCGATTAGATAGCGCATAACATCGGCTTCCGGTCGACGCCAACACCAGCACCAACAGCAACAGCAACATCGTAAATTGGCTTGCAGTCAGGCAAATTGACAAGCGTCAGCCAGCGACTGAGTTAAGCCGCACTCAGTTGGAGGGGGCTATGGCCATCTGTATGTGCGTTGAAATGTGTGTGTGCTGGGTTTGGCAACTGACTGATTTCCGCCTGCAACATAATCCACTGAAAGCAACAAATGATTACAATCGATAGAGCGGCAAGGGCCTCAATACAAAGAGGGAAAGGTGTTGAATGAATAACGGCTTCATTTCGTATTTATTTGGTTGAAAGCAACAACCAGCAAATGTCAAATTGTTGCCTTTACTCTGCGAGTTCTTTGCCCAAAGCAACTGCTGCCTTACATACTAAATGTGCTGGGTCTGAGGGAGCAGCAGTAAGCTCATCGCCGGCTTGCAAGAATGGGTATCTATTCTTTCAAGCCTTGTGTGTTGTTGTTGTTGATTTTGAGCGCGTGTTGAAAATAATTTACTACAGTTTCTTCCTGTTGTTTTTGTTATTATGTTGATTTTATATTTAGTTGTGCACACATACAGTCGCCACTGCGTATACGCAACCTGCAAGATTATTCGTCATTTCATTAAATTCTACTTAAAAAGTAGGCGCCAAAGCAAAATTTAATAATGTTAAAAGGAAATGTTTGCTTTTAATTTTCATCGGATATACAGCGTTGGCGTTTTGCGGCACTGTGAAAAATTAAAAGTAAAAAGTGCGTGGATGATTGCCAGTTCAGGTGTGCGCCCGACAGAACAGCTTTTTGGGCGACAAGCACAGAATATTAAGTAATAAAAAGTCTAGTATATAAATATTTTTTATGCACACATATACACATATATATATACACGTGTGCTTTTAAGAATTGCCTGACCCTCAATACAAACAAGTCCAACAACTGCGTTACGATTTGTCTTTGTATTATATGTACAGGCAGCGCATTGCCACAGCACACCAACAGTCAAACGCGTATATTTCTCACCTCACTTCCACGCTGTCTACTCCACTGACACTCCCTTTGAAATTGAGTCATTCGGTTTGTGCCACTTGCCTCTTGCCCCTGCCACCACTTTGTATACGTGCGCGTCTCAGGTCATCTATCTATTTGCTTATTTGTTTGTTTCGCTTATCATTTATGACCTTGTCTAATTTTTAACGGCACATTAACAAAATTAAGAAAGCATCTTGACTACATTCACTTCATTATACATACATTTCTTTTCAGTTAACTTTGTCGCTAGGTTTGTTTTATGTTTTCTTCTCTTTCAAGTAGCACATTAGAATATGATTTTTAAGGAATTCTTTTGACTGATAATACAATTTCTTTTCATTATTATTATTTAAATTAAATCTACTTGTATTTATTTCAAATAGACTTTTAGTGGAAAAAAGTAAAGACTGTAGTCTAATGAGATCTTGATATAATGATAAGCGCGTAGAAAATGTAGCGACTTTCATCCAAAGCTCTTTACTTAATTACTGTGAGGCTAGCAAAATTACTTTAAAAGATATAGTGTAGTGTAAAAATAAAATGTCTGAGTTTTGAAAACAAAATATTTTTAATTAGGTTTAGTAAAAAGAAGTCCATTATTTTTCCAATAAAAGTTTTCAGTTATATGTATCACGAGTTGTTTGTGTGGTTGCTGCACTCAGTTTTGTTTGAGCAAGTATTTTAGGTAATTTTTCAGTTTCGAAAACAGAAAAAAGTCACATGCAACGAATACCGAGGCTGAGTAATGACTCTAGTCAATCATAATTATGCTATATGGCGACAATGCCTTTAGATTTTTTTTTTTTTAATATTAAACAAAAAGTGTTGAGTCTTGTTTTAAAAATTGAAATGGGCGTGGCGTCGCCCACTTATGGACCAAAAACCATATCTCAGGATCCATAAGTGATGTTGGGAATGCCTCTCCGCTTGAAAATTTTTTTTTAATATCTCGATCCATAAGTGATGATCTCCCTATCTCTCTGATGCCAACATCTCTCTGAACGATTTTCAAGCACTATTATCTTAATAATAAATAATAGAAAATAATTTTTTAAATCACAACCAAACGGCTATCAAACATCAGCACAGTACAATGGATTCACTTATTCAACTCCAACACTATGTATCTGACACTCTCTCCATCAAAAAACATGCCACTATCCTAGTCACTGATTATGATAGAGCTTTTGATCGCATAGGAATACATGCAGTGCTAAGCCAATTAGCAGCTTGGAAGACAAGTCAAAAATTTTGGAATAGTAAAAGCTTTCATGACCGTAAGAAAATTTCAGGTTCGCATAAACCGTGTTTTATCTAGTTTGCAGCCACTCAAAAATGGTATACCGCTGGGCTCTCCACTATCGGTGTTGCTTTTTTTATCGCATTTGATATAACTGAAATATGCCTTAATACTAAAGGCATTAAACTCAGAATGTATGCGGACGATGTTATTATTTATAGTAATATAAAAGATCCCCAAACTGCTAGCAATATTTTTAAGAAAATACTAACTAAGAGTTGAAGAAATAGGGCATGAAATCTGATGCAACAATTTCCATTCCAAAGTGTAAATTACTACAAATTTGCAAAAAGACAAAATGTATATATCCACATTAATTTTTGAAAATACTGTAATATAATCCGTAAGCAATTTAAACACTTTAGGAGTATATTTTGATAAAAGGTTTAATATCCCGTATCAATGCCTTAACCTAAGAATTAACTTAAGAAAAATACTACTTATAATTAAATACAATATTTAATTAGAAAACGATGTTTTGTTCTTCCAAAATCTCTAATGAACGCTACAAAACCTTTAATACTTGCTAAAATCGACTACGGTTTACCTATTTTTGGATGGTGTGCAAACTCAGAAGCTATTGGAACCTCCTTATCATGCAACGAGCCGCCACCCATTAAGTGTACCTTGGCGGAATGTGGCCTACCAACAATAAAGGAAAGGGTATACGGAAGAACGAATACAAAGAAACAGCTGCCAAACACACACTAATTGAAATATGTACTCGAATCTGATTTGATCTTGAGCGCATATAGTTATTTAACGTATAAAATATATATTTCGTTATGTAACAAATCACAAATGAGCTCATTTACAGTACAACCACACATATTCTAACTCTCTTTTTTGACGTAAACACCGCTTACGTGGATATAGCCGACTAAAACGGCATACTTCGAATCTCGTCCGGATTAAGTAGCGGGTTTATATTTAGATGAGGGACTGCTTGGGAACACCGCGTGCTGTTGGCTCCCAACAGCCACATACACTTCCAGTACATCACCACTTAAAGCTAGTAATCGCAATCGACTTCTTGGCAATAAATTTCAGCTTCAGAACTTTGAAACCAAAAATTAATATTTACTTAATATTTACAGGAGTTTTAGTGATATAATTTCTTAAAAAAAAACGCACACTAATTGTTAAGGGCGCGCAAATATTAGTGTGAAGTACAATCGATATAATTAAGTTCTGAATATAATACCATTTAAATGGCCTCCACGACTTCTTTTGCGGACACGTATTCGATAAACCCAATTTTCAGAGAATTGAAACCTTTTTCCAAATATTAAAAAAATTAATATACAGAAACGTTATATCGAAGTGTTAGTAAGTATGCATAATATAATGAATACAAATCAATGTAAAAGTTGTCACTTTTCATCTTTAAAACTATTGACATTTCTAAAGCTTGAAGCGAGTCCAGTTTATTGCTAAAGACTAATGACTTCAAATAACCCGACACGAAGCAGTCGAATAGTGTCCAATTACAACTTCTTGGTGGCCATTCAATGTCACAATTTCTTGAAGTAATCGAATCTCTAAACTGTTCTCGCAGTAATTCGGTTATTGTACGTGATGTGTGGCACGTAGGTTCATTTGTTGGAACCAGTTATTGTCAAGATCAACTTCTTCCAATTGTGGCCATAAAAAGTTGGTTATCATCGCTCTATACCCCTCCCCATTGAGAGTAACGGTGTCACCAGCTTCACTTCGAAAGAAGTACGGACCGATGATTCCAGCAGACCAAAAACCACGCCAAACTGTCAATTTAGGTGAATGTAATGGTTAATCATAAATGCTGTTTGAGGCAGTCCCAATTCTTGAAAACAGCTTGGAAGCGAAAAATTATGGCCTTTAGCAACATTTGCCTGAACGGCAGCAATATTTTCTTTGCTTTGAGCGGCTCTTCGTCTTATTGACACTTGAACATTGTGTGAAGAAAATGTGTGCATACATGGCAAAAGCGCACTAAAAGTTGCGTGCTGTGATCAAATTGAAAGGTTTAGTTTATACTTCGCGTGTTTTTCGAATCGGTAATTTTTTTTTGTAAGTTGGTAGTACTATACGTATTAGTGACATCTACGCTAAATTCACGTCAAAATATGCATTAGTATTTGAGATACGCGTCGCTTTGTGAGGCTCCAAAAGTGAGTTCTTCGATTTTTACAATGTCTGAATTTATTGAACAAAGAGGTGCGATACTCCATCATCTCATACTGCATTGGTTATTCGTGATCATTTCGCCACATTTTCAACTAATATCGTGCCGCAACCACCGCATTCGCCTGATTTACCTTCGTGTAACTTCTGGTTATTCAGCAAATTCACATGACCACTCCGAGGGCACCGTTTTGTCTCCATTGAGGATATAAAAGCTGAATCGAAGAAGGCTCTGATGGCCATTACGATGGTGGATTTTTGTGCTATGATGCAGCGGGAGAGGATTACTTTGAAGGAGATGAAATGGACAAAATTCGCCTTTCAATTTGATCACAGACTTATTCAAAACGACTGAAACGATACTTGGAAATGATTAGACACAAGTGTTTTTAAATATTTAAGATACTCAAAAAAAAAAAATTTAAATATATAATAATTTTATAAAAGAGCTCATGTATAAATATGGCGTGATAGTTTGACAATCAGTAACATTTTATGTATTTTGAATATAGTTTACAGTTTTGTCAAGCTTAAATAGTTCTAACTTTGGGGGCTCCCAACTCGTAAATCCACATGATTTCTATAAAATCCTTTATAAAGCACTTTTATTGTAAGTGTTTCAATCCTCATTTATTTATCTTATGCTTATAGTTATGTCTATATTAGTATAATTTTACCTTTCCAACCGCGAAGTTAGACGATCTGTTAATGTGTGGCAACTAAAGTTTAAAAATTATACAAATCGAAACAAATCATTTCTATTCCCATTATTGAATTAAAATTCTTCAGTTCATTTGAAAATATTCTCCCATCTAGGTCACTTGCTGTTTACATAATTTAATTAAATTTGAAATCACATGAAATATTATTTTTACATGCTCATGAGACAATGATATTGAAATAACTGCAGCATCAGGTGTATATGGTAAAAATTACCATCCTTTTTAATTATTTATATTTTCCCCCTTTTCAACGATAATTTTTACAGAAATACACATATTCAGCTAAATACAACTGTAGATTATAAAATATATATATTTATTTTTTTTTTTTTTGTAATAATCTACATTCATCAACAAACAGAACTGAAAGACAGCAGCGAAAATAAAAATAAAGCGATTTTTCGTGTTGACAAAGAAATTCCGCGAACTGCTCAAATAGTTTATTTTGCATTATTTAGCAGGGCAGCGAGGTATGCGCGCGAAATTCATCAAATTGCTAGCTATGAAAACTATTTTGCAAGTAAGTGACTGACAGAAGTATGCAAAAAATGCACAAAGTGTTGCATTGAAACAAAGAAGAGTGTTTGCGGGTAGGTATACTATATACCTAAATATACAGGAAACAGAGAAATAATTTTTAGGCAGCGAAAAGGAGAAGAAGGGAAAGAAGCACGGTGCGAAATAATAATAAAAAAGAGGAGAAATTACAATTTTGCACATTTTTTGAGTTCAATAAAGATTTTTATATATTTTTTTCTATTTAAAAGTTCATATAGTCACACACGTCGGAAACTGGCATTGAATAAATGGATAAATTGATTTATTTGATAAGTCACCGACTTAACCAAAAAGCGACAAATCAACTTTTTAACTACATACATCTATGTACACACACATACTTAGCAGATAACGGTAATAGTGGACACTAGCAATCGTTCAAATATTTCCACAGCGCAAATGAATTCGAAATGTTAAGCAAATATTGATTAAAGACAAAAGTTGAATAAACGTTCACACTTTCACACCTTCGCAGGCAGAAGCCAGAAGCCATCGGCTGTCACCTGGTGGTGAAATATGTAGCTGTTCATGGAGCGAAAAAATTATGATATGGTTTTTAAGAGGCTAGTTTTTTGATAACTTTTTTCAAGTCGACACGCTGCGATTCATAATTTTTTTTTTATCGAAAACTTTTTTTATAAAAAATTTTTGAAATAAAGTTGAATATTTTGTTCTCTTTTTGTGAAAAATATATTTTCTTCTCACTGAAAACTATTACAATTTAGATGTTACCAGCTGGACAGCGTAAAATTGCGTGATCTTCGCATGATTTCATTAGATTTCTGAAATAACCACATTATAACCTCAAATATTTGGTCTATAGCGGGTTCGTTTTCAGGAAGCTAAAAAATGGAAAAATCGCTTATGCGTAAAATGTTCTATGAATCGTTCTAAACAATTTCGCCTAAGGGACTAAGGGTCAAAACCGCTTTTGAAGCAGCGATTTCTAAGGCGAAGGTTTTTAGGGATCATAAAAATTTGTTCGTCGGTTTTTGAGATAAGATTTGAGAAAATCGATACGAAGTGGCATTTTGAAATTCTATTGATTATTTATCGGAATTAATCAGATCGGTTAGCTATAACAGAAATCTTCCATACAACCAATTATTCAGATTTTTAAAGATCAGACTAAAAATCGATTGCTCGAAACCGATTTTAGACCCATAATCTCTTAGGCAAAGTTTTTCAGAATAATACGTAGAATATTCCCCGCATATGCGATTTTTACAATTAAGACCAATTGGGGACCAGTACCAACTCAAATTGAACTGAGGCATCGCAGTTCTTGAAACAAGCAAATGCTGCGACAGTCTTTCACAAAGAAAGAAACATACATACAGAACGGACAACACAGAAGGAAACACACATGCATGTTTTCACTGCCCAAAGTGCGAATGTCCTGCAAATACTGGTGACCAAAAATGCACAGACCAACGAACGAACGACCGAACGAGCGAGCCAACGGACAAGCGAATTACGAAACAAAAGACAGCTGCGGAGTGACGATTCAATGAAAAATCGAAAATTCACTTTGTTCCCAACTGCGATGGAATTGCTGAAGGTAGGGGGGAGGTGGGGGAGATTGGGCGACTGTGGAATGTCAATAATGCGAGTATTGGCAGCAAATGGGTACAAAAGCCGGCCTCGATGGCTGGACCGGTAGAGGAGCGGCTCGGTACAATGAGGTGTTGTCTTCATTCACTTGGAAAAGGCGTAGAGGTGTGAAAGGCTGCAGAAGGTGGCGTTGGTAAATACCGAAATTGACATATAATGGCAGCTGATATTCGGATATTCGATGTTGAAAGCCGCACCGTTCAAATTGGTTGCACAATGTGTGAAAGGTGTGCACGAAAGGCGGTAGCACGTGGCAACTAGAATTACGGATATCTGCGTGTACACAAGTCTACAACAAACAGCATAGCTTATTGCTATTACGACATATGAGCAAATCGCCCACTGGTGACGGGCGAAGGTGTCAGCCAGTAGAAAGGGTCATGTGTTTCAATGTATATACATATACCTTCAACCCGAAAGGGATCATGTTCACCCATAGAGTAAGTGAAGAATTGTATTACTAATTGGCAGATGGTGACAGGGTGCAACAACTGAAGTTTGCGTAAAGATATCGCCATCTTTTAGTATTCTTGACTATCATTGACTTTAACTCTAAATGTTTTTGAAGCTTGATCCCTGCGAACTTCATTTGTAGACTACTTATTTGATCTAGTGTGTTAGTAGTCTAAACTCCAAAAACAATATTCGACACGAAGTTAGTAATGAGTAGACACATTTTGATAAGTCCATCAACGAAATTCGTTAAATGGTGGCAGCAATTTTTATTTTTTTAGAATATAAAAAAAGTATGATCAATCATTTCCCAGATGCTTGGGTCTTGAGTTTTTTCCCGAAATTGTGGCGTGTGATTTGATATTTTGTGGCAAAAGGGGGGCATTAAAGCCTTAAATGGTCTAAAGGCTACTTTCTGCTTTTATGAAAACCTTTTTCACGCCGAAAATACTATTGAAAAATCGTCTTGTATTCGTCGTATATTTAAATATGTATTTTATACGTTCGTGATCCATTTCGAGGTTTCCTACTTTTTTAAGAAAAAACACAGAAATTTCATTCCCAAGAACATTCTACGGCGTTTATTTTTTGAAGATTATCTCATTTAAATATTGGCCGCGACTACGTCTCAGATGCTCCGTTGAGTCCAATTTGCGATGACTCGTTCGAGGATTTCGATTGGTGACTGGCGAATGACACGCCTGATATTTTGCTCCAAGGCCTGAATTAAACCCGGATTGTCCGCATTGACCTTAGACCTTACATATCCTCACAGGAAAAAGTTGATCGTGTAATATCACACGATCTTGGTGACCAACCAAACCGAACCAAAACGTGAAGTTATCTGCTCACCGAAGTATTCTCTCAATAAATCTATTGATTGATGAGATGTGTGGGAAGTAGCGCCGCCTTGTTGAAACCAAGTGACACCGGGATAACAAGCCTTTATTTCTGGCATCAAATAGTCGGTTATTATGGCGCGATAATGATCTCTATTGACTGTTATGTTCTCACCGCTCATCACTTTTGAAGAAATATGAACCGGTGTTTCCACCGGCCAGCAAACAACACCAAACCGTTGTTTTTTCTGGATGAAATGGCAGCTCTTGAATCTGTTAAGGTTGCTCTTCGTCCCAAATGCGGCAATTTTGCTTGCTTACATATCCATTGAGACAGAAATGGGTCTCATCGCTGAACATAATTTGGAAACGTCGGATCTTCTTGGAACTTTTCAAGAGCCCACAGAGCGAAGCGATGTCGCTTGGGAATGACGAGCGGCTTCTGTTCTTGCATAAGCTGTATTTTATACGCTTTCAGTTTAAGATCTCCATGTAAAATGCGCCAAGTAGTTCCATACGTCAGACCGAGTTGCTACGAATGGCGCCGAATCGACTATCCACGGTCTTCGTGTAGACTTTCAGCTACAGCTGCTATATTTTCTTGACTGCGTGCTGGACGTGATCTATTCGAACGAATATTATTCAATAATGAATGCTGGGCCTCAAAATGGGTGACGGTGTTGCGAATAATACGCTCAGTAAGCCGATTAGGTTGACCATAAGTTGAGCCAAGTACGCGAAAACATTCTTACAGATCGTGAATTTTCGTAATAAAGTTGCATAATTTGTAATCGTTGTTTTGGCGTGAGTCTTTCCAAGATGAAATGCCAAACAATACTGAACAAAAATAACATGACAGCTTGACACAACTCAAACGAGATCTGTCAAAAAAGGCTATTGAAAAAACTACCTCTACTTGGATCACCCGTTATTTTGGTATCAACTAACCATTCCATCACTATTGTCACCAACATATTGAAGCCAACGAAAAAAGATTGCGAAACTTATTTATTTATTTCCTCATATTATACAAGATTGTATTAAAAAATATATTTTATTATTGGCCCCTAGCAAATTCTAATATAATGTTATAACTTATAACATTTATAGCTCTTTGTAATTTAATTATATAGGCTTTGTTTGACAAACTGAAATCAAAGATATTATTTAGCCTTATATTGAAAACTCAATTTGACAGCAGCAACTGCAATTCGCCACCTGATCGCTGTCAATCAGCAATCACTCACCTCACCACAACTCACGAAAGGTAAAATCTATGTATGTGTATATATATGTATGTATGTATGCACGTTGGTTCTATGGCCAAATGGCGCATTTAATTAACCTGGCCCGGACAGATGGTCAGAGGCGACGAAGCAAGTTAATCACTTACCACAAGCCCAGTCAATACCGCCGAACACACCTCACTTACGCCTCCAACAAATCAATGACAATGCCCCAACTAAATCGAATGAAGATGAATTGGGCAAGACAGTTGCATTATTGTTCAATGCAAATCACTGTATGTACAGACGCACAATTGCACCATAAACGCACAAACTTACTTACATATGTACACACATTAATAATGTAATTGTATTGGCAAGTAGCAGGCCTATATATTTACACACACATTCAGAAACAAATTCATATGTATGTGTATGCGTATTGGCTGTATTTTGTATGACAAATGAATACCGACTTGTGGTCTGGTCGCCGCCACCACCTACCTCCTCACCTGCCTGCCTGCCACCAAAAGTCTTTGCTGTCAATGTAATTGGATTGGTAAATGCGTTGAAGTAATGAAGTTCGTCTGTTGCGACTGTTTGAGTCAACCGGCGTTGTGGATTACATCAATTAATCAACAAATCCTCGCATTCGCTCAATATTAAGTCCGTTTTGTCAATTTCGATATTCGAGAACTTTATTGAAATGGATGAGACAGCAGTGCTCGAGGGGATTGCTTATTTGTTAGGGCGAGGGGGAAAGCAAGTGCTTAATTGCATATAATTTAGGAGAAGTATATGATTGTATAATATTACATGTACGAGTTTTAACTAATTGCCAAAATAAATTCGTTCCTAGAAATATGAATTAGATGAAAACTGTCTTAGAAATATAAGAAATATTTATTTATAAATTTGTGCTATAAACATGCTGAAGTTGGAAATGCAACATTAACGATATTACTGAAATAATGCAACATTAACATGGTATTATTGAAATAATTAAACGTGAAAGAATATTATATTATTTGTGGTAGAAATGTTTGCTACAATGCAAAAGGTTTACTCTGAGCTTGGGAATAACTTCAGGTCTTCCAAGCTTTTTCCTTCCTATCAGCTTTAACCCTCTCATTTTAAACTTTTAAAAAACATTTACATTTGAATGGCAATAAATCACAGGTGATTCAAGTAGAGGTACTTTCTCCAAAAGCCTTTTTTGGAAAGACACTCGTGACCTATGTCAAGCCCTCTTGTTGTTCTGGTTCAGTATTGTTTTGCATTCCACTATGGAAAGACTTAGGCCTAAACAAGGTTACTAATCATTCAAGTTTATTACGAAAGTTCACGTTCTGAATTTCTAAACTTATGGTCAACATAATCGGCTTACTGAGCGTACTATTCGCTACACCATCACCCACTTGGAAACCCAGCATTCGTTATTCGAGAAGATTCGACCGAATAGACCACATCCAGCTCGCAGTGAAGAAAATATAGCTGATGTAGCTGAGAGTGCACGCGAAGACCGTGGAGAGTGGATCCCGCACCGTTCGCAGCAACTCGGCAAGACATATGGAACGACTTGGCGTATTTTACGTCGAGATCTTAAATCGAAAGTGTACAAAATATACCTTGTGCAAGAACTGAAGCCGCTCGACCTTCCCAAGCATCTTCGACATCGCTTTGCTCTACGCGATCTAGAAAAGTTAAAAGTAGATCCGACGTGTTCGAGCCAAATTTTATTCAGCGCTGAAACCCATTTCTGGCTCAATGAGTATGTAAACAAGCGAAATTTCCGCATTTGAGACGAAAAGCAACCTGATGTGGTTGAAGAGCTGCCATTTCATGCAGTGAAAACAGCGGTTTGGTGTGGTTTGTGAGCCAGTGGAATCATCGGCTTATATTTCTTCAAAAATGATACCGATGAGAACATTACCGTCAATGGTGACCGTTATCGCGCCATTATAACTGACTATTTGATGCCTGAAATTGAAGCTCGTGATCTCGGTTTATTTGGTTTCAACCAGAGGTCGCCATTTCCCACATATCGCATTAATCAATAGATTTATTAAGAGAACCCCTCGGCGAGCAGATAATTTCACGATTTGGGGCGGTCGATTGCCCATCAAGATCGTGTGATTTCACACCGTTAGACTTTTTCCTGTGGGGATATGTATATGGTGTAAAGTGTATGTGGATCTTCCCGCTTCGTTTCAGGCCTTGGAGAAAATATCACGCGTGTGATTCGCCAGTTACCAGTCGAAATGCTCGAATGAGTCATCGAAAATTGAACTCAACCATGGAACATTTGAGACGTAGCCGCGGCCAAGATTTGAAAGAGATAATCTTCAAACAATAAGTGCCAAAAATATTCCTTCTAATGATAATATAGTTGAAGATTCCGTGTTTTTTTCTTTAAAAAAGTAGGGAGCTTCAAAATAGATTACGCTTTGTAATATGGTAATATGTTGGATATGAATTTAAGAAATAAAATTAGAAACGATTCGGATGTCTTGAAAACATGAAATTTCTTGAAAAATTGAAGAATATGTTATAGTTTTTTCTGGAATTTTAGCTCAAAATTGTCAGTTATAAAATTTCAAATTTTGTTACTTTTAATAAACGATCAAATTGGAAAAAAGGTCTAGTATTTAATAAATCTATGTAACCCATATAATTCTATAATATTATTCATTATATTTTTTAAACAACTTGTAATTATATTTATTATTTGTAATTGCAGTCTAGCTATTTCAGGAAAAATACTAATTTTATTGAATTTACTTGCAGCCTAAAACAACTTTATTACTCGCGGGTAAGTTAAAATTCAAATTAACTATTTTCACTTTCTTTCGATGTTTTCACAGTTACTTTAAATAGTTTTATTCAAACAATATTTTTTTCCAAGCAAAGTGAATGTTTCAATTATATGTTTGGAAAGATGGAACTGCATACAAATTGTCTTAATATAAATATATCTGAACATATGAGTTTCGACAACTGAATGATTAAATTTATATACTTATGTTATGCCTAAATAACTGTTTGCATCATATTTGTTTACACAACAGAAATAGGAACTAACACATAAAATTTGCATCAAATTTGTTTTAAGTTGCTTTTGGCTTTACCAACATCCAACTAAATTTTCCAATGTCTATGTTAACATACTGAGCCTGATATATACATATGTAATCACTATAAAAAACGATGTGTTTCCAAAAGTTTCGTTGATGGATTTTGAAAGTTGTTGCTAAGGTGCTGGAAAGTAAGACTTCTATATAAAGTATGATTTTCTTGGTAGAGATCAAAGTGACAAAGGCATCAATAATTGGAATGATGGCATACTGTATACAACATTAGTCTAAGACACACACAAAACCATTTTTTTTAGAAAAAGGTCATTGTGGTTCTCAGTTTTAAATTCTAGTTTGAAATCTACAAAAACTTTTATACACAGCACGCACATGCAACATGTTTTCAAAGTACAGCAATCTTTTAACAGACTCTACGGCCTCACTATAGATAACTCTTGCAGTGTCTCATACCGTGGGGCCCATATGCTTACAGCATAGTCTTGCCAATGTGGGACAAGTGCAGAAGAGATGCTCCATTGTTGCCAGTTATTATTTCGATCATATCGTTTATATTGAGTGCCAGTAAAAATGAAATTGCTTGATCTGGCAACACTTTCCCCTGATTTCCTGTTTCCCAAGACACTTTTGGCCGATATGCCATACAAGGTTACTGCCTTGATTGATGTTTGGCTGTCTATGTAAATTTTGATTCTAGAACAGCCTGCAGATGTATTAGAGGCCAGCTCCGCGAATTCCGCAATAGCAAAGACCTCAGCTTGAAATATACTGCAGTGGTCCGGTAACTTAATGCCTAATTCTGGACACTGTATCTCCGCATCAACAGCATCCACCATTTTCAAGCTATCCGTATAGTTGTTTAGAGTGTTGGGCGAAGCTAACATGCTTTTACGCCAACCATCTTTTTCTATGCTTACTTTGAATCTTCACACTCTGGAAAGTGCACACTGATTATGTCTTCTAATGAGTCCATCCTCCGTCCGAGTTGTTTGTCCGCTCTTACGAATTAGACCGGACGTGGCGTGGCTTTTGGATAATAGTGTCCTGAGTCTCGCCACCTCATTGGTCTTTTCAAAGCTTTGTCCTGCGCATCAACTTTTTTTTAGTCCATTAGAAGATCTTTATATTCGTGGCCCAGTTGAAACATTCCCGTACTCTGTGTCTGCGAGACCCAAGCTCCTTGTTTCACCAAGCATGTGTAGTGAAGAGCTGCATTAAGGGCATTCGTAAATACACTAACACCCTTTTCAAGCCGCAATACATAAATTCTATAAGATGTTATATTCTCCAGTCTCCGGATGCTTATTTGTCATTCGTTTACCTCTTAACCACAAAATTTACTTCATTTCAAAATTATTTAAATGTTTGACAGAATGTGTGTAATTTTGTGTTTCCGTGCAGACTCACTTTCTTCGCAGATCACACCACAAATGTTCTTCTGTTGTTGTAAAATAACCACAACAAACAAATTGCCCGTAACGCATTAATTCCTTCAACACACAGTCCTTACCGTTGTTTCATGTTCTTGTGGACGATTTACGCCCAAATTAATTGCATTGACCCATTCCACTGGGGAATGAGCGACCGAAAAGAGACCGCCAAAACGACAGAGCAATCTTTCAGGCGGCCATAGACCACAGACGACCCATTCCCGCCTTTGGCTCAATTAATCTTGAGGGCACGTTTTATGGCACTCGGGCAACGCAACAATTACGACGGCAATCACTTGGCCCAGTTTACTAGTGTATGGCGGGCTTAATTGAATTTTCATTGCCATTATGAGGCTATTGCCGCATTGTGTTGCCGCGCACAGCAACAGCAACAGCACGCCACACGCCACTCGATGCGGCGCTGCCACTAATAATCACCGTCCTCAAGATTGTTGTGCGCTGTGATTGCTTTCAATATGGACCGCGCTAGTTGCTACTACTAAGTGGTAAGCGCTGCAGCTGAAGTCCGCTTTATTATGCCGTTATAAATCACAACATGTTGCATATTGCTTATGCGAATGTGGCGCTCAAATTCCGCATGCCAGCGTTGCGTAGCTGTGTTGGTGAGCGCAAACGCTCGCAATTACACAGACTAAGCGCGGCGGCTGAAGCGCAACAGCCAAGAGCGTTTGTTCGGCATTTATGCAAATTGGCCTTAAAATGTGGCACACATCCAACGCTGCTGTGGCATGCACATTTTTGCCATTTTTATTCGGCTACAAATTTTTTATGCGCATTTGATAGTGTCGAAAATTTACTGCCAACGCGCCCCACGGCGGACGCGCGCGAATTTCGTAAATCTTTTCGCCTGCCGCACGGCGCGTTTGTGCAACTTCATTATTATGCCCATTGTGCGCTCGCGCTTGAACGGCGCTGCCCGTTAAACCCAGGCAAATTTCTTTATTTATTTTTATTTTTATTTCTATTTTATAGAATCTGTTATACAGACTTACCGAAATGCTCCAAATTTTCTCGGCAAATTGGGTTTTATTATTATTGTGCGCCAAGTGCGCGCTGCTGTTACCCTTCAGCGGTGTGTATGTGTGTGTGTATAGGTGGGTGCGTCTTATGCTTTCCGTGCAGGCATTGATTTCCTATAATTTGTATGAATCTTTTTGTGCTTGTGTGTGTGTGCGCGCGCCTGCTTTTGTGCCTGTAATAACCCTTTTGGCTTTGCATATTTATATTCATGCTTGCCTTTATGTTTACGCTGCGTCCAATTACCGAAAATTACGTCTCTTCTTTGGTCCTGCTTAGCGGCGCTGCGCACCTTGCCACGTTCGACATGCAACGGTGGTTGCCTCAGCGCCATTGTGCCCCAACGCCTGGCACTTTCGCTTTCATCTCCGGCAAACGCTCGTCATATTCGCTTCTTCACAATTCGCCGCTTTTGTTATCTCCAATTTCATTATTTCTTATTATTATATTTTCCATTTGTGCTACTTATTCAATTTTCATAAAAATCCACCGAACTTTTTCATTCAATTGTTATGCGCTCACAATGCAATCGAATTCGGCATGGAAATTTCCTAATACGCCTTCCGAGAGACAGGAAATAAAAAGGGGAGCAAATATGATAAATAAATAATATGCGTATTTTACGCGCCAAAAGCCCAACTAAATAGTAGCTGCCTTCGACTGCCAGCCAATTTAAGACACCCTCGGCTCTCAGTGCGAACCATATGTAAATATTTAGCCATGTGTGTGAACTAAATATGCTCGGCATATGCATGGAAATGTGAGCATATTGTCTACATACACACACATACATTACTATAGTATTTGGTTGTGAATAAGCTTGATTCTGCCTTGTTAGCCAATTACTTACTTGCATAATTCTTACATTTGTTATTCTTCTTCGCACAAAAACCAAACCAGCCGGCTTTCATTACAACAAAAGATATTTTTTAACAAAAGGTTTATATTCAATCCTTTTCTTGTTAACTAGTTAGCCTAAGAATATAGAGCCTATAAGTAAATTTAGCAAGTGTTTGGCAAGTCAACCGCTCAGCTTGGGTATACCGCAGGTTTCTTTTCATATCATTAGTAAATGTGGAAATTATGTCACTATTTTTGAAGAACCAATGGTTATTTATAACTTCTTTTTTTAGGTTCTATGCCCTCATTTGCAGGTACTCGGTTGACTCACTTGCAGCGAGTTGATTCACTAATCAGGCGATATCTGTTCATTTCAGTTGTTAATCGATTCGCCAAGTATTGGAGGGTAGCAAATCGCACAAACTGTACCTATTTGATATTGCGGTGAGCTCTCTCTGCTAAGCTGACATAAACGGGCAACCCTTGTAGTGAAACCCTGCGCTAACATATCTTCTAGCGTGAAGAAGTCTTCTATCGCCATCGAATACGTTTTAGTAACACCTTTTGCTTTTATTCCTTATTTCTCCTTTCTTATTTTAATTTTAGAATATAAACAGTTTGAAATCTTTAAAAGAATGTAATCTTAGCTAAAACTAGTTCTGTGAAGGAAATGTCAGGTAAGCTTCCAAGTCAAAGTTCGAAATATGTTTTTTGTAATGAATAAAGTACCGAATTATAATAACCGAAATATAAGCGATACACGGCTAAAATAAACTTTTCTGAACATTGCAAGCTTTTACCGAAAATTCTGCGGAAAACAAGATTCTCTTTATGTAAAATATGTAGCTTTATGAGGGTGTATCATCCTGAGATGAGTTGTCGGAGAACATAAGGCGATATATTTATTACTCTAGATACAAAAGATTAGATGTCTTCCTATAATAAAAATGTACATTGATTGAAAGAAGATCTCTATGAACCTGTCCACCTTTGTTGACTGCATTCTAAATTGTTGAGAAAACTTAGCAGTCAGAAACTTATGTGATATTATTCTTCTTCTTCTTAATTGGCGTAGACACCGCTTACGCGATTATAGGCTCTTAGGCTACCCAGGGGATACTTGGTCAAAGACCGGAAGTAGTGAGCTGCTTGAGCCATGCGTAAAAGAATCGTTTCTGGCCACTCCCAAGTGAATGGCGATCAGAGAACTTTCCTCACTTGCGTGAACTTCTACACATGACTCCATCCTCCTCTGTGATATTATCACCCGTTATAAAATGAGCGAAAAAAACTCTCAACTTAGAAAAAAAATTGAAATAAAGTATTTTCCAACCGTGGCAACATAAGTTCCATTACGTTTTTGGGCTGGATTTCCTGAATTTTGAATTGTGAATGCTTCAAATTTTTTGAAAAGTTGTAAAGTGTGCTAAAATGAGTTTCAGCAGTAGCTGTACATATCGCCGTTCCTCCATTACAATCTGGAGAAAAGCCAATATACTTTTCCGTTAAAATACTTCAAAAAGTGAAGGTAAGAAATTTTCGTAATATGCATTTTCGTAATTTCTGAGTGTTACTTAACCAACTTCGAGAAACTTAGAACATTTTCGAGTTTGTGTTGTTACTTTAGTGAATATTCTTTCGGCGCACTTTCACAAGAAAGAGAGCAGTGTCAAAGTCTGTAGTCATGCGGAATAAAACTTGATAAAGCAATAAGTGAAGAAGATTGGATATATAATATAAACACTAGGTTGAAATACTCTGAGAAATATACGTTTTTTTTTTTGATTGATTTAGTGTATTTTCTATGGAAAATTTTTACAGGCCTTGGCCCAGTTTTTAATGTTAATATTTTTTTCAGTCCTTAAAAAAATTAATAGTTAAAAAAAAACACCCTAATAAAAACGTTATCATCCGAGAATACTATGTACAGTGAGTTCGACAAATAACGTTTATGGAAAAACTGGAAACATAGATGAGTAGTTTGGAAGATTGAAAAATCATGTGACATCTAAAAGAGAGGACAATATCATTGTTCATCTTTCGAAGAAGAAAACAGTTCTCAGTCTAAGAGAAGCTTAAGAAAATGTGTTTAAAAAGGGATTAGATATATCTCTAAATACAAAATGGCACAAACTTCAGAGATCTGGCTTCAAACGAAGCAGTATTATATTCAAACTCCTTCATTCAAAAGCACATAATGAAAAAGGGTTGCATTTGGAGCAGGAAAACATCAACCGCGATTGGAGCAATGTAATATTACAAATGAGTCAACTTCAGTATTATTCAATCTCTTGAGATATGTTTGGCTACATTTACTTCAATGAAATGTTAAGCATCCCCAAAAGGTGCATTTTTATGAATGCTTCTCTACGCAAGTATTTAGGCTTTTGAGATGCTTCACGGAAAAGCTGAACGCCGCTAAAATGACAAAATTTAATAAAAACTGTTTACTGAAGTAAGCTCAAATATTTTAGGGCAAAATATAAAGATTTGGATTCAATAAGAAGAGAAAGATCCGAAGCATAGGAGCATACTCAATGAAAACAAGAAAATATTATTACTTGGGATGACAATCACAGTCACCAGACGTCAATCAATGCAGAAGGTTTGGTCTTTAATGAAAGACAAAATATTAAGAAAACTTTTAACGCCTACAAAATATTTCATTACGCTATCTCAACATATCTGGAGATCGCTTCTATATAGCTATAATAGACAACGCGGAAGATTGGAGTATTAAATAGACGTCGACTATAGAAAATACAGTATTTTCTATAACTGCAACATTTTTACCAATAAACCTAGTTACAATTTGGAAAACGACAATGCCATAATTTTGGCAAACCACAACTATTTTCAGAAATTTTTTTTTTATGCTCTTTGTTTCTGCATGCATTTAAAGCAACTTGTTTTTGAAAAGAATATAATTATGTTTTGCCTCCATTTGCCAAATATGCATATTCGTAAAATATCGGGGTTTCCAATAGAGATGATATGATTTTTATGTAGTATCGTTTCGGCCATTTTTAATATGTCATGTCTGTATTTTTTTTTTTCATTTTATTCAGTAATATTTAAAATTTCATGAAGGAAAGGTATACGCAGGGACAACATTTGCAAATTATTAAATTTTTCATCAAAATAATCGTTCTCAAATTGTAACTCGTCCACTTGTGCCCGCTATTTCGAAAAAATACATTCCATACCATAAACGTCGGGAATTTAGTGACAACTTGAAAATGATATTTTTTTAAGAAAATAATTTTTTTCGTCGAGGTTCACTTTTATCTGTATGGTGCGGTAAATAAACAAAACTGTCGATTCTGATGCGACGAAAATCCACAAATTATTCATGAACAACCGTTACATTCACCTAACTTGACAGATTGGTGTGGTTTTTGGTCTGCTGGGATCATCGGTCCGTACTTCTTTCGAAGTGAAGCTGGTGACGCCGTTACTATCAATGGAGAATGTATAGATGGATGATAACCATTTTTTATGGTCGCAATTGGAAGAAGTTGTTCTTGACAATATCTAAACGAACCGACGTGCCACACATCACGTGCAATAACCGAATTATTGCGAGAAGAGTTGGGAGATTCGTTTATTTCAAGAAACTCTGACATTGAATGACCTCCAAGAAGTTGTGATTCAACACTATTCGACTGTTTCGTGTCGGGTTACTTGAAGTTATTGGTCTTTAGCAATAAATCAGATTCATTCCAAGCTTTAGAAGTCAATATTGAAAATGCTATTCATGACATACGACTTGATTTAGTGGAAAAAGTACTCGAAAATTTGGTTTAGCGAATTCGTTTCTGCAAAAGAAGTCGTGGAGGCCATTTGAATGCTGTTATAACTTAATTCTATCGATTGTGCTTCACACTTAATAAAAAACATTTGAATTTCCTAAACAATTGTTCCTTTTCGCTGGTGGGCGCCAGTTGGAGATAACAAGTGTAGCTAGGTCCTTATTCACCTGGTCTTTCCAATGGAAGACTTTCAAAAATTAAGTCCAGCGGGTATTATGGTTTTGTCGTCGGATCAAATTCAGAGCTTAGTGTTTTTAGCCATTGCGGAAATAGATCGAAAACTCCAAACAAATCTACATCGTCCATGCCTCTGTACCATATAATAGGACGGGAATGATGAGTGACTTGTGGAGTTAGGGCTTAGTTCGTCGAGAGAGGACTTACATCTCAAATGCCAACATATTAGACAACTGTTGCCAAGAGTTATACATCGTATTCCGAGGCTGTCAATGCTGGTACCATAATAATATTAGCGACTTTGAACGACTGTCAACAGTGACGTGGGAACCAAATCGGGAATGCGACGATTGTTTGTTTGATGACAGGAGATATTCACTACCAGACCCATTTGCTTCGCAATTTGTGTGTTTGTTTTAAAGAAATCGTATCACTTTAATTGAAAAATCCTATCTTTACAGTTAACATTATATTAATTTTCTATTACATATGTGTAGGTATATTTTTTAATCTCACATATGTACAAGCAAACAAATCGACAAATATTTTAATATTATATTTTAGAAGAATACCACGCTTTGGGTTTATACGTAAAAAAGACTGGCAAAAACACATAAAATATTCAACTACCATTTAACAAATATTAAAAGAATTTTTAATAAAAACATTTTTCGCAAAATAAAATAGCTCAATGTAATGCAAGAACGGAAGGCAAATGTAAAAATTTTAGGCTTAAAATGAATTTGCAAAATTTTTATAATAAAATATGTGTAAATAGATATGCATGTGTGTGTGTGTGTGTGTGATGTATTCGCTATTGTATATGTGTGTAATAAAGTACTTTCCTGCCATAATTAAAATGTGTTTGTGTTTGCCGAATGAAATATTTATGGCAATGTTGACTTTGAATTGTGTAGTTAATTGATTAATACACAAACAAAAACGTATAAACGAAATTTGATGCATTAGGTTTAAAGCGCAGCAATTGGAAAAGTGTAATAAATGCGTTACATAACTTTTTCTCGACAAGAATTTCGTTAATTGGGATCACATAGCCGCAAAATAATCAAAAAATAAATGTTTACATTCGAAATTTATGAAGCAGTGAGGCGCTAATGGCATAAAGAGCAACAGCGATTTACCAATTACCACCTATAACGGTAGCTGATAACCGGTATTTTTTCGATTTTGAAAACCTAACCGTATCCGGCATCCTAAAAATGTCCGCCAAATGCAACGCGCTCAACTAAAAGCTGTGCAACAATATCGCTGTGTTGGTATAAGTAAGCCTGCCGCATACTTATTGTTGTTTTTGTTGTTGTTATAAGCAGCACACATCTGCTTTTATATGCAGCGCATATGCGTTAGCACGACTTGAGTGGCACGAGCAGCAAGTATCCTAGTAACTGCGCTTTGCATCCACCGTTGCTGTTGCCGTTGCCGTTGCGGCTGTAATTAATTAGACTCGAAGGCATTTCGAAAACTGAAATGCACTACCAGCACTAATTGAACATGAAATGAAATCCTGTACGACTTGATTTGTCTAGCAGCGTTTTGATGTTATGAGGCGAACGCACGCTCACACGCACACACACACAATCCCTGATTCATACACAGCAATGATTTCGTGCTGCAGTTTATTCGCACGTAAAGGTTGCATTACAGACATTTGTATGCGTGTGTATGTGTGTGAGTGCACCGACTATGAGTGATGGCTAACGGCTCTATTCACTCTGACACCCATTCAATTAAGCAAGCACAGACGTAGATACATTTCTATAATTCTTTATAGTAAATGGATTGTGATGGATCATGATTTTTTCTAATAATATGCACATATATGTGTATGTATGTGTATGTATGAATGCATTTTGCTGCTGTAATTCAATATTTTTCATAACAATTACCATTTGATTACTTTGATTTCATATTATTTCTTTTAATTTACACAATTTGGAATGAGTGCTAAAAAAATTAATAAAAAAGTATGTGTAAATGCTGGCAAAACTATGGAGAGATTTTGAATTCAAACTTTTTTATATCATCAGTTCAGTGGTCTGTCCAAACAGTATTCTAAGGTAATTTAACGAGGTTGCTTGCGCACTAAATTCTTTAAATGATTTCATAGTTGTACTTCTATCGTTCTCCTTCTTCGTATGGCAATTGGAAATTCCAAGCGAAGACAGGTCATTTTCTACCTGGTCTTACCAACGGAGTGCAGGTCGTCTTCTCCGTCTGATTCCCCCGGCGGGTACTGCGTCGAATAAAAATGACCTAGTCAGAGTTGCCACTGTTTCTCAATTCCCTGAACTATATCAATGTCATCATATAACTTATAAAGCTCATCGTTCTATCGAATGCGATATTTGCCAATGCGCAAAGGACCATAAATCTTCCGCAGAACCTTTCTCTTGAAAACTCGTAACGTCGACTCATCAGGAGTTGTCATTGTCCATGCCTCTGCACCATATAGCAGAACGGGAATGATGAGTGCCTTATAGAGTTTGGTTTTTGTTCGTCGAGAGAGTACTGTACTTCTCAATTGCCTACTCAATCCGAAGTAGCACCTGTTGGCAAGTGTTATTCTGCGTTGGATTTCGAGGCTGGCGTTCTTGTTGGTGTTAATTCTGGTCCCAAGATAGATGAAATCATCTACGAATTGGGAACCAAGTCGCGAATGCGAGAACTGTTCGGTTGATGACAGAAGATATTTCGCCTTGCCCTCGTTCATTACCCGACCCATTTACTTTGCTTCCTTATCCATTCTGAAGAAAGCAGAGCTAACGGTGCGGGTGTTGAGACCAATGAATTGGCGTTCGTCAACAGCTGTACACTCTTATTGAAGATTGTACTTGCTCAATTAAGCTCTGCAGCTCGAATTATTTTCTGCAGCAGTAAATTGAGGAAGTCGCACGATAGGGAGCCGCCTTGTCTGAAATCTCGTTTGGTATCGAACGGCTCGGAGAGGTCTTTCGCGATCCTGACGGAGCTTTTGGTGTTGCTCAACGTCAGTTTATACAGCCGCATTAGTTTTTCGGGGATACCAAATGCACACATAAAGACAGCTCCTTTTCTTGCTGGCAAAGGAAGCTTTAAAACCGAAGAAGAGGCGGTGTGTGTCGATCCTCTTTTCACGGATCTTTTCTAAGATTTGACGCATGGTGAATATCTAGCCAGTTGTTGATTTTCCAGGCCTGAAGCCACAACGATAAGCTCCAATCAGTTTGTTGACGGTATGCTTTAACCTTTCACGTTCGATAGAACCTTATATGCGACTGTAGTTGGCGCAGATTGTTGGATCTCCCTTTTTGTGGATTCGGCAACAATCGGACCATATTCTACAAAGAAGCTGATGCATGCTCCTTATCAGTTCTTCGCCGCCGTGGTAGAATAGCTCAGCCGACAATCAATCGGTCTCCGCCGCTTTGTTGTTCTTCAGACGGGTGAACTATTCGAACTTCTTCTTTGTCGAGCAATAGAACGTCTGTTTCATCGTCATCGATTGGGAAATCGGGTTCGCCTTCTTCTGGCATTTTTGGTAGAATTTTCGAGCATTACCCTTGTTGGCCAGCTTGTCAAGCTCTTCATACTCACTCATTTCGGCTTCTCTCTTTTTCTATCCGCAAATGCGTCTCGCTTCCCTCTTCAACTGTCTGTATCTTTCCAATCCCGCACGTGTTGTGGTCGACGGTGCGAGGTAAGCAGTCTGTTTTCTCTCCGCTGCGACACGGCACTGCTCCTCTTACCAGCTGCTCTTTTGCTTTTTCCGAAAACCAATGGTTTCGGTTGCAGCTGTACGTAAGGAGCTTGAAATGCCGTTTTACAGTTCCTTTATACCGAGTTGTTGACGAGGGCTCTCAGAGAGTACAAAATCGCTCGGCTGTCTGTTGTGATTGCAGCTTCTCGACGTTGAACCTTCCTTGTGTTTGTTGACGTGCGTTTTTTGGGGTGCGAATCATGGCTGCAACAAGATAGTAGTGCGAGCAGATGTTTGTAGCCCGGAGCGTACACACGTCTAGAACAATGGAGACGTGTCTTCCGTCTATCACAACATGATCGATAAGGTTGGTGGCTTTTCCTTCCAGAGTCAGCCAGGTAACTTTATGTATTTTTTCTTATGCTGGAATCTAGTATTACAGAAAACCAAATACAAAAGGTATGATATAAAGTAGTAGGAGTGGTAACAGGTCACTGTCTAATGGGCAGACATGTCAGCAGACTGGGAACACCTTACAATGACTGTTGGCAGGAGGTAGAAGTAGAGTAGACTATAAAATCAAAACTTTGTATTGGAAAATAATTGCAACTATCCTTCGAGAGTTTTTTGTCGATGTTTCAGAAACACACAGATAAACCTTATATATTGACGAATTTTATTAAAAGCATAGGATGGTTCAGAGAGGAAAGAGATTTTAGTACTGCTGGTTTCACAATTGGCCCCCTAAAGGCCTAGTTATAACCTAACCAACCTAATACAAAGCATAAGGTATTTAATTTTAGAAGTCACGTACAATTAGCTGATAAAAATTTAAGTGGTCTTCATGCCACTAAGCCTTCTAGCTTCAATATCATCAGAATGATCAGGATGTCGAACATTTTTTTAAGCCTTTTCGGCTTACTCGTGAAGTTTTTGTCCGCCCCATTGTGAATAGCAAAAGTCAACGAGCGCAAAAAGCTAGCTAACGGTTTATGTTAATTACCCAACGGGCTGTGCTTGACTACTTGACGCATTGCCAGCGAAGTGAACACTTTCCAAATGGCGGTGAAACTAATGAATTCACACGCACACTCATGCGCGCAACTGTGCAGAGGCAACAACAATGTAAATACAATGTTAAAGCAGTGAAATGCGTGAAATTAATTAAAAGGCTGCCAAACAAAGTTACGAGTTTACAACAACAACACGCGCAATTATCAACACTACAAATGCAAGAGGTGCAATAATAACATTACAATAACAACATTGTTTGCTATAGTGCCGCTGCAACAACAACAGCAATGTCAGCGCAGGCGGTGTCTGATGAGAACTTGATCGCTGAAGTTGAAATTTCGCTATTTTGGAAAACTTCACTTGGCTTTCAAGCGTCAAACAACAAAAATGGCGGCTACTGCAGGAGCGTTTCGCAAACTAAAAAGTGTTAATTAATGCGTGTGAAATGCGCGTGCATGTGATATGCGTGCATTTATGTAAATATATGTATGTACATAGTATGTTAATGCAACGACGGCGTCTGGTTTGCTTTGCAGTTTGTCAGCCGACCATTCTGCTTAATGCACACATATACAAGGAGTTACAAGTATTGAGTAAACGAATATAAAAGCACCGTTACGGCGCAATGCTAATAATTCAGGTTAAAGATTTGCAAGCTACTGAACGAAATATTTTAAATATAGCATACGATATTTAATGGGCGCAATGCTGATAATTTTTTTTTTTCAGGTTAAAGCTTTGCAAAAGCTACTGAAGAAATATTTAAAATGAATATCAGCGAAATTTTTGTATATTTAACCAGTAGATCTAACAAATTACATTTATTGAATATTATGAAAAATGATAAATGACATTCCATATTTTTGTTAAAAAAAATCTAAATTACCAATAGTTTCGTTCATCTAACGGTTGCATTGTTCACCTAAAACTAAGCGAGATCTCGAGCTCTATATGTTATATATATATATGAACAGGATTACGAGAATTGAAATCCAGATGACTATCTTCCTGTTCGTCCGTGCATGCTGTAACTTGAGTAAAAATTTCGATTTCTTGATGAAACTTCGTATGCGGGTTCCTTAGTTCAAAAGAAATTACCAGTTCGTAGATAGACATAATCGAATAACTGCCACACCCACAGAACAGCATTAACCGGCAACCTGTTGGCTAAAAATTTTGAAAAATGGGTGGTTCCGCATCAAAGCACTGGAGAAAAAAAGTTTAATGCACATAGGATAGATGTACCCAAAGTGGGTCTCTGGTACTACGACATAGATGAACACCTTTAGTTGTTCACAAACATGGGGGTATCATAAGCACGAGTTAAATTTGAGAAAGCAACCAAAGGAATGGTGTAAAAGACGGTAGGGTTAAACATCAAACATCATCCCTCGTCAAAAAAACGAAGAAGATCTTCCGGGATGGAAACCCCTAAAACATTTGATTGCAGGGAGTTGGAGGTGTCTATAGAGGTCAAATGTATATTAGACTCAACCTTACGGTGGAAAAGGCATGTGGAAATAACACTGTCCAGAGCCACCAAAGCACAGATGATATGCAGGCGCCGAGCCGTTAGATCCTAGGCTGCAAGGTATCATCAGGTGGATATATACCAAGATCGTAAGGCCTATTGTCACTAATGGAGCGGATGCTTGGGCAACGCAGTCTTCGGTAGGTCTTCAAGTGCGCTTCAGGGACAATGCGCACTTGCCCAACCGCAGCACTTATTAAAGTCATGCTGGAGCTCACAACGTTCCATCTAGTGATCAAACAGGCAGCGAAGCAGAGGAATATGACAAAGGGAGGACAATTTCGTCTCAACAAATGAAGACCTGATGAGAAGACACTCCACTGGGCCTTCTTGCAAGAGACGCAGTAAAGAGAGTGATTCCATACTCTACCTACTACTGAGGGGCAGCACCATTCAGTGTTTCACTTTTTCCACTGACGACTCGAAAACACTGAAAGCTGGCATTGCGGGACCGTATACCAAGCTATCCATACCAATTGGATGTTTTCCGAATATCTTTCAAGCAGAAGTTTTTGCTATAAGTCAGTGTGTAGAAATTAATTTCCAACGCAACTATCGCAACCACCACATCGTTATACTCACCGATATGTAGTCAAGCGGCACTAACAGCGATTTTAGCTTATGAGTTCAAATTGCTATTAGTGGAGAAGTGTATAGGAAGGCTGGACCGTTTATCAGTTTGCAACCGTGTCCACCTGATCTGGGTGTCATGGCATAAAAAGCCGGAAACGAGCTGGCTGACGCTGTACGACGGCTTCCATGATGATAGGGGCCAGAACCATGCAATTTGGTGGGGTCCCAGAACATAAAAGAGTTGTTCTTCATGAGGGGGTAAGTGGAGAGAAAACGGTAGTAGACAACAGGAATGCGCCACGCCAAGTTGCTATTGGGAGGTTATAACCTAGAAAAATTTAGAGATATGATCAACCTCCCCAGAGACAAATTCCGTCTCCTTGTCTTGCTCTATACTGGGCACTGCAGAATGCACAAAAATTTTTCCAACATGGGCATAGCCTCTTGTGCAAACTGCCGGTTTTGAGACATGGAACCAGAAACTATAGAACACCTGATCCTAGATTGCCCAGCAATTTGTAGAAGCAGGCTCAAGGCTTTTGGATCCATCTGCGTGGACAGGGATCACAACATCTCCATCACGCCCAGCAAGCTCCTCCTCCTATCGGGCTTTCGGGCTATCGATAATATCGATTTTGAAATTTGTTTGAAAAACGTGTGGCTCCAAGAGTTCACTTCTCACATCTATAGCGAATATAGAAAAAGGATCAGTTTCTACTGCTTCATTGTTCAACTTGAGTGGTTCCGGAAAATACGATGAATATTGAACCAATTTGAAGCCCAAATGAATAATTATTTTATGATTGACGGGAGATATTTATGAGAGAAATATATGTACGATCTCTATATTTAATTCCAGTGTCTTCTCATAGAACCGATAGAAGCTTTTCTACTATACTGTAAGCTTTCATTTGCATATACCCAGATAGACACAATGAAAACAGAACGCATGTCCGCAAATTAGACGAATCTACAGGCCTTAAGTACTCATCAATCCAGCGACCATTAATACATTCCCAACGCCACGTAGCACAGGTAACCCCAGAGGACCATAACAATGGCTGCGCTTCATTACCGCAAAGAGAAAACGCGGCGAATCGCCGGTGGTAATGGCCAAATTATTGCATTTAATTTTAATAAAAAAGCACTTCTTATTGCCGGACCCACGCCGAATGAAAAGCGGCAGCAACGATGCTTAATCAAAGAAGAATGAAATGAAATGACGAAATGAGGGATGTTGGGAGGGCGGTCGGTGGAAGGGACCGAAGGCGAGCACAATACAAACAGTCGCTGACATCCTGTCGCATGGTTGACCTACCGACCAGCCAGGCGTGCTGGACCTGAGGCGCGCAATTACTTGCCACATTTTACAAGCCCTGCCTACAAACACACACACACTCACTCAGAGACGTACATAAGTAGACTTTAATGCATGTATTTATGCTTCTTTTACTTTCCGCATTTGTTGCAATCGCAGACGCTCGAGGCACGCACAGCAAAGGACACATGCGGTCGATGTAAACAAACAAGAGTGGAGCGGAATACAAAAACAAATAAACAGGCGCAGCAAGTGTAATAAAGTAAAAAAGTAATGAAATAAAATATAAGCAATAACGGTGTATTTTATCTGCGATTTTTTTATTCAAATTTGAATGTTGAAACGAATGGGAGACAAGCGCAAGAAAGCATGTGACTGTTTGCTTAGCGGCTGTGTACAATAACAGCAACAATAGACACTAGTTATGGACACCCCATCCCACCTCCGTCGTGCGCCTTTGATGGCTGATGAGTAATGGTCAAACGGAAATGGATGCGCATATCCGGTGGCATTTAGATACGCACGTTGGACAACAACAACGCAGGTGGCGTGCACACATACACACACACACAAACAAAGTACTTTCCTTCAAATTTGTGGCAATTGAAGATTCTACCCTCGTACAGCGTCGTGTGGCCGGTGAGGTGAGGGGGCAAGATAGATTGCCACAAATGGTTGCGAGCCATTACCCATCAAACGAAAATTGTGTGCTAACTACGCAACAACAGCAACAAGCACAAGCGCATATGCAATGAAATACTAATAAACAATTGCAAATGTGCGCAATAATCGCTCGAACTGGAAGGCAAGGCATTAATTCAATTAGAAAATCTTAAAAGCGCACATTAAGTAAATGTGTTCATATTTTATTGTTGGCGAAAAATGCCACAAATGTGCGCCCATAAGTATGCAATCAAAGCGGTAGTTTAAGCGTAAGACTCTCTTCATTTCATCGCTGAAAAAAAACCACATGCAGTTGCTGTACAAATCATCGTTTTCAGTGTTGCCACATGAAAATTTGTAAAAAGTTGCAAATGAAATTTGTAAAAAGAAAGAAAAAACAGTTTTCAAGTAAACTTAGGGGGATTTAAAAGCCAGATTTTCGAGCGTTTTTTGACAATTGATAAATAAAAACTCTGTTACTTTCATAATCAATTTATCATTTGTTTATTTATATTTGAAAATACCCAAAAAGAAAGTACGAAAAAAATATTTTTTTCATTGAATTATGCATCCTTGAAGTAAATGGGAAAAAGGCTGTGTCCCCATCTGAAAAACAAAACAATGATGGATTAGTACCAAAGTCGTTATCTAAAGAAGCCGCAAATCAGTAAGTAATTTTAATTTTTTTTTTATATGACGGCTTGAAGGTCGACTTTTTGGATTTTTTTTTAAAGAGCGGCTACTCAAAATTAAAGGTCGACTTTTTACTCTTTTTTAATTTTGTCAGATTTTTTTTTAATTTTAAAATTAAAATTTTTTGTTGCTTTATTTGTTAGAGAGATATTTAAAGATTTTTTATGGCACAAAACGGCTATAACTTCGGAAATAATTTGAATTTTGAAGAACTCCTTTCAAAGAGATATTTTTGAATATCTAAATTATCGAATTATGAAAAAACAGATTTTTACATTTTTTAAAATTTCTAGACTAGAATAACACCTTAAGGCGCATACCTTGTGTGAAAGCCCCGTCGATGGAACATAAAAATACTTTTATACTGGAAGATATTGACTATGCAATGAACTACGATCGAAAAAAGTCAAAATTTAACAGTGTGAATCAAAAACTAGTTGTGATAATCGTAAAATTTAGGTATAGTACTTTTAAGGGGTTACATGGGTATACGGGTTTCAAAAAGCCGATTTTTTTTATTGTCTTATTAATTTCTACAACACCTCTAGAATACTATCCTAAATTTTCAAGTTGATCAGAGTAATAGTTTCGGAGATACAGTCTCGAGATATTGTGCGCTCGAGACTAGCTAGTCCAAAAGCAACTTTTTTCTCGATACTGTTTTTTTAAGTCGGTTGGCAAGATTTCTCGAGAACTACAAAACCGATCTTCATGAAATTTTACATAAGTTTGAGATACAATTCTTAAAGACTTGGACGAAGGATTGTTTTTCGATTGCAACTATTTCAAAAAAAAATTTCTCGAAATTTTAAATATTTTTTTTTCAAATTTTTTTCCAAAAAATTCAGAATTTCTTTTTTAATAGGATATGCTTGTAACAATAAAAAATTAAATATTTTATTATAATATAATAATAATATTTAATATTTATTATAATAAAATATTTAATTTATTTATATGAGAAAAAAATTGTTGAAAAAAGGCTGTTTTTTAACCGAGGAAACCCATGTAACTCCTTAAGAAGATAGTCCCGATATAATTTTGAACCAAAACCTCAGAAAATAATAATTTTACAAAGAATTAACAATTTGTATATTGCAAAAAAACCAAGTTACGCAATGTCCACTTTGATGGGAGCCATATTCCGAATTGTTATTAAAAATGGCCACATTTTACAACGAAACCCAATGATGTGCTATACATTTTTTCATTATTAGAATTTTAGAGGATATGCGTCACACCTAGATATCAGAAAGTCAAACAGTTGAGCAGCCAATGCATGCAACTTGAGGCATGGTTCTAAAGAGTACAAAGGGATAAATTATAATACAAAGTCTTCCAACTGAACCCCTTAATATATCGTGGGATAGCTCTCTGTGCTTAAATTTACCGAAACTTTTTCTATATCTCCAAAACATAAGTACTGAATTTCATCTGTGGCAACACTGTACTTGCAGACACTCATATGCACGTGTATTTGATTTGCACAATTACCAGCATATTAATAGGCGCTATAATTTCAATTGTTTTTACAACATACTTGCAGAAAACGTAAAACCTCATAACTGCCGACAATTCCGACATGAGTAACAAACGCCACTCAGTGCCACAATAAACACATAACCAGCCAATAAATGCGCGACGAATGCATTCGCACAAACAATCGTAAATTCTTCCCAGAAGCAACTAAACATACACACACACACGCGCACATGTGCTGAGTACTTGTACTTAAATTACGTAAATAATTCATTTTCAAATTCATTGTGACTCTTTATGTCTTAATTTTCCAATCGTTTTCACTTAACTTCTGCTTAAGCGTTCGTTACCTTGTCGTCGGTTTGCGCTGTCGCGGCCATAAAACTGGCGAATTAAAAATTTCAGCGAAATTCTGGCTGAAAGCAGACGCCAGCGCAGGGAGTGAAGGGAGTGGCAAAAAGTGTGTGAAGCAGCAGAAGTTAAGAAGCGCCGCTTTGACTTTGTTAAACTCGTTACAGCAGTGTCGCAATAAATGTCAGATCAGCTGTCGTAAACGTCAAATGGCGCTGGAAAAAATTGTTCAATTGTTGCTTTTTGCAGAATTCGTAAAATATTTGTTCACTTTGTTGCAAAAAAGTTTCATTTAGTCATTGTAATCACTTACTGGTTATATTGATTAATAAGCGCGGACTTGTCGATATACAGGGTCTACCAATAAGAACGAGGTGATGTTAAAGCTCAAAATTTGGTTAAATTTGGTCGAAATGGATTATTTTTTTATGCAGATAAAATTTTTTGCCATTTAAGATTTGAACAAAGCGTCGGCCAAATGACCACCAATTCTCAGAGGCGTTTGCAAATCTCCTTCCATTTACGCCAATTTTCGATGACCCGGGCAGCCCTTCGGCTTGAAATTCGGCTATAGTGCGAGCTTACCGGAAATGGAAATCGTCCGCGCCGATTTCATCAAATACCGGGAAAAAAGGTCGGTCAGCATCGTGTTATAACGCTAGCTGATGTTGGTAACGGCATTTGCCCGATGATGCCGCCATACCGCAATTCGCACCTGAGCATCCAAAATGGGAATCAAATGAGAAGACCGTCTTTTGCGCGAAGAACTCTTTCAGTGGCCTTCGAAGAACGTGAATTTTTGTAAATTTCTTTCTGAACAGACTGACAAAGTTTTAGCCAAATCCGCAAACAAATATAGCCGCCATGAGCTCTTGAGCTCATAAAATCACGTCATCCCTATTGGTAGACGATATATATGTACATATGTAGGTTAGTCTTCAGAAAATGTCCAAATTGTATGACAAGTCGTAAAGGTTTTTGATTACATGCAAAATCCATTGCCATATCTTATTCGCGCCTACTTGGTGCAAAAATCTGGGTTTTTTCGAAAATCTGCGCTTTTTCGAAAATTCATTCCCAGTTTATTGTTCATATTCTTTTATATATTCGACATCAAGCGAGGAGTCAACCAGCCATGGTCAGCGGTCCTCATATATATCTGCCACTTAACGGGAATAAGTCTTCTTCAAGAAACTAGTTTATAGATGCTTATTTTTTGCAGAACGGCTCCAGGAATGGATTCAACCTGAAATGTGAGTTTGGCTGATTTTAAAAACTGCCTTCAATTTTCTTCTTCTTCATTGACGTATAAACCGCTTATGCGGTTATAGCCGAGTTTACAACAGGACACCAGTTGTTCTTCCTTTTCACTGATAGGTTCCGTTTAGAGATCCTAAGTGTAGTCAGGTCCTTCTCCACCCGATCTTACCAACGGCGTGGAGGTCTTCCTCTGCTTCCCCCGACGTTTCAGCGTCGGATACTCTCAGAGTTGAAGTATTTTTATCCATTTGAACGACAAGATCTAGCTAGCGTAGCCGCTGTCTCTTAATTCGCTGATCTTTGTCAATGCCGTCGTATTTCTCGTACAGTTCATTGTTAGATCGACTGCGGTATTCGCTGTTGCCAATGCGCGAAGGACCATAAATCTTCCGCAGAAACTTTCTCTCGAAAACTCGTAACGTCAGATGTTGTTATCATCCATGTATCTGCACCATATAGCAGAACTTGGATGATGAGTGTCTTGTAAAATTTAGTCTTTCTTCGCCGAGAGAGAACTTTACTTCTCAATTTCTTACTTAGATCGAAGTAGCACCTGTTGGCAAAAGTTATTTTGCGTTGGATTTCGAGGCTGACGTTGTTGTTAGTGTTAATACTTGTTCCAAGACAAACGAAATTATCTACGACTTCGAAGTTATGACTGTCAACAGTGACGTGGGAGCCTAATCGCGAATGCGACGACGCCTTTGCTTCGCTTCTTTGCCCAACTTGGAGAAAGCAAAACTAACGGTGCGGTTGTTTTGGCCAATGATATAGATGTCATGGGCGTATTCCGAAGAAAACATAGATCATAAATTGGTTACTTCTGCTCAAATAAGTGAAGGGTATTAAAATATTCACCAAACGTCATATGGGTTATAACATTGCAAAGGGTAAAAACAGTCCAGCACGTATATTATTTATGATCAATTACTGAAGAAAACCTCAGTATATGTCAATGTAAAAATTGTAGTTAAAAAAGGAGTAACTATTTTTAAATGATCTCTCTGCATAGCAAAGCTGCTCCTTAAACTCGACTAAACATTTGCAGATGGTTGTAAGACTGGGATTCAGCAAAGCTAAAGCCATAGCGGACTTAAGCATCCATGTGTACATTCACACAACCGAACCCAAGCTTTCATAATTTGTTGTTGCAAATATTGAGTTGGTCGCTTTGCCTAGCAAGTTTATTTTCGTCATTTTCCACCGACCAAATATTTATTTGAATACATTTGATCAAAATTCAGTGCACACAAGGAACACAATAACAACAAAAACAACAAGACCTAAGCACTGCCACACATCAGCATCATATTAATTCACACGAATGCACTTCGTTTGCCCGGATCAGCTTCACCCCCTGCCCCTTCTTTGTGTCGCTGCTTTGGCTCACTGGCCCATTTGCAGCTTACACGCTCGCAGCTTGCAGCTAAATCGCAGCCATGCATGCAAATTTCCATTTGCACACACACATACACGAACACAAAGTGATGCGTTGAACCAGCATAAAGCAGCGTCGTCGGGTGGCAACCCTCGCAGCGCTCTGAGCTATGCTTTGCCGGGGCTGGTGGGCGCTGCGTCAGTGTGTGTGTGTGCGCTGCTGTTGTTGATGTGATGTCGTCTGTTGTGGCATTTGATGTGATGATGCGCTAATGTTGCATGTGGACGCACGCTTTTGCTGTTTCGCCCTTTTCACTGCACACATTTGCACATTTGCGTTTGTTTTTGTTGCTGTTGTTGCCCTTGCCGGTTCGCTGTGCGCTGATTTGTTGCTTGTAAAATGTCCGAATTAATTTACATATCAATTTTCGTCAGTTCACTGGCTCGCTGCTGCGTTCACTGGAGTTAACGTGAGTGCCAACAACAACCACGTCAATGTTGTCATCAACGCATGTACCCACACATATGTAAATATGTATGTGTATGTGCATCTCACATGCGGGAACTTTCAATGACATGTGGCCGAATTCGCAGAATCCAATAATTGAAATGTTGCCCTAAGCGCCTTCCGGTGCCACATGTTGCGGACACAATTAGGTAAAGCAAATTCATTTACAAAAACTCGATTTTTTAATCTTTTTCCATTTTTGAATACTCAAGAGCTTTTTTCATACTACAATGTTTCACTTAAAACTCTGAGGGTTAATTCGTGCTTCAAGCGACTTCGGTTATTCCTGGCACATCACCTTGGGCGGTGACAATATTGCGTGTTTGTAGGTCGAATTTTAAATATAATTTTGTAGGAGTACCTGTAAATGTATCGGTTCACTTTTGATGGCATAAATAACACAATTTTGCATTTGTTCCTGCAGGTAACGTGAGGTTAGGTCGTAGGGCCAACTTTTGCATCAAAGTCAATGCAGGATCCCACTAGATCAGCTGTGAATGCTACTCCTCTGTGATTCCCAAAAGTCTTACATATTTAACAGCAGATCCTTTTAGATCGACGAAGCTTTTTGAGCTTACCACACATTTGTTAAGACGGCTAATATCAATCCCAGTCACTTGGCCAGGTTCGTCGAAAGAGTGTGAACAGAGTTGTTTATATCTCGACCTGGCAAAATCTGGTCAGCTGAGAAGGAAATGTCCAAAGATTTCTTCTCGCCTTCCTTCATACAGCTTTGGCGATTTTATCCGACGAGGTTTGTAGCCTCAACACAAGATATCTTGCCTTTTGGATAATGTACAGTCAGAGTACCTATTACTAAAGAGGTGAGATGCACCTTACTAAAAGCACGTAGTTCAGAAAACCTGTTCATTTTCACTTTAGGCCAGAACGATCACGCAGCCGCCCAAGTCCTAATTGTTGATCATCGCTTCGAAAGTTTACGGGAGATCTATAGATGCAACCCTCAAGCACAAGAAAACAGCCTAGTACCAACTTGTTCCCAATATGAAGAAAGCACGAAGCTTGATGCCATTACAATCAGCGAGCCAGTATTGCTGCTCTGATATCGGAGTGAACAAACACCTCTTTGAAGGAATCTGCATTTTGGACTAGTACATCTACTATTACCTTACTGCCAGGCACCTTCCATTGTAAGGTAGTAGTCTGATAGCCTGAAACTGAGAGAAGATTATCCTTGAAAATCCGTGAAAAGAGCTATTTCCATGCTTTTTTGAGGATTTAATAAACTTAAAAAATTAAGTTGAAATTCGTCTCGATTGACTCTTAGAAAATTTTTTTTCTATCCCTGATACTAAAATCTCTCATATGTTTGTGCAATTCTCCACATTTGTCAGTAGAAACTTCTCAAATATAATTTTTATAGCGAAAATGTTCTGACGACAGCTTTACCCCACGACGCCCAAAAGCACAGCGGATCGAATCAGTGCATTGATCAGTGCCCTAAAAATGCCAGGCATTTTTCAGTACCAATTGGCAGTCTGGAATGGACACCCTAACTACCTTGATACAACTGACAAAGTGTCAGTTCTTTTCGCATTCTGGGCTTAACCACAATCACCACGATGCTCCCCGAGGGGCGAGTCCGCATAACCAAGTTGGAACGAACTCCAAGGACTCCTGTTCCAAGTGGTACCAGAATTAAGTCATTATAACAGTGCACATTGGCAACACAGGACGCAGTGTTATTTATTAAGGACGATATATTAATATTTTTACTGGACAGAAAGTCTGATCCCGCCAGTGTCCGCTTATGGTAGATTTCGCTGTAATTATAAAAAATAAGCGTTTCTGACGTCACTGCGGTGTTTCCTCAAACTGTCAAATGACCTCTAAAAACTTACGGGGGAACTGTTGTAATCCAAATTTTTATTGTTCTTTCCACTCCAGTTTGAAAAAGGAAAGGTTTTGTTTACAATTGGTATGATAATTTAACAGTTTAATACGTTGACTCTACGTTTTAAATTTTGTAGTTATAATGCAAGGAAAACTCTACAAAAGTTTATAGTAAACAGCTGACGGGACCTCTCGGGCTCTAATCTCCTCTCCATGATCTGCTGCAACTTTTTGGCTTAAAGGATGGTTATACATAATTCGTCTTTTCTAAATAACGGGTGATCCAAGTAGAGGTATTTTATTCAATATGCTCTTTTTGACTGTTTATGCGTGAGTCGTGTCAAGCTGTCATGTAACTTTTGTTCAATATTGTTTGGCTTTTCATTTCAACATTATCAGAACACATCTTGAGACTCAGTATTCCGTTTTGGATAATATTCGACTGAATAGACCACTTCCAGCACCCAATGAAGAAGATATAGCAGCCACGGCTGGTAGAGTACACGAAGACCGCGGAGAGTCGATTCTTCGCCGTTCGTACTAACGTCGAGATCTAAATCCAAAACCTATAAAATACAGCTTGTGCAAGAACTGAAGCCGCTCAACCTTACCAACCGACATGGCTTCGTTCTATGGGCTCATTAAAAGTTACAAGAAGATCCAACGTTTTCGAGCCAAATTTTGTTTTGCGAAGAGACCCATTTATGGCTCAATGTGTATGTAAACAAGCGAAATTGCCGCATTTGAGACGAAGAGCAACCTGAAAAGATTCAAGAGCTCCCATTTCAATAAGAAAAAAATATTGGTTTGGTGTGGTTTGTGAGCCGGTGGAATCGTCAGTGGCGACCGTTATCGCGCCAAGATAACCGACTATTTGATAGCTGACATTGAAGCTCGTGATATCGGTGACCTTTGGTTTTAACAAATCGGCGCCACTTCCCACACATAGCATAAATAAGTGGATTTATTGAGAGAACACTTTAGTCACATTTTAAGCCGGTCGATTGGCCACTATGATCGTGCGATATCTCACCGTTAAACTTTTTATTGTGGGAATATGTATAGTCTAAACTCTATGCGGACAATTCCGCTTCGATTAAGACCTTGGAGCAAAACATCACTCGTTAGAGAGATCTGAGATGTAGCCGCGGCCAACATTTGAGAGAGATAATCGTCCAAAAAATAAATGCCAAAGAATGTTCTTTCGAATAATACCAAACATTCCCTACTAAATTTATGTGTTTTTTTCTTTAAAAAAGCAGGAAACCTTGAAATGGATCGCCCTGTATTTGACACATACATACATAATCATTTTCGTCTTTTCTAAATAGTTGTAATGATTGTATAAGCCGCTTTCGAATGGTGGTTCAATTATATGAGAATGTCAACAACATTTTCAAAAGTTCGGACTTTTGGGTGATCCACCAAACGAATCAAAAATCGTTAATATATTCGTAGACACATACTGCTGATTTAAAGATTACCTTTATTAGCAGCTCATAAACGCCACCGGTATCGCCGCAGATTTTTTATCTAGAAAAACCGCTGGATAATTTCATTTCGCGATGAATTAAATTGAAATAAACTAACTAAAATAGTGTACCTGTGTACATATGTATGGCAGAATATTTTTAGAGGAATTCCACATAAAATGAAGATTTATGAATGCACGAGTCGAAATAAATCGCTGGCGAATGCAGTTTTTATAATTATGTCGAAGAAATGCCAGCGGTTACAACAACAAAAAACACTGAAATCTGCCATTGCTTTACAAGAAAAGTAAAGAAGCAAAAACAATAACAACAACTCATGAATGTGAGAAACAATCAAATTGTGGCAAACGGAGCAAAAAATCCTGTTGCCAGTTTGTAAACATGGCAGACAGCAAATGCAGCTCGTAAATCGCCAGTGAATGTTCGCTTGTGTTGTTGCTGTTGTGTATTGCAATCGGAATATTCGAACAAACACGCAATTGTTGCTCGTTGCATATTTACATAACTGGATAAATGTATTTACATACATACACTTACGGAAAAATGCCTGGCTGTTTGGATTCGGAACCGAAATCCATCAGATACACAATCCATCCACTTGTTTGCGGCGTTGCTGACTCGTTTTTCACCGAAATTTCGCTGGCAATGCCAAAATATGCGAAGAAGTGCACGTAAATGTATGACTTTGATGTATGCACGTGTTTGTGTGTGTTTATGTGCAGCAGGTGGACTGCATGCACAGCCCTTAGCTCGCTCGATTTTTTGTTGCTACATTCCTCCGCCTCACCGATTTCGTATTTACGCATGTGGACTTGGCCAACAGCGCAATATTGTAAATGAAATCGCCACTTGCCACATTCACATTTTTCAATGGCAAATGTAAATGTTAGCTCGCATATGCATTCGCCTTTATAAATATGTACATATGTGCATACATACATATGAATACTTATGTACATAATAAACAAATAATATTTGTGTGTAGTAAGCAAGGTCGGCATTTGTACACTGAACTTTATTTGAAGCCTACATACTTACATACATGTATGTATGTTCTACTGAGGATCGAAAAAAAAGACTCAATTTTGTTAAAAACAAGAAACAAATAGTATAGTAATCCGATCTAAACAATTTTTCCGGAGATCATATTATTACCTTAAGCAGTAATCCATACCAAATTTCGTGAAGATACATTGTCAAATGTGAAAGTTTTCCATACAAGAACTTGATTCCGATCGTTCGGTTTGTATGGCAGCTATATGCTATAGTAATCCGATCTAAACAATTTCTTCGGAGATTACATTTTTGCCTTAAAAAATTATCTATACCAAATTTCGTGAATATATCTCGTCAAATGTGAAAGTTTTCCATACAAGAACTTTATTCCGATCGTTCAGTTTGTATGGCTGCTATATGTTATAGTGGTCCGATATCGGCAGTTCCGACAAATGAGCAGCTTCTTGAAGAGAAAATGACGTTTGCAAAATTTCAAAACGATATCTGAAAAACTGAGAGACTAGTTCGTATATATACAGACAGACGGACATGGCTAAATCGACTCAGCCCAACATACTGATCATTTATATATATACTTGGGTCTCCGACGCTTCCTTTTGGGTGTTAAAAACTTCGTGACAAACTTAATGTACTCTGTTCAGGGTATAAAAAAAATAAACAAATAAATAAATATATAAAATAAAATACGTCACGCGAGGGTTGCATTTTGTATTTCCGGTTTACAGAACAAAAACAATATTAATTATCGAAAATCGCTTTATTGTTTTTCAAAATACTTTCCATTAAGATCTATACACTTTTGCATGCGTTTGAAACAATTGTCGAAGCACTCCACTCTGATTGAGGCTTTTCCAAAACAACGGTTTTGAACCCATCAACCACTACTTCAGAAGTCGAGGAACATTGGGATGTTAGTTTATTTTTTACAAACAGGCATCAAAAGAGATCATTTGAGGCCAAGCCAGGACCATATGGAGGATAATTCATCAAATCGATGTTTTGAATGCTCAAAAATGAAGTTTTTTCAGTCGATGTGCGAGATCTTGCGTTGTCGTGGTGAAGAGTGATCGTCTTCAGCGGTTGGATTCCCTGATTTCTTGAAAGACAACTGGCAAACAAATGGTAGTGCTTAGAATTTACTGCAGTGCTCTAGTGGTGTGGTTGCGAATTGTCCAGTTTTTCCAAAAAATTAAAAAAAAGTTGCTCGAAAAACTCTTGTAGGATTCAGCCCATTTGGAAGCACCGTTACAGTCGATAAACGCTGGTCCTTAATTGCCTAAAATATTCACAAACTGGACGAAGGAGTGCAATCTTGAACTTCAATAACTCTAAGATTTTAAGTGTGACACTCAACAGTCTGTGCTTATGCCAATTATTGTTATTGCCAAAGATAGAGCAGCAACAAAATCCTCAAGTTGCTAGTCGGCAGCACATGAGGAAAGGACAAAGAAATTGTTGGCAACATACAAGGCCGGTTCTTAACTACGCCGCACCAATATGGTCGCTTGGATGCAGTGAAACACAGACGAGGAAGCTTCAGACATGCCAGAATACTGAATTCCGGACTATATCGGGATGGCTTTGGTGACTCCTATCGAACATCTACACAGAAAGGCTTGTATGCTCCCAGTAAGGGGCATAATGAACTCTTCTCCAAGCGGTTTCTACTGGGATGTTTTCGTAGAAACCATTCCTGCAGACACCTACTTGAAGCAGAACCGCCTCCTAGAAACTTCAAGAGGTCCTTCCTCAAATACGTCAACGGCATAAGACAATACGCCGCCCACACATCGGATGCAACTAACTTCAAACCTGCATTCACCGCCTTACACAGTGGAGCCGTAAACACCTTAACCTCCCTCTCAGAGAGTTGCCACGAGAATCTTGATACTGTAGCATGTTAAACTCCTACTTCTCCAGAATTGAACCCGACATATCAAAGATATGTATGTTCAGTATGCAGCGAGTTCAAACAATACGTTTCCTGGGTCTACCATTGGATAATCTCGATGAAAACTTATCTGAATTTTATCACGCTAACGGAGAGTAGATAAGCGTTACAAGAACAACAACAATTGAACGAGCGAAGTCGGAGACTATTCGGATATTTTATAAAGGTTGAAAGACCACCTTTTCTATACGAAACTCCTTGCCTTGACAATGGAACTTGTGTCTTATATTTTCATTTTATTGAACAAATTTGTATCTGTCATATATGCATATTTTGTATCGCAATAATTTTGCCAATATTAAAAAAAAAAACTTTTTTTACTTATTTTATTTTATTTCATTTCTTATTGATTTTATTTTTTAGTTTATAATTTGATTTGATTCAGATAAGAGAGTTCCAAGAATCATCATTGCTACTAGAAGCTCTCTTCGAAAATCAGCTTAGTCCAACCATTTGTAATAAAGCCTCAAAGAGAAAAGTTCCGTCCCGTGATGAATTGTCAAAGTTAGATCTTTCTCAAGAGCTCTTTATACTGGCATAAATCTTGAAGGGATTAATTTCGTTTCAGAGATCCCACTATGAGTTAATACTAACAAGCGCATAATATATGTAATTCACATACAAATATACAATGTATGACTACTGAACTACAAAGTATTGTATTTATTATAATTTTCGCTTACATTTCGGCGCAGAAATTTCAACAATGTCTTGTTTTTCTATCTTGTTTTTCTATGCAATAGATTTTAAATTTTAGTTGTTCATGTTATGCTTCCGCTTTGTTTTTATTCCTTCCTGATACATAAGTATGTATGTATGTACATACTACATTAGAGGCATGTTTATAGCGAATTGTTGAACGGATTCGTTAGAGACACAGACCCAACAACTAAATAATGTAAAATAATACATTGTGAACACCTTTAAAAAACTCCTAAATCGTAGTAAACCTTGGCCTTATTCTTCTAGTTGAGTTATAATTTTTTTAGAAAGCGAGCTGAAAATTCTTGGTGTCTGAAGTTATGGCGCCCGCAGAATGGACGCTTAAAGCCGAGCGGAGCGTAAATTTTGTCGACTCTGCGGGCACCCTTACGATACACATACTTAGTTGAGAAGATAGCTAAACCTCGTAGTTATGACTGAAACAATGCTCACTTTCCCAGAAAAAACATGAGATTGCGTCTAAATGGTTTATTAGTAAAGGTTTAGTACTGTTTTCGGAAGGCTGATTTTATGTGAAAGAAATAATCATGGTATCTGATCAAAATTTAATAGAAAAAATCCTCCCGATCAACAAAGTTGGCCATAGACTTCTATGATCTATAAAGTTCAAAGATTTTTTGAAATTTGTGTGTGAGGTATTTTTTTTTTTTCAAATTTATACAGGATGTCCAAAAACTACCGCAAAATTTCGATTTGGCGCCATTTCAATATCCCTTCACAGTTGACGAAGAGTTAAAATACTATTCCGATCACAATTTGTATGACACTTTCGAACTGCAGCCGCCAAGCTTTCATTATTTTTGAAATATTGATCAATTTTTGCCAAGCCTGGCCTGTCGACTTGCTTTTTTTTTAGAGTTGTTAACACTTCACTACATAAGTGGCGGAAAATTTAGATCTTGCACTAAATTTGGGACACCCTTGTATGTAAGCTACTTTTAACGAGAAATTTTAGCCATATGTTGCCCAGAGCAAGGCAAAAATTTAAACCTCTCATTGTAAATCTAAGATCTCGTTAGTGGTTTGCAATGAATTCCATTTTCCATATGTGAAGTTACCACATCAAGATCCACATTTTTTGTCATATTGCATATTGATATGAAAACCTTTTACTTTAAAAAGAGCCAAAAAATAAAAACGCAAATTCGATTTCCATACAGTGTGGCAAGTACGCGGCAATCAACGATCCACTCATTGCGAGACTAACTCAATTTATCACATACGATAACAATAATTGAGAGAGAAAGCTTTGCCTACATACTGAGTGTGCTCAATCGTTATTGACTACAAAATGTTTTCTCTTGGTACAAAAATATTCAAAAATCTGTTAGTAACTGTATGAATAATTTTAATTTTGCTAATTTCAAGAAAAAAAATATACAGTTATTTGGATTTTGACCAAAGCAAAATCATCAGATGCCGGTTATGCGTATCTAAACTTCTTCTAATATAAAAATATTACTCAAAATTTTCGACTGATGGTCTAAAAGGTGTGTGGGGTATTTGAGCTCATTAGATTCGCAAAATTACTAGTGTTTAATAATACAAATCTAGTTGTTGCAATATTATTTTTTTTAAGTTTAAGCAATTTTTCGAGTTATAGAGTTCTACTTACATCTCTCACGTTAATACTGATATGAATATCAACAGATAGCAAAATTAAAATATAATAACCCTATTTGACTACTTCATATTTCATAAACGTGAGATTTCAGTAGTTTTAGAAATGTATTGCCCAAAAGTAACGGCCTGACTGCGAACTACTTATTTATGATATAAATCTACCTATTAGATAAATTTATCCAAAGCCGGCAACACTGTTGCGCTCGTGCTAATATCGTAAGCGATCCTCTCAATATCTGCTCTCTCACCTTTGCTTACGAGCAACTGTCGAGACAGAACGTAAAATTGAGTCTTCTACCGTTGTTTATGTTGAGATCACGTTGCATTGCTTTTGCTTTATTCTTGCTCACACACATGTGGCTTGGCCTTTTGCCGTCTCGTAAATTTATCCAAAAACTTCCCTTTGCCTTGTTGTTGCTTCTTCTTCGTAAATTGTTGCGCTTTGTATTGTTTGCACGCGACGACTGCTTGTTTCGTGCGTGTGTGTGTGAGTTGTGTGCACGCCGTCGCGCAACAACAGCAGCAACAAAAGTACGGCAAGTAACATACAAGAACAATTGAGTGAGCGAAGTCAGAGAAACACGATAAAAGAGCTGATGGTTAAACACGAACACGGCGAAGAAGCAAAGTAAACGAAAACAAAAACATTAAGAAGAGTGGAAGACAATGCAAGAAAAGATTTTTGATCGTATGCCTGCCGTTAATGTTGCTTCTTCTTGTTCGCAGCCGTTTCGCCGTCGTTTCGTTGTCGACAGCTCCGCATTCGCTTTTAACAATACAGAATCTCAGTCTCAGTTTTTACACAGAATTCATCGGTGTGTCTGTATGAAATTCAGAAAACAAGCCGCAAAATATACAAAGCGCATGTGAAACTAGCGAATTTAACAAGCAATCATAATAAAAACAGTGTCAATTGTTGAATTGAAAGTGAAAAGTGTTGGAACAACCATATTTGGGAGTACCAATGTCAAAATTCTAGAAGTTACCACAGTAACTAGTTAGCGAAATAAAAGCTGCAGCATTTTGTGCGGAAGATATTCGTAAGTGTTTTGCGCCGACAGGTTGCCACAGTGACCATTTTCGCGGTCGTCGTGTGCCAAAAATCGCAAGGCGTGCACTCGCGCCCGCCCCCATTCCGGGCAGCGCACTCCTCAGTGTAGTGTACGGTTACAATAACAGTGTGCACTGCGTTTGTTGTTTTGGAAAACTGAAAGTGAAACGAAAAATTTGTCTCATTTCAATTTTTTCCTTGTTGAAAAATTGTTTATATTTGTATATTAGTATTTTCTTTCGCGTTTTTTTTTTATTGTAACTCGTATTTCGTTGTAATTAGTTTTTTTAACGGAAAAATATATATTCATAAATACGGGCGTACCAGTGTGTCCTTGTGTCTACCGTTGTGGTGTGTCGCTCCGAGTACAAGCATTTGTATCCTTTGTGTCCGCAATATTCGCGTATAATCTTTTTTTACTCCCGTAGCTCACGTTCGGTTCGGAAAAGTAAATCGCAAACGGTGCTCTCAACATTGTCGTCCTTTCCAGTCGTCATTCTCACATTCGTTTGCAGGCGCGCTACCTTTGTTACCGACGTGTTCGATCGTGTACCTGTAAAGGAAGTATAGCAGATCCCGTCGCGCGGAATTCACAATCCAGTTGGAAGCAGTGCGTGCCACCGTCGGCGCACAAAGCATTTCAAGGCAACTGTGTGTGCGTGTGTGTAGCTTCGTGTGAAAAAATTCCGTCATTTGTCCACTGTCCTTTAGCTTTGACTTTGGTCAAATACGCAATTGGTCGGTAGTTAAATGACAAACAATGCTGATAAGCAGAAAGTTGCGACCGCTTTATAATAAAAATCTTTTTTTTTTTCAGTTTGTTCAGTTTTAAGAAAATTTTCACCGAGCATTACTTGTTCAAGTCCAACCATACGCCTCGAAGTGTGTCGCAATTTCTTTATCGATAATTGTGTGTGTTTATGAATTTGATTTTTTCCGCTCAAATAAAAGTCTAAATTAATTTAAGTGTTACTCTTAATGATTGACAAAATTGAAAGTGAAGTGTGTGTTTGAGAGAAAAATTAGACCAAAACCTTAAAAAAAAGTTGTGTAAAACATTGAAAAACCCCAGTGTCGTTTTGAAGTCGAATTCTGCGCGTTATTTGCAAGTGGCTCATCCCTATTGCAAGGCAAAAACCAGCGTCCCAGCCGCCACATAATCCAACCAGCGTTCTTCCTCTTGGTTAGCCGATTGTGCAAACTGTAAGTGCAAACTAAAAAACAATAATATTTAATTAAAAATTTCTTCAAATTCCCATTGTATATACAAACATATCTACTTACTCTATCTCTGTAATACCTCCTCTCTTCGCCACCGATTTCTTTTGTTTATCCAAGCATATCTACTCGTTGTAATCAATAATAAATGTCTTAAGCCACTTGTAAATAGTCCGTACATATGTTTTTTGCTTCACCTAGTTTCTTCTTATTCTGCACTCTTCACGCTCCTCTTCTACCATAAAATTAACCACTTCTTTGCGTCATATGATACCACTTTCGTTTTCAATCGTTCGCTATTATTTTCTACACTCTTTCGCCGGTTGGTTACCTGCGCACGTGTTGTCTTATACCTGTTTCCTCTTGCTACCTCTCGTACTCAACCAGCATCGGTCGCTAAATACATGCGAATGTAGATAGTTAGATAGCTCTTCCTTCCTGCGCATGCCTTCGTTGGTACCTGGCGTTCGACGTATTTCAGTTTCTATCCTTCGTTTATTTGCCACTTGTTGATGAATTGAATTCGGAAATGAAATAATATGCAGAATAATATTTTTTTATAACAGTGACGGCATAAGAATAAATTCTGAATAAGAAACTTTCAGGATTTCTTTTAGGAAAATTGTTAGGAAAAGAAATATCGATTTGTTCCCAGATAATATGCAAACAAACGTTAGGTTAGGTTAGTCTGTGATAGGCCAATAAGCCGCCACAGGAGAAGTAGTCATCCTTTAGGATGCTTGCCTTTGACCAGAATTTTAACAGACTATGTGACCTCACTATGGATACCTCCTTCAGTGTATCATACCGTGGGGAGCCCAGATGCTTACAGCGTAGTCTTGCCAATGTTGGACAACAGACATTTCCTAAAGTCTTCTCGATCTGTCAGACCCATTTGGCAGGCGTATGCTGCCACCAGGCAGGACCTCATTTTTACGGGGAAGTACAGCAAAAATAAATTTGATTTTCAAGAAAATTTTAGCAGGTTTTACTTGTATTTTTCAAAGTTGGTTATGTCAAGTGGAAAGTTTGGACTTTTCGGTATCTTCCCTAACTTTCAATTAAAATTTAGTTGCAAGTGAGACAAGAGCAGCTTAGCTCGCTTCAATCTCATTAGTATGTTTAATGTTAAAAAACCCTTTTTCCAAAAATTTTATTTAGAAAGTATTATCTTCTGAAAATTTCGGTTATTCTTTGTAGAATTATGTACATATGTTTGTAACAGCTGTTATCATATAAAGGGAAGATTCTTCAACCATTTACTTATGTACTATATAACTCGATGTCGTATAATGGATTAACGCTCTACAGGTTTAAAGTAACCTAACAACCTCTGATCGATTTGAAAAGAAGTTCTCACTCAGAAATACATACATTAGTAGATTGATGTTGCTGTTCTAATGGCAGAATACTGTCGAGTTGACATTATTTGGCCGACTGTCGTGGGAATGGTTAGGATATTGACTTTCAGACCTGTTGAAAAACGTTTTCTTAAGGAGCCATGTAATTTTTTTTAATTAGACTAACTCTGGTATATTTTTTGTTTATAATTCAAAAAGTATTCAAAAGAGGGTGTTTCTAACTTAAATCGAAAATTTATACTGGCTAATCGGATCGATCCAGATGAACGTTCTTTCTCGTATAGATTACAATTTGAGTTCATTGCTTACAGATCTATCTCTTGTCTGGTTGTCATATATCTTTGCACTGTAAAAATGCTAGATTAGAACATGAGCTTGTTTCAGGTGACGATTCTTGACAGAAAAAAACATATTTTAGCTTTTATTTCACTTGGTTCGTAATCTGCTTTGATATAATAAGAGACATCATAGTTTATAATGAGTATAATATAGTGCAACTGTGATATTTTTGTGATGATCAAGAGAGTTCATGCGAACCCAACTACGTCCTGTGCTTTCAAAAAGAAGACTTTTCTTTCTTTAAACTAGCTTTAATGGCTGACCTTCAGTATTGGTCGCTGAAGTCACAAAGTCCACTATTCGCACAAGCCTGCCAATAAGCGCTGACCATGAGAAACGGCTAAGAAAACACATATCTAGGTATGTGTTTGAAGCCATGAAATATGAGTCAACGTAATCCACGCCATCTTACAAGGAAATCTGTAAACAAATAAAATATATGTGTGTGAACTTTTGAGAAAAACTCCACACCGACATTAGACAAACGAATGCCAACGAAAAGAGAATATAAATAATAAAAAATTCACGCTCCCAGGCTTCCAGCTATAACCGCAAAGTTCGCAGAAATTAATCAAAATACTGAAGTTGTTACGGCATCGGCCGCGACAACGAGCTGGATAAAATTTCAGACGCTTTCGTCAAAGCGTCAACACAGGGAATTTGTGCTGCAGTGGCTCTCGGTTGCGGCGCCGGCTTGTTTACATTGCATTTCTGCCAATAAAGCAACAGTGAAGTTTTCAGCAGTACATTTTTGCTTTGGCTGCATTAATTTTGCATTCCTTCTGCTTGAAATTATTTTCCCGTTAATTAAATATATTTTCAGCGTCTCATGGCTTGATTTTATATAATTTATACCACCTCACACACACACACACACATACACTCATGCAACTTCTGCAACTTATCGCAGTGTTACACTTTTTAGGTGAGTGTGCGGCTGCCAATGCTTGCGAAATGTTATTTGCCGATAGAAAAAATTATGTGTCAGCAGAAGGGGGCGGAAACACACAAAACACGTAATATGTAGAGTAAATATAAATGAAAATACCGACTGCCGTCTAAGCGCTGTGGACGCCTCCGACGACAGAGGTGGCGCAGTGAGGGTGTGGATGTGCTGTGTTGATAAGGAGTTTTTTTATTTGCCACTGGCACACACATACATATATAATTCTAATTTATTCTTGTTAATTTTGTTACTTTTGTGTTGCAAATTCGCTTTTATCGGCGGCACGGCAAACCCATGAGCGCGCAAACCGCTAAGAAATCGCATTACTTCGTTCGAAACAACAAAAGTGGAAGCAAATTGTCTACAAAAAAAAATAAAATTAAATAATTTCGTTAATTAAAAATGTAACTTAGTGAGTTGTGTACGTATGTGTGACTGCATTTTGTGCTTTTTTGTAACAGCCAGGCTCTGTGCACATTCAGAAGGCCAAACAAGATAATATTGTTTGAGTTGTAGCGCACAAAATATTAGAAACAAAAAATATACATGTTTTTATTTTATTATAATTTTTATTTTTTTTATTTTAGTTTATATTCTAATTATTTTTTTACTTTCCATTTAATTAATTTTGTTTTATTTTTTTTTATTTTATTGTTTAACTATTTTATTTATATATTTTGTTGTTTTTAAATTTGTTGTTTTATTTTTTTTTATTTATTAGTTGTTTTTTAATTTATTGTTTTATTTTTTTATTTATTATTTTATTTTTTTATCTTATTTTATTTCATTTTTTAATTTTTTTTTTAATTTTATTTTTATTTATTATTTTTTGTACTTTTTACTTTATTCTAATTTTTAATTAATTTATATTCCTTCTTAATTTGTTTTATTTATTTTTTTTAATTCTTTCATTAATTTTTTATTTTTCATTTTATTTCTTTTTATTCATTTTTTTATTAATTTAAGTTTTATTAATCTGTTGTTTTATTATTTTTGTTTTTCTATTTTATTTATTCTTATTTGTTATTTTATTTTATTTTTTATATAATTTTTTTCTTATCTTATTATACACTTTTACAAATATTTTTCTACAATCCCAAATAAGTATCAAAATAAATACAGTATGTATACATATGTATATTCCTATTTTTAAAGCTGTCATCAATAATTCGGTCGCTGACTTCCAAATGCATCAGCGATTTTGAGAGTTGAAGAAACTCTGTGCCTAATAGCTTCTAGAAAATCCAGTTTAAGCGCAGCAATTACTGAAATTTTGTTATTTTTTCAACAACATTTGTGTGAAAACAAAAAAAAGTAATCAATTTGTGTGAAAACAACAAAAAAAAGTTATCAACTTGTCGGCAATCAAGAAATTATATACGTTTCTACGTCTTTTGTGCTCACCAATGAAATAATACGACCATTACTTGTAATTTTATTCACACTTCTTTGCTGTTGCCTTTGTTTGCATTCTTCTTTGTTTCTAAATTTATGCGATCAATAAACTCATTGCGACAGATTTTTATTCGGCTTTTCCCTTAATTGGTATTGCACGCATGCAAACTCATTTGGTGAGACCACAAACGCTGCAACAATAAATCATATGAGTTTCTTCAAAGAGTTGTAATAGAGTTAAAGAAAAGTTATTACAAAATCTCAAAAAAAAAAAAAAATTATGAAAATATCAAATAGAAGTGCAGTATATTTGTGTTTGAAAGATTACTCAAAGTTAAGCGAGTTGTAGTTGCCTGTCGTGTAAAGATCTTTTACTCCCTCTTTGCCTCTCCGATAAAATTTCTGCATTGTTCACCTTGAACTATATCAGAATTTGTTATCGTGGTACATTTCCATTCAAATCTTTATTTCTAACGCAGCTCTGCTTCAGTTTATTTGAGCATAGTTTCCATTTCTTACGTTGTTTTTAATGTACAATAAGTCAGTGTGAAGTAATTTTGAAGAGTGTTTAAACTTTAGACGTAATAACCAAACTGAATGAAATATATATTTACGTTAGTAATTTCCCTCGAAACACAAGGATTTTGTAGAGAATGATTCAAAGTTTCTACAAATAATGCTCTCTCCCTCATCTCTCTCTTAAAATTTAGAAAAAAACAATGATCAAAGCTTAGCTTAACTTACTATATTGAGACAAAATATAAAATATAAATTATATCAAAAAGTAGTAGACCTGCTTTTTAATTCTACAATTCAAACTCTTGAGTTGAATATTAAAATATAAAAAAAAATATTTTTATTATTGGAAGTATTTTTTCGGCGAATGTTCAGTTTGGTTTCATTCCTCTTCGACTTTTTTTATTTTTGTAAATGTGTAAATTGAATCAATATAGCGATCTAAACGGGTTTAATTAGCATGAATGTAGTTGAATATTGCTTTCTGTTTTTTACGGACAGTTGAAAAACGTAAGAAGCCCATGTATGATATACTCTCTCATTATAAAGCCAATACAATCAGTCATTAAGTCATGTTCTCGAATAAAACCTATTTTTTGTGAAGAACAAAATGTTTCCAAGTCTAAACATAGATGAATTCCAACAAAGGTGTGTCACCCGATTTGTTGCTTATTTAGTTTTTCCACTTCCAAGCGAAGAAATTTCAAAAATTGATATCCAATTCAAATTCTGATATTTCTATCCAACAATTTGGGTGTTTTTCCATTTTTATGATATTTTTTTAGTTTTTTATCTCTTGATATGACCCTATCTTAATATTAACTCCATAATACATCATCCATATGAACTGCAGACAATTCCTTTAATATCTCTATTAGGCTTAAAATGTTGAACAAGAAGCAAGTTTCCACGACAATTTTATAAAATTAGTGTAGGTTCCTTATGAGAAAAAGATTCCTTTGCATTTGCGAAAAAAATGTCTACAAAAGATTTAATATAAATGTATTTTGGATCTATTATAAAAAAATAAAACTCTTCAGATTTGTTGAGTAGGGTTATTAGTGTAGACAATTTGACAAAATTTGACAATATTCTAGGTTTAGCGGCTGCCTGAAACACCACTAAGAGACTTATAACTTTCGCTCTCATTTTGTTTCTTTGAAAGCGTGGGTTTTCTATCGTTTACAAAAGTCACAATTTATTTGCATAAATTCACAAAAGATTGCCCAAAGTGCAAGGAAAAGAACAAAACTCACAAGCACAGAGTTGATCAAACAAATTTGTTTCACTAAGTCTCCTTAAACAACATTTTGCGGTACTCACGTCTCTGTCTTGAAACAAAAATCTTTAGTCTCCGGCTGATTTGTAGCTCACCAATGTATAGAACGTACAAAAGAAGAAAACTTAGTGTTCTTCAAGCGCTCCAATTCAAGTAAACATTTTTTATTTAAAACATTTTTTTTATAAACACTACATCTTAAATTCGAGTTTAATGAAACTTGTATGTATTATATCCACTGAAGTATTAAATTTTCTTCGTCATATAAAGTGCGTGACTTTTCCTCAGTGCAGTAAGTGTCTTTTCTTCGAACGAATTACAATAAAAAAAGAAAAAAAACTAACAACTTGTAAGTCAAGTAATGTGCCTCACTGTATTTCATTGCTTTTTCCCTATAAGTGGACCGCTTTGCCAACTACGCGTATAGTTCCTTCGTCAGATGTCAGCACATTTTCCTTTACGCAAACATCGACTCTTTACTGATTTCATGCTGTATAAACAAAATTACCATTAAAAATAAAAAATTATGGAAGAAAAGAAAACAACTACATTTTAGCGTTAGTCATGGCAGTCCCAACTGTGTATGGGCTCCAAACAGTCGGCCATAAAGCAAACAAGACTTTCGTTGGGTCTGTCGAGTTCTTAATTCGTACGCTTCATGTCAGCTTTGCCGAAGCGTGTCTTCATATGGTTAACCCCTTTCGAAATAGTCGAAAAATGACGAGAAATAAGTACGCGTTTGTTTCATCAAGTCAGCTCGTCACGAGTTTGCCTGTTTGAATGTGCTTTTTCGTGTTACGCAGTTTTATTACTTACTGCGTGTTTCTTACTTGCTTTACTTCGTCATAACCTTTGTACACCCGTGTGTGTGTGTTACATATATTTTTTTTGAGATTTTGGGTTTTTTGTTGTTCGTACTTACGATTTTCATTGGAACCCTTAACGTGTTCCATAAATTGTCTTCAATCGTAGTTGAACGGCCGACTTCGAATTTGTACAAAAACTGACCTTGAATTCATCGCTTGAATGTTGTTTGTGTGACAGCGTTAAGCGTATTGTTGTTTTGTTTTTGATTTTGTGTTCGTTTTTGTCGACTTGATTTTACTTGAGTGTGTTACGAGCGTCTTTTTTACTTGTCGTGTTACGTTCGACTTGCTTGATGCGTTGCCTGGAGGCTTTTGTTTCGACTCGTTATCGACAACGCATCAGCTTGTAAATGGGTTTGTGGGTGAGCGGCAAAGCACGGTGCGGTTTTACGAAGTTGAAGCTGTTGTCTAATTTTTTTATCTACGTACATAAGTATATGTATACCTGGTTTTAAATGCCGTAATTTGTAATTTTTTTTAATGATTTTTTTTAAATATTAAATTTTTTTTTTATTTTTGTATTATTTAGTGCTTTCACTTAGTTTTCACAACAATTCCAGTTATATTTTTTTTAATCTATATGCATTTTCTGCTGCGCATTTCAGTGAAGCTCTAGTAATTCTGCTTGCAGTATAAGACCACTTCCAGCTCCCACATCTTCCATGCAAATCTATGCAGCAATTCGCTCCAATTTGAATTTCACGATCGAATCTTCTTGCGGCATTTCAAAAAATGCTGATCGCGTACGCGGATAACCGTAAACAATTGCTTTATTTATTTTTTTTTTTGAATTTGCGTCGCTTATAAAATTAAAATTTGCCTTACCACCGTAGCCAAGAGCGCTTGTCTTCCTGTACACACCAACCTACACACACATATATGGACGCTTAACGCGCCCAAAGCACAAGGCTAAAAATAAATAACTAAGTCAGCATATATAAAATGTTAATTTAAACTGACATACACCACATTTTGCTATTAAAAACAAAATAAATAATGCGCGCATGCGCAAACCGCCGCCACCATGCTCACCCAATGTGTGCATATATCAAAACGGAAATGACTTTTATGCCTGTCTGCAAGGCAAACTTTGCGAAAATAAAGATATGAGCGTTTAATGAAGTCAAGAGCTGGAAGACAACAATAAAAAAAATTAAAAAAGAAACCAAATTAAAAGAAAAAATTAAAAAAAAAAAACTTAAAAAAAAATTAGTAAAAAAAATTAAAATTACAAAAAAATATTTTAAAAAATCAAAAAAATCATAAAAGTATGCATAAAAAATACAATAAAATTAATCAGAAAAAAATGAAGGCGCATACATGCTTCGTTTGCGCCTGAATTTGGGTGTGGTACTCTCCAGTGCGTTGGTAATGGCATTGGTAATGACTTGGCAGTTGCAACCTTCAAGGCTTCACTTCGAATTAAATTGTATTTTCATGCATTGTGCTCTACTACGAGCCACGCTACCACTTCGGCTTCGGCTTGTTGGAATTATTACAAAAAGTTGGGCAGCGAGTAATTTTTCAATTCCAACCTATGAATGTCAGCGTGCGTATTATTTTGTAGCTGCACAAAAATGGTTTCTACTCTGTTTAACTTTTCACTTATGTACATACCTACATACATACATACACACATGCATATATACTTATATACTTTTGCTTTTAAATAATAATTACTTACTTTATGTATGTATGTATGCAATTGAGCTCGCTAACCGCCGCAAAAGCGCTAAATTATGCGTTAATTAGCAGCTGCGTGCAAAATCTGTCGCTAGGCTGAGCAATGAGTTGTGTGTTTGCTGCCTCCAAGCCAACAACAACAACACCAGCACCACCACCCCTCTTGCGGGTATTTATAGCTTATATGATTAATGACTTTCAGGTAGTGCGCCTCAGTGTATGGTGTTTAATACCCGTGCATGTATGGATGTGTGTATGCGCATTTAACTAAAAGTATGCCTAGTGCTTATAAGTCATTCGCACACACACGCGCTCACAAATTTGTGTTTAATAGGCCGCATGCGTAAGCATTTCTGCCGAAGTTTCCCTGCCTTTTTCTTTTTGTACTTCGCAACCACTAATTTCCGCATATATTTTTATTTTTAATTTGCTTCGTAAATATAATTAACATTAACCTGTTAATGTTAGGTCTTTTTATTGATATACTCGAATGCTGTTGAAAATTGAACGTGGCGCCTTTTGGCCTCAACAATTGTGAGTTGCGCTTAACATAAGTACTTATATCGGTTATGAGGAGGTTGGAAAGAAGAAAAGGCCTTCTCACAATCGTGTGCTTTTGTGGAGAGAATTTTGCAGTTCCTATAATTTACCGTGTTCCTTGCAATATGTTATATGGGTGTTGTTTCGGCACCAATAATGAACACTTTGATAAATGCAGGGTCCTCATCTACGTTGACAAGCATTTCTTGCGACCTCTACTCGATACCGTTTTGCAAAAGATTTAGGTATTTTGGTACAAGTCAAGCATTAACAAAAATGTGTTGAGTCGATCCATATGAGATGTTAAAATCCTTCGTTATCTCTTCTGTTAAGGACGTGGACTTGGACGGCCGGGAAAATTCTTTTTTCAACAATTTTGTACATTTAATAAATAAATAAATTTATTAGAACTGTGAATTTTGTAAATTTTTCATAATTTTTTTTTTGAAAATTCAGCCATTGGCAACTGATTTCCGGAGGCACCGCTCAAAAATGTCTCCTCGCGGTGGTCAGCATAACAGACGAAATAATCATCTAAAATCAAAAAATAAAATTTCATCACTTAGTTGATGAGTTAAGATCGTGATTAATCGAAGTATTTGAAAAAAAATGAGTTTTTGGCAAAGTACAAGTACACAGAGATCTAATTTTTAGCACAAATTGCCTTGAAAAAAATTGTTGTAATCGAAAAACAATCCTTCAAAGAAAATGTTTTTGAAAATATGGCGAGAATAACGAGGTCATTCTATTTAGAACTGTGAAAATTTTCAATATGATCGTTTCATTAGTTTCTGAGAAATCTTGACCACCGACTTTGAAAATGATGTTTCCAGAAAAACTCATCAAAGATTGAAATACCGGGCGGTCTAGCCTGACTGGCCGCTTTCTCAAAGGTTCTATCTCCTACACTTTTATCGCGATTGCCTTAGAATTTTGAGAAAATATTGTTGACCTATCATACTTAGTATAATAGTATAATATTTCAAATTTCAAAACCTAGGTAACTACATAAAGTAGACTTCTGAAAACATTTTCTATTTTCTACAATCTCGTAATTCGAATAAAACAATCCGTTATAATTTTCCTTGTCAAAAATCGCCAGACAAATTTTTCGCTTATATTAAGGGGCTATTTGAAATTTTAGTTAAAATAATAAATATTTTCATTAACAAAAAAAAATAATTAAAATTATTAAAAAATTATTAATTATAATTAAAAAAATTATTAATTATAATTAAAAAAAATTAAAAAAAATTAATTATAATTAATATTATATATGAGATTAATTATAATTAAAAAAAATTATTAAAAATTATTTTATTTAATATAATTAAAAAAATTAATACAATTTATGCTAAATAATTAATTATAATTGTAATTATTATTTTTTTGTTCATCAACTAATTTTATAATTTTTTCAAGTTATAAATTCTATAAATTTTTTTAATTGTAATTAATTTTTTTTTTTAATTTTTAAATAAAATCTTGTTGAATTTATATCGGAAAAATTGCTCTGATGTACAATTTATTTTATACTTTTAATATTTATTTTAATTTCCATGCTCAATAATATCATTAATTGAAATAATTTGTTTTTGTTTTTAGTTTAATTTGTACTTTTTACGCATTTTTCATTTTCTTAGATTTCTTTTATTATTTTTTTGTACTTTTATTATGCATTACAATATTACTTTCTTGGAGCTATTTTTCTTTTGACTCTCTTGCTCCGTATAATTAAGTATTTCCACACGAAATTTCTGCTGAAGAAAGCTTTTTCCATTTTACACTGCAATTATACTATTATAACACACTCAGCATGCGTCCGTTTTGGCAAACATTAATTATAGTGCAATGCCATAATATTATTATAGCTCACTGGGCCAAATGTACCATTTCCGGTTTATCTAAACAAAAACATTTGCAACATCCTTTTTACATTAGGCAAGTCGTGTGTAGAGCCGGTGTCTGCTCAGTGCGTTATTGTTGCTGTTGTTGTTGTTGTGGCTGTAGAAAGTGTGCATAAATATTTATATGAATTTGACATAATCGATCATTGGCAGTAATTTTCACCGAAATTATGCGGTGAAAAGTTGTGGCACTCCATAACTCAGCGCTGACGATGTGAAGAACGAAAACACATTTACATACATACATACATATGTATGTATGTATATGCACACACACTTGCTGATTTTCACGTAAAGTTTGTTTGGTTTGAATGGGTGTTATACGTGGGTAGTGTCAGTGTAGATTATGTAACCAATGGATATACGAACAAATTTTTGAGAAATTATATATTTTTGAAAAATATTGGAAAATTAAAATTATATAAATATTATTGGAATAATATAAGGGACGGCACTCCCCTTTTTGTCCATTAAAATAATAAATTTTTAAAAGTAACTGTTTTATATGTTTGCGCATTTTTTTGAAATTTCTTTTAGAAAGTAATCATATCTGAAAACAAAAATATTTTTATTTCTAAAATTGGCTTTTCGATTCCTATTTCGTAAAGCCCATATCCAAAAAACTTTTTGGGTACCCCTCGTAACAGTGTAGGCTGCTTCCTGCTAGCTGCCTGTTGACTATTCGGTTTCGGTTTTGGCATGTAATTAGCCGAGGTGATGAAAAATTATGTTTCCACTGCATTTGCGGCGGCTGCGCTGCCTTGCATGGCTTGTCAGCGCGCCGCAGTGTACGCACACCAACACCAACCAACATGCGTGTGCGCGCTTATTCCTGCCAAGTCAGCGAATAAATGATTTTTAAAATAAACAATTTGTACATTAATTCATTTAAAATGTACTCCACCGCTCCGCATTATCCGCATGTGTGCGTGTGTGTGTCACTCATTAATCTGCATAATTTAGAATTGTGTGTCAGCGTGCGTGCCTCTGTGTGTGTGACGCGCTGCACTGCCATTATTCGGTAATTTCAGCGTATTCCCATTCAGTTTGTGACACATAAAGAGCGATTTCATTGGGTGCTGAGCGTTTTGTGCGGCTTAATTGGCGTGATTTGCTGCTCTGCCTCGGTCGCTGCCGCTAGTGGGATGTCAGGCGTTTTAGGTAGAGCGGGGGGCGTTGCGGTGTGGCGTCAGTTTCAATATAGACGGGCACATATCGCTGTTAGCGTTGATTATAACCGTTGATTGGTGTTGATTGCTCCGTTAGCGGCCACAGCTGTTTTGTCAACAAGGTGTCACCGAAGTGTCAGAAAATAGTGCGCGCCACGTACAGACGTAATGCATGTTAATTTGTGCCGCGTGTGTAGTTGTGGCCATACAACAAAGTGTTTCATTATTAATTCAGTCGTGCGCTGTATTTCATTTACCGTTAAGTATTTTTGTTCAAATGCGGGCTTTGAGCTTTCAATTTTTGCATTGAAGCGCTGAATGGCTCAAACAAAAAAGGGCTCACCAGTAATTATGGTGGAATTATAATTTTCAGCGACAAGCCGGCCTTCAATAAAATATGAGTGGAGCGATTGAAACACATAAAGCGCAAAAATAAAGAGAAAAAGTTGACAACTAAAAAAGCTTAAAAAAATGATTTCAATTTAAAAAAATCTTTTCAATTAAAAAATAATATGTTCATATAACTAAATAACAGTTTTTTTTGTTTGCCTGCGCGTTGTGCGGTAGCTCAATTGCAATGTGATTAATGCGTCAACATTTTATTGTTCCATTAACCTGCTAAATTATTCATTCATTTAACGATTTGCCACACTTGCAGCAGTTATTCAACTCACAGTCGCTGCTGAAGTTACAAAGAAAAAGCTCCGAATAATAATTTTGTTCATTAATTGAAACATAAGTCATTAATTTTTCAGCTCCTCTGTGACCAATTGCACGACTTAATTCTCCTATTTAAATCGTAAATACTTTACTAATGCCGCTCAATTAATGAACATTTCACTTTTCGTACAAATTGGTTAAATTCGAAATTCTAAAATATTAATAGACCAGAGTAGATAATTAAATAAAAATAATTTACAGGTAAACTGTGGTTTGGAAAAGGACGGGGAGGGATGTGTTTGAATTTTTAAGGGTTAAAAACAGTTTAACGCGATTTCCCTGAAAGCTTTGAGTGCTATAGAAAACAGTTATATGTAAATGTTGAGGGTAATGAAAAGATCTATAACTTTTGTATATATACTTTTTATATACATTTTTTTTATATTATTTTGTGGTTTTATATTTTACAAACATTTTTTTCTTTCACGAAATTTGTTGAAAACTTACCTTCTGATTAAAATTTATAAGGATGATCCCTTGTTTATTCTTAATTAAAAAAAAAGTATTTTCAATAAAAAATTTCAACTTCGAAATTTCAATTTCTTTAAAAAATCAGTAAGGCCGATTTAAAGCTGTTTTTTACGGCTGCTACTGCGAAGTAATAGCTACATGAAGATTACGCCAACGAAATTAAGAATAAAAATTCAAAGATCGACGCGTTTAATGTTGTCTAAGGGTTCTGATTCGATAATAGATTTGATGAGAACGTGCTTCGTGCCACAAAATATATGGATGAGAGTGGATTTCTACTAACGAAAAGTTGTTTTCGGCGTCGTGCTACATTGATGTTATCGCAAAGGTTTTCAAAACTGACCCAAAGATCTTCATCAGAATCGCTTCCATAAAATCGTGCATAGGTAATGCGATACTGGTTAAAGAATATGTAAAATGAATACTCCATGGAGTTCACCTTGTACTAATATTTAGTTTTAAAAGGGGATCCATTTCGAGGTTTCCTACTTTTTTAAAGAAAAAAATACAGTAACTTCAAATTAAACGGGGAATGTTTATTATCATTCGAAAGAACATTCTCTGGCATTTCTTTTTTGTTTTTGAAGATTATAACTTTCAAATCTGCTTTTTGAATGGGCAATCCATTGAGTTCAATTTTCGATGATTCGATCGAATATTTCGACTGATAACTAGCGAATGACACACGTGATGCTTTGCTACAAGACGTGAATCGAAGCGAGATTTTCCGCTTAGACTTTAGACTTTATATATCCACACAGGGACAGCTCTTGAATCTCTTCAGGTTGCGCTTCGTTCCAAATGTGGTAATTTTACTTGCTTACGTATCCATGGAGCCAGAAATGAGCCTCATTGCTGAATAAAATTCGCCTCGAAAACTTGTATCTTTTTGAAGCTAAGAGCACATAGAGCAAAGCGATGTCGCTTGGGAAGGTCGGGCGGCTTCAGTTCTTTCACAAGCGGTATTATGTACGCTTTCAATGTAGGATCATATGTTAGTCCGAGTAGCTGCAAACGGCGCCGAATCGACTCTCCCGGTCTTTGTGTACACTCTCAGCTACTGCTGTTACATTTTCTTCACTGCATGCTCGACGTGGTCTAATTGGTCGCATATTATCCAGTAATTAATGCTGAAAGGCTTAAAGGTTAACGATTTGTAAAGGTTATTCAGGCGTAAGTGTTTCCTTGATGAAATGCCAAACAATACTGAACAAAAATAACATAAGAGCTTGACACGACTCTCAAAAAAAAAAAAAAAACTTACGGAAAAAATAGCTCAACTTGGATCACCCTTTAGTTCACCATTTTCAAATATTTAGTTGTATATATTTAAAAATGTTGTCATGAGTGATGCAAGGGCAGATTGGTTAGTGCCTGCAATATGTTTTTTATGGTTTGGGGTAAATTACTGGCATATGGTCAGTGGATTTGCCATATTAAGATTTCAACACTATTTGTTTACAACGTAATAAGTTTTATGATTTTTGAAAAATGTATGCCGTAAGTTTGGTTATGATCGCTGAACTCTATTTTCTAAAAAAAAATAATTTAATTTTTTTTAACGTACATATGTATGTATGTATGTATGTACATATTCGTATACTCTTCATCATATATGTAGTTTAGAAGATTTTATTTTTTTGCTATTTCGCGGCACATTGATTAATAACCGTGAATTAAAAGCGTCATAAGCAGCTATAAATAAAAGTATGTTCTGTAAACACCACTTCCTTTCTCTTCATTCTCTACACTCAACTGCCGATATCTTTCTCTTTCAGCCGGAATTTTCGCGATTCATACGATTACCTTTAATATTTCTTTATAACTTTAATATTTCTAATGTTTATATGCCACACACGTTGCTATAATTTTACTTCAACATTTTTGTAGTTTAGTTTAGCGTTTGCCGTTTGTTATTACATACACATATGTTTGTATGTATGTTCTTCTGAATTAACTTTACTGTATGTATATAAAATATGTAACGAAATAATTTTCTTAAATTTTCTTACTTTTTATGCGTCTGTTGTTGTGTGAATACTCTTGTTCTCATATTTATTTACCGTTTTGTACTCTCGTTATTGTATACTCTATATGACAAAAAAACTAATAAAATAAAAATGTTTCCTATCAATTCATGGCTGCTCATCATTTCATAGCGCTCATCTATAACATTTTCGATTTTTCCTTATAAAATCTGAAAGTTTGTGTTGACCAAAAATAAAATACTAAAAACACTCGTAAATACCCAGTAAACACATCATTTTTAGACTGCACTCATCCACCACAAAAAAAAATATGCAAAACTAAAACCAAAATCATTGAATTTAAACATTTCGAAATCTCTTTAAATGCATCTAAATGTTTTACTGCCTGTTTCCTCTCCCACTGACACCTACGAAAGCCCGAAATGATATGGTGTGCTTAAAAATGTGCATCTTGCGGCTCCACGGCACCGCCGTAAACCACCCACCCATCACCATTCGCCCTCCACACACACATAGTTCATGCGCTTTATACTCATTTTCCGTTATACGTTCTGGCTACTTGTGTGTCACGCATTATTTTGTGTTTGTTTCTACTTTTTTTAAATCTCCTTTTTCAAAAAGCTCATAAAAAGCGAAGATGTCTTTGCTGCATTCAAATATAACTTTTACTCATTTTTTTCTCTCCCGCTCTCTCACTATCTAAGTCTCCTTAGTCTGCTGCCTCTAATATTTGCTATCTCTTACTTACTTACTTATCTTCATTGCACTTTGGATCGCCCTTTTTCCTGCACTCGCAAGACTGTGCGCTTCTACACATTAAACCAACAACAACAACAACACGAAAAGCTTAACCCCTCACTAATTCGTTTCGTAGCCTGCCACTTGGCGGCTAATTAACCAAATAAACAAGTATAAAAATCTCCACTGATTCTGCCAATTGCATTGACATGGGAAATATTTTTTCTTTTTCGATTTTTCCAGGCCTGACATTCGCATTCGCAACAACAGCGCATACAAGTTTTTGTAAAAACCATGTAAAGTTAGTTATTTTTGAGGTTTTGAAAGGCATAAATATTGAAAATCGCAATTATTTGCATATTTTTGCAGCTAATCAGCACAGAAAACAACACAAAAAATTAAAATAAAATAAAAAAAAAATTAAATTAAAAATAAAAAAAACCTTAAAGAATACAAAAAATAATATCCTTGGAAAATAATATCAGATCACAAACGTTTAAAGCTGATGCCGCAGCAAGTCATTTTATTTGATTTCGTTGACGCCTAATTTCATCTTCAATTGTGCACAAACGCCATACGCGTATTGTTGTTTTTGTTGTGCTTCAGTTCTATGTTTTATTTATAAAGTGGCAACCGTATTTTTCTACAAGCCATAGCGTATTTGAAAAGATGCAATTAAAAAAGTAATTTATGTCCCAAATTCGAAGTGTTGAGGTGCAAAAATTTTTTACTTTTCAAAATTAGAATTCGAAAATAATAAAATTCGCAAGAATTCAAAGAATTTTATTTTCATATGCGCCTTTGTTTTTGTTGTTTTGTGCAACGTTTTATAGACGTCAGCAGACGCAGCTAAAAAGTGAATAAAAAGTGTTGTTACGTAATTGTGGTAGCACCACATATTTAGACCTAAATATAGATACAGAGAAGTAGAAAAATTAGGCAACTCAAACAGCTGTGATCGGAGGACAACACATGTGCTGTTCTTTTTAATTTCGGGTAAGTAATACTTCTTAAATAAAACAACAGGTGATCTATAAAATACTCAGACAACCATTCAACAGAAAAATTAAAAATTGTTTGATTATATAAATATATACAATTTGAATCGAATATGTTTTATGTGTCCAATTTCTGAGATCTCAATTGTTTTCAAAATCATATCTCATACCTAAAAGTGGAAAAAACTTTATATGTCGTCAAATTCAAGAGAAATCATGCTCTATTGAACATTTGTCTTCTTTTTGGTTAAACAAAAAAGGTTTCTTGACAAACCCAACTAAAAGGGAGAGAATCCAATTTTAATGGCTGAAGAAGACATTTTAGCATCTTATAAAGACTGCTGAAACATTCGTTCAAAACTTGTCAAAACGACTTATACATTTTTCTTCCTAGACGTAAATGAGAGTAATGAGTCATATTACTCTGGTTTGGAACAGATTTCGTTGGTTACTTTAAAGTAAAAAAGGATATGTTTTCTCATATTAAAATATTCCGAGATTTCAAAAAGTTTCCCTAAATGGCTGCTGGAATCAAATTTGACACGAGCAAGTGATCGCGAATTCGGATGAAGTTATCTACCTATCAATTAAAGTTTTCGCTTTGGTTTTGTGTTCTGTTTGTACATATTTTAGTCTCTGAAAACGTTCTAGGATCTCTACCTTTCATTATTTGGTTTGAGTTCGCTCCTTTACATAAACACTTAGCGTCTACTTTGTAAAATCATATTAAAAACATCAAAACGACAGCTTTTTTAATTGGTTTCCGAAACCTTAAACCCGTTTTTTCGAAACGGTGTACTCAGAACAAATAGCTCCGAAACGGCTGAATCGATCGATTCGAAACTTTTACACGACCTTTTTAAAAATACTTGTCAGGTAATGATCGAAGGAATACGATTTCTGATAATAATTTATATTTTTCAAAAGTATATTTTTTTCCAAGCAAAAGTTTTTTTCTAAGAAGACCCCCACTTTGTCTAAAATCAAAATTTGGACTAGTCCTTCGATCATGTCGAAGCAGTTTTTAAAGTCAATTTTCGGAATAGCTTTCAATGCGCGTACCGATTCATGTTCAATGTCTTCAATTGACTCAAAACGGTTTCCCTGAAGCGGTTGATTGAGTTTACTTAATAGCCTGGCGATAAACAGAACTGAATCAGGCGAACAAAAATAAAAAAAATAAAGAGAAAATACGGCATATTTTACAGTACTACTACGATAAAGGCAAAAATGCATCTCAAGCCGCCAATAAAATTTGTGCAGTTTATGGACCCGATACATTTTCCATTTCCACCGCACAACGATGGTTTCAACGTTTTCGTTTTGGTGTAGAGGTGGTCGAAGATGCGCCACGCTCCAGAAGGCCTGTCGTCGAAAATTGCGATAAAATCGTTGAATTGGTCGAAAGAGACCGGCATAGTAGCAGCCGTAGCATCGGTCAAGAGTTGGGCATGAGTCATCATAAATTCATTTAAATTTCAATAAAAAAAAAATTCAATTAAAAAAAAAAATTCAATAAAAAAAAAATTAAATAAAAATACCGCAAGACTTTTTTGGCTACCCATTATATAGTATAGTATTGATTCTTCGTAAGTTTTTCGCCAAATTTCAACCGAATGCGACGGTGCATTATCGTGGTTTAAAAAAAAAACAAGAGTTTTCGGTCCATAATTTCGGCCTCTTTTTACGAATAGTCTCGCGGAAACGACGAAGAATACTCTTTACTCTTCGAGAATCGAAGAAAACTGTCAACTCACTTTGGCCACGATATTCGGCTGATCCAAGACTCGTTAGTAAAATTATAAGTACGTTTCATGACATCTCGGAAACCATTGTTTCACTGATGTTAACGTGGCACTGTTGAGGGATTTTCGAACCAATCGTGCTTTCACATTTCTGATGATTTTTTAAAATGGTTTCTACTCTCCCTTCCTATATTCTAACGATGCCAATAAGATCTTTGAATGTTAATCGTCGATTTCAAGCACCAATTTCTTTATTTTATCGACGTGTTCATCATCAGTTCATATTGATGGGCGCTCTGGACGTGAGTCATCATCAACGCGTTCTCCATTCTCTTTGAATACTTTGTACCCATCAAAAACACTTGCTCGGGACAAAAAATTATCACCGAATGTTTTTTCTAACGTTCTAATAATATTTCAATAAATATTGTTCGTATAGCTGCAATAAAACCTCTTTTTTGCTTTAGAGTCTAAAGTTTATACCACTCTTAAACGGTATCAGTTCTTTAGTTCCAATCTTGTCTTAAGGAGACATTATAATTAAATTGTGGATGTCTTGATCTCAGAATGTATTAGTACAATTTTAATGAATGCCAAAAACTCTTCGAAAAATAGGTTTTTTAATACTTTTATATATCGTTTCATTTCTATACTATATGAATGAGAATATTGACCACATACTCGTATCGGTTAAAGATTAAGCACCAGCTTAATATGAAAAGGAGCTAATGTCATTACCCGTCAATGTTAATCTTAATAACATTTTAAGCATCTTCCAGTTACTTCACAAGCTTCTGAACTTTATCCAAGTATTTTTTAATACACAAACAAAAAGTGTGCAATTTGATTTATTTTCATTATGACATGTTCACAAAAGCGAATTTATAGCAATTTCGACATACGCTTCAATACCTTTAATAGCTGCCTGATGCCTTGTGAACATTATTCTTAATATCCACTTTTTTAATTTCATCTTGATAATAACAAAAAAGTTGGCCTTTGTTAAGTATTTACGCAAAGGCATTATTTAATAACAGTAATTTTGACTGCACCACTTTTTCCGCGTGAGTTAGGGGGGCAACTACCCCTTCCACCCGCACCACGCCACATTCCGCGCATTTTGGCAATTTCAAGCAAACAATAAGAATTCTCACACCCGACTCCTGAACGTTGTCCAACAGCCAGCTGTCGAGCAACATGCCTCCATGTATATAGATATATATGTGTGTGAGTGAGTGTGTCTGAAGGACATTCGTGCGTGTTCAGCTCTACCGGCGACATTGTCATCGGCGGCATCGAAATGCCTTCTAAATTAAATTTGTTCATGCGTAAGGCAGTTTGCGTTTATTCTTTGAGCTCTTTCTATTGTTCACTTTTACTTGTTGGGGAATTCCTGCAGCAACAGTTTGATTTTACTGACACATTCGTTTTGTTCCTTTTTTGGGGGCTTTGGAGTGCGGCGGGTGGTTGGCAAGACAGACAAATCATAATTCGCTAGCGAAACAAATAAGTGGCAGCCACAATTGGCTGTTTTTGCCGAGCGATTTAGTCGTTTTAGCTTCGGCTAACACCAACGCGCTTATTAGGGGTGTCCTTATTAGTATTAAAATAGTCTTTTAATTATTTTTTCGCTTATGCAGTGTGATATTATATAATTACTCTTTATTGAAAATTTGATAAAAGTCCTCTCTCGACGCACAAAATCAAAACTCTGCAAGTCACTCATTATTCCCGTCCTGCTATATGGTGCGACGTTGCGAGTTTTCGAGTGAAAAGTTCTGCGCAAGATTTATGGTCCTTTGCGCGTTGTGTGTCAAATAAAACTGACGTTCCCATACAAAAACGAACCACCTTAATAGTATATATATTATATGCAAGTTGTTAACTCTGTTTATCCAGCATAATTTGACGCAGAGGCAGTCCATTTTTGCTTGATTTTTTGCGCGTCATTCGCCACTTGCCTTGTGTAAGCCAACTATACAGTTATGTTGTCTTTTTTGCCACATGAAAATATTTGCTATCTTTAGAGTGTAGTTTCAAGCGACAGCTGTTGTGGTTTTATTACCAAGGCAACAGCTGTAGATTTTTTGGATTTCTCAACTCTTTGTATACTGAATTAAATCGATGTTTGTGTGTAGATATGCTCGACAGTGTAGTGTGTCGGTTTTTATCCGAAGCTTGCATTCTCATTAAATTTCACTTTTTTCCTGCAGATGTTGCGAAATTGGCGGTGCAACAGGTTTCGGTTTACGGCAGATTCGCTGCGAAGACCATATTGATGAGGCAATTTTTTAATATTAAACTTACATCACTTACAAGCGCATTTCCTAGTGTTTGTTACAATTTGCAAGAGCTAGGGATTTAAAAAAAATCACTCTTAATACTTGCTGCAACCAAGTTTTAGACAATCAGCGATCGCGATTTTATAAAAGCTACATATCTACCTATCAATTAAAGTTTTAAGACTATAATTTGATAGTGTTCTGTTGCAGTTCGACAAATTGTTTCAAGACCGTCACAAACAACATGTAGTATATCTGAAAATAAGTGAAGTGAGTTTTAATTTAAAATAAATTTTCTATAATATTTGATAATAAAACATTGTTCACTATATAACGGTTTTTCAACAAGAGCGCTGAGTTTTTAAATAAAACAAAAACGGTTTGGGATATCAATGACATTCTTTATTCCTGTGAAAGTACATTCGATGCCATTATGTATGGAGCTTGATTTCTTTTGCGTGGCCACCACGGGCTCGCTTTCAGAAGTCTACACTTTGAGCCCAATTTTCGACGGCTTTCAAGCACAAATCGGCCGATACTGCTGCAATTTCACGTTCGATATTCGTAGGAAGTTCATCAAACGACGCTGGCTTGTTAGCATAGCCCGTGGACTTGACGTAGCTCCACAGGAAATAGTCTAACGGCGTCAAATCGCATGACCGAGGCGTAACACGTTCATCAAACTTGGTTTTCAATAAATCGATTGTGACATTCGCTGTGTCGCTTTTGGCGCCGTTCTGTTGGAACCACATATTGTCCAAGTCCATATTATCCAATTCGGGCCAAGAATATTCGGTTATCATTGACCAGTGGCGATTTCCGTTCACAGTAACGTGCCGGTCTTGATCATCACGTAAGAAGTACGGCCAAATGACGTCGACGGCTTATAAACCGCAACAAACCGTAATTTTTCAATTTCGCAATGGTGACTCATGGAGTACGTGTAGATTGCTGCCTGATCAATAACGAATATTTTGCTTATTGACGAAGCCATGCAGCTAGAAATGAGCCTGATCGCCGAAGATGATTTTTCGATGAAAATCCGTATTATTTTCAAGTTGTTGCTCAGCTCAATTCACGAACATACGACGATTCTGGTGGTCAAGCGGCTACAAGTTGTGCGTCAAATTGTCAAGATATTTTCCCATAATTCGCCACAACGACGTAACGCTCTTAAAGTTCAGGCCACTGACTCCGAATTTCGATAGTAAACTTTAATAATTTTCAACTTGTTGTTGGATCGTATATCTTTCCATGATGAAATGACGTTCAAATAAGTCTGTTAATATTCATATATTCATCAGGCTGCCACATGAGTTAACGCAAAAAAACTCGTGGTCACATTTCCATTTGCAAGTCGTTATTGAATCGTAACACAAGTTATCCATTTTTGAAACGCATGTTTACTGTTAATGACAAGTGAGTTCCTTATGAAAACGGTCTTGGTCAAATCGCGGTGACCCGGCCCAAAAGGTGGCTAAGCTCGGTGTTTGCTGAGATTGGCAGGGAATCATCTACTTTGAGCTGCTTCTCGGCTAATTCGGACTTGTGCTGTCAAAAATTAGACCGTGTAAAAAAATCAATTGCCCAGAAGCGGACAGCATTGGCCAATAGGAGAAGAATTGTGTTCCATCAGAGCAACGCCAGACCACATGCGTCGATAGTAACTTGCCAGAAGCTTCGGGTGCTAAGTTGAGAGGTTGTTATGCATCCATATAATAGTCCGAAACATACACCAAGTGGTTACTATCTGTTCCTGCCTATAACGAGTGATCTAGCTGTTTCTTACTACCGCGGGAATGCTTTGAGTGAAATTATGAAATTACCAACAAAATTCACTCCATAAACAGAATAGGGAAGCTCAGTCCAGTGTTTATCGGAGGTATAAATGACATTTGTAATGTATAAAAAATATATTATTTTTCATGTTGTTATGAAACAAATTATGAAAATCAACAAGTTTTTCACAAAAGCAAATTTTGATGTAATTAAAAAAAATTCTCGAGCACTTGCTTAATGCAGCAGATATATAAAGAATTACAAATTATAATACGCTACAAAAAAATCATTAAAAAATACCGTTATAATGGCAGCTGTGTAATGCGCAGTCCTCATAGTTATTGGATCGCTTTAAAGGTGTTGATTACATACTTATAAAATGCTGTTTCCACTCTCCATTGTATATCAGCTTAGTGTAATATCGAATGCCATTCGATTGAATATAAACCTATAATTGCAAACAATATTTTAAAACAGTTTTCAAGTGTTTTCGACAGCACTCAAGCGGTGATTGAATAGGTGCTCCCCCTCCGCAAGCCACTTTAGTTTTTCATGTTTTACGGTAGCTGGCAATTGTGCACCGTGGAAAACATATTTTTAAGGGGATTAAAGTGTTAAGTGGCGGTTGCAGTGTTTGTCAATTTGTTTTCCCCCACTCCGTTGGCGTACACTTCAGAGGACACCTTTCCCCCGCAATGAAACTGGCGCGACCCCGACGGCGCGTTATCAGTAAGTGCGAGTAAATATACAAATTTCGTGGCAAAAGCGTTCGCCGTTGTCAGTTGACACCTTTGCTCGTCTGCCGCCGGCGCACAGTTCCACCGCTGCTTCTTCTTTCTTTTTGTGTGCCTGCTTCGCCGGCTGGTTAATTTTCGCACGTTCTCGCCCGTATCTGCTGCTCGCTTGTTGCAGCTGGTCGCGCTGCCTCTTCGTGGCTTTTTGATGAAAATTTATTTCAATTGACTTTAATCGAAATAAACTGTCTGCGTTCGCATTCCACGTCTACTCCGTAGGCTCTCCTGTGCATGTCAATAATGCGCGAACGTGTGAGTGTGTGTGTGTGAGTGCCCACTGCCCCCGTTGTTACTGCTGCCGTTGTCACCTCCTTCCCGGCAGCTGCTAGGCCTTTCAAACGGTTTGTTTTCTGTTTTGATTTTGCTTTTTTTTCGTAAAGTTCATGCAGTCCGTTTTGTTTGTTGCTTTCGCTTTTCGTACTTTGCATTTTGATTGGCTTTCGTGCTTGTGCTCTCGTTGCTGGCGCTGTTGCTGGTGTTGTTGTTTTAGTTGTCGCAATTTGTGACAATTGCCGGCGTTGTTGTTGGCATTAAAATCAAAATAATTTTGAAAATTGCTACCAGCATGATGTTGTTGTTGTTGCCGCTGACGTAGTATGCCAATGCGCCAATTTCACTTAGTTACTTACACCAGTTGAACTCCCGAACGATGTGACGGTCAATCAGCGCTCGCCGGTTGACCGACCGTGACTTGTGGGCACTGCCCGAAACGATTTTTTTGCAAGCTCCGTATGTGTTGTTCCTTTCCTCCCATGGCAGACGTCTTAATATAAATATTTCGAAGAGCAAAAGAAATATGAAATATTTTATGTTCATGGTTAGCTTACTCACCTCATCTCACCTTCTGAAGAAGCCCAGTAAATTATTTTTCAATCCCTTCTTTAATCAAATCCTTTGGTAAATAGCCAAGTATAAATCCTAGTCATAGCGACAGGACCCGAAGGAAATATGGAATACAGACTATATTTTCCGTTTATGTCTATGCTGAAAAACATATTCATGGAGGGTTTTCGAAGATTTTAAAATTGACCATGAACAACTCAACCACCAAATCAGTTGCATTCGTGTAAATATTGTAAATTGTTCACGCCGCTTGAAAATCACTCGAATGTGTTGGTAGAAAATGGATGTTGACATTGACTGGCCCTATATACAGAACTCCAAACTTTTAGGATTATTCATAATTAACTTAGGTCAATGTCTGTTTAGCTGCTATTTGTCAGTAAAGTTCTGGTTTGAAAAGTTTTTTTATCGTCTGGGCCCAGAACATAACCAAATTCTTCATAAAAGATATTTTTTTCCTTATTAACCTTAATTCCACATGAAGGATGTTTTTAACAAAGAACGTGGCTAGCAAGAACTAGCAAAAAGATTTCCGTCGGAGATCCTATAAAATAACTGTATGCATAAATGATCGACGTGACGAGCTAAGTCCGTCTCACTAAACCAGGTCCGTCTCTATTTCCGTTTGTATAATACTGTGGGCAAAAAATAGTAAGACTCTGTTGAAAATTTGGCGAAAAACTCACGAACAATAAATGCAGTATGCGACGGTGCATTATCGTGTTGCGAAAACCAAGAGTTAATGGCCCATAATTCCGGCCTTTTTTACGATTAACACTCAAGTGTTCCTTGCTGACACTGTGGTCGGTCGGAAGGAGCTTGGAGTTTACCACACCTTGACAATCGAAATAACTGTAAAAATAACATTGATTTTTGACTTGCTTTGAAGTATTTTTCGTGGGTTCGATTCACCTTTGCCACGATATTCGGTCGATTTATCGTCTGTTTCTGGGTCGTAAGCATAGATCCAAGACTCATCGCCAGTAATAATACGTTTTCATGACATCCTGGTAGTCGGAAAGCATTGTTTCATAGACGTTAACGCGACGATGTTTTTCGAAAAAATTTAGTGATTTTGGAACCAATCGTTCTTTCACTTTTCATAGGCCCAAGTGGTCTTTCAAAATGGTTTTCAGCGATCGTTTTGATATTCCAACGATGCCAGTAAGATCTCTGATTGTCAATCGTCAAAGCACTAGCACAAATTCCTTAATTTTATTGACGCGTTGATCATCAGCTGATGTTGGTTGCAGTACTGGACGTGGTTCGTCGTCAACGCGTTCTCGACCCTCTTTTTTCAACATTCTAAATAATTTCACTCATCGTAAAAATTGCCCCGTCCATTTCTTCCAAAGAAGTCGATATCGGACCACTATAATATATAGTTGCTATACAAACTGACCGATCAAAATAAAGATCTTTTTATACTCCTTTTTGCTATAAAAGCTTTCGTTTCTTGCTGTGAATTTCATGAATTTTTATACCCTGAACGGGGTATATTAAGTTTGTCACGAAGTTTGTAACACCCAGAAGGAATCGTCGGAGTCCCTATAAAGTATATGTATATATAAATGATCAGTATGTCGAGCTTAGTCGATTTAGCCATGTCTGTCTGTCTGTCTGTCTGTCTGTATATATACGAACTAGTCCCTCAGTTTTTAAGATATCGTTTTGAAATTTTGCAAACGTCATTTTCTCTTCAAGAAGCTGCTCATTTGTCGGAACGGCCGATATCGGACCACTATAACATATAGCTGCCATACAAACTGAACGATCGGAATCAAGTTCTTGTATGGACAACTTTCACATTTGAGAAGATATATTCACGAAATTTGGTATAGATTATGTCTTAAGGCAACAATGTAATCTCTAAAAAACTTGTTCAGAACGGATTACTATAGCATATAGCTTCCATACAAACTGAAGACATAGTTACTAACAGAAATGCACCTGTGAAGGGTATTTAGCTTCGGTGCAACCGAAGTTAACGTTTTTTCTTACCCGACTCATCATCGCAATTGTTCTGAATCCACTCATTTGTATTATTTAAGTCGCGTTTTCATTTCAGCTATTAGCACCTCTTTAGTGTCAACCAATTATTGGCCGCTCAAGCGAATCCCACAGTGACACAATGAGCCATAAAAAGCTAAAACGAATCTATTTTTAAATTCCGTTTTGTTTCGTTTATTTTGTATCCAAGCGTTCATAGTTATTTGTTTAGTTTGTCGGGCATTGTGTCGCTATCAATTAATTTCACATATCTGTCCAACTCGGCCACACTATTTTCAACAGACAGACATACATACATATCAGCATGTGTATGTGTGAGCATATTAGCGTCTGAAGATGTGGGAAACGAGCAAATAAAAATGTAATAAAATTTGGACAAAAATTCAAAAATTATATTTGCATTTCTTAGGTGTGTGTGTGTGTGTGCATGGGCGCAATGTAAACTTAAACGCTTGCGGGTGTCGGTGACGTAGCTGCGCAGTCGGACATGCAGCTGGCGGCCAGAAAAATAAACAAACATGCGCACCGAAGCAGCAACTGCTTGCGCGGCGGGATGTGGTGGGGGACGGTTGGATTTTGGGTAATAAAATAAAACATAAAAATATTTATTTTGAAACTTTTTGATTTTAGTGAATGTTCCTTCACTAAAAAAACAGTAAAATTATATATTTCCCGATTGTGATCGACGTGAAGCGTTACCGCCATATTCAGCCGATATTTGCCATACACGCACACCCACCACTCACTGCAGCGCTTCGTTATTTCGCCGAATTCACACCACAGTGGCGCTCGCTTGCCTCCAGTAGCGTCGGGCAAACACGAAAATGTATCGCCGATTTGCGCTGATGATAAGCGTGTCTGTTCAACGCCAACAATATGTTCACGCTTAACGGTATTGCCAACTCATTGAGCGCAACAAATGGCAGCAGGCCGAGCAGCCAGCCCGACAAATGTAACCAATTAATTGAAATGCAACAACAACACATGCGAGTGAGTATAAAAAGCGACCAAAATGCAATAACATTTGAGTGCAATAAAATGCAAAGTCGATTATTTCGCATGCGACAGAAAAATAATTGCCGGCAATTTGCATATGGCAGCGCGCTCTATATGGTCTGTCTGCCTTTGCTGTTACACACATACATACACATACACATATATTATTAGTGTATTTAATGCTGGACTTTTTCAACAAAATATCTACTACACCCACGCGTTGATGATAGCCATGGAGCGGAGGGCGGTCGCTCAGGCGTCCCGTAATCTGTGTCATTAGCTAGCAATCGCAATGGAGGCGCGCGTTTTTGCAAGTATCGACATCATAATCGACACATACATTCACATTATAAAAACATATGTTTCCATGCTTATTATATCCAAGTGCGAAATTACACTGGTGCACCGAAGTGTGCTTGACTTGCAACTGCTTATAAATTAATGGAATTGTAGAGGGCTGTCTTCGATTCGCCAAACTTTAGAGAGTAACGAATGTGAAAATAATGTGAGACGCGAATCGTCGACTTTCTCCATGATAGTCAGGTCTATATAAAACTTGAATATTCAGTAGTTGGTTTTAAGGAGCTGCCTTTATACCGCGATGTCTGAAATCGATGTCTCCGAAAAAGTAATTCGGCTGTGTAAACCGACGTTGAGCAACACCAAAAGCTCCGTCAGGATCGGGAAGAAGGCGACTCCCTTTCGTGTGTATTCATCAACCTGCTGCTAAAGAAAATAATTCGAACTGCAGAACTAATCAGAGAAGGTACCATCTTCTATAAGATTATACAGCTGCTGGCGTATACTGATGGTATTGATATTACTGATCTCAATATCCGCCCAGTTATTTCTGCTTGCTCCAGACTGGTAGTGAATGAGGGCAATCTCCTGTCATCAAACAAACGGTCGTCGAATAACATCCAGGATTTGGTTCCCATAGTCACTATTGACAGTCATAACTTATCAAAGTAGATAACTTTCGTCTGTCTTGGAACCAGTAATTAACACCAATAACAATTTAAGTATCCTCGAAAACTAATAAAAATATAATTTAATATCTCTTGCCAACAGATGTCCTACTTCGGACAAAGTAGGCAATTGAAGTAAAGTCTTGTTGACGAACAAATACAAAACTCTATAAGATCAGCCTAAATATCCCCGTCCTGCAATATATGGTGCAGGAGTTTAGGCATGGACGATTTGACAACATCTGATGAGTCGACAATTATGGATGTTTTCGAGATAAAAGTTCTGCTGCCGGAAGACGTATGGTCCTTTGCGCAATGGTAACGGCGAATACTATAGTCTATGGAACAATGAGCTGTATGGAGATATACGACGAAATTGTTTTTAATAGCAAGTTCAGTGAATTAAAAACAGCTTTGGCAAGACCGCGTTTCACCAAAATGACTGCGTCCGAATGGATATGTTTTGTCAGCTCAGCTCTGATTAGTATTCCATTTACTCCCGGGGTAAGTAAAGTCTTCTCAGACGAAGAAAACAAAACCCTACCACTATGTTGGAAAGACCATATGGAGCAAAGAATTTGACAACATGATGTTAGAATCTCGAGAGATTGGCGCCAAGCAGCGCAAAAAGCGAAGAACGACTGGCGCGCTGTTGTAAAGTTCAGCGAATTAAAATAACCGCCTAAGCGGTGTCTACGACAATCAAGAAGAGTCTCCATTTTATAAAACATCTTCCAATACACAATCATTAACTGTTCGATTTCCCATGAGCGATCACCACACTGAAGCCACTAGTTCTATCCAACCGCTTACTGGTTCGAGTCAGTAATATTAGTATTGTATTTTGTTGTGTATTTTTTCTGCAATCTCAATTGATCTTCATAAAGCAGTCTCATTTTCGAATTCTCCACAATATTTTGCACTTCCTTCGCGGCATTAATTTCTTAAATTTGCTGACTTGGCTGGTTCAGCGCAGCAATACAATGAGTGGCCTTCAAATCGAGAAAGTCACTTTGCCACCGAGCAGCGAGTAGCGAGTGAGTGTCAGTGTAAATAATGAAGCGTGATTTAAGAAATCAAAGCAAGGCATGGCTGAAGAGACAAATAAACAAATAAGCACACTGACACTGTGTCAGGCAGAGGAAATATCAAATTATAATGTACCTCCACGGCAACAACAAAAAATGGAAATTTTTAGTCGCGGCGTTGAAGAATAATTTTCTTTCATTGCAAGCAGCCAAGCTGAACGTCATCCCGGGAATCATCAAAATTAAATTCGCGAAAGCAAAGGCAACAAAAACAGAAAACACCAACAACAAGAACAGTGAACAGTGAACAGTTCTGGGACAGCGCAGATACTCCGTCAAGTCACGTCAGACTGACAGGCCCGACTATGTTTTCTGTGGCGCGCACATGCTTCTATGTGTGTAATGGAGTGTGTGTGTATGCGTTTGCGGTTTAGTGTATTAAAACAGGCGAGTCTTCGCTACATTTGCCGGCATCGAGGGGGGCAACGTCTATGCCGCTGCAGTCATTATCAGAGATAAGCGCCTGTCATTCAGTTTTTGTTACGAAAATGTCTCTGTCTCTGTTTGTTTTTGGCACTTTTTATTTGCAGCGCACACACACAGACACAAACGCACGCACACATCCACCGCATATGCTTGAAAGCATCTTTTGTGCGTTGCATTGCTGAGTCGTCGGTGGAGAAGCGCGCGCTGCTTTTTTGATAAGCATATTTCCAATTGTCAATTAGACGTTGCATGTCTAAAACGCCTCTAACTGCTGCGACATCCCGTAAGCAGAGTGCGTGAAAAGTGATTTACATGCGCCTTGCTTGCTTTCCACCCACGTTAGTATGTTTAGCTATGCGTATGACATAGTTAAGTATTTTTGTTGTTTCATTGAAAAATAGCTCTAACCCAACGAGGGCAAAATGGTGCTGTGAATTTGCGGTTCGAGCTTTTCTAGATGGAGGTTCTAGTCTTCTTTATTTGCGTAGACATCGCTTACGCGGTTATAGCCGAGTTTACAACAGCGCCCAGTTCTTCCTTTTCGCTGTTTGGCGCCAATTCGAGATTCCAACTGCAGCCAGGTCCTTCTCCAGCTAGTATTTCCAACGGAGTGGAGGTCTTCCTCTGCTTTCTCCGGCGGGTACTGCGTGGAATACTTTCAGAGCTTCATACGACATAACCTAGCCAGCGTAGCCGTTGTCTCTTAATTCGCTGAACTATGTCAATGTCGTCGTATTATCGAATGCGGCATTTGCCGTTGCCAATGCGGAAAGGACCATAAATCTTGCGCAGAACCTTTCTCTCGAGAACTCGTAACGTCGACTCATCAGATGTTGTCATCGTCGTCCATAAAGCAGGACGGGAATGTTAAGTGACTGGTAGAGTTTGGTTTTGTTCGTCTAGAGAGGACTTTACTTCTGAGTTACCTACTTAGTCCGAAGTAGCAGCAGTTGGCAAGTGTGATTCTGCGTTAGATGCCAGACGTTGTAGTTGGTGTTAATGTGGTTCCAAGATATACGAAATTATCTACAACTTCGAAGTTATGACTGTGAACAATGACGGGGGAGCCAAGTCTCGAATGCGACGACTGTTTATTTGATGACAGGAGATTACCCTCGTTCACTACCAGATTCATTTGCTTCGCTTCCTTATCCAGTCCGGTGCGGATGTTGAGGTCAATGACATCAATATCGTCGGCGTACGCCAGCAGCTGAATACTCTTATAGAAGATTGTACCTGATTGATTAAGCTCTGCAGCTCGAATTATTTTTTCCAGCAGTAGGTTGAAGAAAGCGCACTATAGGGTTCACCTTGTCTGAAACCGCGTTTAGTATCGAACGGCTCGGAGAGGTCCTCCCGATCCTGACGGAGCTTTTGGTATTGCTCAACGTCAGTTTACACAGCTGTATTAGTTTTGCGGGGATACCAAATTCAGACATCGCGACATAAAGGCAGCTCCTTTTCGTGCTGTCAAAAGCAGCTTTAAAATCGCCGAAGAGGTGGTGTGTGTCGATCTTCTTTTCACGGGTCTTTTCCAAGATTTGAGCGTGGTGAATATCTGGTCAGTTGTTGATTTTCCAAGTGTAAAGCCACACTGATAAGATCCAATCAGTTTGTTGACGGTGGGCTTTAATCTTTCACACAATATGCTCGATAGAACCTTATATGATATGTTGAGGAGGCTTATCTTCCGTTAATTGGCGCATATTGTGCGGTCTCCAATTTTGTGGATTGGATGGGTAATTGCTAGTCGAACGTCTTTATGGTTGAGCAATGGAACGCCCGTTACATCGTCATCGATTGTAATCTAAAGAAGCAAAATGTTGCATTCTAACGTTAGTCTTCGGATCTGAAGTATGCCGACTGTGAAACCTCGATTAACGAAGCGAGTTGTTAGTTGTTGCAACATTATGAGTTGTCGCACATTTGGTTGATGTGATGTTTTTTGTAGTAAACGACAATCCGGGCTACCTCAATTACAGCCTTGTGACTTCCCATGACTGGGTTCAACCTTACTCCTAAGATCAAATTTAATTAAAATTTTCAAAAGTCACTAAAGCGCTCACCATAGTTAGAATTATAATCGCGTAAGCGGTGTCTACGCCAGTAAAGAAGAAGAAGAAGTTAGAACAAGAGAACTTCTTCCGATCTAGATAGCATAGGATAAATACATATACATATATAGAGTTGTCTGAAGAAAGGAAGGACTTGGATTTAAGTAAAATCCAGTGCACTTGTCTCGAAAATCTCCTCATCAAAGAAACTCATCTGGGAACCTGACTAACTGACAGTTCAAATCATTGACATTTTTTCAGCTTAAAACAACAACAACGACTGAAATTAGCAACCATAATTGAGGGTTGTCACAATTTGCCACAACCCCAACCTGCAACACATTTTAATGCACGCATGCAACATGTGTCACCAGTTGCATGGATAGCATTGCCTACAGCTTCCACAAAAGCGATGCACACATTGTTGTTGCGCACACGTATTTTGTGGCAATATTTTGTTCCACCATTTAATGCATGTGGCATGCAACATATGTAATGCTTGCATATTGAAATTCACATGCTCATAGCTGTCCCTGCTGCATTTAGCATTTTTCCTTTTATGTTTTGTTGTTGCATGTCGCAATGTTGCCGGCATTGTATGAATGTGTCGCTTTGGCCTTTCCGCTTGCCACACGACGCATACACGTGTACAAGTTTATTTGGTGTACATTTTTGGGTGCACATTCCGGCTCTTGTTGCACTCGCTTTTGTTGCATTTTAGACCGTGCCGGCGGTAGGTTGTGTGCAGGGAGTAAGTAGTAGCCATTCTGTGGGGCATGCCACGACTTGACGTGCGTAAACACACGGCACTTTTGTTGCATATATCTTTTTTGCTTGTTTGCTTTCTCTTTTTCTATTCATGTGTGCCGCATCTGCCTTGTTGTTGCTTGCGGAATTTCGTGTGTTTCATCTTTTGTTGCCCCCTTTTCTTTTGTGTGTGTGTATGCGAGTGTGGCTCGTTTCTGTTGCATTTTTAAAGGCGCTCGAAGGCATTTCCCTCGTTGCATGCGTCATGCTGCATGCCTCAGGCGCATATGTATATGCTCGTGCGCTATTCATACAAAGGAATTCGACAGCTATGCACCCACTTTCCCGGCATTCACTCTTGTTTTCTTCGAATACACATTTGCATTTTTGAAAACTGCTGCCACAACGGAGGCCCTTAAGACCTCAAGGGTGTGTCATTTTTCAATTCGTTTTAAATTTAGAAATTAATCTTTGCGATTAAACAAATTGGCAACATTTAACGGAACATTTGTCGCTAATCCTTGGGGGCTTATCATGATTACCATGATTTATCTAATTAAATGGTCTTGACAAAGACGGCGAATAAGTCGGAGATATATCTGGAAAGGTTACATGGGCTTCGACGAGCAGAATACGGTCAATTTTCAGTAAAATTTTTTTCATCTAAAATATGAAATATTTTTTTCCAACTTTTTATTATTCCAAAGGTAGATATTTTTCAAAGATTTGTGGAAATTTTCAAAGGCAAACAATTAAACTCGACGTCATTTCCGGCAGCTCCTCGAAAAAAGGTGCCACAGCAGAACTTCTTACAGGTTCATCAAAAGTAAAATGAAAATAATGCGTGATTTAGCTAAAACCATGAAGCAGGTAATGCAGGAAGGAAAAGCAAAAAAAGTCAAAGTTGTATTTTTGTGAAAACTATCCAAATTTTGGTGAATGATTTTCGACGTTTTTTATATAATATTTTTCGATCGTATCAGTAGTTCGCGAGAAATCAACCGACCGACTTGGAAAATAGTTTTAGTGTGATTTTTTCAATGTCTGGTTAACAACCAAATGTGAGGTAAGTTCTGGTTAACTTTTTGGAGAGACATTGAGAAACGGCCTTTGAGTAGTTATCCAGCTGACCTTAGCGGACCTCAAGGACAATATTCTAGAGATGTCATAGAATTCAATAAAACAATATTATAGGACAGATTGTGTGACACATGGACTTCCTTAAAAATAACTGTTTGGCAATCATCACTACTCCATATTTTGGGCCTTCTCCATGCAGTTATAGAAGATATTTTATAATTCCATGTCTCTAAGACTAATGAAGAGAATATCTCTGATCAGCTAATTGTCGCTTTTGTCCATTTCGACTACCAATCTCGTCTTAAGTGTTCTATGAAGAAATCTCTTATAATGGTATTAAAGAAGTATATCTACTATATATCGAACCCGTTCTATCGAAAACTAGAAAAAGGAGAGTTGATAGCCAGAATCGGTGGTCCTGCTATATCAAGTAAACACAAAACAGTGCCTGAGCAAACGAGATTTCGTCACAACTGTCCACAAAGCAATATAAGATTTTCAGCGAAAATTCTGTGCCAAAAACCGTAATTAAGAAGATTGCTCGCTTGAAATGGGTATATTAACCAGAAGTATTAAAAATAGTCATTAAAAATTATGAACCGCGAAGAAATTCTTCCCTAAGTTGACAAGCCAATCTCCCGATTCGCCTTTTTTTAGTCACCAGAGAGGATACCCGAAAGCTATTAAAACGCTTGAAGAAGAACTAGTTAGCAAACTGTCATCAGGTTGCCTAGCTTTCGCCACATGGTCGATTTCCCTGAATATGTGGCGCAAGTGTCATTAGATGACAGTCTCGGCTGCATCAAAAGCCTACCGAGAGTTTCTTGCAATGCTGCTGCCACACATCTTCGCCTTTTCCTCGTAGCGTGGTGTGCCACGTTTCTTGACTTTCGTCTGCAGCTCATGTGACTTTTTAGTTTGGTGTTGTTGTAGCAATGCTGCTACTGCTGTTTTGTTCTATTATTTCAGTAAATATTTTTGTTGGCGTTGTTTTTGTGTTCATCTGCACTGTGCCTGCTGCGTCTTCTGATACAAATAGAGTTGCCGACTGAAATGTTTATTAAGTTAATGAAGCTATCAGCGCCTTTTATTTGCTCACACACTCTCTGTATCAAATTATTTAAAGTTGGTTTTTGGAATTGTAGATCATTGAACGATCCTCTTTTTTTTGGTATCGTAATATGAAAGGATTTTCTTCCTTTTGTTCTAGCATTTCTGTTTTTTAGATTATTTGTGTGCTTTTATACTCGAGGAGTACTCCGGGAGTACTCAAGGACGTACTCGTAACGACTTGGTTGAGAGTTTGATTATTGTCCTTACAATGACAATTTTCGGAAAAGCCTTAATTCGCCTTAATTGATTTACATCGAATGGCTCCAATTGACTCAAAACGGTTTCCCCAGAGCGGTCGTTTGAGTTTGGTCAATAGCCAGAAGTCACACGGAGCTTAATCCGGCGATATTGGCTGAAAATTTGGCGAAAACTCACGAATAATCATTGCAGTATGCGACGGTGTATTATTGGGGTGCAAAAACCAAGAGTTGTCGGCCCATAATTCCGACCTATTTTTACGAATAGCTTCGCGCAAACGACGCATAACATTAAATAGTATTCCTTGTTGACAGTTTGGCCGCTCGTAAAAAATTCGGAGTGCACCACACCTCGATAATCGAAGAAAACTGTACACAACCTTGATTTTTGACCTGTTTTGATGTGTTTTCGACTTTGGCGTACCTTTACCACAATTTTCGGCCGATTGATCGTTTGTTTCCGTGCCGCAAGCATTGATCCAAGATTCATCGCCAGTAATAATGCGGTTTGCGACATCCTGGTAGTTGGAAAGCATTGTTTCACAGACGTTAACGCGAGGGTCTTTTTCGAAAAAATTGAGTGATTTTGGAACCAATCGTGCTTTCACTTTTCATTGGCCCAAATGCTCTTTCAAAATGGTTTTCAGCGATCGTTTTGATATTCCAACGACGCCAACAAGATCTCTGACTGTTAAACGTCGATTCTCAAGCACCAATTCTTTTCTTTTATTGATGTGTTGATCATCAGTTCATGTTGATAGCCGACCTGGTCGTGGTTCGTGGCAAGCCAAATGAAGCCAAGTGAGCTGCGGTGAGAGCACTTCTGAACTAAACTTTCTAAATAAAAAATTGCTGCAACCAGTTTACTAATTTTGGATTTAATAATGAGTTGATGGCACAAACTCTTCAATTTCTTAAGATTTGAAGATGAAATCTCAAGATGTAATAAAAGGGTTCTATTCGCTTAATGAATAAATTCGTCTGCAATAACCGTTATACCACAAATTATTGAAATGAGCTATCAATTTTCATATAAACCTCAAATTCCATTAAATTTGTCATTCTTGCTGTCCACTCCACATCCTCCCGGCATGGCTGGCAACCCTCAAGGCAAACAATCAACAATTGTTCAGACACAGATATTTGTTCGACCCAGTGTTCGGTGTCGTGGCTGTTGACAAAATTCATTTGTTTTTATACAATTCAAAGTACTCAACGCACAGCATTAGGCCACTAAACACACACATACATACACACTCACACGCACACACACATATGTATATAATTGGATGCGATGCCCGCATAAGAGCAAAACGAAATTTGTACTTTTCGAGTTGTTTTGTGCTTTTAAGGCTTTTTGCCATGCATTCACGCACACACACATACAAACACATTTGTACATATGGTGTACATTTGTTCGGTGCGTTCGAGTGTTTTGTAAACAAATAAAAAGCGGTCAATTCAAGCCAAAAAAGCACAACAAAAGCAATTAGCATTTGAAAAATGAATTCATTTGAAATTAAAGAGTTGAATTATTCACTCTTCATAAACTGTGATCGGTCGCCAATGGGTGCGAGTGCGAATGTATGAGTGTGTGTATGTGTGAATAGAAGGTAAGGGGGTGCATGCTATGCTGCAAAGTCGGTTCGCTTGCCAAATTGGGCATATTGCCAAAAGAAGAGGCGGCAACAATAGCAACAACAACACGCAATGATCAGCCACTTTATGTTTGCATACACATGAGTTTGTGTGTATGCGCGTGTGTGTGTGTTTGCGTACACATTATTGCGGTTGATGAGCGTTGAATGCTGTCACTTTTTGACTTTAGCAATTTCTCATTGTTGTTTTTCTTTCTAGTTGCGGTTGTTGTTGCTCTAGTGTTTTGTAAATATTGTTGATGCTCATCAGTCAGCCTAAGCAGCAGCAATTGTTGTCGTGCTGTTGTTGTCTTTTGCTATTTTCACTTGTTTTGGCTGCCTATTGCCCGATCGCCGCGGCGTGTCTGTCTGCCTGCCAGCCAACCAGCCTACTTCACTGGCTGCCAAGCAGTGTTATTGCAGAGCTTATTGTTGCGCCGCCTGCCAGCGGTGTTGCTGACGGTGTCGGTGTCGCTATCGCCGCGAGCTGTCAGAATAATGTCAACGCTTCAGTGGTGCATTTGAGCGGCAAATCATGCATGAATATAGAAATTTAGCAACAACAAAGCGCAACGCTAGACAAGCGTTGCTCCTTTCGCTATTTGATGTGTGCAAAAAGCGGAAAATGCTCGCAGGCACTTGGCAGTACTTTTGGTGTGTGTGCTTTTCGCGCGTTTGATGCGGATGAAAATACTGCTCTGAGCGAAATTTCTAATTGGTGATGTCAAAAATGCAAAAAAAAAATGTTTTATTTTTAATATTGTTGGCTAAGTTGATATACACTTGTTAGCTATGGCAAACATGTTAATTTAATCTCACCGTTTTGTCCATTTTGTTTGGAAAGTATAGAATTTCAGAATAAATATATTCCACGACTAAACCATTCAAGTATCTCTCTATCCCTAAAAGTACACTCATTGTCCCTAAGTGGTTTCCACTTAAAATATTCTATATAATCACATCAATTCTAATTGCAAGTGAGTGTTAGAACACTAATTAACTGTAGTGTGTAGCCTTATCACTTCTTGGTGCTCTGATTTAAAGTAGCGCCTGATAAGATCGCTCGGTAATAAATTAGCAGTTACTTTCAGTGCTTTACTGCCACCTTCGTCCGATTTACGGCTTTGAAATGTGTGCCTTAACAAGCAACCTCATTATCTACGTCACGTAAGGTGCTAATACTCATTTCAAGTTTTATCACATTTAGTTACAAAGCAGTGTATAGTATGGGAATAAGTACTTTAGGGTGGTTGAAAATTTTGGAATTTTTTTTTTAAATATTAATAATTAATAAAATTTTATTTCTTATGGAAATAGGTACATTGTGGTGGTTCGAAAATTTGGAAAAGTTTTAAAAATTCTCAAGAATTAATAAAATTTTATTTTTTATGACAAAAAAAAAAAGAATTAAAAAAGTTTAAAAAATTTGAACTATTCACAAAAAGACAAAAAATAATAATAAGTCATAAAAAAAATATTTTTGTAATCACTTCTAAGATAATTTTTTATAAAAAAATTTTTTAATTAAAATATATTAATTTTTTTAATACAATTTTTATATAAAAAAAAATTACTTTTGTAATTACTTCAAAGATTAATTTTTTTTTGTAATGACTTTAAATATTAATTGTTTTATAATTTTTTTCTAACTACTTTAAATATTAATTTTTTTGTAAAGTTTGTTTTTGTAATTACTTTAAAGATTCAATTTTTTTTTATAAATTTTTTTTATAGCAAAATTATGTTTGTAACTGGTTTAAATTTTAATTTTTTTTTTTATAAAATTTACTATATTTATATTTAAATAGATATATATTTCATAAGAATTGTTTTAGTTGGCTGAAAATCAACATTCGCTAAATTTAAAAAATTCGAACCATCCTAATGTATGTATGTATGTATGTCCATACATATGTATGTACATGTGTACATGCTGATAAGACCTACTCGAGATAATTGCGAATTGATGTACATAGTTAGAACTACTTGCCTGAATTAGAATTATTTACTTTCGAAAAATTTACTTTTCGATTTCTCGCAATAATTTCACTTTTTCATAAATTTATTGTATAAATTTATTATTTATTTTATTGTTTATAAAATTATAAATTTTATTTTAATTTTTAATTTTTTGTTTTGGTTTTTATTTTTATTTTCTCTTTTAAAATGTTTTAATTTTTATTTTTAATTTAATTATTTGATTATTTTTTTTTTTTATTATTTTGTTTTTTACTTCTCACATTTTTGACTTTTTTCATTTAATTCTTTTAATTTGTTTTTATTTTTAATTTTTTTTTATTGCTAATTTAATTATTTTATAATTCTTTCCTTCTCATTAGTTTTTTGTATTTGTTATCTTCATATTTAAAATTTTTGTTTATAATTTTTATGTTTGCTTTAAGTTTTTTTGAATTGATATTTTTTTATAACTTTTTTCTTTCTCATTTTGTTTTTAGTTTTTTTTCCTCACATTTTTAAATTTTAAATTATTTCAATTATTTTTTAAATTCTTGTTGTTTTAGTTTTCTGAGTTTTTTTGTAAATTAATTATTTCATAATTTTTTTCTTTCTCATTATTTTTGTTTTGTTTTACTTCTTCATATTTTTAAATTTTTTATTTATTATTTAACTTATTTTTTCAATTTTTAATTCATTTTTAATTTCTTTGTTTAATTTTTTCATATTTTTTTTTTTATTTATTTTTTGTTTTTTATTTTGAATTAAATTATTTTATATTTTTTCCTCATTATTTGTTTAAGTTCTTGCTCATATTTTTAAATTTATTTAATTTGTTTTATTTTTAGTTCTTCAGTTTTGATTTTTTCTAGTTTCTTACTTTTGTTTAATTTAATCTGCAAATATTTACGTTTTCTGTATATTTGCCACTTGCTTAACACGCGAAACATCTGTTTTCAACCATTAAACAGTTACGCCAATAGTTTCTGCTTTTTCAGCTCAAATATTATTTTATTTACTTGCAATTTTTATGTTTTTGTTGTTTCTTTTCCTATATGTTTGTTTTTCTTTTGTTATCTATTCGATGTGTGTTTTAATTGCGTTTCATGTTTCCTCGTGTTTATTTAGAGTCGCAAGCATTTTTTGTTTTCAGTGTAAACAGTCGCTAACCTACTATGTTTAGTTAGTTTCCAAACAGCGAGCGGATGTTGATAAAATAATTTAGCATAACGAATTGAAATTCACATTCTATTTGCAGTCATTCCCTTCTAATATAATCACCTACATACACACATAAGTATATACATATTTTATGTTTTTAATTTAAAGTCTTTCATTCTACAACTAATTTCCTACCTTTAGCTAACCGCTCAGCTGCTGCAATTCTCTTTCTACTATCTGCTTGTTTCCGGAAAATCTTTTATTTACGAAATAAAAATGCGAAAATATTAAGCCGAAAGTATTTGCTTATAATTGCTACAATTTTCCTTATTTTTTCTTCTATTTTTAGGTAAGTTTGTTCAGATATGCACAGCCGTGTAAGTGTTTGCAATTATTATGGAATTTTTATAAACATTTTATTTTCTCTTTTTTAACTTTTTTACGCTTCATGTGCTCACAAACAGAAAACAGAAGTCCACAGTTAATTGTTATCTTAACTTTATTTTAAAAGCAATTTAAACACCGAGTAGGAATTACGTCATGCGCTCAAGTCGCTGGTGACTATCTAACTGTTTTACTTGGAATCGAATGCTGTGGAATATGCCATAAAATAGTTCATGAGAAAATACAAATAATTGCCTGTATATTTCTTCCTGCGATTGTTTCGTAGTATTTCATTAGGTTCTGAATTTGCACCAATCTATTGTGTTTGTGGACTTGAGAAGTGTTTCCTCACTAATATTCCTTCACTTAGTTCTAGAACTTCACTTTTATAATTTTGGTTTTAGAAGCTACGAATTTGCCACCCGTGAACTCTTATTCGGGGAACTTAGAACGGACTTTTTTCTTTGCCCATCTCAGACAAAGTATGCAGCTTCATCGCCAAAAATTTAATCGAGGTTATCGACGCACTGTTGCTGAGTTAACCCACGTCGAAAAAACCGCGTTTTTAAAAATAATCGTTCGAAAATGTTGAAGAGATGAATATTTGAAGTTACTGTAAACAACACAAGCTCTCGCAGGTTCGAAGCAACGATAGTACTTTGCCAACCACCGACAATTATCCCATATTTAATAGTTTTCCTAAGTACCGCTAACACCCACACCTCTGTATAAGTAGTCTAAAAGTCACCAAATATGGCAAACTCCACATGAGAATTTGAGCTGACCAAATAAGCAAATAAATCGAAACAAGTACATCCACTTTAGCACACAAGAACAAGCAGAGTTCAGTGACATGAAAAGAGTCACATTATTCATATAAAGAAAATTGTAGAAAGGAGTGCGAACATGCGGTAAAAATTATTGATGAGGGCGCATAAAAACAAAAAGTACTCAGAGTAGAGCCGAGAAGTGCGAGTGCTCGGTACGCATTCGCTAATGAACAAGTGGCTAAGAATTAAGTGGCATGAAAAATTAATGCTCATAAACACAAACATAGGTACATATAGGCAGACATAGCATGCCTTAAGCCACAAAGTGTTTAACAAAACAAATGTGATCCTAGAATGAGTAATACAGTCTTAGCATCGCACAACAATTGCCTCTAGAAAAGCAGCAAAAACAATGCTTGGCATATTTGTGATGAATCTGATTAAGTGTGTGATGATTTCATTATCAGTAATGAGTATTTACTAAGAATCTCTGAAGAGTTGAATGATTACTTGCTGCTAGAAGCAAACTAAAAATAAATATAACTTTTATAGGACTTTTCCATCGAAAAAAAAATAAAGAAAATGTATATAAAATGTATATCGTCGCTGGAACTATAATAAAAGTAAAAAGCTAGCAATGAGAATACACTATGTTACCTCCACGCTCAGGGGACAGAACTTAAAAGCGATCTTCATATAATTGGTTGTCAAAAACAATGTATATAAAATTAATCGTCGCTGGAACTGTATGCCGGTCTCTTTACCAATTCAGCGGAAAAAGCTAGCGTGGCGCAGTGACGAATGCAATATGTTACACCTGAGACGCATTTTTGCCTTTATCGTAGTAGTACTGTAAAATATGCCGTATTTTCTCTTTATTTTGCTCCATGTTTGCGACGCTATAACTCATGACCGATCTTCATATATAACCCAAAAAGGTATACAGAACACGGACATGAGCTTCTTTTTTGAAAATTATCAGAACAGGACATGAGCTTCGTAAAAAATCTTTTTCTTCTTTATTGCCGTAGAGTCTAGTTTACAACTGCGCTACAGTCGTTCCTCCTTTTCGCTGTTTTGCGCCAATACGAGATTCCAAGTGAAGCCAGATCCTTCTTCATCTGATCTCTCCAAAGGACTGGAGGTCTTCTTCTTCTGCTTCCGCTGGCGGGTACTGCGCCGAATACTCTCAGACCTGTAGTGTTTTCATCCATTTGAACGACATGACCTAGCCAGCGTAGCCGATGTCTCTTAATTCGCTGAACTACATATCGCAATGTCGTTATACATATATTTCGTACAGCTCATCGTTCCATAAATCTTCTGCAGAACCTTTCTCTCGAAAACTCGTAACGTCGACTCATCAGATGTTTTCATCGTCCATGCCTCTGCACCACATAGCAGGACGGGAATAATGAGTGACTTATAAAGTTTGGTCTTTGTTCGTCGAGAGAGGACTTTACTTCTCAGTCGCAAGTAGCACCTGTTGGCAAAATGTATTCCGCGTTGCATTTCGAGGTTAACGTAGTTATTGGAATTAATGCTGGTTCCAAGATAGACCAAATTATCTACGACTTCAAAGTTATGACGGTCAATAGTCACGTGGGAGCCAAGTCGCGAATGCAAAGACTGTTCGTTTGATGACAGGGAATATTTCGTATTGCCCCCGTTCATTATCTGACCCATTTGCTTCGCTTCTTAGTCCAGTCTAGAGAGATTAGAACTAACCGCACGGCTGTTAAGGCCAATGATATCAATATCATCGGCGTACGCTCTTATAGAAGATTATACCTTTTCTACTCAGCTCTGCAGCTCGAGCTATTTTCTCCAACAGTAGAGTGAAGAAGCATGATAGGAAGTCGGCTTGTCTGAAGCCTCGGTTGGTATCGAACTGTTCGGAGAGGTCCTTTCCGATCCTGACACAGCTTTTGGTATTGCTCAACGTCAGGACAGCCGTATTAGTTTTTCGTGAATTAAGTCTAAAAATTAAAAAGTCTCTTTAAACTACAAGACATTCTCCTTACAATGACTTAGGGAAAATGTATAAAATGGCGGAGTTTAAGTGAAGTTGAATTTTACACCAAATTTCGGTCGGTTTGGCCTGTCAGAATTCGATCTTTGATCAGATCCAAAAATCGCTAGCTCAATGCAGGTAGAAATATATTCTGAACAGGTGAAAATTTCATGATAATTTGATCATTCCGTTTTTTACAAACTCGAAAAATGCTGTTCTGAGAAAACGTGTTCTAAAAGAAACTGATTATGCTTTCTTCAATTTCAAAATCAACATAATACAGCAATGAAAACAATCTTAAAAATACAAATTTGGCCCCATAGTAGGCACACCGCCCGTAAATGTCGATTTAATAGCACCGACTGAGGTGTTGTCGAGTGGGGGCCGGCAGAACAAATACAAATTTGATAAAACGCTAAAAGATTGAGTGGAAAAGTACCGTAAACAAACTGAAAGAAATGGCCAACAGGTTTCAAAATATTTTTCAAATCAAAAATATAAATATTTTGAACACATATAGACCTAATTGAATGACAAATATATATTAACGTACTAAGAGAGTGGCCAATCGAATAAGCAATTCCTATAAAAGTAATAAAGAATTAGCCACTATGTAGCCAAGTGGAGATAATACCACCAGTGGAACCCTCTGTTGATGAATTTACTTACAAATGCTTGTGACTAGAGGAGGGCAGCGCTCAAATATAGCGAGCAGAGAAGGGGCGAATCGAAGACGCCTGTTGTGTGCTTATTTTTAGCCAAGACAATATTTCTAGACAAAAGGTACTGAGCGGGCGTGTGGGCATTTTTGTCTGTTGCAGTGTTTAGTGGCCGTTAATGAGCAGTGCATTTGTCTGCGAGATATTCCGACGAATATTTCTGTTTATAGTTTTAATAATACTGATTTTATTAATTCAGTTTAATGTGTCATAAATTTCTGTGCACATTATCAAAATGTCGAAAAATTTGGCGCGTGATAAATATATTTTTAATTGTTTTGAATTTCAGCCAATTTTGGGATGAGATATTTGTAGTGGGAGTCAAATAAATGTTATTGAAAAGGGCTATTATCTCAATTGTTTAGAAAAATTGATTAGAAATTATTTAAAATATATTAGAAATGTTGTTTTTGTCTTTACCGTTAATCTTTTTTTATTCAAAAATTTCAAAAACTATTTTGTTTAGTATGTTATTATACATATATAAATTTGTTTTTTTCGTGAAATCTCATATTTTGAAATGAGAATTTTGTGCTTTTCCTATTCATATCACTATTTTTCGCACGAAAATTGTCAAATCAGCGAAATGTGGCGCGAACGAATCACTAATTTACTGCCACACGACGCTAATGGCGCCGCAAATTGTTCGCAACCCTCCGCAGCAAAGCGAAAGCATTTAAGCCAAAGCATTCTAAGCAGCAATTAAGTGTTTAAAAATATAAACCTCTCTATATATATTAAATTAAATATATAATATAGATTAGTTACTATCCGACACAAGCATTCTCCGCGGCTAATGATGTCCGTGCCTTCTTTGGCCGCGTAGTGGAGCCGTGTGCGGCGTTCCATGCGCCAACAACTTGCATGGTCTGGCAGCGATCGCGCCTTTGCAGTTATTTATTGTTTCCTCCGCGCTCATTGTTTGTGTAACAGATCCGAGTCAAAATAAATGCATTTGACGCTCGTAAAAAACACCACAATAATTCGGTTCATATTTGATTTGTTATTTCGCCAAATTTTTTCGGTTTTTTTGTTTTTGATTTTTTTGTTTTTGATTTTTTTGTTTGTGTTCGGCTGTGTTGTTTCGTGTTTTGTTTTATTAGCGTTTTATGATGTTTTGAAATCAAGTTTTTCAATGAGTGCAAGCGAACACAAACAAAACAAAAACTTGGAAAAAATATTAAGTGGAAACTAAAAGCGCGTGGGAATAAAAATTTTTACTTGGCGATTTTTTATTTGGGCAGAAGAAATAAGCGAAAATGTCGATGTATTGATAAATATACACTTTTAACAGTTTTATTGATAATTAATTTTGATACAGTGGACTCATAAATAAGATATTATAAATATTACAAAATTTTGCAAAAACTTTTGCTTTCGTTGGACGTAGAAGAAAATCAAAGAGAAATATCGAAATAATTTTGAACCATGAACAGGGCATAGAAGTTTGCCACGATGTTTGTAACACCCACGACGGAGACCCTATAAGGTACATACATATATACATTATATAAATCATCAGCCTGTCTAGTTAAGCCTATCCGTCGGGCTGTATATACGCTAAATAGTCTCTTAGTTTCTGAGATATGAACCCGCAATTTCGCACATATCCTTTTCTGACGAAAAAACTGCTCATTTGTCGAAACCACAGATGTCTGACAACTGTGCCATATAGTAGTCATACAATGTTAGGTTAGATAAAGTTAGGTTGGTTGAGGTTGTAAAGTTGATCCAAAATCAATGAATCTCACTTGAATATCAATGTCGGCAACTTCGCCAGCAAAATCTGAGCAATAAATATGAATGATTCCACTTCGTCTTCCTCCATAAAGTTTGGACAAAGAGAATCCAACAGAATATTTATACAATTGTGGTGAGATTGACTTGGCTAAGAGCCAGTAGCTCGAATGACCTCTTGCAGTTCACTCTGAGTCAGAAGGATGTCGCAGTCTCACAAGTTCTGATTATTGACAAGCGGTTGCTAAGCTAACTAAAGTTCCAACTGTCCAACCCGAGATCGCAAGCAGACTTCGGAGACCTGAGTCAACTCTAATCGGTCCAAATTGGGAAAGGGTGTCCTCCCTATCCAGCTTATCGGCATCCAGAGATTCCACTGTGATTGGGAACTCAAGGGAGCCACCTCCTCTTAAAAGACGATACAGTGGTTTGGTATTCTGACATCACCACCTACTCTCATCCTTAATTTCGACCCATCCGTGAAAAAGCTCACTGCACACCTTCTCCAACGGCTTTGCTTCGCTCAAAAAACCCATCGCAGTTGCAGGAGCCGAGAAAGAACCGTCAGGAGAAGATTCTGTGGTTTTGTGATTTAGGATGGAAGGCATGCAATCGAAGCGGTGGAGATTTTCAGTGTGTCCCCGCCCGGCGCCTCTCAGTCTAATAGTAGACTTCGCCGCCAAGTACCAACCAGCTATCTCTACAGGTGCAACGTGTTGAATGGCATTAAGTGCCATTGTTAGACCCTAGTGCACCACAGATGCCGATGAGAGTCATTCTTTGAATACGTTCCAGCTGCTTAGATAGTGTAATTCTATCAAGCACCGCCCATCAAACAATGACCACATAAATAATTATTGGTTTAACTATGGTTTCATAGAGATTTCTCACTTTTGTTGTTTGTTTTTGTTTCTCTACAACAGCATAAGACGAAAGATTATCTCCTTACTGTCTCCTCACTGTTTGGCTTCCCTAAGATGTTTGGCTTCCCTGAGACCTTTCTGTCAATGATAAACCCCAAGTTCTTTACCCTGTCCACCGGCTGAAGAATAAATCCTCCCAACGAAGGGAGAGTAACATCAGGGATTTTGTATCTCTTTGTAAAAAAAAACTAGCTCTGATTTATTTGGATTTATGTCTAGTCCATTACTCTCGGTCACGCTGTTTCGAATCTTCTACTTCTCTACATTATTTTCTTTAAAGTTGTCTTTATTATAAATTATCTTGGTGTTTGCTTTCTTAAAAGCACTTGAACACTTGCCCAACTCAAGCGTAACCACGTGACTTGCCTAAGTAGTGTACTTCTTAGTAAATATGTATGTAACATAAGCTCGAACCGAATTTGGCGATATTGAAATCCGGTTTCGCGCATGCGCTCACTGACGAACGCACACCTGTCATGCTTTCGATTGTAGTCCACTTGCTGTAGAGGTGTATTTTCTTCTTGATCAGCCATATAATACATACCGATCTGCCTGCCAATACCCACTTACCGTCACTTAGCCTTTGGATGTCTTGAACGCTTTCAGTGAGGCGTAAATTCAGCTATTCGACTGAGCTATATTTGGCAATGCGAGTACGCGCTTGAGCTACCAAGCGACAGCCATGAACAAGTCATTGGCATGCGAGCCCCCAACCGCGGTTTGTAGGCAGTTGGTGGCGGCCCGAAAGAATTCACCAAACATGAATTTGCATAACTTAATTTGGTCACATTTAATGGCGATGGTTGCCGGCTTCAAGCAAACGTTCGTTGACTCTTTAATTAAGTAGCTTCGCAGAGTTATTGAGTAATCGCTTTTGACACTTGCATTTGTTTTGTGTCAGCAGTTTTTCAGCGCTCATTCGCGGGCAACAAGTTGGTGACACAGTCAACGCGACGGGGCAATTTTGAATCTGAAGTTTGTTATTAAGTTGACCACCTTTCACTTTTCGGCAATGTCACGTTTTAGCAAAATTTTCGTTAATTCTTCACTTTTGATTTTACTCTTTTCTTTTGTCGAATGTTTTTAGCTTTTTTCGCTTTAAATTCTCTGGTTAGACTAATTCGCAACCGTAGCGAGCGTTGGTCAGCGGCACGCTTAAAATTCTCAAATAAATTTGCAGCAGTTTTCGAAAGTGCTCTATAAATTTGTAATGAAATGAATTGAATTTCGGTAATCGACTTCCGAAGGGATCGTTGGGTGACAAATGAGCTCACGCTGCATGCCCTCGCGTTTTCACTGCAAGCGTAGATATATTTTGATTTTTTTCATCTGCGATAAATTGCTCACATGCTTGGCATTTTGCATCTGGTCTTGCTGATTGAGTGCTTGCCACAGTGGCTATGTGCCACATCTGCAATTTGTTTTTACTTTAGGTACTATTTTTATATACATATACTGAATTAAAGTGGGGTGTTTTTGTAGTATATCTAGTAGATAATAGATATTTGATCCCTTTCGGCTAATAATAAAATATATTTTCTGAAGCTAGAGATACTAGTGTGTTTGGAGACACCACACCACATATTTCTTTCAGCAAAATTTATTTTCTAGTAAATATAATCTATACTTTTCAGCTTCAATCAATACGTTTAAGGCGTTACATGGGTTTCCTTGGATAAAAAAGAGCCTGCTTTCAACAATTTTTTTTTCATCTAAATATCTAAAAATGAAATGTTGTGTCAGAGCTGAGCTAACGCTGCTTTCTCTCTTCGCTTACTGTCCTCGTTTCAGATTCTATCTTCCAAATCCAGGATTCATTATACTCACAGTGTTTCTTATATGCTCTACACCATAAAAAAATGCCTCCACAATTTCTGCTTTTTCCCTAACATTAGGGATTAGATTGTTATGTGAAGTCTTGCATAAGCTGACTTGGTTCTAGAACATATGGAGAAAAAGGTATTCGCTCATATTCCTGTAATTCAGAATTTTGCGATTTTCTCTGACTCGCATTTTAGTCACTTCTGGTTTTGACTCACCGAATAGTGTCTCTATTCCTCACTCTCGCACTTACCCATCGTAATATAGTTTCACCAGCTTTGCTCTCAAGTTTCACACTCTTACAACAATATGGATCTAGTTTTAAGAGTTAGTGAGAATTAAACAGATCAACGGTGAACCATGTTTATTTACTCTGTCTGTAAACTGCATTTCCTCTCTGCATTTACTCTTCTGTTAGATTTTTCTTAGCAGTGAAATTGGTATTCAGCGAGCTTTTTCTGCACTCAAAACATGAGAAAAATTTAAGGGGTTACATGGGTTCCCTCGGGTAAAAAACTGTTTTCAACAATTTTTTTCTCATATAAAAATGAAATTCTGAAATTTGTGGAAAAAAATATTTAAAACCGACACCATTTGGGTGACCCATCGGAAAAAAGATGAGCCCGCGTTGGCAGGATAACTCCTTACAAGATCATCTAAAGTGAAAAAATACGTGTTTTGGTTAAAATCTTAACTTAGAACTTGGAAAAAGAAAAAAAAACTGAAAACTGAACCGACATTTTTACAAAAAAATTAAAATTTCTCGACATTTTTTCTGTGAAATAGTTGTAATCGAATCCTTCGTCCAAGTCTTTAAGAGTTGTATCTCAAAGACCGGTGTAAAATTTCATAAAGACCCTTCGTTCAAGTCTTTAAAAATTGTATCTCAAAGGCCTTTGTAAAATTTCATGAAGATCTATTGAGTAGTTCTCGAGAAATCTTCCCAACACACTTCAAAAACACAGTTTCGAGAAAAACAGTTTAATGACGGCTCACTTAGCCTAGCTTGCCTTGAGCGCACAAGTTCTCAAGGTTCTATCTCCGAAACTTTTATTCGAACCAACTTGAAAATTTAAGACAATATTCTAGAGGTGTTGTAGAATGAATTTAATAAGACAAAAAAATGTTTTTGAAACCCGTAAACCCTAGTAACCCCTTAAGCATAAATACTACAGTATATCAGTTGTCTCTCTAGCTGCTTGTGAAATCAAAACCATTATATGCCTTCTCACTCACTATATTTTCAGGATATTACTTACTACCGTGGTAAATCGTTATATTTCTTATTGCACCCAAAGTCTCTTTCAAGAGATTTGATATCCCATTATTAATAAAGCAAACTTACTAAATCGTATTATCTTCGTTATTGAACTGGGAAAAATAATTCCCCACAGTGGTTTCGCACACCTTTCTCGGCTTCTCGTAAGTTGGCTGTTTCACTTTCCAAGCACGATTACATGCGAAACAAAAACAGCAAAGAGAGCGTGTTTTACTGTGCCGTGAGAAAATGTAAAAATTAAAAATTAATGATCTCTGCGATTAAGGGAATGTATGCGCTAAGTCAATGGCTATCAATACCCCGGACTGGTGGGCAGTACTGCTACTTGCGCCACAAACGTCACTTACTCACATTCTGACGCGTAACGTTGATAATGCACATGTACATAAGTATGTGATTATTCAGTTACATAAGAGCACATACAACGTGCAACAATAAAAAGTGCTTTTACGGTTACCTATTCGGTTTAACGTAAACTATTTCCTGAGCGTTTTGGTTTTCTTACCGGAAATGTGTGATGCTGCGCACTTGGATTTGTAGACACATAAGGAATTGTAGGTTCGAGGAATCATCTCTTTACGTTTCGTTTGCATTTATCCTTTTGGTTTTTTCACGATCATTTAAGCAGATTTATCTGGAGCGATGTACTTACAGACTCTACCATATGAAGAAACAAAATATTTTGATAGCTGTCTCTATTAAGTCCACAATAAACTCTCCATTTATATGAAAAAAAATCAAAAATCAAAAATCTTTCCGGTTCCTTGACTCGGCAAAAATAAAAAAAAAATTGACCCACTAGTTTTCTTTCTTTCAAGTTTCATCAAAAACTTTTTCCCTACAGGGTACTCTTTCTTTCACTTCTGTATTCAATTACACCTGCCGTCACAGCACACATACTAAAACCGGAATACTTGAGCACGTACGAATAATTTAAACCATTAGCGTTCGTATTCCTTCGAGGCTACCCGAAATTTGCTTTGTTGCTTGCGGCATGAAAAATATCGGAAAATTACAATTTATCGCCAATAAATTATTCACGTATGGCCAGCTGAACTTTTTCGCCGGCACAATCAGGAAATGTGTGCAACAATTTACACTATTTACTGTTAAATTTTGCAAAATGAAAATCAATCAGCCTTAATCGTAAATTTGCAAGTATTCTCAAGGTCGGCGTCTATATGCAATATAAAGTGGGAAGTATTAAAGTGTTCTTGAGAGCTTTGAAAAAGCTCTTGTATGCCTGAAAAGCTGCAGGTGCAGCCTATTGCGAATGTGTGCAGTAAATATGCCTGTCACTGAATATTGAAATATTCATATACATTTCAGATGCTTCCTAAATTCGTTTTCTATTATAACACATTTCTTCGTCTTCTTTATTGGCGTAGATACCGCCTACTCGGTTATAGCCGAATTTGTAGTATCCCGCCAGTCGTTCTTTCTTTTCGCTGTTTGGCGCCAATTGGAGATCTCTAGTGTAGCCAAATCTTTCTCCACCTGGTCTTTATAATAAAGTGGAGGTCTTCCTACTCCTCTGCTTCCCCAAGCGGGTGCTGTGGCGAATACTCTCAGAGCTGGAGTGTTTTTGGATGACATGATCGCGCCAACGTAGCTCATCGTTCCATCGACTGCGATATTCGTCGTTGCCAATGCGCAAAGCATCATAAATCTTCCGTAGAACCTTTTCCCGAAAACTCATAACGCCGACTCATCAGATGTTATCATCGTCCATGTCTCTGCACCATATGGCAGGACGGGATGATGAGTGACTTGTAGAATTTGGTCTTTATTCGTCGAGAGAGCAGTTGTAAACTCTTGTAGAAGCTCGAATTATTTGCTCCAGCAGTGATTGAAAGATAGCACCTTATGGGGTCGTTTTGTTTGAAAGCTCATTTGTTACCGAACGCCTCGGAGAGGTCCATCCCGGGACTGACGGAGCTTTTGGTATTGCTCAACATCAGCTTACACAGCCGTGTGATTGCAGGTTCTCGATGTCGAACATTCCTTGTGTTTGCTTAAGTGCGTTTGTTGATTTATTCAGATATCTCATCTAAAATTGAAAATTTAAAATTTTCCCACTCTCGGGATATAGTCCATTCAGACAAAAATTTTTCCCTGATTAAAAGCGAAACATTCTACGTGATGTTCAGTCTTTTTTTTTATATTTTGCTGCCTATTTATTTTTCTTCATAGCCCTCGGCTCCCTTATGCCAGTTCCGCTTTCACTGTCATCATTTTTTGTGGCTCATCAATTTCAATTTTCATATCATCGCCAGCGTTGCTCTGTGGCTAACTCTCGACGGAGCGTTATGCGTTAACCATTCTTCTCTCCGTATAAGCTTATTACCATACGTCACACATAAACACATACACGCATATATATTTACACTTCGCTCTGCTTTCCCTGCTCAATCGCTGCGGTTCCCTTGTGTTCACGAATCGATTATGAATTATTTGATTTACAACAATGACTTATGAGACCCTCCGCTGATGATATACTCGCCGTTGCGAAAATATTTAAACGCAAGACATCCTCGTCATACTCTGCGTTGCGCACGTTATGAAGCTGCGGCAATTTTTTCAGCTTTCTGTTTGCCAAAAGTCAGCGCAAGTCACCGTGATGTCACTGGCCAATATTCTGGGGCATACACGTACATTCAGACATATTTACGTACTTGGTCGCAGAGCCTTTGTGTACTTTGCGTTTGAGTTGGCTTTGTCGAGCATAGAAAAATGATAAATTGTTTTTCATATTCGTGCTGTGGTTTTCCAATTTTCATAAATGGCTTTTATTTAATTTTTAGATTTTTTTCCGCTATTCCAAAGGCGGAAGTGGCAAAGGGAATTTGTCTAAAGCAGACATTTTTAGAGAAATATATTTTGCATATATTGACTTGTAACATAAATTATGCAGTCAAATAATGCGAAATTAATAATGCAAAGTTATGAAAAGTTGATTTATTTCTATGAGGCAACAATGTGAGTGCTTTGCTTGGATAAATCATACCCTTATGGATGTTATAAGGGTTAACAAATTATGAATGTGTTCTAATGATAAATGCTTATATGTGGAAGGGATATTGTATGGCAATAAATATTAGATATAAAAAAATACAAAATAAGAGCCTTACTTACTCAATATCTGGTTAGCAACCAGTTAAGTTCTGGTTAAAAAAAGGTTATTTACAGAAAGAAGGAGCCTTGGTTAGGTTAACCAGAATTTAAGTGGTAGTTGGCTGCTGACCAGCCATGGAGAAAACCACCCTCAATATAACAACTTGTCATCTAAACTTGGCTTTCGAGTCCAGCGTCCACCTAACGAGTTTCTCAAAACTTTAATAAAATTAAATTCTGCTGTAAATTTTCTCTAACATCTCGCGTTTTATTTTCTTGTCTTATTATTATATGAAATTTATTTCGAAAATATTTTACTTTATCCTTTATTCTAATCAATGCCGTTTCTCTTTTCAGGTAAGTGTTTTTATCGAGGAGAAAGAAAACGTAAGTGTCACAAGTTCTATATATTATAAAAGCAATAAAATCGTTCCATATTTAGTTCACATATGCCAGAATTTTTTACTTTGTAAATTTAGCGTATGATACATATTAGTCAAGTCAACCATCACCTTAACCATCCTGTTGGTTCCTCAGGTACAGATGCCAAGTCTAGAACCATAATCACGCACTTTTCAAATATCCTATTCTAGGAGAACGATTATGACTACTACGGCTATTTAAGTAGCTTATGTGCACAATTAGTGACCCTTAGAGCCTCTACATGAATGACCTTGCTGACACAACTAGTACATTCGCAGAAGAAACATGGGTTGATGTCTAGTAGGAACGATTTTTGTCTAAGCGAAAATATAATATTACTTTTTTAAATCGAACGGTCTCGTATTATATATTACAGAATGTGGTACTGTGGTTCTTTTAAGAGCAGATTCTTCGGATGATTTTCCATAAAACCCAAACGAATATTTATCCGAAGATACTTCATTTCGTAAAATAACTATAGTATTAAAGTTTTTGACAGTTTCGTCTTCTTACTTTTGTTGTAACCGTTGGACAGATGAATTCATTAGCTTGTGACGTCACGAACGAAAGAAGGGATCTGCTTTGTTTGCAATTATGTATTGGCGAAAAAATCTTTTCGTATTTCTAATCAAACTTCAACTTATTGTTTTTAATATTTATAATGAACTTTAGTGAACCAAATATGTACCATTTTGGTCGACCAAGTTTAGCCATTTTTCTGCAAATGGAATAATGATTCCATTAGTGTAAAACTTTTCTGGTTTCTCGGCGAAAAACTGCGACAAGCATCAAACCTCCCAGCCAAGCTCTCCCAGTGTTTGCCGAATCATCAAAGATGTGTGTGGTCTAGCGTTGTCCTGATGGAAGACGAAGCCCTTTCTGTTGATCAGTTCTAGCCGTTTTTTTCGATTGCTTGCTTCAATCTCATCAGCTGTTGACAGTAAAATGTAGAAGGAGTGGTTGATTCTTTTCCAATCCCACCAAACACTTAGCATAACCTTTCGAGGCGTCAATCCTGGCTTTGCGACCAGTTGTTGAGCTTCACCACGCTTGGTCCATGCTCTTTATCGCACATTATTGTCGCATTTGATCCACTATTTACCTCCTCTTACGATTCGCTTCAGAAATGGTTTGATTTCATTTCAGTTCAGGAAAGAATCGCAGCCATTAATTCGGTCCATTAAATTTTTCACAGACAATTCATGTGGTACCCAAACATCGAGCTTCTTTTTGTAGCTAGTCTTTTTTAAATGCTTCCTTACCTGTAGTCTTGTCTCTTAGTCATAATTGGGTCGCAGTTGTCTCTATCATCCTAGACCGTATGTTTGAGACTGTCTTGGCGTTGACTTTGAGCAGCCTTTGAAACAATTGTTTGATTAAAAATTTTCCTCTTCATTCCAATTTTTCGTTACTTTACCACATATACCACCGTTCGAAAATATCTGAGTCTCTCAGATCATTACACCATTCACCTCTTAATTATAAGTTAACCTTTTACCACATCAAATTTTTATGGCATACTCTACTCTAAACACCTCGGCTATTTCGGTTGGAATATCAGACGTAGTATACCATATATCAAACACCGTTACCTAACAGACCATAAATTGTAAAGAAGTTCTCGGTCAGGGCTTTCCTGCTGGGTATACGCATAGCCTTAAAGACCCTTTAAGATTGAATGACACAATGACCTTTTCGGTTGTAACACTTGCAACATTTCATGACAATCAACAATGACTTTGCAGAATACTCTCACCCACACATGTGCAACAACGTATTACACTTGTAGTGGCAAAGCCACAACAGATTCGCCGAAGACTGCTAACAAGCTTGATGCTCTATATTCCATGGACACGCGTATGTACATATACATATGTAGGTGTGTATGAGTGTGAGTGCTTGAGATATTTTATTGGATTAATCGACTGCTAATAGTTTACTGAGTAAAACTACCACTGACGATATTGCTGCCGTTATAGTTGTTGCTGTGCGAGTGGTGGAGGTGGTGGCTTTATGCCTGCTACCAGTGGCGCTTTTGGCGGCCTTTGGCTGCCGTTTTGGGTGTCACTACTACAATTCATTGGCTTAATGCGTCACTGAGCACACACACACACACATCCGACCATATATCCACACACATACGTACAAACAAATGTATATGTGCAGAGCCTTGCGTTTGTGTGTTAGCTGTGGGCGATTGATTAATCGCTTCTCTATCGTTGAGCAATTAAGCTCTTTCTCAATGTCATCAATATCGAATAGCCTTTCAATGTCAGTCACACAGCCCAAGAACGAATGCTGCCATTCACACGAACATTCATACATACAGACAAATAGACATATACTTATGCTTCTTCATTTGGCCTCACAATCACAGATCGATTCATTCGTTTCTTAGCAGACTTACGCTCTTTCAACTTACAATTGAGTGTCCAACAAGGCGTGCAAGTGTGCAACGACAAAAAGTCATGTTCAAAGGGTATTTTCTCTATATTTTTATATACATATTTCTTTTTTAAGTTCATGAGTGTGAGCAGTGGGTACTAAAGACACTTTAATGTGGAAAGGAATTGCTGAAGTTAAAAAAATAAGATTAAATTAAATTTAGAAAAATCATTTAAGACTCATACTTGTAGATAGATGACGGATAAAGCAGGTGTTCAAGACGAAAATTACTATTCTGATAATAGTTCCGTTTACAGTACAAAGTCAATATTCTTTAAACAATAATGAGTGCTCCTGTTGGGAGTCAGTTTCACTAAGAACATATTCTCTCCTTGTAAGACGTGGGTTTGGAACCTTTTTTTGCCAAATATATTGTCGTATTTGCTTTGTCTGAGCAATGTACTTGCAAATGATTGGACACCGAATTCGTATGGTCCAGATTAAACTATATCTTAATACCTCACGTCTGTCTTTTTACCTTACATAGAAGGTCTTTAGCAACGATTTTATTTTGTCTACGCCATGTGTTCTCTGTCTTTAAAACAACAACTTACTCTGGACACAAAATCTTTGATACACAAAATCCCCAAACTACAGAAAGTAGTTCGACTGTGAACACACCGGGACCAGGTTTATTTTTTGAGGCCCGTCCGAAGGTCGGCAGTGCAGAAAGGAGTTCGAAAAATAATATATTATTTATCTGTATTTGTAAAATAATATTTGACATACATATATCCCATATGATCAAATCGCTATTGGTGCAGGAGTGTATGGAATGGCTGAACAGTCTTTCAGATCGTATCCAAGTACATCTTATCTAGGTGCCCGGTCACAAAAGTTATATCCACCAACATACTAGTAGAACCCGAACCTTTCATACCATTATAGAGCTGCTCCGCAAGGATGAGGGAGTAGGCAGGGAGGCTTATTGACAACAACTCCAAAACATGCGACATGCCAAGTGGCTAATGGGTGGTTACAACCTTAAGAGGTAATCAATCTCACAAGGACAAATTCCGACTATTTTTCACCTACTACACTGACCATTGTAAGCTCAAGAAGCACTTATATAACAAGGGCCTAGCTTCTGTTGCGAATTTCTGGTTCAGCGACACGGAGCCTGAAACTCCAGAACACTTGCTAAGCGACTGCACAGCAGTCAGTAGGAGCAGGATAAAGACTCTTGGATCCATGTTTCCAAATAGGGATCACATCGCATCTAGAAGTATATTGAAACTTATCAATGCCGAAAAGTGAGTCGTTGTGACTTAGGAAAGGCACAAGAAACCTTTGGTCGTGGGGCAATTCTTATTTACCATATTTATCTTATCTGATATAATATCCCATATGTATGAAAGAAGTTCAAGCCTAACCTCTTAGATTGGCAGGTAAGAAATATTATTCACTATCGTCGATTTTTAAAGCTTGTTGAGTATCAGAATTGTTCTCTTGAGTTCAAATATTGGCAAAAAGTCATTTACGACTGCCAGATAGCTCCAAATCATTTTACCGTTACCTATGAATAAAGTAGGGTTCGTCAGATCTTCTACAATATGAAGGATAGAGTACTTCGAAGAAGAAATCTAAATTGCTCATAAAAGAGAATATTTCAGAGAAGAAATCTCAAAGGCTCGAAGAATAGAACATTACGAAGATGAAATCCCAAACGCTCGCAGCACTGAACGCAATATTGATTATTTGATGTTCATTTTTCGCTCTGAAACGAGTGAGCACCCGCTCGGCTTGATTGTCTCTTAATGATATGCATGTCATTTTTGCTGCGCCTCTGCTATTGCTAATAACTATGTATGTGCCAACATCAAGTCCGACCGCTAGCCAATTGTGCGCAGTGCATCCCTCCATACTCGGGCAAACTGTGTTGCAAGCGCTGAACGCTCACCGATGCTATCGTCTGCACTTATTAGAAATTATAAAGTGATGTTCTCGCTAAATTAGCGCGCAATTGCCTGTTGAGAACGGTATATTACGTGCACCACGCCCTAAAATCCGCGCCTGCATGCAAACTGATGGCGCTGCCGAAGGGAATAGCGGTGATTTGGCACGGTGTCACACGCTTGAGCGCTGTCGTTTAGAGATTTGAGTGTGGAGAAAGGCGTAAAAGTGTTGTCGTTTGTAGAGAAGACACTCTTTATTTGTGTGGTTATAAATTATTTTTAAAAATCATTAATGGGGTTCCAAGTGATTTTGCCTTATACTTAAAAAAAAAATAGCAAAAATTACCTTTTAAGTCTATTAAAACCAAAAATCATTCAAATAGAATAGCCTGACACTGAGATGGCGTGAATGGGACCAGCTTGTATGTAGCTCGCCATGCGCTAATAAACATGTAAAACCTTAAATTAATTAAAATCGCAAAAATCGGCACAAAATTATTTTTCACTATTCGTTTTTGCTACGCTTTCTGCAGACTGTGCACTGCTTCCAAATCAAAAATAATAAATAAATGGTGTTTGTCATTCATTTCGTCAATTTATGGCCGCAGCCGCTCAGTCAACCGCCAATACGTTAATGGGCAGCTCATTTTTCATACCAAGGCATACACAAACACACATCATAAATTGAGTTTCGCCTGCAAAAAATAAACTAAAAAAGAAATTTCGAAAAAAATATTTCCGACATAGTAACTCAATTCTGCGGCGCGTCAAGTATGGCTGCCAAGCGGCAAGCAGGCATTTCGCTAAATGGTTTATGAAGATGGAGGGCGCGTGAAAAGTTATGTGCGCCGCGAGTGCCGAAGAAATGTGGAAAACGCAAGCAAAAGCTGCCAAACGCAGCTCTTCAATCATTTCGATCAAAAACCTAAGCAGCGCGTAGCGTTCTGCGGGCGCACAGCATGACGTTGTGGCGCTGATGCACCGCTGCCACGCTTGCACGCTGCAACTGCCGCATGACCGACAACCGACAGGCAACAACCAACAGCCAACCATGAAGCATTGCTAAATTATTTAATTTACCGCAAGAAAACTATAAATTAAGGTCGCAGGGGAGGCAGCCGCTGCGTGGTGGCGCGGCGTGGCTGCTGTTTTGCGCTACTTTAGCCGCTGTGTGGCACGAGTGAGTGGCTTGTTGGTTAGTTGCATGTGGCAGCGTGCTTGTTGCCAAAACGTTGACGTTGCAAAGCAGCGTTAAAACATAATTTTTATTATGAAGTGATTGTTTTAATGATGTGCCATGCCACGTCTCTAATGATTTGCTATTTTATCTAACATCGACGCACAGTGTGCTGTTTCGCAAGTGTGTGAGGTGGTTTAATATTATTGGAGACTTAGGCATTATATATTTTTTGGGCTTTTGTACTATGTGAAATTAGAAATGATTTCTGCAATAATAAAATGTATGTAGGTTCCTCAAAACTCTTGATTAAATACAAGGATTTTTCCTTCTTCTTCTTTATTGGTGTAGACACCACATACTTGGTTATAGCCGAGTTTACAACAGCGCGCCAGTCGTTTCTTCTTTTCGCAATTTGGCGCCATTTTGAGATACCAAGTGCAGCCAGGTCCTTCTCCACCTGATCTCTCCAACGGAGTGGAGTTCTTCGTATTCCTCTGCTTCCCTGACGGTTACTGCGTCGAATACTTTCAGAGGTGGAGTGTTTTCATCAATTCGGACGACATGACTTAGTCAACGTATGTAGCTGTTGTTTCTTAATTCGCTGAACTATGTCAATGTCGTCATATATGTAGTACAGCTCATCGTTCCATCGACTGCGGTTTTCGGCGTTGCCATTGCGCAAAGGACCATAAATCTTTGGCAGAACCTTTCTCTCGAAAACTCCTAAGACCGACTCATGAGGTGTTGTCATCGTTCATGCCTCTGCACCATATAGCGGGACAGGAATAATGAGTGAGTTTGGTCTTTGTTCGTCGAGAGAGGACTTTACTTCTCAATTGCCAACTCAGTTCGAAGTAGAATCTTTTGACAAGAGTTATTTAGCGTTAGATTTCGTGGCTGAAATGGTTGTAGGTGTTGATGCTGGTTCCAAAATAGACGAAATTATCTACGACTTCGAAGTTATGACTGTCAACAGTAACTTGTGATATGAGCCTAGTCGCGATTGCGACGACTGTTTGTTTGATAACAGGAGACATTTCGTCTTGCACTCGTTCACTACAAGACCCCTTTGCTTCGCTTTCTAACTAAGGCCTTGTCTGAAACCTCGTTTGGTTTCAAACGGCTCGGAGAGATCCTTCCCGATCCTGACGGAGCTTTTAGTGTTGCTCAATGTCAGTTTACACAGTCGTATTAGTTTTACGGGGGTACCTATGTATGCATGTTTCCATCTTATTTTCAAGAGTCTTTTCTAAGATTTGACGCATGGTGAAAATCTGGTTGGCTGTTGATTTTCCAGGCCTAAATGCACACTGGTAAGTTCCAATCACTTTGCTGACGGTTGGCTTCAGTCTTTCACACAATACTCTCGATAGAACCTTATATTCGATGTTTAGGAGACTTATCTCACGGTAGTTACCGCAGACTGTGGGGTCTCCCTTTTTGTGGATTGGGCTGAGCACACTTAAATTCCAATCGTCGAGCATGCTTTCGTCCGACCATATTCTACAAAAAAGCAGATCCATGCTTCATATCAGTTCTTCGCCGCCATATTTGAATAGCTCGGCCGGAAATCCATCGGTTCCAGACGATTTGTTGTTTTTCAGACGAATAATTGGTATTCGAATTTCTTCATGGTCGAGCGATGCAACGTCTGCTCTGTCGCCATCGATTGAGGAATCCGGTTCGCCAGCTCCAGGTGCTTTTACTGCTAGGCTTGTGAAGTGTTTCCTTCATATATTTTCCTCAAACTTTTGTTATATTAGTTTTCTTTTCCAACCGGTTTCATCCCACTGTTACTTTTTCACTTTTTATCATTAGCAAGGTCTGCAGACCTGGTCTGTATACTAAATTTTTGTGTAAGTGCTACATATTTATAATAGATTTAAAAAAATAATATACTAGAAATTATGAAAATATTTTGATCAACGATTTCGTCACTTTTGCCACACTGTGCACCGCCTTCTGTATAAAATTAGCTGCAGCGCAGTGAGCGCATCACCTCAACTTGAATGTAGCGTTATGCTACGCCATCGTAAATTCTACACCCGTATGCAACATACATCATTCCGCCTAAATATTTGGCCACTGTGGCGGGCGTAATTATTTTTCGGCTTGTTGCAGCTTTCATTCAAATGCGGCTGTGACGGCCGCCGGGCAAGACGAAATGCTGGCACTGTGGCGTCCAATTTTGTCGAATATGTAATGTAATATACAAATATATCCGCATCTTGTGCATGTGTGGGTGTGAGCCCGAAACACGCGCTCCCCAGCGCACTGGACCCGGTCCAGCTGCCCCAGCTGCAGCGCACCCATTGCAATAGCGGCGCGGCCGACGGCCATTGGAGTCAATTTACAACGCCTCTGTAATTTGCGCGCCACCGACATTGTTGCTGCTGTTGTTGTTGTTTAGAATGTACAATTTCATTTGTACACGCTTTATTTGCAATTTATTTATATTTAAATATGCTTTTCTCAGTCGCAGCTGGTTGTTGTTGGTCGTGAGTGTCTTGTTGAATGTGCGAAAAGTGTTGCAATAAATTTATATTATTTTGAGAAAAATTTCTAAAGTAGTTAATTTCATTGTTGCTGCTATGCGCAACGCCCCCAACCTCGTCGGCCGTCGTCGTTTCGCCTCGCGTCGTCTTGTGTGCGCCACTCATTTGCTTTTGTTGTGCTCGTGTTCGTTAAGTGTGTTTATTAATTTATGTTAAATACACTTTTGTTAGCTTAATGTTGTTTATTATTTTTAAATGCAACGGTTGCCGCGCGACTGTGGCGAGATGCCGGCGCGCTGTGGCAGTTGAAGTGTCGCCGAGCTGTTTTGCTTGTGTCGCGAATTGCGATTTCAATTATTTTCATTTCAAATGCGCACTCGATTAAATGTTCTAACGGTATGTTAACAGAATTTATGGCCATCTGAATTTCTCCTCATACACTTTAATAGCGCACGTGATTTATGACCGCCGTTCAATTCAGTTGAATTCAAGACAAAATGTAGTATTTTGAAAACTATTTTCTCTATCCTGCACCTGGGCGATAGCTGGGGAATATTTCATTCCTTATTTGTGTTAAAAGTATTTTTAGGTGTAATTTAGCTGCGTATTAAATCAGCATTTTAATCCAATTTGGTGTAGTAAAGGTGGAATGAATATAAGGACTTAATAAGGTGTATATTTGGAGCCTAATGTTTCTTCGTACTAACTATTGACCCTTATGAGAGGTGTGAGGTCTCTCGAGAAAAATCCTTTTTCTACTTTTTAAACTTTCTTCATCGTATTTTCCATTCAAAATATCTCACTTCTCTGGTCTTCATTTAAACTAATTCCTTTTTGACCCTAGTGAACTGCGCCATTATTAGTATATCATTATATCTACTAACATATACCATGGAGTCATTGCGAGGTAGGTTGTCTGCGTTCACGACTCTCCACAGCGACACGACAGTCCTCATCGTACCAGCTGTTCTTTCGACCTTTAAAAAAACCAATGGGTTCACTTGCAGCTGGACGTAAGGAGCTTTGATATGCCGTCCCACAGTCGAATTGCTGATGAGTGCTCTCAGATATCGTAGCTTCCCTGTGTTTGTTAACGCACGTGCTTTGCTGTACAGAGACAAGTGCGTATCTTCGCAACAACAAGATAGTGGTCCGATTCGATGTTAGAATCTCGGAGTCTACGCACGTCTAAAACGTGTCTTCCGTCTAACACAACATGATCGATCTGGTGGGTGGCTTTTAGAACCGGCGACAGTCAATTAGCTTTGATGAATTTTCTCGTGCTGAAATCTAATACTACAAATATAGACAACCATATTTCGTGCCCCGGCGAAGTCGATCAGCCTTAACCCATTTGGAGCGGTTTCGCCATGGAGGCTGAATTTTCCGACTGTTGTAACAAAGATGTCTTCTTTGCCCAACCTGTCGTTAATATCGCCAAGCACAATTTTGACATCGTGGCGGGGCAGTTGTCATAAGCTTGATCTAGCCGCTCACAAAAAAATGCGTCTTTGGTCATATCGTCCTCATCCGTCGTGGCGTGTAGGCGAATCAGTGTTATGTTGAAATTTTACTTTGATGCGGATTTTAGCTAGACGCTCATCCAGCGGGTGAATGCCAGGTCTCGGCGACGGAGTCTCTTCAGAGTCGTGTCACGAAACGCACACCGAATTTGTGCGCCTTTATATGACTCTTAGAGTAAATGTCACAAGGACCAATTCGTCGTCGTCCTTAACCCGTCCAACGCATTTCTGGGACGGCGGTGACGTCAGCCTTTACCTTTACGCGGACATCAAACAGCTGGGTATCAGCACCTTTCCAATTTAAGGGGCGGGCATTACAGGTGCATGCCCTTACATCGTAGTCCTTATTGAGTTTGCTGTGGCCGTCATCAAAAGTGAGGTATTTCTTCCGAAGCTGTTGTTTCTTTTTCATTGGGAGTGGTTCCTACGTGGCGGGTCTCAAACCCAGCGCACAACCTCGCTAGGCGAGTAGTGTAAAGCTTTATAGCAAGCCGCTTGTTTCAAGACCGTCGCCCGTTCGCAGCCGCACCCCTGATGAACACACGTTGCAATTAGGCTTCAGTGAACTCTTAAACCGAACATGTTAGAGTGGCTTCTCTGAAGCTTCCTCTCATTGAGCCGTGACCCCAGGCGACACACGGATTGGCTGGCGCATCTTACACAAGGGTTACACACGTTTCCAGGGTGCGCGGCGAGGACGCTACAGTAAGAATTGGGTATAGTCCTTCAACTGTAACTGCTTACCCAGAAGCATAACTATACATGCACCATTATTAGATTATGACTAATAACAATTAAGTTGGCCTAAGAGAAATCCGATAATGAAAGATTAATTAAAGCAATAATAAAGGAATTATACCGTTATGGAAGCCTAGGGGTTCTTACTGGACACGGTCCAAAAAGCATTCATGCGGTAAGGCCAAATATATTGTAAGGCACAAATTGTAAAAGTTTTATGAAAGAAGGTGATGTGGAACTTTCTCCACCATTGTCCAGTCTTTGTAAGATTGAGGTTGGAACAATTCGTCATTTTTATCTTCGCCGAACCAGGAGACATGATCGAAACTGACATTAGCTACCTTGGAAATGTTTTGAGTGCCTCAGCGCTATTGATATATGTATGCAAATATATAATTTTATCGATAGGCTCTAGTAAATTTTTTTTTTTTAAATGTGGAAAGTACAGAGAATTGAAAATCAGTTCTATAATTGGTCCCTGAAGAGGGTAATATGGAAATAGATATCAACTGGCATTGCCTCAGTTCCTATCTGAACAAAAAGTCCGGTCGTAAATTAAGCTTCTATAGGATTATAGGTTTGCTTTGCTGAAAAAGTTATATTTTCGACTGAAAATGTACAATCAATTAGGTTTCGTTAAAACTAACCCATTCACCGGTTAGTCGTCTAAGTAAGTTGTTCTCGTAGAGTAAAAACTTTGTTCATATTGAGTCAAAATCTATTCCCTGAATTTAATTTTATCCCATATTAAGAATCTTTGAAAACTTTAAAGTGCATTAAATATTCTATATCGTTTCTGGCACTTACACCAAAACCAAAATAGATAAATTGCTTGTAAATATTATGCCATTAACGTGATTTCGTTCATTTTATTTGTTCTAAAAACATTGCCGGCCATAAACTGTTCATAAAATATACGACGCCACCGCAAGCACGTCGCCGACGCGTCATTTTCTCCATGCGCCAGCGAGTTAAGGCGAAAACAAGAATCAAAAAGAGATATTCAAGCAATGTCAACACACTCATTTGAGCTTTACTAATTGCGATAATTAAATAAAGATGACTTTATTGCTAGAAAATGTGCGACGTGTTGGTGCAACAAAAGCAAAACCAACAGAAACACAACCGCTGTCGCCGCCGACGCTGCTCTCAACGCGCTTAAGAGCGCAGTGAGGCGATAATGTGGAACCGTTTTGATGTGGTGATCGTCGAGCGCATTCGCTGAAGATCACCAAACCGCAATTTGATGTGCATACATAAGCACATACTTCCATTGAACACTTGTGTGGCAATTGAGTTTAATAAATAGTGAAATGGATCCGCATTATTAAAGGCAAACAGCTGCGGCACACAGTTTCGCAAGACGAGCTGGGGCCACGTGGCTGTGTGTGTGCGCATGCAGCAAGTGTGATTGTCATAAAATCCAGAAATGCGCGCTTTCAGAAAATGTGCTCAACTAGCCACATGTGTTTTTCTATGAAATCATGCGGCTGGTTGCAAGCGATGGCTAGTGGCATGCCACACCAAACCTCGCGCTTCCAGCGGAGTGGAGAGATTTCTCATGTGCGTGCTCACTATGTCAGTTGGTTACTATGCAATAGAGCTGCCTCCAATGCGTGATCTGTGTAAGCGTGTTCGTGAAATGAAATAATTTTCCATAAACCGTGTTGTCGGCGGTCAATTAGATGCAACAACAAGGCACAGACAAGCTGGCAATCGTGTGTTTATGTGAAAACTCAAAATCATCATTATCAAAAGACAGTTTTGCTTTTTAAGTATGCCATCGTTTTTTGGATTTCTCTTCGATTTTAGAATCTCTTTGATTTATGTTCTTCGCATGCGAATCTGTTCAGCTTTGATCTCTGCATGTTTCACGCCAATATTTCATGTCATACTTTTCAGCTCGTGAAGTTTTAGATCTTCTGTGCAATTGGGTATTTTTATCTGCCATTGTGGCATGGTCTTTTTTTCTGACACTGATGTATTAACAAAGCAGTGAGTTTCACCAGTAGAGATAGCTCGAAAATAAGTACATAGGTTGAGAGGTATTCGAAAGAGCTACAAGTTCATATAACCCATTGTGGTTTTTGGTAGATATTATAATAAAGATCGTTTTGTCGGTGTATTTGATTTAACGTATCCATTGAAATAAGCTGCTCATACGTCGGAACGGCCGATATCGGATAACGATCTGAATAAAGTTCTTGTATGGAAAGCTCTTTTATTTGAAGATATAGCTTCATGAAATTTGGCATTGTCTAGTTCATCTCCGATGAAATTGTTCAGTTGAAGTGACTACTCCATAGGGCCACAATGACCATATTCATAAACTGGTTGAAGGAGTACAGACTTCCGACAGTCAATAGCCCTAAGATTTTAGGTGTGACACTCGACATTGTCAAATGATGGAGCCGCAACAAAATCCTCAAGTCGTTAGTCGGCAGCATATGGCGAAAAGACAAAGAAATGTTGCTGGCAACATACAAGGCAATCGGTCGGGAAGTCCGCCGCACTAACGTAGTCACCTGGATGCAGTCAAAAGCAGACGAGGAAGCTTCAGACGTGTCAGAACACTGCACTTCGAACTAAAACGGGATGCCTCCTGATGTCTTCATCTGCACTGTGAGGCCTGTACTCCCAGTTTTATGTTAATGAGCATAATGAACTCCTTTCCAAGCAGTTTCTACTGGGGTGTTTTTGTAGAAATCATCCCCACAGTTACCTGCTTGAAGTGAAACTGCAACCAAGGAGCATCAAGAGACCCTTCTTTAACTACGTCGACGACATAAGACAATACGCCGAACAGATTTCGGACGTAACTAACTTTAGACATGTATTGACCACCATAAACACCTTCACCGATTCCCTCTCTGTGAATAGGATACTTGGAGTTAAACCACGACCCATAGTAGACGATGAGCTCGAGTTGCCACGTGAATCGAGAGTGACCCTTATGCAGCTCCGTTCTGGATACTGTAGCAGGAGTACTGTACTGTACTTGTACAGAATCGACCACGACATAGCAAATATATGTCCTAGCATGCAAAGAGTCCGCGCTGGACACTAACTACATCTGTGCATGCCCAGCTAATCCTACGCATCTGACAATACTCTTCTGATGGTCTGACCCCGTCGAAACAGCACGTTTCCTGGGTCTACCGTTGGATGACCTCGACGACAACTTGAATCTTACCACCTTAGCGGGGACTAGATAACCGTGATAGCAATAACAACAACCCAACAAAATTCTTGTAAGGAATCTTTTGTATTTGTGAGGGGTATAGCTCCGCTGAACCATAGTTAACGTTTTTTCCCTTGTTTTTAATAAACTAAATTTTGGTCTCAGGAAAATTTTTTCCAGATTTTCGGGCACTTCGTTCGTATCTCCAATTTTAATTTAAATTTCATTTTAATCCAACGAGCGGTTTTCGAGTTCAGTTTCCGGTTCGAGTTTCCAGTTCAAAAAACCTAGTTTTGAGGAAAACGCATTTGAAGTTTTACACGCACATTCCAGAGCGCCCGAGAACCTTTTGCTAATTATCAGATAACTCGAAAAGTATTTGTCGGATTTACTTCAAAATTTCAGAGAATATTTCAAAGATATCAAGGGTATTAAAAAAAAACGTTTTTTGAAAATTCTGAGTTCCCTAACCTCGCAAACAGTTTTCCCAGTTCACACGTGCCACGCACTTGAGTTGAAATTGAGTCCTGTGATCTTTCACAGTACAAGTAATCTGCTTTTCTAATATAAATACAATGTTTCAAATGTTTACAGCGCAAATCGTGCGAATTAACCGAAACAGTTCCCGAAATTTCACTTTTAATGCCCAGATCAAAGCGGTAAATCCCACTCACACGCACATTTTAATAGCTGGCAAATTCGTGTGAAAGTAAATTAAACAGTTCCAACTATAAATTTTCAAATGGTGCATACAACAAGAAATACTGGAAATCTATATACACGCGATACAGTTCCAAAAAGTGTTAAATATATGTAAATACATATGTGTGAGTACTTCGAGTGGTCGTGTCATTAGTTTGGCAATCGCTAAACAACAACAAAATCGCCGAAAATTTACCAAATGTTGCTAAAAGTTGGAAATTAGTCTATAGTGCCACCAGAGCACCCATAGTGCACATGCATACATACATGCCAAATATACCACTTTCATACACACATACATACATACAAATGGATATGTAAACCAAGTAGCAATAACAACGGATTCAGAAGAGCATGCGTCAGCGTTATATTCCAATTCTCCAATTAATTTTTGTTGACTTTTCAAGCGCCCATACAAACGTATACACACACACACACATGCACACAAACAAACATGAGCGCAAACAAGTGTGCTTGCGTGTGCGTGCCTAGTTTTGTATATATAACGGCGCTTTGTTTAGATATGCCCGCAACTTGCGCGCCGCCATAAAAAGGAGCAATTCAGTCTCCACAGTGTTCGCAACGCGCTGGAACAGCCATTTACGTGCCAGCCGCGTCTACAATATTTATATTTACTCTTCCGCCGACAACTGTTCGACCTGTTACTCGCGGCCATCCGATAGTGGACCTTGAGGCAGGTAGGCAATAAAAGTCGGAATATATAACACAGAGCGGGATAAACAATTGCATGTGACGCTTTCAGCATTACAACAGGCAGCCAACAGCACAAGCGCGTCAGACACACAGACGCGCGCACAGCGCACTAACACAAGCGCGTGCTTTAGAATAGTTTTCGTTTAGTAATTAAAGTTTCGAATTATGCTTTTTTGGCGCGCTTTGGAAAATTTACATTAGCGCTGTAACGGCGCGCATAAGTAGACCTTGACCACCCGTCGCGCTCGCCGCGCACCGCCCACCGCGTGTCGCCGCCGCTTGCGTAGACTTTATTTTTCCTTCCGCCAAAAGTTGCGTGTATCGACAGCCTTAATTACGCTTTTGATAAACATCACTTTATATATAATACACAAATTAACTAGTTCATGTAGTTTTTCTTTTAATTTTATTTATTTTTTTGTTTTCTGCTTTGGTTTTTGTGTCGTCTTTGGCTGCCTGCAGAAATTGTGCTTAAGCAATCGGCTAAAGCGGGTTGGCGCATTGTCGGCGTTGCGTTCCTCAAAAGCAGATTGCCTTCTGTCACGCTTCTTGCAATCTTAAATAGTTTCACTTAAATTTCTTTTGATTAATTTTCCGAACCAGCGCAGCGTTGAAACTTTCACTTGCAGCACACAGGCGCACATTTCGGCACACGAAACTTAGAAATTAAAATGCAACGTGAAGCGTAGAATGTCTTTGCGTTGTCGAAAATTAAAGTAAGATTTGTGAAAAATCCGAAAGATGAAACATTATTGGGCTTGTGCTTCTCTGAATTTGTTCCTTTGGTTGGTCTTTACCAGACATTTCACTTCCGATATTTACCGGCTTCAATAGAGTGAGCCTAAAAATTAGGTCAGTATCGTGCTGAGAAACTGCCCACCTCCATCTCCATCCCCTCCATCCAACTGCTCGTGAGTACTAAGGCTGTTGACTGGTTAATAAATTAAGACACTATAGAAAATAAATACTATTTCGACAAATAATCTATTTTGACTAAAGAATACTAGACTTTTGTCAAACCAGATATGCCGAGCTGGTGAAAAAGTAAAGATAGAATAGGTGCTAAGGCTTATGTCGTTGAATAGTTGATAGAAGTTGGACTTTTTCAAACCGCCTCGAGCCCATCCCTCTTAAAAATGATTAGGCGATTTACCTGTATGGCTTCAGATGTGTGATTCAAGCCTGATTTCGTAACAACGACCATCAGTAAGAAGTGTTGACATAATTACTACTACATTTTCTTGCCAACTTAAGAATAGAAAGCATAGAAATATTGCCTTTGGAGCGACGTTTTTGTGGTGCATGTAACTTGTAATGAAGTTCGCATGAGTACCTCGGAATGTTATCTAGATAGTCAGCTGCTCTGAACTGGATCGCCATACATCTATCGGCTAAGTGATGTGGTACATTGTACAGTGTGAAATTGAGTAATGTAGTTGATATGGACTTTATCGTGCCTCAAACGCTGATGAAAAGCACTTCTTGAACAAGATTAATTTTCTCGCTCTCACAAAGTGTCTAAATTATACATATATTGTATATACGAAATCCCCTCGGTTCGTTGCACTTTTTACGCCTCTTCTTCTCTATTGGCTCTTTACTTGTAAAAGTCCATAAATTTGTACCATATAGCATGAGTGATTTGCAGTTTGGTCTTTGTTTGTGAAGAGAGCACTTTACTTCTCAATTGCCTACTCAGTCGAAAGTAACACCGTTGACAAGAGCTATTCTGTATAGGATTTCGTGTCTGACGTTGTTATTGGTGTTAATGCTGTTTCCAAGATGGACGAAATTATTTACGACTTCGTAGTTATGACGCTCAACAGCGACGAGGGAGCCTGGTCGCGAGTGCGACGACTGTTTGTTAACAGTACATATTTCGTCTTACCCTCGTCCACTATCAGACCCATTTCCTTCGCTTCTGTGTGCAACCAGTAGAAAGCAGACGCCTCACTATTCAAAAATATTAGTTTTAGCTTTTCAAGGTTCGTATTTTGACCTACATTTCGAAGCGCTTTTGAGGCTGAAAAATAAATTACGGCAACATTTCTTCTCTTAAAATAAATAACGTGTCTAGTTTGTTGATATTCGGCAAGTGGGCTATAGTTATGCTTTTTAGCCAAGACATTAACCTAACTTCTATTTTAAAATGTAATTTAACAATATGCCTAAATGTAGGCAACGTTTCTTAAACACTCTCATTCATATCCTTAGAAAATTTTCGTTAACTAAATAAAAAGGTTGCCTACATTTAGGATTAAGTGAAATATATTTGCATATTTTAATTCAATAGATGAAGAAAAAAATATTTAAACATAAAATTTAATATGTAAGAACTCACTAATTTGAAATCTTATGCCAAAAATCAGTGTTCTTCGTCTTATCCCACTTTGTTTTTTTTTTCTAAAATCATTGCTGCATATGATACCAGCTTTATATAAGTTTAAAATAAAGAATCTGACTTTTGTGTGGAAATTTCGCGTGAATTTTGGCTTTAAACCCCAACTATAAATATACAACGGTTCACTTGTATGTATGTATGAATATATTAGTATTTATTTCACTGCGCTAACTTTTTCACTAACTCTTCTATTTTCGAGAAGCTGACACACATGTCCCAACTGTGCTTTCACCATAATGCATGACAATACACCATACGAAATTACTACAATACAATAACAAAAACAATAAAAATTTGGTTTGCATTTCACTGTCATTTACACACACATTCAACTCCTTGCCCCACATAGAGGAAACACATCGCTCAGTGTTTCAAAGGCGTGACTGGCACAACTGATAGCTACACAGTTATTAGTCGCTAAAGACGTACATACACACCCTATACTATATACGGTATTATACATATTAATAAACATATGTTCGCTTACACCAGCAACCAGAGAGAGTCCTTGCAACTGACTTTGAATGGGACGCGCCACTAACTCCTCCAACCAAACGAGCACACGAGGACTACTTGTACACACACGCACTCTAAACTGGCAACAACAAGCAATGGTAACGTTTTCTATTCCCAGCCACACATTTTGTTACTTTTGTATATGAAATCTGCGCAGCTCCGCACCTTCGCATTAATCCCTTCTAAATGCAATCCACACGCAACTCACATCCTTCAATACAAGTTTAGATTCACAGCTGCGTGCATGTGTGCGTATTTGTGTGTGCGTTGGCTTTGTGTTGGCAGGGCTTCCCTTTGATCCTAACTCACCGAGCTGTAGCTTTTAATGAACTAGATTAGGTTTCCCCTCGTGCATGTGTGAAGTGTTGTCGAGTTACTGGTTGTCTACCTGCCGGTTTCCCAGCTCTTTGACGTCATTCGAGAAAGGAAAGCGTATGGGTTCCAAATACCAGCCCTGCCGTTACACTCAGTAGCAGCACTTGTGTGTACGTTTGTGTGTGTGCGTGTGTGACTGGCTTGAGTAGCTGGTTTTGGAGGTCACTCCTTTGCAACGCTGTTGGTTTTAAGCAATGTTACCTGTCACCACATCTCCACTGCAGCATAGCTTCCAGGAATTTACTCCATCCGCGCGCAGCTCGCTTTGAAGCGTTTAAAACGTTGAGGTAAAAAGAAGAGTAAATGTGTCAAATGCGTGCGTCGTAGTTCGATCCAACGAGTGTGTTTAAGTCGTCAAATTGGTTGACTGGTTTCTTGGTGGAAGTCAGCACGACTGAACTAGAAATACAACGTGGCAGTAAATAAGGTCAACCAATACTGTTTATTGAAGGCAAAAAGTCACTAGAACTACCAGGAATTTTTACTAATCTGAGGTAGGATGATTTTAAGAAGAGCTTTGTTGTTTTTTAGCGATAGCTCATGAGCTTTTTGTTGTTTGCTTGACTTAAAACTGCAAAGAGTTGGAACACTGGATTTGAAATTTGGAAAGAATAAAACTTGGAACAAGGTCTTATTTGAGAAACCGTGACGTCCGTCTTACTAGCGAAATCACGGACTCCTACGCCAATGCATTTCTAGTCTTGGGTGCAATTTCGCAATTCGTTCCGAAACCTCGTCAGTTTTCTCGGTCTGAACCGGTTCGTTGGTGCCAAATTTCGTCGTCTTTGTTCTGCAAGAAAATTATGCGAATTACTGCGGTATCGACAGACCTGGGCCGAATATTAATCCTGGTCCGATCCGAGCCTTCAGCGTCCTTTTTATTATACATTAATGTTATGTGGATTGCTAAGTTGTCAACCGAACTGTGCCGGTTAGGAATTTAGATTACTTCACTTCCTTTACGAAGTAGCAACCGTTGTGGGAATTAAGATCCACAGGATAGTTCAGTTTGGTTTAAGAATAGCTTTGCTGATTTTCAGCGATAGCTCATGTAAAACCGGACGCCTATGCCAACACAGTTTAGAAATCTCGTCAGTTTTATCGGTCCAAACTGCATTCGTCGTCTTTCTGCGGTATCGACACACCTGCGTCAAATATGAATCCTGATCCGCTCCGAACCTGCCGCGTCTTTCTTATTCTACAATAATGTAATGTAGATTGCAGCGGTGTTGGCGAACTGGGCCGATTAGGAATCCAGGTTCCTTTTACTTCCTTTACGAAGTGGCAACCGGTTTAGGAATTTATATCCACAGATTGTTGTTGTTGCTGTAGCGGTAAAAAATATTCCTGAAGTAATTTCTAGGCATGGTACCAAGTGGACAGTCCTTGGCCGGATAAAAATCCCGGTCCTTCCGGTTATTTAGACCCGACTGTCGTTGGAACGGGACGCGGATCCACAGGATAATCTCAGTTAGGTCATCCTATTCTGTGTCTCTTGAAGTTGTCGTGAAGAAGACTATTTCAATTTGCTGTAAAACGATCCTTTGTGATCTGCAAAAGAAAAAGATCTTTCTTCGGTGAAGTGCCGAAACCTAAGAACTGAAAGAACTTGCAACAAAAGTCGAAGAGCTCTCCAGCTGTGGCTTACCACGACTACCTAATTGAATATAATTTATTACATTATTATTTGGCTACGCTGACATTAAATGTTCTCACATCGCTGTCTTCTAAGTAGCACTTAATATGCGTCCAATACATTGAAGCCATTGAAATATTAATTAGCTCACTTACTCCCTATGCTTTGGTGCATATATTAAAAGCCAGGATTATGCTGCTTTCAATCGGTTTCAGCGGCACTCGGTCATCCGTTGTAATGCCACAATTTCCTTGGCATAACGGCAGCATATCCTGCAGCCAACGACCCGATTCGTCTTGACGCAAAGCTCTTTGACTTGGCTTATGCAGCAAGCCACACAATACCGGCTGCTGGCAACCCAGATTGCTGGATGCAACACACGCATTTACAATTCACTAAACCCAAACTGACGTCTTGAGTGCGCGTGTGCGTGTTTGTGTGGAGCCGGGTGACCCGACCGCAGCTCAAACATGTCACTTGTACTGTCACATAAGCGCACAAAGAGGTGACAGTTGCTGCCACCGCTGCTGCTGCTGCTGCGCGCCATTACCAACCCGACCGACGGCATGTGGTGACCCGGCTAAACGTTCGCCAATGTCGCGACGGCGATGGCAACGGTAATCACAACAGCAACAACAACGGCGGTAGTAGTAACAGTAGCTGCTATCAAACATGCTTAAGCTCACTCAATGTGGCACATTAGCGCGCACGAATGCACAAGTGTCAGCGCAGCAGGCACAGGTTGGTGGATGAGGCGCTGAAGCAGCACACAAATACCGAGCAACGTCTAAGTGGGCGGCAAGTGGCTGTCTTAGGAAGCTTCACTGTGCCACTGCAGTGCCTTTAATATTTCAACATTATAATAGTGTTGGCCATTTGCTGGCTGCGCTCGGCGCTGCAACTGGCAGCTCTGTAAGTTAAGCACCTTGACTCTTGGTTGTTGTCGTCAACCCTCGCACCGACTTCGGCTGCGTCTGCCGTGCGCTCCGGCACAACAACTGTTGCTAATGCTCAATCGCTTAGCAGCCGCACGTGCGTCGTTGCACGTCGACGTTGCCTGCGGGACCAGTGGTTGCACGCTGCACTCACCTCGTCCTGTGCATCCTCTATGTCCTGTGTTAAACTCACATTAATATTTCATTTTATTTTAGCTTACCTCAAAACCTCCTTAGCCGCTCCATTACAGTCGCCAACTGCCACCACGCGTTCAGCGCTGCATTTTGCCCAGTTTAAGCGCTCAAATCCCTCAGCTGCATTTGTGTGCGTGCATGCGTTCAATTCTTAAAGTCTCCGGAGACATTTACCTGCATTCGCGTTTTTCTGCTTTCGCTTATTTTATTTTATTCCAGTTCTCTTGTCGCTCTTGGTCTCCGGGTGACATTCTGCAGTTCAATTATAAATGCATTAATTCCTTGTCAACACGTTTCGTGTTATGCAACATCTCATTTGAAGCGCTTTTGTGCATGTATAGGTGTGTGTGAGTGCGTGTGCGTTTAGAAACCATTAAAGTCTCCAGTCTCCTCATCATTTAATTTCTAATTAGCAATTCTGGAAATCTCCTAGGATTTACTTGCAGCTTCGTTGCATTTAACGGGATGGCCGTGTGTGCTTGTGCATACAAATAGAAATATGAGTGTGTGTGTGTGTGTACGGTTCTCATTTGCTAGCCTTTTTGACTTAATGTGGAATTGACATCCATTGAAATTATGGCAGAAGACACTTTGACATGCTTACGTGTTTGTGTATTTGGGATTTACTTTAAAGCTCTGTATCTACATACATGAGTACGAATGTTTATGTGTATATATGTATATATATACTATAGCACAAGTCATATTTTATCTGTATATGTGAGCTGCTTCTAAGCTAATTCTTAGAAGCCCTTAAAGAAAGCGGAAGAAAAGATATCTGGAGGAAAGAGTGGCGATAATACGTGAGGCCCTTACCGGAGGTCAGAGGAATCGAATTCCTTTTCAAATATATTAGACATTTTTTGTAGAAGATAAACCAAGCTTGAGAAGAGCAATAGATACTACTTCCTAATTGCGGTTTTATGAATGAGTTTCAACCTTAATTTTAATGTTCCGTGTGATCGCCATTTAAAGATAAAGTTTTTTAAATCCTTAGCTACACAGTCCCTTGAAAAGCACAATTATCTTAGCAATAAATATACGACTTTATCTTCTTTATTGGCGTAGACACCACTTACGGTTATAGCCGAAAGACTTCATCAAAACTTCAAAATTGGGCGACGGAGCTATCAATGCCTAATACTGTTAAGAATGAAGTGATTTCTTTCATATAATTTTTCAAATGCTTGGCACCAAATATACAAGTATACTCGCAGACCCTTTGTAGCTTTTGAGCTAATGCCTCTTTCCTTTACCTCCTTTTTTCACTTGATCACAACTACTCTATTAGCAAAAAAGTTGGGTCAGTCGGTTTTCACATGCAAAATTAATTGCTTATAGGCTGGAGCAGGTAGTAATCACACTCATCCGGACTATAAGGTACATAAATGCATAAGATCCTCCCAATTCGGCTACCCCAGCTTCTGGTCTGAATGACGAGTTTGACCGTAGGGCAGCAGCTCATTGTTGATCAATCTCACCAAACTCATAGAATAACCTGCATCACGATGAATCCTGGCTAGGACAGCGTTTGCATCGGCTAATGACGAACTCCGACTGTGTCGAAAGTCACCACTCACTTTCTATCACCAGTGACCCACCAGATGGCAATTTAGCTTTGAAGTTCGTTAACTCTTGCGGTATCGAACTTCATTTTATGCCCATCCCCGCCATCGTCGGCGCTGCCATCCATCGGGTTATTTACTTCCAGCTTCAGAGCAGTCGCAGCCTGCTTCGACGTGCCAGCGCCGAGATGAGCGGCAACATCATCCACCAATAGCTCCGTTGCACCGCTCTCGGTTGCCATTTCGACCGAATAGACAATGTCCAGAATGCAGTGAAGAAAATATAGCAGCCGTAGCTAAGAGTTCGCAGCAACTTGGACTGACATATGGAACGACTTGGCACCTTTTACGTCGCGATCTTAAATTGATTGCGTTTAAAATACAGCTTGTGCAAGAACTGAAGCCGCTCGACTTTCCCAAGTGACATCGCTTCGTTCTATGGACTCTTGGAAAGTCCCAAGCTGATCCGACGATTTCCGGATTTGGGACGAACAGCAACCTGAAGAGATTCAAGTGCTGCCATTTCATCCGGAAAGAACAACGGTTTGGTGTGGTTTGTGGGTCAATGGAATCATCTGTCCATATTTCACATCGCTTCAATCAATAGATTTATTGATAGAACACTTCGGTGAGCTGATAATTTCACGTTTTGAGCCGGTCGATTGGCCACGATAGATCGTTTGATATCACATCGTTAGACTTTTTCCTGTGGAGATACATATGTTCGATTCAAGCCTGGGAGCAAAACATCACGATTGTCATTCGCCAGTTACCAGTAGAAGTGCTCAAAGGAGCAAGGAGTCATCGAAAATTGGACTCAACGGATAGACCAGCTTAGACGTTGTCGCGGCCGACATTTGAAAGAGATAATCTTCAAAAAATAAATGCCAAAGAATGTTCTTTCGAATGATAATAAATATTTCCCATTGAATTTGAAGTGCCTGTGCTTTTGCTTTAAAAAATAGAGAACTTCGAAATGGATCACTCTATATTATTTGTGAAATTTTTTGGTTCGAGTTAAAGCTTGCAAATATTTTTAAACGCTGAATATATTTCTACTTTTAGCACTGCCTGTTCAAATTCTTCAATGCGAACTTGTAATAAATATTTCGAAAATTTATAATTTCAAAATTTCAATGTTTCCTTTTTACATTTGCATGTAATTGAATGCATGTGTATTTGTGCAAAGATGTTCTCTTGGCAGCTCGTTGGACAGCATTGCAGCGTCATTCGCACTTCGGCATAAACAATAGAAGCTCAACAATAAATAAATTCATGGATAAATTTAGAAATATATGATTACTGCCTGCATTCGCTTGCATGTGTATGTGTGCATGTGTACACAAATGTAAATTTTATACAAGTTACACAATCGACAGACATACATATTACATACATACATGCATATTGATGAATAAATGCACGTTTTCTTAAACGAATCGAACAAAATTATCTAAAACTAAAAGTAAAATGAGCAAGTCGTCATAAATGCAACTTGCAAGGTAGGTGCTCAGCTGGTTTGCAACAACAAAAACATATTTAAAGAAAACAAATAATATTTTTAGTCAATGCCAAGAGTTCAGTTGTAATCCACAGCGATATACACAGTATAGTTGTATATAAATATCTTTATATTGTATGCACATACATAGGTACATGCATGTATGTATGTTTATTTTTGTAATTCCGGTTATGGCTCAAAGGTTACATTAACATCTGCTAAAATGGCAACGTTTGTGCTTCTTCAATAATTTTTGTTGTAGCATTGTTTTTTCGAGGAAATATCTTTGTAATCCGGCTTTAGATTTCTTATAGTATTTTTATAGCAAAAGCAAGAAAAGCAGGCTGTACTGAAGCTGAAGGGTGATTCATTTCGAGATTACCTACTTTTTTAAAGAAAAACCACAAACACTTGAAATTTAATGGTGAATGTTTATTATCATTCGAAAGAACATTACTTGACATTTATTTTTTGAAGATTATCTCTTTCAAATGTTAGCCGCGGCTACGCCTCAGATGATCCATCCTTTGAGTCCAATTTTCGATGACTGGTTCGAGCATTTCGATGGTAACCGGGAATGACACGCGTGATGTTTTGCTCCAAGGCCTGAATCGAAGCGGGATGGGTCGCATAGACTACAGACTTTACATATTCCCACAGGAAAAGTCTAACAGTGCGATATCACACCATCCTGGTGGCCAATCGACCAGTCCAAAAAGTGAAATTATCTGCTCACCAAACTGTTCTCTCAATCAATTCATTGATTGATGCGATGTGTGTGAGGTGAGGCCGACTTGTTGAAACCGCAAGTCGCCGAGATCCCGAGCTTCAATTTTAGGCATCAAATAGTTGGTTATCATGGTACGATTACGGTCGCCATTGACGGTTACGTTCTCACCGGTATCGGAACCGATGTTTTTTGCTAGATGAAATGACAGCCCTTGAATCTCTTCAGTTTGCTCTTCGTCCCAAATACGGTAATTTAGTTTGTTTACACACCCATTGAGCCAAAAATGTGCGTCATCACTGAAAAAAAAACGTCGGATCTTCTTTTCAAGAGCCCATAGGGCGAAGCGAAGTCGCTTGGGAAGGTCGAGTTGCTGCGAACGGCGCCGTACCAACTCTCCACGGTCTTCGTGTAGACACTCAGCTATGGCTGCTATATTTTCCGATCTGAGAAATATTTTCGAATGTCGTTGTGCTGCCTTTCACAATAATCCAAGCGAACTATTCCATACAAGGAGTACATTTAGATCGATCAGCTTGTATTGCTTGCTATTTAATAGTGATCCGATCTGAACCATTTCTTCGGAGATTGCACGACTTTCTTGGGCAATAACCCTTGCCGAATTTCTTATAGATATCGAAAAGCTTTCCATATAATCCCTTTATTCCATTCGTTAAGTTTGCATAGCGGCTATATCGCATAGATGTCCCGATATCGGCGGCACGGACATATGCACAGTTTTTGGGTAGAAAGAGACTTGTGCAAGATTTCAGATCGATATCTCAAAAACTATGCGATAAGTTCTCACATATGGTACATATAACTATACAAACTTTATATGGTTTCTGCTGTTTAATGCTGAGTTACAAACTTCATGGCTTAAAATAACATATTTACATATAAATTATACAATATGTTAACACACACATACACAGCCCACAAAACCGCGAAATTCTAAACAACTTTATGAACTTCAAAAATCACTTCGCTGCAGACGCCAGTCTTCGTCACAGCCGACTAATTGCTAAGCGCGAAGCAGCCGACTTTGGTGACGCAGCCGCCGCCAATGCTTGTGTGTCAAAGTCATCGCTGTGCAGCTTTTGAAGGCCACGCGGTTGGGAAAGTGGTTGTTTGTGCGCATATTATATAAACCGTAAACCTAACTCGTGTGCATGTAAATTAGATAAACAGCTGCTGGAGGCAGCTGACGCAGTCGCGCTGCCGATGTATGTAGATCTCGCAACAACAGCTAAAAGAACTGGTTTACATAAGGCTAAAACCACAGCTACAGCAACAGTAACATTGCTGATGTCTCGTTGTTGTTGTTGTCGCATAAAACGCGCTTCAAACGCACTGCAAACGGATTAGCATGCGCGCTCCATTCGTCTAAGCTGCGCTGAGCGCTCGCCGGCCGGCCGGCAAAGCGACATCAAACTGGCACGGCTGCACGTTTTGTTTTTAGTGTGCTTTAGCAGTAATAACAATAACAAACAATTGCATTTGCCGCCTGCATTATAGTTTTGCTTTGGAGCGAGTCAGGAATGACGTGACACACCAGCTGAAAACATGTGCTTGGCCAAGAAAGCGCGTTGCGCGCTGACTAAGCATGCTCACAGCCACACACACACACGCGCGCACACAAGCTTCAGCGAAAAAATCAGCGATGTGAAGCTCATTCGCCCCATGAGCATATGCATTCATGTGTTTTTTATTGGCTCTGCGATCGACGAAAGTATTAACTCGCAAGCTGGTGGCGATCGTCAGCTGCAATCCCCCTCGTTGTTCGGCCGCTGCCTCGTTGACTTGCTGCTGCTGCTGGATACCGGTTTTCGCGCGGCCTTTGTTTCTTCATACCCAAGTGTATATGTGTGTGTCTTTTTGTGTGCCAATGGGTCTCATTGCTTTTTGTTGTCATTCATAAATTTTATTGCGTCTTCTTTTGCCTTCGCAAGCTCCCTCTTTTTTGCTGTTTGCTTAATGCTCGTTTACATACATTTGCTGGGCTACAGTTTGCTCGCATGATTTATTCCATTTTCGGCGTGCTTAAATGTGCCGTCTGCGCTTCCAGGCTATGCGGCGTCTTCCAGCTTGCACCAGGCAGGCAGCCAGCATGATCTCATCACTGTTCCACCGTGCTTTTTTCTATATATTTTATTACCTCTTGTTTCTGTTTCGTATGTCGCCGCATTTGTTGGCAAATAGACTCGAACAGCTTATGCAGTGTTTTATTAAACAAAATTGCATTATGACTACGATAATACTCTCGCACCCCATTAATTTCCCACATACCAGACGGATAAATAAACAACCAGCTGAGTGTATGCCATACATATGAAATTGAGTGTGCACGAGCAAAAGTTATTGGTGTTCGTTTAATAATCTCTGATCTTGTTTGCTGAGCTCGTAATTACGATATTCCTCTCTGCGCTCGCACTTCATAATGCTGTATTTCCGATTGGGTAGCGCTTACTTGAGTCGCTGTTGCTTGCGCTCTGGCGCTCTTGAGTAATTTCTGTACTCACTCACTCTTCTGCGTTGCATTTGTTGCTTTAACTGCAGTTTTATCTCGTAAAACTTACGATATCATTGTTGTCCAGTGTTACCACGAGTTTATGAGTAACGGAAGATTCTTTCGTTGGCAATATGTAAATTTTTTACTAGAAAGCCTTCAAAAATTTCAATCATTGCATATTGAGTTATTTTGGATCTTCTATTTGGTAGTCGAAAAAGTCTTTTCGCATTTCTAAACAAACTACAATTTATTTTTTTTATATTTATAATGAACTGTAATGAACCAAATATGACTTTTTGCCATTATTCCGCTAGAGACATTAATCTATTAGTGTAAAACTTTTCTGGTTTCCTGCGACAAGTAATTTTCATAGGCTCTCTTGGCTCTCTTGAAGCCAATATTACTCCATTAAGGGAGTTCTGCATTGATCGGAACAAATGATAGTCCGATGGTGCAAGGTCAGGGCTGTATTGTGGATGCATCCCAGCCAAGCACTTCCAGTTTTTGCCGAGTCATCAAAGATGTGTGTGGTCAAGCGTTGTGCTGATGGAAGACGAATCTCTTTCTGTTCTGTTATCAGTTCTGGCCGTTTTTTTCGATTGCTTGCTTCAATCTCATCAGTTGTTGACAGTAAAATGTAGAATCAATCGTTCGACCAGGCTGGAGCAGCTCATAGTGAATGATTCCTTTCCAATCCCACCAAACACTAAGGCCCTAACAAACAGCTCTTGGAAACTTCTACGGTGGGTGAAAAGCCGGCTGTCAAAGCAAGTATTGACAGTATCTACGATTCACTCTCAAGGATGCTTCCATGCGCTTTATAATTTATAATAGTACCATTTAATCAAAGGACCGGACCCACCTTACAGAATCTCCAGCTTTTACTGAGTGTGAGCATGTGTATTTAAGTCGTTTGCTTCATTGAAAAAAATTAATAAATCCTCATATGGATTGATACATGCGCTCAAAAATTAATTATTTGAAAAAAATACATTGTACAAGCACGCATGTACATATGTATAGTATATTGCTCACAAAAGCTGGAGTGTATGTGTGTGCCTTGAGTGCGTCACACATTGACGGCTCACCTTGATGTAAGCTCAATATATAATTATTTGTGCATATGTGGTGATATCTACTCGTCGCTTCGCATGCGCCGCTCTCCTCATCAGGCCAAAAATGACGCTGCGTTGAAGGATTGTTAATTGCAACTTTGTGTATCTCACAACAATGCCGAGCTGTCGGTCTGTCTATCCGTCCGTCCGTCCGTCAACGCCGCGTGCAATCCAATTTCGATACTCACACACTAAACGCGCATTTTAATCTGTGAAACCGGTTTCGCAGCGAATTGCCTTTGTTTGGGAGCCTGTCACAAATGCGCCTTTTCTTTTTCGCTAAATTTTTTGCACTCAATTTTGAATTCGAAAAATGTTTTAACCTTAAAAGGTCGCTGGTTTATATTTTTTCTGTTGAACAATATTTTGTTGCTTCGCTGCGTGTTTACCTGCATATTCAGTTGTTAAAAATTATTGAAGTATTGAAGGCTGATAGAAAGAGGCATGCAGCTTTATTTTTGTACTCCAAAATAAGAATAGAATTCCGGTGATTTATGCATATTTTCACAAGTTCTTGAAAGGCTTTAATTGTTGTAAACGAGCACATTTTGAAGTGATTAATGTCCAACATTTTGATTTTTTAAAAAAAGCCACTTTATTGTAGTCACCTGATTTTGGTATTCTGATATTGCTTTCGTTTTCGAATATTTTTGCTATTCAGGGCTTAGGCGCTTTCAAAAAATCTAATATAATCAAAATCGGTGCAGTCGTTCTTGAGTTATAAATTGCGTACTAAGCCGACTTTGTTCCATTTAACTAAGAGTTTACTTGTGATTTTGGGTTTCTAATAGAATTACGGCTACAGAGTCATTGGAAATGTTTCAAAGTGTTTTTTTGGAGAGTCTACTTTACCACGAACAAAATTATTTCACTGACACAAATCCTTCAATGAAGGTTGTAAAGTCATCGAAAACGTGCCCCACGCCGTGGAGCTGTCCATCCACGGCGTGACATCGGTTTGCGAATATGACTTTGAACCTGTCTTACATTCTAACGAATACTGCTCCAAAAGTTAGCTTTAATCGAAAGGACTTAAATTTGCTAAAGGCGCTCATCAGCATGTGTGGTGTATTAAGGTCCGCTCCAACCATGGCATGACATTTGCACATATTGATGTTGCCGGAATATGTATAACCCCGAAAGTTGCTCTCAGACTCAGAGGATCTGAGTTTCTAACTGAGCACATGTCTAAACACTCCGAAATCCTCACACGATTTGGGTTTATACCCGATCTCTTGGATTATGGAGCCGCCAAACCGAACTTTGATGGTCTTTTCTCTACCCACATACCGACGAGGGAGTTGTGGAGAGGGACTAAGATCGATCACAAGAGATCTATTGAGCTCTTTGCCCTCAGTAAAGCAAATTTGTGGGCGTTCTAAGGGGGCAGTGCCCTATAGGCGTCCGTGTTGTAAGGTTTGGAATCTTACTGGAAGCCATCTACAGCAGATGTTGTATGGAAATAGAATATGTCTTCTCAAGGGACTGCATATGTCAGTTAAAGAGTGATCTGGGAATCAACCATCTAACCTAACCTAAGTGACGGCATTCCCATCCGAGGCTTATAACCAGTGTATGGAAGATTGTATAACGTGATGGCAGGCTATTGGCTCGAAAGAAACTTATTTTGTATTGTCAGATTTGCATTAGAATACATGAATTTGGAATGGAGCGGCAGTTATCGGAACGATGGTCGTGAAAAAATCCCTGAAGCGGTTTTCGATCTTTTGGCACTCAGTTCCTATTTGGAGATCTGAACATTATATTACCTCCGCTAACAACTTATTACGATCATTGCGAAAATTTCCATAATGTTTGAGGTTATGTCTTTACTTTTTAAGTTTGTTCTACCACATTTTCTTCACACAAGATTTTTTCTTTGCTGATTTGTAGATTAATTCATTTGTGTGTTCAACAATCTTCTTTCGTTCCTCTAATTACACTTCGCGTTCCGCTCTAACTGCGCCAGTGACCATGTTCAAGGTTATGAGACAAAGTCGCGGTCGACCGACAAGCGAGAGTATGGTGCGTTAATGATTTTAATTCTCGACACCAACTTCACCATTGACTATAATCATAATAAATATCATTAATAACGCGCGTTTGTGGGCCTTGCCTTGCCGTCGCGCTGTCCTTTCCAGATCAGCGATCGCGCGCTGCGCCGTTAATGAAACACTTTTCGGTGGCGAAAAAGCAACGAAAAGCATAAAAAAGAGTTAGCCTTGAACAATTAATCTTAGGCTTATTTCTTAATTGTGTGTTATTTTTGTGGCGCGCTTTAATTTGTTTCGCGGATCTTGTTGTTTTTGCGCTGGTTTTATTTCTCTTCGCGCACTTCGCTCCGAGCGAATTACACACTTAGCATTGTTGGAAGCTTCTTTCGTGGCGTCAGCAGCTGATGACACGTTTCGCCGCTTAGGCCCGACGCACGCAGACTCCACCTCCTGTGTTTGTGTGTTTGGCTGAAATCCGAAATCTTTCAACTAAATTGAATTTATTTAGTTCCGCCGATTGCGCTCGTGGTGCCACCTGCTGTGCAGCCAAGTCGATTTATCTTGCGTTGAAGCGATTATTTTTTCCTTTTTCTTTTTGCCTACGTTTTTTATCACCATCTCCATGATACATTCATTCAATTTGGCTGAAAGTCGTCCATTCTTCATATAGCGCTGGCAATGTTGGTCTAAGCTTTTTAGCAGATGGCAGCTGTGGCTAACATAGAATAACTAGCAACAGCAACAAATAGTGCAACAGCAAGCGCACATGGCAGGAGAATTTACCAATGCGGCAAGTACAACAAATCAACATTGTACGTGTCGCTATTTGTTTGCCGCGTTGCTGCCACAGCGCCGGTTAGCGCTGATCGCTGCATGCAACAAGCCGCAAGCCACAGTGGCACTGGCAGCCGTTGTCGTCGCTACGGCGCTTCGTGTACGATTTCATAAAAGAGAGTTGGGCATTTCATTTTGTGCATGTGTGCGTATGTATGTATGTGTATGTGTGTGTGTTGGTGTGCAAACACATCAGGTGTTTTCATTTAATTTTCGTAATATGTTCGCCAACAATGCAACAGGCAGCAGCGTTACCTATAATTGTGTTTTGTGCGGTGTGGCAAAGAAAGCAGTAAGGTACCGTTAAGTTTACTTAACCGCCCCGCCACAGCACTCATTTGCCTGCCTAATACTTTTTTATCACACACACACTCACACACACACACATATGGACTTTGCAACTTTTTCGCAACTTCTCACACTGTGGCAAGTTCAGTGGTATTCATCGCAGCACAGTGTTGCATTTGTTTGCTCACATATTCATGCACTTCGCCGCATGTGTAGCTTATTTAGTCTAAAAGCAGGAAGCCCATAAGGCATACCAACAATAAAGCAAACACACTCGCAGCCACACGTCGTCGTGCGCCCCGGTCGGTGGTTTCCCCTTTTCCCCGCCCCCGCATTCAATAGTCAAGCTCTGTTTATTTTGCACTAGTTTTCGTTCGGTTTTTTTTTGGCTTTGTTGCTTTTGTTGTTGTTTTCTTTTCGTCTCCTTGTTATTTGCAGTTATTCTCTAAACTTCTTTGTTATTTTTCAATTTCAATTTACTTCGCCGTTGGCAGCCGTTTTTAGTTTTTAGCAAATGAGAAAACTATTTCATTTCATCATCGAGAGTGTTCTGCAGAAATTGGCCTTAATGAAACGGTAAACTTCGTTATTAAAGACGTCTTTTGAGTGGCGCTGGTTATTGATGCAATAAATACAATTTTTCTATAATTTACCGTTGATTAATTTCATCCTGCCGAAGTTCTGGAACTTCTAAAGAGTATAGGAGAAAAGTTCTTGAGCTTGCTTCGATTTGCGTATGTTGCTATCAGACTCCGGTAAACTGGATCATTGAGCGTCCCACATAGAAACATTCCGAACTGCTCTCTCACTGCGACTAAATGCTTACCAGAAGTTGGTCCACTTCGCCGCGGAACCTACACGTAGTGTCTTTTTCTCCAACCACACATTTTTCGAAGAGAAAAGACGCAGAGAGCGTTTTCAAGGATGCATCGAAGATCAAAAGGAAGGTTGAGGGGAGAGTTTTCTGTCGGGAGCTTTCAATCAACTCTTGTCTCAAACTACCAGACCACAGTAGTGTTTTTCAAGCTGAATCGGCAATCATAAAGGCAGTCATAAAGCCGATGTATTTCTCCGAAGTGCAGCTTCTTTTATGAAATTATGCATTCACTGCTATAAAGACCTTCAGTTTGTTGACAGTAACCGGAAAGCTATTTAAGGAACGTATGACCTCACTAGCAGTAGCATTAAGCTACTTCCATATTAAACTTGTCTGGATGCTTGGTCACAGCGGAATTGTCAAAGATTGTAAAGCCAATGAGCTTGCAAGAAAAGTCACCCAAGTTTCATAATGTTGGGAACGAGATCATGGGCCCTCCTGTCTTTCTGTTTTCGGGTGCTGGATCTATGGGCTTCGCGCGAGCTCAGCAAGCGTTAGTCAGCAACCAGCACTTGTGGTGCTGCGAAAGTCTTCTGGCCTTGAGTGGAACATAAAAGGTCCATTGAACTGCTATCTCTTATTAAGACTCTATAAAATTCGAACACAGTGTTCTACTAACTTTTCGGAAAAAGTCTAGCGTCTCTAAGTCAAAATAAGTTGAAGGTTTTTAACATTCCTGCTCTTCAACTTTTATGCCCTGCTGCAGACTGTTTTCGAAGAGCAAGCAATCTCAAAGGCAGTGCAAAGGCCCACACTTAACAAAAACGCTTCGAAACAATCGCGGCTTTTGAAACAAAGTCCGTATTTCGTGGAAGAAAGCATAGACTTTGTCTTTACAGTTTTGACTGCATTGCATGATTCACGTAGGACGGAATGCAAGAAAATGCTCTGTATCTTTAAATCAGGCGTAGAGGTATCTCCAAGAGAAAATTGTTGTACTAATTTGCGCAAAAATTACAATGTATGACTTTAGAAAAGGTATTTAAGCACTCAAAACCACAAATTATATTTTTTTGAAGAAATATTCAAATTTTCTGAAAAAAATGCACAAAAAAATTAAAGCTATCTACAATTAAAGCCCGAATGGGTTAAATCATCTGAAAGCAAATAATTCTACCTTCAAGAATGTTTGAAACTAATGAAAAATATTCCTGCTTCGGTATTTACAAATATACATTACTGTAAATTAAAACCATCCAATTTAATAATTTTTAACTCTTTAGCAATTTATAGATATTGTAGGCTAAGGCTATGTACCCATTGCGGTGTTGGTGGTAAAAGTCTTGATGTCTGATTAGCAGCCATCTGTCAGCTCAGTTCAGAAAACGGCCTTTGATAATATAAAATAACTATGAACATTATTGTTTTTATCAAAAATACTATTGGTATTACTAAAAATAATTTTAACTGTTCTGAAAATCTCTAAAAAATATAAAAATTCAGTAAAGTGAAGTAAAAGCAGTAAATTTCCTACAAAACTGTGAGTTTTGCAATTTGAAGAATTTTTTTATTGAGTTATATAATTAAAAAAAAAATAGAAATTTTCCTTAAAATAATCCAACTTCAATTAAAATTCATTTATATCTTCCAAACGCTTAGGTTTACGAATATAAAATAACTAAGAGAACTTTTTGTAGAGCATTAAACTTTCTATAGAATCCATAAAGCGTAAAATTTTTTCAAGTTGTTGGAAGAAGTTTTGAGTTTTTCTATCTGATAATAAAAAAAAAAATTGCTGTAATTTGGAGGATCCATTCGTTATAATTAAAAATCAGGCTTGGAGAGATTTTCGTAGAGGTGTCTATGAACCTATTTCTGAGAGACCCACAATACTGATCCTGGTATATTAAGGGTTACATTGTTTTCCTCGGGTAAAAAACAGTCTTTTATCACAATGTTCTTTCTAATATAAAAAATGAAATATTTTATTAAAATTTTTTATTGTTATTAGCAAAGAAATTCTGAAATTTCTGGAAAAAATATTGTAAACTAGGCCATTGGGATGACATTTCCGGAGACTCCTCGGTAAAAAAATGCGGCCGCGCTGGCAAGATAACTGCTTACAGGATCATCTAAAGTGAGAAATGTGTGTTTTAGTTAAAACTTTAACGTAGAACTTGGAAAAAAAGAAAGAAAGAAAACTGAAAATTGGATTTTTGGCAGGCATTTTGAAATTTCAGTGAACATTTTTTTCAAATAATTGTGTTCGAAAAAAAAGAAATGCATCTCAAAGACCTGTGTAAAATTTCATGAATATTAGTTAAGTAGTTCTCGAGAAATCTTGCCAACCGACTTCAAAAACACAGTTCCGAGAAAAACACGTTTAAAGACGGCACACTAAGCCTAGCTATCCTCGAGCGCACAAGTTCTCAAGGCTATATCTCTGAAACTGTTACTCTGAATAAACTGTAAATTTAGGACAATATTGTAGAGGTGTTGTAGAATTTAATAAGACAATAAAAATATAAATTTTTTTGAAACCCGTCAACCCATGTAACACCTTAAGTTTGCCACGAAGTCTGTAATTTTGTATATAAACAAACTAGTCCCTCAGTTTTTAAGATATCGTTTTGAATGCAAACGTCATTTTCTCTTCAAGAAGCTGCTCATTCGTCGGAACCGCCGATATCATACCACTATAGCATATAGTTGCCATACAAACTGAACATTCAGACTTCATTACTTGTATGGAAAGGATGCTCATTTGACGAGATATCTTTATGTAATTTGACGTGAAGTATTATCTACGATAATAGTACAATCTCTGAAGAAAGTGTTCAGATCGGATCACTATAACATACAGCTGCCATACAAACTGAATAATCGGAATCAATTTAATGTAAGAAATCTTTTGTCTTTGTGAAGAGTATTATAGCTTCGGTGCAAGCGAAGTTTAGTTTTTTCTTGTTTCACCTGATTCTGTAACTTATTTTCGTTGAAACTGCTCTTCGTCGATTTACTATGGCCACAGCCTAAAGTACTTGGTGCTCTCACTTGGCATATCGATGTACATACTACACATGCATATACATATACATACATATGTGAAGTACATGTATGTTGTGTGTATATTTAAGTATTCATATTATGTCCCATGTACATGCAAGCGATTTAGTAGTTTGGCATACTTCATCCTTTTTCATTGTACACGGAAACCGAAACACACACACCTGTGAGCATAAAGTTTCACAATTTTATAGGAGAACACATTTACATATGCTAATGCAGTTTCATATTTTTACCCGTAAAAAGTACTGCTATGCGTTTCATCGAATCGCTCAATCCTTGTTCTTACCGCGCTAAGCTTTTTGCAGTGCAACGCTCGTCGCTACAAATACAGCTTAAGGGAATCAGTGGATATCCGCCGTCAGAAGTATACACTTATCCCCAGCAAGTATTTGCTACATATTTTAAAGCTGCACACGCACACATATACATATGCATATTTATTGTTGCAACTGATGCAATTGTAAGCACAAAGCAAAATAAAACATTATTTTATGCATGTGCAACTAAGTCCCGGTCTTACAAAGCACACACAATACAAAATATGTATATGTGAGTGTATGTGTGTTTGTATATTAAATACAATACAATTCTTACGCTGGCATTTGCAATATTTCTGCGCAAAAGTGATGCCTCTGTATATTTATTTAACCCGCCTGGTCACCTCAGCAACGTTGCCGCAAGTGCCTCGCAGCGTGCAACAGGCATTGGAGTTTGGACGATAAGCTCTGATAGCTTATGATGCCGTCCTTAACTTGAAGGCTTACGCCCACATCTACATACCCGCTTACCGTTGTGAAATACATATATACAGCAAGAACAACCAGCAAGTGGTCGTCCTTCAGCAGCAAGTTGCATGTCCTGCCATCAATGCCCTGCTTTCGCCTCGATATTATGGCATTAGTTACTTGTATTACTATTGCTATTGTTGTTGTTATTGTTAGCCAGCTGAGCTGCTTAGATGGCTGTGTGCCAATCTCCGTGCTGGCCTGTCCTGGCTTGGCTTGCGCCCTCACCCTGCCGCCGCCGGCCGCCCACTCTTCCATTTTATTTACCTTTATCAGATATTTTCCGAACGGCTTTTGTTTCAGTTGCAGCTTCACTTTGTTTACTCTATTTATTTGCTCCTCCAGTATTCCTTATTGTTGTGTATCTCTACTTAGCTGTGTTGTTGCAGTGTTGTGTTGGGTGTTGCAACAGATTTTTGCCTGTCCTGTGTTGCCGGCTGCTGCTTAATGGCCATTGCCGGTAGTGTTGCAAATCAACAGCTTTTAAATTTTAATACTACCATTTGATTTATATTCCTAAGTAGTTTGCTTACCTGTTTCTGCCGCTTCCCGCCACCCACCTATCCGTCGTCCATTCGTCCATGCGGCCATCCTTCGTATTGACTCTTCTGCAATATGAGTTTTTGTTTGGCTTTTGTTTCGGATTTTATTGTTTTGTTTTCGGATTGCAATTGAAATTTTACTTTAAATTGGCATTAATTTGTTGACAATAAAATTTCGTATAAATACTGGGGCACAAAAAAAAAAAACACAGACAAAATTGGTCTAAGAGAGTTATAGTTTGTAAATTGATAGTTGAACTCGCTATTGTTCTACTCTGAGCTTCAGCCGAAGAAGGAAGAAGTTACTGTAAATGTGGAAGGGAAACTCGTAAGATTTTTGGTCATTGGTTTTTATTGATATAGGGTGGAGAATATTACATTAAGGGATCTAGAAATTTGAAATAATCGATTTTTCATAATTCGATAGTTTAGATATTCAAAAATATCTCCTCAAAAGGATTAAAAAAAGATTGTTTAAGGAACCTTTAAAAAGGAAGAGAAAGAAAAAAACACCCACAGAGAAACCACAGAAATTCCAAATTTAATACGGAATGTTTATTATCATTCAAAAGAAAATTCTTTGGCATTTATTTTTTGAAGATTATTTCTTTCAAATGTTGGCCTGGTCGCAGCTACGTCTCAAATAATCCATCCGTTGAGTCCAAGTTTAGATGACTCTTTCGAGCATTTCGACTGGTAACTGCGAATGGCACGCGTGAGGTTTTGCTCCAAGGCCTGAATCGAAGCGGGATTTTCCGCGTAGCCTTAAGATTTTTCATATCCCCACAGGGAAAAATCTAACAGTGCGATATCACACGATCTTGGTGGCCATTCGACCAGCCTAAAACGTGAAATTATCTGCTCACCAAAGTGTTTTCTCAATAAATCCATTGGTTGATACGATGTGTGGGAAGTGGCGGCGTCTTGTTGAAACCAAATATCACCGAAATCACGAGCTTCAATTTCAGGCATCAAATAGTCGGTCATAATGGCTGGATAACTGTCACTATTGAGGGTTACGTTCTCATCGGCATCATTTTTGAAGAAATATGAATCGATGATTCCACCGGCTCGCAAACCACACAAAACTTTTTGGTTTATCTGGATGAAATGGCAGTCTTGAATTCCTTCGGGCTGCTCTTCGTTCCAAATAAGGGAATTTTGCTTGCTTACTACATGTCCATTGAGCCAGAAATGGACCTCATCGGCAAACAAATTTTGGCTCGAAAATGTCGGATCTTCTTGGAGCTTTTCAAAAGCCCATGGAGCGAAGCGTTGTCGATTGGGGAGATCGAGAAGTTTCAGTTCTTGCACAAGCTGTATTTTGTATGTTGCAATTTAAGATCTCAACGTAAAATGCGCCAAGTCCTTCCATTGGTCAGCCCGAGTTACTTTACGGTCTTCGTATACACTAGCTGGACGTGAAATATACCCAATAATGAATGCTGAGTTTCAAGATGGGTGATGGTGTTGCGATTAGTAGGCCAATTATGTTAATAAAAGTTGAACGATTTGTAGACGTTGTTTCAGGTGTAAGTATTTAAATGATGAAATGCCAAACAATACTGAAGAAAAGTAGCATGACAGCTCGACAACAATCAAGAGAAATCTGTCAAAAAAAGCCTATTGGAAAGAGTACCTCTGCTTAGATCACTAGTTAGTTTGAAAAATGCCATATAGTGTTGTGTTGAAAATGTGGCAAGACAAGTTTTTTACGTTCTCAAAGCTTCATCAACCCAAAAACCATAATTAAAACCACTCACAAATGTTCTTCTACATTAACATGCTAATGTATCGGTTTGGAACTCCGATTAAGCAAAGACACACACCGTATTTATGTGTTAATTTTAGCGTTACTAACTATGTTAATACCTTGCAAAGTCTTGAAATCTTTTAAGCCTGTTTAGAAACTCATACAAATAAGTTAAATTAATATAAGAAAATATTTATTTAATTACAAGTTAATAACATGCTTCAGGCAAGAGAAGACTAATGAGCACAACCAACCAACTTGAAGGGCAGCAATCGTGTTCGTATTCAGCTCGTCTCAATCGACTGCACAAACTGTTGCCAGCCACAGCGCCGCAGCTAAATCAAACAACAACATTTCCAGTATTTATTTTTTATCGCTCTTTAGCGGTGTTTATTGCCGGTCTGCTGCACCTGCATCAAGAACCAAGCAATTATCGACAAATACTCATGTAAGTTTGTAAGCACCGAAGTATGCAAGCATTCATGCTACTTACTTAGCAAAGCAGACAATGCCACCACAATGGTTGGTTTGCTAGTGATCTAATGGCAGCAGCGAACGCCGCGCTGCTTGACGACTGATATTTACTTTTGTGGTCATTAGATGTCTTCTTCGCTTGCCAGCCGGCAGGCAGACGTAAAGCTGCATGCCACATTGGCACAATACGTGGCATAATGAGTGGCGTGAGTGCATAAATATTTTATAATATGTAAAGCGCGCTTGCCATGTGTGGTTTTAATTGCAGTTCAATGATCTATTGGTTTCTGACACACCCTGTGGACAAGCAACTTGCCACTCGTTTCGTTTCGCTGTTGAGCAGACAAGTGCATTCTTTTGCACAAACAATTAAAATAATACTACTCAGAATTTCGCTATTTCTTCTCCTCATTTTTTATTGTTTTTGTTTTTTTCTTGGTGGCAGAAACGTGCGCGATCGCTAATCGCTTTGCCAATTGCCCACTTGTTCTCCATTGGCATAGCAAGTGTGACTAATCGCCATTTACGAGTGGCTTTCAGCCAGCCAGTCGACAAGTCAATCCGTCATTCGCATTGTGTGCCGTTTGCAACAACAAAATGCAGCGCGTTGCACTTTAACTACCGTTTAGGTGGGCGTCGCGGTTTTACTCGCACACACTCACCCACACCTACGCTGCGAATCGGTCATACGCAACACCCACACATGCGGCATGTCATTTTATTATAGGTTTTTCCTTGACGCACTGATGGAAATTTGCATTGCAAAACGACAAGCGTACATGAACAGTTAGTTTCTTATTATAGTTTTTAAGCTAGCAGTAGACTATTACATACATATACATATATACATATATTCTGTTTGATATAGTGGAATTATGTGCCTCGTTTTAGTTTGCGTTGGCGGCTTGAAAGCAAGGCACCGTAAAATAGTAAACCGTTAGAGGTATTGCGGAGTTGTAAATTTGTACGCAAGCATGAATACTTACAAAATGATTGTCTGTTGCGTTATTTTACTAGAATATATACATATATCGACTATACATGGGTTTCCTCGGGTAAAAAACAGCTTCCTTCAAATTGTTTTTCTCATATAAAAAATTAAATACTTTATTAGATTTTTTTTTGTTACAAACATCCACTTCTAACAGAGAAATTCTGAAATTTATTGTTAAAAAAAATTTTAAACTCGGCCATTGAAACGCCATTTTCGGTAATCCCTCGGAAAAAATATGCGCCCGCAAGTTGGCAAGATAACTCCTTATCGGATCACCTAAAGTGAAAAAATCGTGTGTTAGTTGAAACCTTAACTTAGAACTTGGACGAAGGACAAAAAAACTGAAAATTGAATTTCTGGCATGGAAAAAATCTGTTTCATCCAAGTCTTTGAGAATTGTATCTTTCGAGAAATCTTGCCAACCGACATCAAAAACACTCAAGTTCTCAAGGCTGTATCTCCGAAACTATTACTCAGATAACCTTGAAAATTTAGGACAATATTCTAATACGAAAAATATAATTACAGGTATTTTTGTTTTCAAAGAATTTAATAAAACAGGGTGTATTAAGTTTGTCACGATGTTTGTAACACCCAGAAAGAAGCGTCGGAGATCCTATAAAGTATATATATGTATGTATATCATCATCAAGTTCTTGTATGGAAAACTTTCACATTTGACAATGTATCTTCACCAATGTTGATCGGTTAACTATAGCATATAGCTACCATATTGAACGTCGGAATCAAGTTCTTGTGCTTGAAAAACCAAATTTGGTATAGATTTTTTTTTTTCGAAAAAAAAATTATAATTTTTTTAAATATATGAAATCAAGTAGCAACGCTATAAATTGAAAATTTTATAATCTTAAATATTTAGTGTCACTGAAATTATTGTAAATTTTTAAGTTGATATCTCTTTTGAAATTTAATCAGGGTGGCAACCTTGTACAAGTTGCATAGTAATGTTCATTAATTGCAAATTATTCAACTTTTTATGTCAACCAAATGATGCCAAGTGTTTAGTACCTTTTTGGAAATTTTATCTTGGTGGCAACCTTGTCCAATTTATACGTAAATGCAAGTATTTGTAAATAGTTTAAGCTTGGTTGCTCACACTAAAGCCAAATTTATTATGAGGTTGCTTAAAAATAGTAATTTAAAATATGTGGCAACTCCATATTTTAATTTATTTAATTTGCAAGTATTTGCAAATGGTTTAAACTGTCTTGCACTAAAGCAAAATTTATTATGAAGTTGTGTAGTTAAAAATAGTAATTAAAAATGTGTGGCAACTCTAAATTTGTATTTTTATATATTTTTCTTTTTAATATTATTTAATAAATTTTTATTAAAAATTTCTGTAATTTTTGTCATACATGTAGTGTTATGAAGTATGTTAAAAATAGTAATAAAAATGTTTGGCAACTCCATATTTTTATTAATAAATTTTTCTTTTTATATTTTTCTTTTCAATACATACATATTATTTAAACATTATTAACAATTAAATTGCTATAATAATTTTTTCAAAATATTTTTTTATACATATGGTAACCCTGTTTTGATTTTTCTGGAAAATTGAAGTAAAAGTTTCATAACCTGGAAGAAAATTTGCATGACAGCTCTGTATAGAAAAATAATTTTTAAGCTAAATTTTTATATTAAGCAAATAAAAATGAAAGCTGGATATAATCTTGGTTACGAGGTTGCCAATTTAGACGATATCATGCTGTGAAAATTTCGAGAGATGAGGCCAGTGCGTTATTGCTCCAATTAAGATTAATGACTTTCTTGACGAAAGAATTGTTTTGTGGTTGATTATTGTTCAATCTGTCATCGCAACTTGCTGCAGCCATTTTCTAATCAATTTAGTTTAATTGTTAGATCACTTATACTAAGTTTTTTCTTCAAAGAATTAGAAATAAACAACTTTTCCTCACAACCTACCGCATACGACCACCCAAGTAATGCCCACGAACTAAGCACGAGCACACTTATGTCTGTATGTAATTAAATTTCCGACCGCACTAAACGCAAACAAAAACAAAATTAAAAAAAAGAACATTGACAGCCCTCAACAATTTTAGAATATGTCAACGTTGACATACAAAAAGAATTTTCAGGTGTAGCTTTACGGTGTTGTGACAAGTGGACACGAAGTCATATGCAGCCGCTTCGTCTGTTAATTAGTTTTCAAAAAATAATTTGTACCCAAGTGTGTTTTTTGTTTCTGTATGTTATGAAGTGAAATTTTCTAGAGGTGCAAATAAGACACTCAACACTTTCCTCAATTTGCTATGCACAAAGGGAATACAAGCAGAGCTGACAGAAGCCATATGGTTGATGGTTTTTGAGAGATTAAGAAAGTGACGAGACCAGCAATGTTATTTAGTGGGAATCGTGTGGAAGAGAGGTAGACAGTAGAGTAGACAACTTTGTTGGTGTCAAAACGTTTTGCTGCAGGAACTTTTGTTATATATTCCTTAGATAAGAAATTTATATTATTTTAGGGATGCCAGAAGAGAGAATCTGTGACATATCTTTTTTCTTTGAAAAAAAAAAGAACATTAAAAAAAAGTTAATTTCTGTTGTACCGAAGCTATAATAATAATTGTACCGAAAATATTATAACAAATATAACAGGTTCTTTCGAAGAACTTGCCTCCGATTGTTCAGTTTGTATGGCAGCTATATGCTACAGTGCTCCGATATGAACAATTTCTTTGGATATTGTATTGTTTCTTTAGGCAATAAGCCATGCCAAATTTATCGTTTCAAATGGAAAAGTGTTCCATACAAGCATATGATTCCAATTGTGGTGCGGTATGGGACGTCTCAACAAATGAGTAGCTTTTTGGGGAGAAAAGTACAGCTGCAATATTTCAGAGCGATATCTCAAAAATTGAGGGATTAGATCATAGATATACTGACAGACAGACTGACAGACAAAAGGTCGTGGCCAAATCGTCTATATATATTTTATGGGGTCTCCCACGTTTGCTTCTAGGTGTTACAAACTTTGTGGTCAACTTAATATACCCAGACTATTCAGGGTATAAAAAGCATGCCACCGGAAGTGCATATCCCTCCTCTTCTTATCATATCAGCCTGCACTAACTAAAGCGCTGAAATTCTACGAAAATTATGCTGCTTCTTCCCTTCAAAAAATCCATAACTTTTTTTTTTATTTATTTTCCACTTTTGGAAGCTGCCAGAGCTCCACTTTCGCAGCGCAAGGGCCAAGGCTACGCGCCATACAGAAGATCGCAACAACAACAAAAAAGAGCACGAATATTTACTCCGTTATATTTAGCACAATTGCAGCATGCCACAAATATGTGCATGCCATGAAATTTACACACTTGTGCTGCATGGCTGAGTGCCGGCGTGGCAGCAGCGTATGTTTGTGCCACATTCAAAATTTATGAGCGAAAATTATTAAGAAAACTGTTGAATGAAGAATGGGCGGTCGGCCCCTTGTTGTTGTTGGTGGGCTCATTTAATTTTATTGCCGCAGCGGCAGTAAACTACACAAGTGCAGCAGGCGCAAGCATATGAACGCACATGCATAGGTGTATGTGTGTGTGCGTCGTCTGGTTTAAAAAATGCGCGCACGCGGATTAATGACTGTCAGTCGAAGACTCGCTGGCAGGCAGTCAATCAGTCGGCGCAGGTTTATTAGTGTGCGTTGTATGCGTGTGTGTGGTTGCTGCTGTGCTGCATTTGAGGTAGCGACAGCTTGCTGCCTGGCTGCTGCAACATTGCAAGCAGTTAGTATTTGTTGGTTGATGTTTTTTTGCGGGACTTTTGACACATGTTGCACACATATGTAACCACACAAGCACACACTGCTGCAAGTTTATGAAGCGCGTCGGCAAAATTTGCCACTATGTCAATCCAGCTGACTTTATGACAACTTTTAATGTCAGCCACTTGATGAAGGATGCGCATTTCGCCGCATTAATGCCTTGTTGCAAGCACTGGATTCTCATCTCGAACTTTATTGCCACCCGAATGGCAAACTAAATTTCATATGCGCATGCTGTGCAAGTGGCAAAGTAGCATGTGGCAAGTGCATGGCATGCGGATTTCGGGCGAAATTGCGTGTGTAAAACGCTTGCATTTAGCAGCGTTTGAGGCAAGTATCTCTAACTGGCATGGAACATGCATTTATAAATAAATTTGTGTGGCAACATATTATGAATAATGCAAAAGGATTTTCACGAATCACAAGTGTCCTTTGTCGCTGATTGCCGGCAAATGGGAATTGTGGGGTACGCTATCAAAAGCGAGACATCCATGTCGTCACGCCCCCGCACAGCGTCCGCCGCTGTCTGTCAGCACCTCGCCAAACAATGAGTGCAACAATGATTGCAGAAAATTGCTAACGGTATGTGTATGTATGTATGTCTGCATCGGGGTGGCATAACTCAGCATTAGATTCCATAAAATACGTGAATGTGGCAGCAACAAAGCGCACATTCATCGCCTTTGCCATTGAAAGCGCGCGCCCCACTGTTGTTGCAACATCTGCACGATTTGTCATTTTAGTAAAGTGGCAAGGCGTGTGCTACTACATGCTGCTGCAGCAAACACATGACAACAATGTGGTGGCAGTGATCTGCGGAAATTAGTGCGGCAACATCGTTGCAACAGCGGCAGCAACCGCAGCACCATTCATCAACGTTGCAATAAAATGCGCGTGCGCCAATGTTGCACAGCAACATCATTTGTCCCGGCAATTTGACAGTGCAACGAGTGGAATGCGCGCTTGCAACAGCCGCATCCCAACGCACGTTGGGTGAGCAATTCATCGTTGACAATAATGGAGGCGGGGGCGATGAGTTTGATGTGTTAAACCTATTACAGTGATAATGTGTCCGGATTCCACTGTAATGTGGGGGTTAAAAACTCAAAATTTCTATTATGTCCCTTGTAATGACCGACATTCTCTATCCGTATTCTCTAAGATCACATGTTTATTATTCACTTCATTCGCTTTTATGCTTTATTGGTTTAAGTTTTTTTTGTTTTTTTGGAACATGTGTATTATTTGTTATAATAAACAAACAGAAATTTATAAATATTTTTCCATAATACATAGTTCTGATATGTCTTTGGTAAAGCATTTCTTATATTCCGGACTACTATCCGAAACTGAGTTGTCAAGTCGCACAGTTTTTATTGAAAACACATTTTTCTGCACTAATTTTATCGATATATAGTCTAGAAACAAATTATTATTATTATTTTTTTTAATTTTTAAAGTTGAACTATTCAAGAATATGTCTACAAGTGGATTTTTCAAACTTCAATTTATTTTGAGGAAAACTGTCGTTTTTAAAAGTCATACGCGCGATGTCTTCGGTTCGACTGGACAGATTTACCTGAAAAGTTACTTTAAGTTAGTCTTCTTTATAGACTTATATAGATATTTGCAACCATATTCTGTACAAAGCTTTGTTCTCAGTTCTTAAGGGTTATCCATTTCGAGCTTCCCTACCTTTTTAAAGAAAAAAACACAGAAATCTCAAATTTAATGGGAAATGTTTATTATCATTCCAAAGAACATTCTGTCGCATTGATTTTTTGAAGAACTATCTCTTTCAAATGCTAGCTCGGCTACATTTCCGAAGGTCTATCCATTGAATAAAATTTTCGACTGGTAACTGGCGTATGACGAGCGTGATGTTTTGCTCCAAGGCCTGAATCGAAGCGGGATTGTCCGCATAGACTTTAGACTTTACATATCCCCACAGAAAAAAGTCTAACGGTGTCATAACACACGATCTTGGTGGCCAATCGACCAGCCTAAAACGTGAAATTTTCTGCTCACCAAAGTGTTCTGTCAATAAATCCATTGGTTGATGCGATGTGTAAGAAGTGGTGCTGTCTTGTTGAAACCAAATGTAGCTGAGATCACGAGCTTCAATTTCAGACATCAAATAGTCGGTTTTCATGGCGCGATAACGGTCGCCATTGGTACGTTAACACCGGCATCATTTTTGAAGAAATATGGACCGATTATCCGCTGACCACAAACCGCATCAAACCGTTTTTTGGGATAAAATGACAGCTTTTGAATCTCTTCTGTTTGCTTTTCGTCCCAAATGCGGCAGTTTTGCTGGTTTACATACCCATTGTGCCAGTAATAGGCCTGATTGCTGAATCAAATCTGGTTCGAAAACGTCGGATCTTCTTGGAACTTTTCAAGAGCTCATGGAGCGAAACGATGTCGTTTGGGAAGATCGAGTAGCTTCAGTTCTTGGACAGCTGTATTTTGTACGCTTTCAGTTTAAGATCTCGACGTAAAATGCTTCAAGTTGTTCCATACGTTAGTCCAAGTTGCTGCAAACGGCGACGAATCGACTCTTCACGGTCTTCGTGAACACGCTCAGCTGCGGTTGCTATATTCACAGTGTGCTGGACGTGGTATGTTCGGTCGCATACTATCCAACAATGAATTCTGGGTCTCAAGGTGAGTGATGGTGTTGCGAATTGTACGCTCAGTAGGCCGAAGATGTTGACCATAAGTTGATCGAAGCGCGCGGAACACATTCTTTACAAAACCTGAATTTTCGTAATAAAGTTGAACGAATTGTAAACGTTGTTCAAGCGTAAGTATTTCCATGATGAAATGCCAAATAATATTGAACAAAAATAACATGACAGCTTGACACGACTCACTTGTGATATTTACTATGGCAACAGCTAACAGCTTATTTCAAAAAACGGCTATTGAAAAAAGAATCTATGCTTGGATCACCGATTACCATATGTCTTGCGACATTTCAACTTTATATACTACTGCTTGTCTAATTAATGAGACTAGTATACAAGTAGTAATAAGAACCTTTGTATTTTCCTCTACAGAGTGAGCTCTCGTTTTTGAGGTCGATCTTTGGTAACCATTCATTTGGAAGAACATTCAAATTTTTTACCAGATTTTACACTCATTATCTCTCTTCTTTTCAACTTTTTTTATAAGTCAGTTTAAGCCTACATTGCCATGTCAGATAAGAAAGATACTCGTATTATGTGAACTCGCTTTGCAAATATAGGGTGCTCTTTTAGAGGTATATAAAGATGCTGTCAGTTGGTAAATGAGAAGGAAACTATAAAGCATCTTCTATGAGAATGTAATGCTCTATATAGGAAAATAATGGCAACTATATCGGAAGAGGGTTTTTTGACGACGTCTTGGAGGCTGCTTTTTTCATACTGATGAACTTCATCAGAAGCACGGTGTGGTTCAGAGAGCAGACAACAGAATGAGGAGGCTTTAATCCCGTTGGTTTCGCAATGAGCCCCTTAAAAGCCTAGTTGCTTCATTAGACAACCACTTTACCATACCTATCTACTTAGAGATATATTATATCCTAGAGACTTAGCTGTCAGAGGCTGTCGAGGCTTCCTTGCATTCAGAAAAAGTTACTAGCTGCGGTTTCTTGTCCATACTTTATAAAACTAAAGATGCGACTAACTTCACTATCAACGGTAAGCGCTAGAGGCAAATAATGCGCGACTTTTTGGTTCCTCAGGTCTAAATAAATGCATATTCTATAACTCACAGAAGAAAAACTCCTTTAATATTTTCACTATGTCTTAGTTAAGATTTTTTGACTACAGAAAACTTGATATAATCAAATTATTTAAATTCTTACTAAAATTTATTTATTTTTTCTCACTTTCAGGTAGCGACCATGATGTCCTGCCCCCTTCCCATGCCATTACCTATATTGACTTCAGCACTACACAGCGATTTTTCACCGGTTCACATTGGTGTTAAGGTATGTATGGATTTCCATTAAAATAACTAAAAAAAAAAAAAATAAAAATTAAATAAAAGAGTATACAAATTAAGAAAAAAATTTAAATTAATCCAAAAAAAAAAATTTTTTTTAAAGATATGAACTTCAGATTTAAGCCAGGACTTTTATGACTAATTTTTTCATGTGCCAGAGAGGTAAATAATGCAACATTATTAAAAAATTAACTCCAACGCTAGAATATTTTGATTGAATAACCTAACCTCGCTTATTACAACATTTACCATGGCAACAGCTAGCAGCTTACTTCAAGCCACCAGAACACACTCAATAGAGTGAGTGCATGAATATTTTTCCAATAAAACCATATTTATGAGCTCAAAATATGTTCCTCGAGCATAATGTGCAAGTGTTGCCTCGATGGCTGATTTTGTACTTTGGCCCATTAAAAGCCAACCGCAACGAATTAGAAGTGCCACGGGAATGAGGGCGGCCGCTGAGCCCATTTTGCGCCCATTTACATGTCGTTCCGCCGGTAATTTGTTTGTATTACACTGCAAACACACACTGATGCTGTTGTTGTAACTAAGCGTTCACTTTTACTATGTTTGTTGTAAGTAATATGTCTTCTGGCTGCTTTGTTGTCGCATAGCATATGCCCTCTCGAAGTGTATGTGTGTGAGTTGTGGCAAGAAATGGCCAAGTATATTTCATGACCCCAAATCAAGTGACAGCAACTATGTGTTGGCATATATTTGTGTATGTGTGTGTGTGTGTGTGTGCCCCACTTCAAAGGACACTCAGTTTGATATGACAATAAGAAAACCATATAATACAGGGTGATCATTTTTTAATGGTATTTAACTGCACACTGGGCCAACAATTTCCTTGGACGATAAAAAGTCCTCAGTGGTGTGTGGAGCTTTCGCCCTTCCTGACCCAAAGCGCAAAATAATGATGTCACATTGAATGATAAGAAGTCAGCGACCGAATAAGTGCCGCTGCAGGTGTGTGTGTGTGCAATAGTAACAAAAACAACAACAACATGTAACTACCCGACATTAAGTGAAGCGCCGCACTTGAATGGGGTGTAAAACAATTTTTTGGTTGTACCGTTATGCTCTGCACAACTTCCCCGCAAGCGCCGAGGTAAGACAAGTGGAACTTATGCATGCAACTGTGGCGGGGAGTGTGGCACATGCGTCATTTCGTAAGCATTGTGTGAGTGTTTTTGATAAATGCGCGCAATTCTTTATTTAATGTGTGCTGTGTGTGTGTGTTTGTGTGCCACGGACAGCTTGCAAGAATATTTATTTCACTTGAAGATCCGGAGATCCGTTACGCAGTGCGACCAGAGCGCGCATACACACACACACGCGCGTATACAAGTGGAAATCTATTTTAAATAACACATTTGAGCGTTGAAAAGATAGCGCCGCGTCGCGCAGGAAACCGCATTGTCCGCTTAATGGTCGCTCATTAACGTCTGCTCCGGCGACTGATGGCCGAGCACTTTGCAGTTGGGAATGCGCTAAGTTGGCGCTCAAGTTGCTTTTTCAGCATTGCTGAAGGAGTGAAGTGTAGCAGCATAGTTGATGATATCTCTAAGCAGCCGCCTTTGGCGTGATCCCGCTGAGAAAGGGTTGAAGACGCTCGAGAAATATGCAAACGCATTGATTGTGTAAATGTTGCCGCTGTCAATGATATATCGTTGGCCACTTAGTGAAATGCATTCACATTGCAAATGTTGCTCTGCCATTGGTTGGTCGTTGTTGTTGTTGCTTCATCTTCGCGTCGCGTAGTTTCACCTCGATTCATAGCTTGAGAAATGGTTTGTGATTTATGAAAATGACATTGCATTATTTAAGTACTCTGTGCAGACATTTCTGATTTTTGTTTGTATGCCACCTGCTGTGGAAGGAGTTTGTTGGCATTTATTCGAGTCACGGAAACTGTGAAACCACTTTCAATGTAAGCTTGTTTTCAGAAAATAAAACGTGTAAGCTTCTCGTTACTTTGTCAGGTAGAGTTTCCTTGAACTTTTGATGAAGTATCTACTTCTAGGGCAAAAAATAATAAAACTTTGTTTATAATTTAAAAACTCTTAATTTATTCTTCAAAATCTATGTCGTTCCCCTGAAAGTAATTTCCTTGGTACCAATACGCTTGTGCCAACGTTTTTTCCGACACTTGAAACAGTTCTTTAAGGCAATTTCCGGAATAGCCTTCAATCCGCTTAGCGATTCACGTTTAATGTCTTCAAATGAGTCAAAACGGTTTCTGAATCTGAGTTCTGACTTTTCTGAATAACCATAAATCACACGGAGCTAAATCGGGCGAATATGGTGGGTGCGGCACGATATTGATTGAAAATTTGGCGAAAAACTCACGAACAATAAATGCAGTATGCGACGGTGCATTATCGGTATGTAAAAACCAAAAGTTGTCGGCTTATAATTCCGGCCTCTTTTTACAAATATCTTCCCGCGAACGACTCAAATAGTATTCCTTGTTGGCAGATTGTTCGGTGGGAAGAAATTCTGAGTGCACCACACCTTGATAATAGAAGAAAACTGTGAACATAACTTTGATTTTTGAGCTGCTTTGACTTGTTTACGACTTCGGCTCACCTTTCCCACGATATTCGACCGATTGATCGTCTGTTTCCGGGCCGCAAGCATAGATCCAAAACTCGTCGTCACTAATAATACGTTTCATGACATCCTGGTAGTCGGAAAACATTGTTTCACGGACATTAACGCGATTCTGTTTTTCGAAAAAATTTTGTGATTTTGGCGAAAATTATATTTCAAAATAGTTTTCGCTGATCTTTCAACGATGCCAGTAAGTTCTACGACTGTTAATTACTGTTTTTCAAAATATTCTCTATTAAGATCTATATCTAAGTATCTTCAAAACATGAGTTTTGAGTGCATCAACCACCTTCATATGTGTCGAAAAACGTTAATTTATATTTTTTGAAAAATTTTGAAAGAAAACAGACACAAAAACGATTGCGTACCATTCATAATTTACTGTTCTGTTGTATAGTTTCGACATGTCTGGTTCTTCCAAAAAAAACATTCAACCTTTTGTTGGATTAGGCTGAACTGGAAACATCCATACAGTCGATCTCTGTTTACTTTCGGCCTCATACGTGTGAATCCAAGGTTCATCACCACGAGTAATATACAAGTCATAGACGTGTTACAAAGCACCGTTATTTTATTTTTTATGCACTATTGAATGTATGCTGATCCCATTAATGCTTATAGTTGGTTCGATCTAACGAAAGGGCCCATGATGATTTTGCGATATCAGTTTGCGCATATCTTCAATAGTTTCCAGAAACACAACTGATTTTGCAAGACTTTCTCGTAATTCATTTTGGGAGTGATTTACGACCTCGATTGAATTCACCACAGCCTCCATAAGCAATGGTCCTTAATGTAGCTTCATCGTATTGTATTGAGTTTATCGATGTACTTTTGCTGAGTTAATCCACGTCCAAAGTTGTAAAAATAATCACACGAAAATGTTCGTGATTTAATACAATTTTTTTTAGTAAAGTTCTTGTATAGAAAACTATTTTATTGGACAAGATGCCGTCACGAAGTTTGGCATAAATTATTGTTTAAGGCAACGCTATAATTTCCGAACATATTGTTCCATCCAACAACCATAGTAAAAGTTGCCATACAAACTAACCGTTCAAAATGAAATTAAAAAATATGTATGCCCTTTTTATGCCATAAGAAATACACATGTAGAGGGTATTAAGCTTCGTCCGAAGTTAACTTTTTCCTTGGTTTCTTATAGATAGTTTTACCTTTTCTTTCTGAAGGAGAACTTCTCATGAGCTTTTTTTGGTTTTTTTAAATTTTTTTTTTTATTTTTTTTTTTTTTTTTTTTTTTATTTTTTAAATTTTTATTATTTTTTTTATTTTTTTTTTTTTTTTTTTTTAAATTTTTTTTTTTTTTTTATTTTTTTATATTTTTTTTGTTTGCTCCCAGTAGAAATTACTAGATTATTTTACAGCATTCTGTAACCGTATTTTGTTACTGGACTTAAAATACTTGCAGAAAGTTTCTTTCCAACGGACTATAAAATGCAATTCTATTAATTTGCACCTCCAGCCTGATATTGTAGCGTTATGAAATCCACTAAAATTATTTCCGAATTGCTTGACTGAAAATTCTAAGTCTAAAGATTCACTGGTTAATTTATGAGTAAGACTTTAAAGCTGTTGCCTACATTCAGGCGTTACTTCAATCCTAGTTTGTTGCATTGGGACTAACGTAGTGTTCAATCTACCCGGCTGTAAGTCGCAAACGTGTACATCACACACGCACACTAATATACTGTATTGACATAATTATACATATAAACACATACATACATTTATTCTCACAAACACTTTTTCTTCAACTGTATTTAAGTATGTGATGCATCATCTAAGCCATTATAGATAAGCAATTGTTTACACTCGTCACTTCCAGCTTCCTTTTCCGTTGCGAGTGTGTGTCTTTTCACTGTTCTTTCTTTTGCTTTCTTTTCTTTCGCCATATTTGCTCTTTTTGCGCTTAATATTGCCACTGAGAATACAATTTCCTAACCAATATAAATGTGTTTTTAATTTGTTGCAAAGCAAGATTTACAAATGATGCTTTCTGTGTGCCACAACGCAAGCCTGGTGGATGCAACACATGCCCTAGCTGCCAAGCGCTCTGCCAGAGTGCTGCTCACCTTTTCTTTTTTTTGCGATTTCTAGTTGTTGTTGAGAAATTAGTTTGCGTTTTCTCATTTTGTGAGTGTGTGTATGAGCGTGCGTGTGGCAGCGCCCTGGGACACTGCACACACATGCATACGTGCCACATTAAGCGGCAACCGAGCATTCATGCTTTTGTTAACATTAAAAGAGTGTTTGTTCCTTCGTTTGTTGCTGTTGTTGTTGTTGCTGCTGCTGTTGAGACGTAGAAATTAATAACCGACCAGTCAGGCAAGTCATTCAGCCTGTGCCTGCGTGGCTGCCCGGCTGCCAGTGCGGGCCAAGTCGGGCTCAGCTGCTGTTGACACTTCCTTTGTGCCGTGCTTAAAGTGCGGCTGCCTGTGTTGGCTGTGGCTTAAAGGAAAAACGGCCAGTCAGTTGGCAGTGGCCACAATTTGCTGACACAACCCACGACTACACTACTTGTGACACGCACCACCACAACAACAACAGCCACAGGAGCAACGGCGGCAGTCGGCGCTGTCCGGCAGCGGGCATAAGTTTCACACGACCACAATGCCGAGTAACGGTAAAGTAAAAGCAATGCCAACATGATAAATATCCCTTTTTTCCCACTGATTTTTCCAACTACTTACGACAGTCCCCCACTCCACCCGCCTAATAACCCGCATCTGCAACACTATTGCAATTTGCTCGGTTGTTTTTTACCCTCCGTCGGAGTTTGTATTCGCACTTTTATCGTTTCATGCTTGTCAAGCGTGTTTTTCTGCTTTTTATTGTTGCTGTTTTTTGTGTGTCCGCTTGTAATTTGTGCGTGCAACAAGTTTGACAAACTTTGCAACACCAATTTTTCCAGCAAATTGGTACAAACGGGCTTGTGGTAGGGAGGAAAGCGGGAGGGGGTGCACATGCCGTCCACTCCAAAAGACTAATGATGGCACATTAAGTGTAGCCAAAATTGAAATTGAATTAATCAATTGCGGTTAAAGTGCTCAAATGCTCGTTTGCCTCTGCTTTCTTTTTTCTTTTGCTCGTCTGTCATTTCTTCTCCGGCATTTTTTCGTTTTTCGTAACCCTTGTCGTTTTTCTAGTAGATATTTTGAGTTTTATGTTTTTGCAGTTTTTGCCTTTTTCTATGTTTGGCTAATTTATTCACCTTTCTTGTCAGTGGTAATTTAGAAGATTTCTTATAAAAGTATTAGGTAGGCGCAACTGAGTTGCTTACAGCAATAAATCATGTCGAAAATTCTAGAATATCCGCAAGTGAAACATACATATATTGAAAAAAGTGCAATTTTTTATTGCGACATTGATGATGGTTTAGGCAGTTTTTAGAACATATAATGTGAATATAATATGGTTAACTATGATCGTTCACAAACTTGAGTGCAGATTCGTCGTTCCAGGCATCTAAGAATATTCATATACTTATTTTTGTTTTTGTTCGATTGACTGAACGCTTTGAAATAAAGTGATTTGACAGTCCATCGAAGTATACATTTTTTATTGTGAGATATGTACCTTAACGCTTGTATTCTATATATAACAGATTTAGTTGAAAAACATCGACCAGCAGATGACTTTCTTGTTTCAACTCTCTAATAGTCCAATTGATTAGTAACAGGTCAATTGAAAAATCTCTTGCCTGACACATAGAGCGCCATCTAGAATTAAATACATATGATTTTTATTTAGACCTAACCTTCAGAAGTCGCGAATATAAATTTGACAGCTGTCGGATCCTTAGTTTGTGAATTATATCATTTTGTGGAAGTAACATTTCTTATTGTAAAAAAATGGATAAACAACAACTTTACGTGTTGACAAAATATACCTTTTTGAAGGGAAATATTCAGGTGCAGCAAAATCTTGGCTATATTGACGAGTTTTCGGACACTGTCCTAGGAAAATCAACCATCAAGGATTGGTGATTGCAGTGGACTCCCAAAAGATATAGTTACCGAAGAGAGTATCAAAAAAGTCCACAAAATAATTTTGGATGACCGGAAAGTGCAGTTATTCGAGATAGCAGAAAATCTAAAGATATCAACTGAACGTGTACATCATATCATTCACGAATATTTGGGTATGAAAAAGTTCTGTGTAAAGTGGGTGTCGCGCAGGCTCACTTTTGGCCAAAAACAACGACGAGTCGCTGATTCGGTGCTGTATTTAGAGGTGTTCAAGCATAATAAACCCGATTTTTTCCGTCGATATGTGACAATGGATGAAATATGGGTATGTCATTTCACTCCCAACTCCAATCGGCAGTCATCCGAATAGACTGCACACAATGAACCCGCACCAAAACGTATAAAAACGCAACAGTAGGCTGGATTGTTGTTATTATTATGACGGCTTCTACTTCGATTTCATCGCGAAATCTTTTATTGGCGGCTTCTTCTCTGCTTACAATAAGTATGCAGTCCAAGCTTCTCCTTCTATTTGAAACTTTAAATCTCTTTATTAACCAAGAAATGATATTTTAAGCTTCTGAGCTAAAAATAAGCTTGCCTTGAGGCCCCAGAGGACTTATTAGATGTTGATTTGGAACTTAAACACATCTCTCTGTTGTCATATTGACTGAGGCTTTTTGCTCTCTACCGAAAGGTTTGAAATCATCTATCGACTTATTGTGCTTGGTACACTTATTGCTTAATGAAATGAAATATCTGAAATAAAAAAATGTTGTTTAAAATATGTGTTATAAAATAGGTTAATAATTCTTAAAATGTTGCCTAATTAATTTAGTGGTTTTTGAGACTTTGCTGGTTTAATAGGTTCGTGTCTCTGCTGAGTAAGAAGCGCCTCTCTGCAGACAATTTAAATTATGATGCACTAAATCTTGTTTGAAGAGGCAGTTTATTTCATTTTTTAATAAAAAAGTGCATTTACAGATTTGAATAAACTCTAATGTTGGGATTCCCTCGATCCCGTAACCTCTCCTTCTCAAGAAACTTTGAAAATAGGTGCCTGCGGTGAGGAATTTTTTTCTAAAAATTTGGTTTTTGGCAAAATATCGTCTTCTGAAAAAAAAGGGTTTTTCTTTTGAAAATACTTAAACTTTCGAATTGCTTCAAACTTGAAATTATCACCAAAAATCTTATTCCTTTGACCGTTACCTGACAAATATCAGACCGTGTGGAAATTTCAACTCGACGAGTGTTGTAGTTTTGGAGAAATTTTCTTTAGTGACATTCAGTGTTTCGAGTAAACAGTTTAAAGTTTTAGGAGTCGACTACATTTAATTAAAATTGTTTTTATACATATGCTCTTATCTCCGCAACAATTTTCAGCTCAAATTAAAATTTTCGAAGAATGTTTTCAAATATGTCTAAATTCAATATCTAAAAAACGGTTTTTTGAAATTGACAAGAGGATATAACCCATTAATCGGTTACTCACCCGAAAACTGCTTTGAGAATGATAAATAGAGCTTTAATGCATAAGCTCTCATGAATCCGCTTAAAATTTGAAATAAATCAGTGATTATGTATTTAAAAAATATCGATTTAAAGTTGACATTAAGCCTTCGATACATTTTCCCCCCAACATCTTCATTCATTATGTGTGCATTGAAGCGAAAAATAAATTTGCATAACTGTATATATATTTTTCCACGTTGCATACTTCATTGGAGCTGCCGGCGATAAGCAGAAGCGAGTAATGTAAAGTATGAAGAAAAAAATTGTATTTCAAGGCGTAATTAAAAATTAAGTACACATTAATAAATCGAATTAATAGCAATTATTGTAAGCTCTTGCAGCGAACCGGCGCCAATTAAGCCGGTCGTCCTTCGTTACCTTTGATTATAAAAAAGAAGGAGAATTTAATGCAGACAACCATGAGGCTAATGAAAGAAACAAAAACAATAAATTTAGCAGTGCTTTAATGCCGTTAACTTTTTATTGATAAGACATGTTTGATTTTCGCTTAGACGTCTTAAAGAGAACATAATAAATAATCGCATTATTTGAAGAAGATTAAGAGGGTAAATAAAACCGGGTTTGGGTGGGGTTGTGTGGTGTTGGCCGAATGGCTCGGTGCTGCGCTCCTACAGTTATTTCTATGGTGTGCCGATGCGATAAAGGTATGAGCTTCTTTGATTTACTCGTTGGCTGAAAAATCCATAGTACCGAATTTATGACAACAACACTGCTATTTGTGAGCTGTTTTGACGAAGGTATGCGTATTTCAGTTTTATAACCCTTATTAAATGCTTTTTAACTTTTTTTTACTTTCTTTAATTATTAATAATATCATGCGCCTTCTTAAATACTTGCCACGCCGCAAGAAATGTGTTTGCTTAAACGCGCTGACCGTTTTTACCAACGCGCGATTTCAGGACACCGCTCAGCTTCTTCATCTCAGCCACCGCTTGCCCGCGTAACCTGACGCGCTTGTCTTCTCGCGGTAGCGGAAATTCACTCGACCGCGTGTGCATAAATCATTAAAGTAAATATGGTGGGTGCGGCGCCAAGATGGCTGCGGGAACGCCGCCGCGAAAGCAGAAGGTGTACAAAAAGTGAAACTAAAACAATAACGCAACGAATTTTTAATAAGTCGCGGCGAACGTAAGCCCAAGACAACGCGTTGAAGGCGGATGTATGCGCGCACGGAGCACAACGCGGCGCATATTATTGTTTTATTATTATTTTAAGTTCTTTTTGTGTCCGTTATAAAAGAAAACAATGGACGCATATGCCATGCCACTGTGTATATGTGTGTATACGCGCGCGTAGTCAGCTGAGTGCATGCAAACGCTCAAAAGTATGCTTCAATAAGAGCGCGCGCACTTGTATAGAAGTATTATTTATGGCTACTTTTATGTGTGTGTGTGTGTGTTTTTGTTGCGCGCTAAAGTTATTGTAAAGCACTTGCTTCCGTTGTGTACCCACCGCCGCCCCTGTGACGCGCATGCAATCGCCGCTCTGTTGTCATATCACTCGGCAGAGCAAACAGTTGTCGATCCACATCCGCTTTTCCAGCGACCTGTAAAGGCTTAGACCAAAGCTCTGTTGCGGCAACAACGCGCCGCGCGCCGCGCTCTACAACTTTCATGCGCGCTGAACTTTTTGCCGTTCGTTTCGCTTAGATCGCCTTTCCTGCTAACTGCTGTAGAACAACGGTTGTTCTTTCACCATCCTTCCTGTTTTCTTTGATTTCCTCCTTTCCGTTTGCCGCTCGTTGACTTTTGTTATTATTAATAATTTAAGTTATGTTTGCGCGCAATGCTATGTTACGTAAGAACCACTCATTCGCATTGCGCGCGGCTTCGCGGCACCCCTTCAGCGCATTGTGGTTCGGTTTACTATTGTGCGCCGCGCTCGTTGCAGTGGCACCCTCGCACACATACACGTTCATGCGTGGCTCTCAGCACAAGTTACATCTGTATGAGGTGGCCGCTTTTATGTGCCCCGCAATCGCCGGCGCTTGGCAGCAATTGCTGGCAGCCCTCGGTAACTGCCTTGTTGGTGGGTCGTGGCGCTGCCTCGTGAGTGGCAGCTTACCTCAAATTGTTTCATATTTCTCTTTTTATATTTGCTTATGTTGCCTGTTATTATTGCGTTTTTTGTTCGTGTGTTTTTTTACTTTATTTTTGTAGCTTTCCCTTACATTTTATTCGCAGTTTATTACAGCGATTTTTCTCGGAACTCCACCCCGCCTCCGCGTGCGCCACTTCAGCGCTTACTTTTTTATTTCATTTAGTTTCTGTTTTTTGTTTGCATGAAATACTTTTACCTGTCGTAATTTTCTTAAGTTTTTCTGTCTTCCTCCACCGCCTTCAGCAAAGCTTTCACCTTAACCGCTGCATCCTCACCGCTTTGCCATTTTGTCATCTCTTTTACGCAATATTTGCTTTCGTTTATCAAAGTTCCATAACTTTTCTTGCAACATTGTTGCGTCTTCACCCCATATATTATATATAGTTGTTGTTGTTGTTGTTGTAGTGTGCTTAAGTCCGCCATAAGTGTTGGCATTGCTCGATTGCGGGTATTACCTTTCGTGTATAGTAAAACGCCTCCTCCGTTCGTTCATCGGTATGTACATATGTATGTGTGTGTTCTGCTCTCATCTTCTTTTGTCCATCATCTGCGGTCGATAGCGGTGAGCACTCTCAGCCGGCGTACTTATTTAAACATTACTTATGCATCTTACGGCGCTTGTTGTTATTGTCATTTGTACTCGCGCCTGCTTTTGTTTGAGTTTTTATTGGCTGTGGCATTAAGAAAATTAAATTTACTAAATTTGTGTGGTTTTCGGAATTTAATATATACTATTTTTTTCAGTTATGATTTGAAGAGAGAGTTCAACGGGATCACTTGGGATCCCCAAATATTACTTTTTTGATTTTAGAAGATGTATTTTGTAATTGCTTAAAGGTTTGTCTTCTACTGGATTTTCATGGCTTCAGTTTCAAAGATAAGGGGTAAACAGTAGAAGAAAGATATTAAAATCCACATCCGTTTGAAATATTCTGATGTAAATGCTAAATGATATTGATGAAAATATATGTTGTACAATTAGGATATGTCTATTGTATCAAAGCAAAGCATTTCTCTCAGTTAGCCCAACTATGAACAACTGCTAATTCGAATTCACTGTTTCGTTTGTGTCAAGCAGACATTCTGCATCTTAATAACGCGTGGTCTTAAATTTTACGAACCCTACTTTTCGGCTTGGTTCAGCTCCGCTTTTTCTGAAAATTTGTACTCGACTGAAAAAACATCATTTTACAAATAATAGGTCAATTGCAAAGTCCCCGGCCAGACTCATAGATGGCGCTACTAGAATTAAATCCATATAATTTTTAGTTAGCCCTAACTTTCAAAAGCCGCGTGTATAAATTTGACAACTGTCGGATACTAAGATACTAATAAAACGTAATATCACGTACTGATAAAATGTTGCTTTCTAAACGAAGTAAAACTTGGCTTTCCGGAATAATCAAACGGATACTTAGTTTGTGAATTATATCATTTTGAGTGAAGCAACTTTAGTTATTGTGAAAAACTTGATAAAACGGAATTTCACGTGTTGATTAAATATTGCTTTCTAAACGAAGCAAAAACTTGGCTCAAGTTTCCGGAATAATCAACCATAAAAGACCGCAGACGGTGAAAGCAGTGGTCACCCAAAAGAGGTTCTTATGGACAAAAACTTCAAAAAAGTCCACAAAATAGTTTTGAAGAATCTTAAAGTCAAGTTCTTCAAGATAATAGCAAATCTAAAGATATCAACTGAATCTGTACATCATATCATTCGCGAATATTTGAGTATAAAAAGCTCTGTGCAAAGTGGGTGCCGCGCGAACTCACTTTTGACCAAAAATAACGAGGAGTTGATGACTCGGATGTATCAAAAGAACACTCGCTGGTAAGAAAGTTTAGTCGAATGAAGAGCTAATCACCGAAACTGAGGCCTATTTTGAAACAAAGGGCAAATCATTCTACAAAAATGGTATTGAAAAATTGGAAGGTCGCTATAATTTTTATATATAAAAAGTATGTGTCACGTTGTTTGTCCGCGATGAACTCCTAAACTACTGAACCGATTTTAGTAAAATTTAGCACACTGAGTTCAGTTCGAACCAACTTAGAAGATAGAATAGTTAAAACGATTCATGAATAAAGAATACAGTAAATGCTCTCCTAAATGGACATTCGATTAAGCGGACGTCTCCATTAACCATACACATTGTTGATGTTTATTAAGTACAATCTATTAAGCGGACAACTTTATTAACTGGACAGAAACGCTGGTAACCAGACATTCAGAAAGCAGCCTTAAATTCGTTATTTTTTCCAATGAAATTTATTTGTATGAGAATATTAAAGATTAAACCTCAAGTACAACCCTTTGGATTCTTATACCGACAAAAACATTTTGGGCTTTATTCGTAAATAAAATATCACTGTATTGAATAGTTTATTATATGAATAAAATAGTATAAAATGTATACCACAGCAACGCGTGACCGGATCCCCTAGTGTATGTATATGTATCACTCTTTAAAAGAACTATGTTAAATAAAAAACCCGATTTTTGCCAAAAAAAATGTATGAATTTTCAATTGACCGGTTATTAATACCATTTCTTTATTAACGCCTTCAAAATAGGTTCCTGAGCCAATGAAAGCACGCCAAGACTCAGCTACGTTGTCAAGCGTCTGTTTTGCGACCTCTACTCCACGTCGTTTTTGCAATAGATTCAGCTCTTTTGGTATGATTCTGGCATTGAGACGCTTCATATTCAAAATATTACTCAAAATGTGCTATGTCGCTCTTGTTCCTTGAACTTTGTCGATGTTATCGTCATTAACAGAGGTACATATATTCACCACTCGCATTAGGCAATGTTTCGATGATTTCACGTTTTTCATTTGTGCCACTCAAATATTTGTGGTGTTCGTGGTAAAGTATACTAACAAACCACTTCAGCAACATTTTCAGCGACCCCGTAACCGTGATTCCATTTGAAACACAAAATTTCAAGCAAACTTGTTAATTTTTTTTCCAACGTAAAAAATACACAGACTGTCTCGTGTCGTAAAGATTCAGCTGCAAACACACGCAATTTGAAAATTAGAGATCAAGCTTCACAAGAGCCTTACCAAATATTTTACGGATCAAGATAATGTTAATTTTTTTTCGATTCAAATGGACCAGTCCGAGTCAGTTTTGATTAGATGATAATTATTACGGAGATTTACAACAGTTCCTCCTCCTTTGAATTTTCTGCTTACTTGAAATCTGTATCTGGTTTTGACGATGTTCTTGTTCTTCGTTTCTTAAACAATTTCTCATATTTTAAATGTGATTCCACTCAAGGGTAGTTGCATACTCTACTGCGACGGCCTATTCTCAATTAGTTTACCCACTTATGCATAACAAATTCTCTTTTGCTGTGTTATTCCTTAAGCTAAATAAGAAGTGTCTTAATCATTATATTTCGAAACATGTCATTGGTTTCGGCACCTTTGAAAATTATGAATAAAAATAACTAAAAAAAGAATAGTCTGTCTGCATTATGCGGACAGGGTAACTCAGATCTTTAAGCAAATTGAAGCATATTCATCAAATATATCTTATTCTGCTCTGCTGCTTTGGTTTTAAAAGCTAACTAAAACCATAAACTTGAAACTGAGAAGAATTACTTTAAAATTGTGAAATTTTATTAGCAGAAATCAGATTTCAACACCTACCAAAACCACTGACACTTTGAAAACTCTTGCTACCGTTTCTACAGGCACTTTCTCACTCCCCGCAGCCAGCCTTGTCACACTTCCTATATCCGAAATCCCAAGAAGCACGCGTCTAGCTCGTGGCTGTGCCTTACAAGTGAATGCGCACACACACACCCTCGTGTATATTTATCTTAGCCGTTTGGTCAACAAGACTTAACCTTGTTGTATATCATACTCTCCTCGTGTTCTCGTGGCATGCCCCTTTCGCCGCGGTGCTAAACAAAGACACCATGTGAGCCAGCTACTGGCGCACGACCGACCCCATGTTGCACGCTGCAAGAAACTGCTGTAATGCACATGTTGCCAGTGTTTGCACAGACACCAAGTAGCAATAGGACATTCACACGTACGTGCTTGTGCGTGTGTGCGCGCGAAGGAGTGCGGCATGCAACAGTTGCCACACATGAGTGAACGCTAGGAGGAGCATTCACCAGATGCAACTGTGTGAACGTGTGTGTGAAGAATTACACAAGTGTGCGAAATCTTTGCTGAAGTAGAAAATCGCGAAAATAAACATTGAACTGTAATGCCAAAGTCAACAGCAAAGTGTCGGTGCGCTTTGTTGTTGCCACAACAGTGACTGAACTAAGTATACACACATACACACAGACAAGCTTACGTGCATGTGCCATCGACAAGACAAAAGTAAATGAAAAGAACTAGTAAAATAAAAAGTTGTGACATGCATTGGTGAAAGAGCGTGGCGGCGGAGAGGTTGTTGCCTTGAATGACGTCGGCATTGTCAACGCGCAACAATGCAACAGGCGAACTGCAGCAAAAACTATAATAACTTTTGTTGAAAAATTGAAGCAGTGCACCGTTCAAGTGGCAGCGCCATATATATTTGGCAAGAAATACGTAAGCATGAAATGCAGCAGCGTACATCGCTGCGTATACGTAATCGCGGCAGTGAAGCGGACTCCTGCTAGGGCTCATGTACTATGTGCTTATATGGACGGTTTTGTGAGTCTTTTGTATGAAATGCACTTAAGTTGAGTTAATGCTCGAAGGTATTGTGCTCACCATCATAAAGGGTGCTCCAAAAAGTTGCGCAAGAATTTTTGTTTAAGAGGTTTTATTGTATTTTTTTTTTGTTTTGCAGATACATATTAATCCACAAATCAGTAAATTTACATAATTTAATTTACTTTAGTAATAGACGAATCATTCTAAAAAACTTTTGATTCTGTAGTCAATCACAACAGGACTTTCTCAAAAACGAGTTTTGTGGTGAACAAAATTTTTTGGCTTAAAATTATCTAAAATCCAAAAGCCAAGAAGTCTATTATTGCTATAGGCGAATATACATAGGTACCGATCGATGGACTAGCCAAAACTTTGATTTTACACAAAATGTGAGATTCTCAAACAAATTAAAAAAATTTTGTGAAAAAAAAACAAAGTGACTTAAAAAAATCGAAATTAAAAAATCAAAATTATTTAAAAACTTATTCCTTCACTCATTACAAGAAAAATATAAATAAAAATTTCAAGTCGATAGGTCAGCTATTTCGGAGAAATTTTCCTAATCGACTCTGAAAGCAGCGTTTATATACAAACACGTTTGAAGTTGTAAGTCAACATAAAAATTCTTACCAATGCGCTCATATTTCCGAAACTATTTATCAAGTTCGAATTTTCGGAGAATAATTTCGAAATTTTTTGAAATTCATAAGTGGATATAAATAACCCTTTTAGTCGTTAAAATCACTTTAAAACAGCTCACAAAGAAAAACAGCACAAAAAATTTTATCAAGTTCGAATTTTCAGAGAATAATTTCGGATATTTTTTAAAATGCGTAAGCGGATATAACCCTTCAAATCACTCAAATCAATTTAAAACAGCCCACAAACAAATACAACACAAACAACTTTATCAAGTTCGACTTTTCGGAGAATAATTTCAAATATTTTTTGAAATCCATAAGTGAATATAACCCTTTAAATCATTAAAATCACTTTCAATCAGCCCACAAAGAAAAACAACACCAAAAACTGTATCAAGTTCGAATTTTTGGAGAATAATTTCGAATATATTTTTTGAAATTCGTAAGTGAATATAAATATCCTTTTTAGTCGTTAAAATCACTTTTAAACAGCCCACAAAGAAAAACAACACAAACAACTTTTCAATCAAGAGAAGTTCGAATTTTCATGAAGCGCATATATTTTTTAAATCATTTTTTGAAAAAATCACTTAAAATGCAGCCCATAAAGAAAAAACAACACAAACAACTTTATCAAGTTCGAATTTTCGGAGAATTTTTTGAAATTCATAAGCGGATATAACCTGTCAAATCACTAAAATCACTTTAAATCGGCCTACAAAGAAAAACAACACAAACAACTTTATCAAGTTCGAATTTTCGGAGATTAGTTTTGGGTATATTTTGAAATTCATAAGCGCATATACATATCTTTTTAAATCATTAAAATCACTTTCAATCAGCACAAAGAAAAACAACACCAAAAACTTTTCAAGTTCGAATTTTCGGAGAAGTATATTTTGAAATTCATAAGCGCATATACATATCTTTTTAAATCATAAAAATCACTTTCAATCAGCCCACAAAGAAAAACAACACCAAAAACTGTATCAAGTTCGAATTTTTGGAGAATAATTTCGAATATATTTTTTGAAACTCATAAGTGGATATAAATAACCTTTTTAGTCGTTAAAATCACTTTTAAACAGCCCACAAAGAAAAACAACAGAAACAACTTTATCAAGTTCGAATTTTCGGAGAATTTTTTGAAATTCATAAGCGGATATAACCCTTTAAATCGTTGAAAACACATTAAAATAGCTCACAGAAATAATTTTTGTAAATAATGTTGGTCCACTAATCCAACCGATTTAGGTGCTTGTCTTCGCTAAATGCGACTTTGATATATCTTAACGTGTTATAACTTCAAATAATCAAAAATATTGTATAAACAACAGTGTAAATCTCACAGTTCTTATATATGTATATTCTCCGCATTCTAGATCACGTACATTTATCAACACACCTGATGGTGCACCCTGTATGGCAAACAATTCCTTCCAAGAAAGCGTAATCCCGCTTGTTGCTTTGCTGATTACATTTTGACCTTTTGTTTAACTTCTTTGCTTTTCTTCTTTGCTTAGACCCTACTAGAAGACTACAAGACTTTACTTAAAACTTAGCGCATCACCAGTGTATTGCGATATTTCACTTAATTTGCTGTTGCGGACCAGCAGCTTATAATCGCTAAACAGCATACTTGCTGGCTGCTACCCATACGCGCTCATAAGCTCATAAATAAAACCACGTGACATATGAGTGTGTTAAACAGCGCCAGGGATAACTAACAACCACGGCGGCTAAGTATGCCTACTACTTGCCACAGAGCGCGGTGTGTGCCCTTTGGCCAAACTTGCCACCGGTAATTGATATTAATGGCGCTGCCACTTAAACAAGTGTGCCGTTATCCTTTATCCTTTTGTTGTATTGAATTTTAGTGTAAAATATTGCGGCCACACAGTAAACTTTCTGGACATTGAAAAGTGTGTGTGTGTGCGTGTGGCTGCTGTGTGCGTCTTGAGATTAAGAAACTCGAAGTTTTTTACAAGCGAAACTATTGCAAAACAATAACAACAAACCACTTCATTATCACTCGTACAAGACTGGCGCATGTTGTTTTCATAATTTAGCTCTTTTTGTCCGTCTTTATTGTTGCTCTTAATTTTAATTCCTTCCGCACACGAAATGTACATTTGTGGCAAGAAGAGAGAAAAGGTTGTCTTCTTCGGCTGGTGGATTTATTCCTTTTGTGCTGCTCGGCTATCGCATCCTCCTGGCATTTATGCACAAAGCAATAAGAATTAATTAAGAAATGCTGTTTAAATATTCCGTTATATTTTGTGTTGCCCATAAAGCGAAAGATATTGCCCCGGCATAAGCGAGTGTGTGAGTACCGTTCACATTTGCAATTCTTGCCGCAGCATTTGCTTGCTTGGCGCTAAAAGAAAATTCTTGGCTTTGTTGTTATACTTAGTTGTTGTTGTATTTGTTGCGCATATCTGCAGGGTTGTTAATTTCTATCACGCATGACACCACTACAAGTGTTCCGTGTCGGCCCATTGCATGTTGTAATCGGCGGCTTGTTATTGCTGTAATTACAATTTGTACTGCGTGTCTGTTATTCCGTTATTCTGTTATGGTAATGACATGGTTACACTTTTTCTGCCTCATATTTTATGGGCATAAAGTTGCTGAATATTTGTGCGTGTGTGTATTCGTCTGCGCTTTATTGGTGCATTTATGGTAGTTCTAGGTAGCAGAATATACCTGAAAATAACTCTGAAAACCTTCGAAAGATGTTAAAGTCAATTTTACCTTTAAGTTAGGTTGGGTTATAGTGTCGATCCCAACAGCTTCAAACGCTAGTTCGTTGTGTTACCTAAAACTCATATATAATAGATCGTAAGACCCTTACAAATCGACAAAGCGCTCTGAGTCCATCACAGATTTGTTGAGACGGCTAATACCAGTTTTCTGCTTTGTCTTCTGGTTCGCTGAAGGTGCGACTGCCGAGTTGCCACAAACTTAGTCTTGCAAAGGCTAAAGAGTGAAGGAACGGTGCCTGTATATTTTCAACTCATCTTCTTCCATACAACATTGAGCAATAAATACTAAGACTATGTGCATAATTTTAAAATACTTAATTTGTTCCGGGTTTGTACCTTTAAGTTCAAGCCTTGAAACTTCGACATTACCTCTGTGTTAACTTCTAACATCGTTGTCCCGTGCGTTTTTCATCAATCAACTGGCCGAAATTTTCGGTTTTACTGACATTGTCAACGCTCATAATTTAATAATTATATTTTGGAACAGTTCTATTAAATGTTTTTAGCATTTTCGTATATTTGAAAGACATAGCTGGAACAAGCCCTGTTTAGGTCTTATGAATGAGGCCGAAGCTAGATTTACACCAAAAAACGCATTACGTATTTATTTTGCTTAGACTGAAGGAACTGATAAATTTTGCTGGTAAACCAAAGTTCTAACCTTAACGGCATATCTCAACTTATTTTTGTGCTGTCAAAACCAAAAACTCTAATTGGAAATCAGCTAAACTCATTTGTTTCCTTTTCCTCTGGTTTGACCGTTGAAACAGCTCAGTCCGGTACTGCGTTTTCTTCAAGAAAGTTGCCGCATTTTTTGGAATACACTACTCAACAAAACTGAAAAAAAAATGCGACTGAAGTGCTAAAAGGTATGTGAGTTATTTGAGGTGGACTGATTACGAATTTGAGTTCAAAAATGTTCCATGACGTATAGCTATTTCTGTCATTTTAGTAAAATCTGCTTTTTTGACCCCTAAACCCCTTGACTACAACATTCACCATCTTTCGTTGTAGGAAATTTGTGCTATCAATTTCGGTTCTAGCAACCCAATACAACATATTCAGTACAAGACTGTAAACTTGTCAAATTTGTACTCTCACATTGTTCAAAACTTGAGATTGTTGTACCGCAGCACGCTCTTCCTGCTATAAGCATTAGACCACCAGCGAACTTGAAAGGAGATTAGTGCCTTACCGACTACTTATTTACTGTTCTACACACCGTCTAGCTTCAAAGCAATCTTAAAGGTGTCTTTAAACTTGCTGCACTTCGCTAAGTAAATATTCTCCACTAACTATTGAAGATCACGTTTTTGGAATTACAACATTTATAGGCAGCAAGGCAAGTCTACATCTTAATGCAGGTGATAAACTATAACATACGCTTAGGCGCATCTCGAAATAATTATCCTCATAAGTGAAGTCTTATGCGTGGCAAGGAGCTAGAAATTTATTGATACGGTTGTTGTTGTTTGCATACCTGCGGTCCCTGCGTCTTTTTGCGTCACATATTAAGCTCCCTAATAGAGACGGCGGTACAAGTGTCTTCCCTCACTGCTGTGGCTTTGGTGTACACGCGTACACTTCCAGGCCTAAAAACCCATAAAAAGGGGTAATAATGTCAAGGGAACAGCATACTATAACTTTTTGCTGTGAAAGAAATAACAACAAACATGTGAACCGAAGTCAAAGAAACTCCTTTGCGAATGAGACGTTCACATATCAGCGCAGATGTTACCGAGGGGTGGGGTGTGTGTAACGGCGGGTGCAAAATTATACTCAAACGCTGATGACTGTATTACTCGTGGGTAGAAGAATAAGTCCTCAGCAGTTGGAGCAATATCGCTGGTATGCCTTTGTCCCATTTATTACCGCGACGTGTACGAGCATGTGACCCGTTGCCAATCACTAACGCTCGCCGCTCACCCTCCAATTTACATAGCATTTACGAGTAATGTGCTGTGTAAATAAAGTTGCCGAAAAGACAACAGCAACAACAAGCAGCGCGTAATTTTCTGAACTTTTTGGTGACTCCGCACACTTCTGCATATATGTATGTGTGTGGGTGCGTGTCCGTGTGTGCGTTGGTTTTTATTGCAAATTTATAGGCTTGAACGCAAATAAATCTGTAGGCTTTACAGTTACACGCTTTTGGGCGCTGTGCCAACTTGATGGCCGCATGTTCGACTTCCACATATGAGTTTGTTAGTGTGTGTATGTATGTGCGACTTTCAGTGTTGGCTGGCGCTTGGTGCATGCGTTGGGGTGGAACCGCAAATATGCCTGTTGAATCACAACTGTCGCCGCTGTGACGATATGGTCATAATTTCTGCCGGATCTCCTACGTGATTGCACACGCCGGGCCATTTGTGTTTTTAATGTCGCCGAAAGTGCTGAAATTCGAGTGTGTCTTCTAATGTGGTGTGGTAATCTGTGGGATTTCATGGACGAGTAGAAATCGTGAGGCTCCTTATGGTATTTCATACCGTGCAGGTGGGTTGGTAAGCAAATTATATAAATGCAAGGCAGCTATTACGGAGCGCATGTTTTGCGTCAAGGGAATCAATAATTTTGTGCGTGAAATATGAAGGTTTCTTATTAAAGTACAACTGCGTAAGAAATTCTGCAAAATATTAAAGCAAAACTGCAGTCGCTGTTATTTCTTTGCTCTCACTGAAGCATAGTTTTTCCTCGGTTGCAAACTATAGAATTCAGGCCCGTCCAGAAAAATTTGGCCCATTTGTCCCAATATAGTTGTCTAACCTCGCTATCAATGTCAGGTTACGTCAGAATAAGACTAGTTTAGATTAGGCTCTTGTGGTAGCCTCGGTAATCTTTTTACCCTTAGTAAGGTTGAAGTTTCTCTAATTGTAGGGTTTGGGTTCTTTTGGTGTCTTTATGATGGAGATACATTTTACATCTTTAGACTTCTTGAGACTTAGGCGTCCTCCCAAGCAGGTGTAATGGATGCAAGTGGCCTTACTGATACTAAAAAAGACTGATTTATTTAGTCCAAGTGCGAAACTTCTCTTGGGTTCAACTGCTTATAAAGGGTTGTCGAAAAAGTCTTGCGGTATTTTTATTGAATTTTTTTTTTAATGAAATTGAAATGAATTTTTGATGACTCATGCCCAGCTCTTGACCGATGCTACGGCTGCTACTATGCCGGTCTCTTTCGACCAATTCAGCGATTTTATCGCAATTTTCGACGACAGGCCTTCCGGAGCGTGGCGCATCTTCGACCACCTCTACACCAGAACGAAAACGTTGAAACCATCGTTGTGCGGTGGAAATGGAAACTGTATCGGGTCCATAAACTGCACAAATTTTATTGGCGGTTTGAGATGCATTTTTTGCCTTTATCGTAGTAGTACTGTAAAATATGCCGTATTTTCTCTTTATTTTGCTCCATGTTTGCGACGCTATAACTCACGAACGACTTAAAAGAAACGACAATCAATCAACCACGTGTTAGCGCGTGAAATAAGCTTTCCAAAAAGGTATAGCATGACCCGATGCGACGAATAAAACTAGAACAACGCGCTTTCAGCGCCAACTAGCGAAAATAAGCTATTATGTATAACCTAACATAACCTATTCCTATGGAGTAAAGTTGAAGTCACAACCTAGTATGTAGAAGTACTCTCTATACCTTCTCCAAGTTTAAACAATCATCTTACCAATTTACGGTTCCTATAATTCAGCAAATTTCCATATTGTGGATTATCTTGCTTTAGAGGTTTCCAAAAGAAAATCTTCTTGGAAATTTTTTCAATAGGTTGGTGTTTACAGATTTTATCGCAGATTTGATTAAGGATACAAACAAAGCTTCAGAGGCTTTGAGGTGCGAAGTTCCGACTACAATGATTCCTTCTGAGTTCAGACGAGAGCACCTCAAAGAGTAATTTCTTAAAGGTCCTTCAATCACCAGAAGATTTTATCTGAAAACGTTTAGTTTGCTGAGCAGTCACTAAGGTAGGTTAGGTTAGCTTACATTGATTGGCTGTCACTCCATTTATGGTATGCATTGAAACTATTAGTACTGTTATACGACTAGGAACTTTAGCTGTTCGATTAGTAGCTAATATATTTGCAGGACACTTACTTCTTACTTTTTTAGGAAATACTGGTCCTTCTCTTTCTTACGCATAGAGCTACAGGTTCTTTGAAATCCCAGATGGCGCTTTATTAATAGGTTAGGTTAGGTTAGTCTGTTAGGCCAATTATTAATATGAGCTAAAGTTCATATCGTACAGGATGTCAACGCTTTGTGAGAAGTTCAATAGAGGTCCGTATTTAGTTCTGATACTTCATCCAGTCCATTAAGCTGCGATCTAAATATCTAAGCTGAGTTCCAAATAAGGCCAGCTATAAGCAGAGAAAGCGTTGCAGCGTCTCTCACATGCCTACTTGACTGCTCTTTCTACATGTGTCAGCGTTAGTAATGCCCATATGGCTGGTATGTGATGCCAGTATGTTGTGACCTGTGACTACGTCAGCAAATGTCTTGCGGTATTTTCGCAACAATGTGAGTATAAAGCTTGTGTGTTTTCCTTTTGCTTTGTTCCACATGATCTTGACGATACTGCATGCCTCTAAGGCATTCCATATACCCTTATCCGTCTATCAGCACTTCCAGAAATTTCCTTGTGTATCGTTATTAAGGACTTGCGTATTTCGTGAACTACTGGTTCAGTAGCCAAGCGGAAGCTAATTTCAGTGTGCGCCTTATTTAATGTTAGTATGTAAACATTGAACTTCGACATTTACAAACCAATTAGGTTGTTTAGAGTTCTTTCGGAAATCTTAACTCAGTCTAGTTTTGAGTAGGCATTACATCAATGCATATAGTCGAATTCATTAGCAAAAATATAGTGAAAGAAAGTATCGGTTTGAAAAATTATATTCGGTAAAGTTAAAAATGGCCTTGATTTCTAGTACCTTCTACGAAGCTATTATGCTTTCAAAGCCTCAATGTCTCTCAAAGAGAAACACTCTTGGGTCGCTCTAGTAGCACAGAATGAGTAAAAATAAACATTCGAAAAAGTCCGACTGTTATTTCCGTTTATAGCTCTAATCTAACCTAGAAAAAAAATAGATGTTGTTTCCGTTTATAGCTCTAATCCAACTTTCTCAATAAGGAAATCCCAGTGTTGGTGGTATTAAAATGGTGAGAATCTATTTTATTAAAACATGCTTCGAATGATAATTTTTGCCATCGGTTTCAATAAGAAATTTGTCTTGTTTCATGTAGAAATCGGTTTTATGTCTTTATAGCTCGATTATATTCGACTCGCTTGCACGCAAGCTCTTACAAACAACGGTGTTTCCGTAGAACGCAGCTGAGCACACGAGAGTCAATGAAACGCTTTTTACGACTGAGTTTTTAAATGCATTGCGTATGTATGTGTGTGTTTGCTAAGTGTATTATTATGCATATGTGTATTTATAGATTCAACGCATTAAATTAAGCGCTTTATGACAAACGATAAGCGGTGGCCAACAACAATTTTGTTAAACTATAAAAAAGAAACTTTGAAGAGAGTGAAACACATGCATAAATACACACACACACAAATTGATATGTTAGTATCTAAAAAAGCAAATGACAGCATCACAATTTCTAGTAAAGTAAATTGGGAACGAGACTTCACACTAATACACACACAGCAATACAAATAAACTCTTCATGTGCTAGAAAAGCAACTGCAGGAGTTGCCTGGCTCTGAATGCAGATGAGTCACACAATTTTACCGTTACGTTATCAATATAGATTTATATTTAAATTACAATGACTGAAAAAACCAAATCAAAATAAAATAGTTAATCCACACACACACACTCACAGCCTGCATGTGATAGGCAAGTAGAATAGCTGCGGCAGCAAAGATGATAACAACAACAAAACAATTGCTAGAAATGAGTGCAAGGCAGAGCGTTTGTGATTTATGCCAGCGGCGCGAGCAAAAACGGCAGAAAATCAGTGTATAAAAGAAGAAAAAGTACACACATGTGTGTGTGTGTGTGTAAAGGCACACACCCAGTACATAGAAGTAAAGCTACGAGGTGCGAGCGCAAGTCGCTCTGCTGTCGCACAAATAAAACGGAAAATTGCACAATCACGTGCAATAAGCTTCACACCAACAACAAAGGCAACTACGAAGCAAGTGCCAACAATAAGCGCAGATAAATATCGCGCGCACACATGATTACACCCCACACATACACACACATACAACTACAGAGTGTAGTGTGCATATGTGCCCGCCTGTACGTGCATGCACTTATCGGCGATTACGCTTTGCCAACGTTGCCACCCAACAGCACTACTTGCCACCGCTGCGATTATTGCCGGTAATAAGTTGTTGAGCAGACGAAATGGGCACACCTAAGGTGTGTCTGTCCTGCCTTCACACAAAAACACATTTATACACACAAATGTAGTTAAATAAAAAAATAGCGATTAAGTGTTTGTGTTGGCAATTTCTAATAACGCTCGGCTGCGCTGAAAACTATGCAACAGGCGATTAGTGAGGCGGCGCGGCGGCAGAGTCCTGTCGACCTTATCGCCTACGTGGCCGCATTACCACGAGCGCGCAATGAATGCTTATTTATAGTTTCGGTTTTTCATTGTTATTGTTGTAGCTTATGCGCTTCGCAATGCTCATTGAGGACAATCTCTTCAGCAGTTTGTCTGCAGTACGTGCACTATTTCCAGTTATCAGCTGCGCTTCCAATTAAATGATTTCTTTGTTTCAGACATATGTGACACACTTCCGTTGTTGCCCCTTATTTATATAAATTATAAAAATTTATCTAAAATAAAAAATGTTAACTTCGGTTGCACCGAAGTATTGTAGCTGCCTTCACAGTTGTATTTTTTATATCAACTATTAGATTCACAATTAAGTTCTCACAGTTTTATTGTAAAAAAAGGTTAAAAATTAATTATTGCAAGTACTGCGCAACGCAAGTCACAACTTCTTGCCATCTTTCTGGCTAAGCTCGAGTATCTGTAAAACTGTTCATCTTGCGGAGCTGGAAATTGTGTTGTCATGCAGCAGAAGAACTTATTAGAAGGAGGAGCTCTAGTACCTTGCTCCTCAAATCCTTATTCCTTCCCACTTAGGTACACTATAGCATACAAGTATGTACAGGTACTTTATAGAAAAAAGAGGAAGCCTTAAAAGTCTTCTAGTTTTCAAAATTGTTTCTAGTTTTTACATATCGTTTTGACTTGTGAACTAAGTTTTTTGGTATTTTTTTTCTTTTCAGGTAAGCTAAAATTCTGTAAAGATGATGTTTTATCTATGGCTAATATTAAAAGAGTGAGTATGATAATAAGCTTACGCAATTTGTGTATTATAGTAGCTGCCTTCAATCGTACTACAAGGTGCATTCCAAAGTAAACAAGACTTTAAAAACAACGGAACAAATGGTTTTTTCTGCAAAATCAATTTATTTTTTATAGTCTCTTTCTGCTTCAATATTTTTTGCATAGTTTCTTTTAGCTCGTTCAATGGCCGCCAGAATGCTTTTTGCACGGCCAATCGTAACGCGTTCCTTTCATAACGAATATTTTTTCGTTTGGCGTTGCCATATTAGGTAAATAGTGATTAATGGTTAAAATGTGATTTTTGGTCAAATAATCGTCCTTCGAATGTTGGTTTCTGAGCAATTTTTAGTCGTCAGTCAATTTGTGCGGAACAAACCATGCACACACCTTTCGTAAGCCCAAATGTTCGGTGAAAATGCGATAAATCGATGTTTTGGAGATGTTCAATTCCATTTCCATGAATTTTAATGATGATTTTGGCTGATTTTTGATGAATTCACACACATTTTCGATGTAATTTCCGGTGATCACGGATTATGTTTTTTTTTGGAACGTGTGGGCCAAGTTGATCGTCATTTATGTCCTCACGGCCACTTTGAAAACGTTGAAACCACTCGTGCACTCTGCTACGGGATAGGGAATCATCGTCATAAACTTGTTTCATCAATTGAAACATTTCGGAAAAAGTTTTACCAATTTAAAAACAAAATTTAATGTTAACTCTTTGTGCGAAGCTCATTTTCGCACCGATAACACAAACATACTGACACTTAAAACGGAATAACTTCACTTCCAATTGATGAAATGACATGAAATGAAATGAATGTCACTGAACAATCGATAAGGATAGCATATTCTAACGCACCAGTCGGCATATAGATGGCGCCACCAGGGAGCGTTAGATTCAAAAAGTCCTGTTTACTTTAGAACGCACCTTGTAATACCTCCTTAAAGTAGCATATTTGATATTTTAGTGCCACCGATTTTTTGTGATAAATTAAAGATCAGTTCTACCACTGTGAATAGTTGATGTAAGAAATAATTTTTATACTCTCGCAACAAAGTTGCTAAGGAGAGAATTATAGTTTTGTTCACATAACGGTTGTTTGTAAGTCCTAAAACTAAAAGAGTCAGATATAGGGTTATATATACCAAAGTGATCAGGGTGACGTGTAGAGTTGAAATCCGGATGTCTGTCTGTCCGTCCGTCCGTCCGTCCGTGCAAGCTGTAACTTGAGTAAAAATTGAGATATCATGATGAAACTTGGTACACGTATTTCTTGGCTCCATAACAAGGTTAAGTTCGAAGATGGGCAAAATCGGCCCACTGCCACGCCCACAAAATGGCGAAAACCGAAAACCTATAAAGTGTCATAACTAAGCCATAAATAAAGATATTAAAGTGAAATTTGGCACAAAGGATCGCATTAGGGAGGGGCATATTTGGACGTAATTGTTTAGGAAAAGTGGGCGTGGCCCCGCCCCCTACTAAGTTTTTTGTACATATCTCGGAAACTACTATAGCTATGTCAACCAAACTTTATAGAGTCGTTTCCTTCAGGCATTTCCATATACAGTTCAAAAATGGAAGAAATCGGATAATAACCACGCCCACCTCCCATACAAAGGTTATGTTAAAAATCACTAAAAGTGCGTTAACGGACTAGCAAAAAACGTCAGAAACACTAAATTTTACGGAAGAAATGGCAGAAGTAAGCTGCATCCAGGCTTTTATTTTAAATTGAAAATGGACATGGCGTCGCCCACTTATGGACCAAAAACCATATCTCAGGAACTACTAAACCGATTTCAATGAAATTCGGTATATAATATTTTTTTAACACCCTGATGACATGTACGAAATATGGGTGAAATCGGTTCACAACCACGCCTACTTCCAATAAAACGCTATTTGAATTCCATCTGATGCCTTCTCTGTATAATATATAGTACATTAGGAACCAATGATGATAGCGGAATAAAACTTTACACAAATAAGGTATTTGAAAAATATGTAAATGACGTATAATGAAATCTCGATTATCACTTTATCGTGCGAGAGTATAAAATGTTCGGTGACACCCGAACTTAGCCCTTCCTTACTTGTTTTTTATTGATTTTAAAAACTTAAGACTTGATTAAAATGGTTCTAATCATTCATTGAATACGTTTCGATCGAAGAACTTGCCGATTCTGTCAAATTACGTTAAAATCACTGAAATTTTATCGGAAACAATTCGTTGAAGTTTAACTCAATTACCAACACTAAATTGTTTGGATCTTCATTGAAACCACAAAATCGAGAATTTTTGTGGAAATCTATTCGTTGATGAGCGAGTTGCGGAAATTAAAAAAAATATCTGGCGTTTTTAACATTGCTAAGAGGGACCTAAATTATATGGTAATGTGTATTATACTATGATAATAATGTAATATAATCCCTGCTAGAAGTACCAGTAAGAGACGGTTTGGTGCAATTATTCCCTGAAATTACATTTTTCTTCGAATACAAAATTTATCATCATTTTTTGGATGATTTAATTTTAAAATTAATCTTTTCTACAAAGTTAAAACACGATCATATTTTGTATGACATTTGGTGCGAGGAGTTTTAAAATGTTTTTTGAATCTGGTTCAAATGCGTTCTACCTTCGAGTATTTTGTACTACTATTCGGTGATAAATATCATAAGCATAAACAGTAGCTCTGAAAGTTTTGTAATAAAAAACAGGTCCACTCACTCTCTAAAGAGATAAGTTAGAGAAAGTAAACGGAAAGGGTAATACTGGTGACAGTAATAGAAGATTGTAATAAACTTTTTTGATAGCAGGTCCATCTTTCTACATAACGTAAAGACAACCTCAAGCCAATACTAGGCACTTGAGCATATATCTGTTGGTCTATTTTCCCATTGAATTACTCAAAATGAATTAGCGTGCAGCATAACGGTGTCAGCTATTAAATGTTTTTTCTACAAGAGTTCAAGCTCGTTAGTGCTTACTGAATACGCCGTTATAATCACGCGATGCTATTTATCATTATTGTGGCATAAATGTCAATTATCAATGAAATTCAAGCAGCAGCAACAGTTGAGAGTCGTGCCAAGTAAAGTTGAGGCGGAGCCAAGCCAAAAGCCAAGTGGGTAGTTAAAGCCAATATTTGCATAAGCGAGCACAGCAGAAGTGGAAAAAGAAGACGGAGAAGCAAAGGGTGGAAATGGAAACATGAATGGGTGACATTAATAGTGGAAGCGGGTTTAAGTCGAAGCAGCAGCAGCATTTTTAGTGCTTTTCTTCTGCTTTAGCCGCAGCTATTGTCAATTTGTACAAATATGTACTCGAACAAAAATACCGTAATATTAAAACAAAATATAAGAGCGAAAACTCAGCAGCAAGTTTTGCATTTTGTTTAAAAGCCGTTTGGCTTGGGGAGACGTTGCAAAGCATGGCAGCGAATTTGGTGTGAATACTTGAGGCTTAAGTGGCGAAAAAGTACCGCAAAAGAAATTGAAAACTTTTCCTTCGACGCAAGTTTTTTTCTTTCGCAGCGCCAATGCGACTTTTTTACTTGCAACCACTGTGGTTGTGGCAACAGCGCCGGCTTACGTACAGCGTTGCAGTTGTGGCTTGTTGTTGTTGGCAAAGCTTCCGAGGGCTTACTTGTCATCACCACCTCAATTGCCGCTCTTTAGTGAAGCAAGGCAAGAAAAAGAAGGGAAAAAAGAGTTGACTTCGAAATATTCTTTAGCTGAAATAGAAAATTTATGCAAATTCCTCTTTCAATAGACACACACAAACACACGCACATAATACCGACAATATACAGGAGCGCTTATGTTGTGAAAGGGTTGCAAGCGCGGCGGCGCAGGGTTGCAGGTTGGGCATAAAAAGCGAAAAAAACTGTGTTTGTCGTCAAATTTCCTAAGCTCTTGTGTTGCCTCATATTTATACGCATTTTATCGTATTTATTTTGATTTTATTGTATTTATTTAGCTTTTCTAATTTTTTATGCAAAATTGTTGCTGTGATGTTTTATTATCTGATTGTTACCGAAAGTGCGGTAAATGGGTGCTTGTTACCCGCGATTTGTCTTAAGTGGTTGGCAGCGGCTCGCAGCAGCCAAGGAGCCGGAAGAAGGGCTAAATGCTACCTCTCCACCCGCGCTGCTGCCATCCTTTAGCGCTGTTTGCCTATTTAACTAAGAAAAAGGCGCAGGCAAAATAAATACGAATTTGTGCGCAGTGTGGGGGTGTGTGAGGGGGTTTAAAAACCTATTGTAAACTCCGAAAAGTATGCAAAGTATTTTGCATTTACCGCACAAGACACACACAAATGAAGTGCGAAACGTGCGCGACAATGTGGGGCAAATGCAAAGCCGCGAAATGAGTTGGAAAGTAATTGACGCGCCGGAGAACGGGGTTAGAAAGGGCCGCTCTACGCATAGGAGAAAGTTTTTTTTTTTTTTTTTATTTTTTTTTTTGGTGAATACCATAATTCCTTCATTGTACTTTGTTGTCGGAGTTGAGTGTATGCTTGTTGCTGACAAGTTTGGCACGCGCATTTGCACGCGAAGAAAACGTAGCATACTTTTCTGCTGACAAACACAGGCAAACTTTTAAATGCAGCTTTTCTGGGCTATTATTTACTTTTATTATTACACTTTTTTGTTGCTTCAGCGCTTGCAATGAAATTTTCTACTTTTGTTATTTTTTTCGATTTTTTTTTGTTTAGATTCGGTTTTTGTTTTATTTTTATTTGTATTTTTTCATTTTTTTTATTTTCATTTTCATGTTTTTTATTTTATTTTTTGTTTGTTTGTTGTTCTAAGCATTGGTTGCTTGTCTACCCAAAAGGGTTTACTATTAAATAATTTATACAGTCAATCAGTAAAATCAATAGCAATAAATTTTCCGCATTAATTGTTGCCTCACAGATACCTTCAGCAGGATGTCTACATATAGGCGCAAAATAAGTTAGGTTAGGTAAAAAAATTGATATTGGTGAGACCACGAACTTACTTGGATTGCTAGGGATGCTTGTTGTCCAGAACTCCAAAGCACGGCTCAAAAAGATCGTCGTAAATCTACAAAATGCCTAAAAGCAGTCACAAACTTATTGAACTGCCTAATATCTAATCAAGCCAATTTCTCGGGTACGTAGAAAGTATGGCAACCAAGATGCTTCAAACTTAGTCCGGCGAAAGCTGGAAAGTGAAGGAGAAAGTGTCTAGATGTTTCCACCTCATCTTCCTGTCTATTTAGCCGTCTGAGTTTATATGTATATATGCAAACTAGTCTCTTGGTTTTCGAGATATCGCTCTGACATTTTGCATATGTTGTTTTGTCTCCAAGAAGCCGCTCATTTGTCGAAATCGCCGATTTTGGATCACTATAAGATAAAGCTGTCATGCAAACTGAACGTACAAAGGTAAGTCTTTGTATGGAAAACTTCTTTATTTGCGCTGATATAATCACGAATTTTGGCATAGATTATTGCCAAAAGCAAAGCTACATTTTCCGAGCATATAATGTAGAACGAACCGCTATAGCATATAGCTGCCATACGAACTGATCGATCAAATTCAAGTCCTTGTATGGAAAACTTTTTTATTCGACAAGTTATCTGTACGAAATTTGACACATAATATTTTAGGAGGCAGCTCTACAATCTCCGGAGAAATCATTCAGATCGGACCACTATAGCATGTAGCTGCCATTTTATGCTATAAAAAATGCAGCTGTGAAGGGTATAATAGTTTCGATGCAACCGAAGTTCACGCTTTACTTGCTTTTGATCAATTTCCTTGCAATCGCAAGCTTTTGTGTGGATATCGTTTATTGAAGCCACCTGTCTAAATTATTGTGTTTTTCTAGCGTCATATTTAATCCCCAGCCGATCTTTTAATAAAAAGTTTTGCTATTTACTTACAAACACTTTTCGCGTAGAACAATTTCGCGATTTCACACTTGAGCCACCCAAAAGCAGCATTGAAAATCAACAAAGTAAGCCCAAATAGTATGCCTGTTATAGCATGCCCTACACACACACTCATACACATGCAAATTCCCTCGTACACACATGCATGCCTCCGCTGCATGGCAGATTTTTCGTCAAGTGCCCGGCACTTTGAGAATTTCAAGTGCAGCACCCATTCACCCGTGCAGCCATACCGCCCATATTTGCATGGCTGTAAGCACAGACATTGTTCATATGTTTGTATGTGTGTGGTCGCTGAGCACAACAGCAGCAAACGCTTGCATATTCACGCTCATTCAAAAGAGCGGGTCGAGTGCCAACAAAGGCAACATTGGCGCACTTGAGTTTATTTAAATAAGTCAACTTGAAGTGCCTAAACATACTGCGTCACACAGCAGTGCACGTACATACACATCTACATGCGCTTATATGCAAATATGCATGAAATGTGGAAGCGAAGAGCAGAGGAGCGTCACCACACGCTCGCTAACAAACACTAAATTGCCCAACATTTACGTTGCTTTGTTGTTATTGTTGTTTTTGTGCTCTTGTTTGTTCTTCCTCATTGTGCATGTGTATGTGCAAGTGTGTGTGTGGTAAGTGCATTTTAAAAGCTCGAATTTGCGCGCGCCTCATTTAATGAATTTGTGCGTGTAGCTGTGTGTGTGTGTGTTAGCTAATGTGTGCCTCTCGCTCAATATTTGCTCAGCCACTTTCGCTGCCAATTTTTTTTTATCATTTTCTCTTTCATTTCCGTTTTAGTAAACTCAATATGTAATGATTTTGGTTGGAACTTTCCATTTTCAGTTTGAAGCAGCCATTTGGGTTGCGTCTTCAGTGGGGCAATCTCCTGCTTGAGAACTAAACGTTTGTCGACTTAGCTAAAGAACAAAGAAGCTCTGTTATATACGATCAGGAATTTAGTTCAGGCTTTCGGTTTGACTTCTATACCAAAGACAACAAGATTTGCTTCTCTACTGTTCATCTGAGATGTATCAAAAACAGTGTCTTCCTTAAAGTAATTTTTGGCTTCCTTTAATGTGTTCCAGCCAGATGCAAAGGTCTGCTTCAGCACGAATCAGCCTCTTCTTTACTGACCAGGTTCTCCATAGCAAATCCTTATCTATTGCTTTCTCTGCACAGTTAAACCCCTCTTCATAAAATTTCTATCTGTCAACCGATTCGACACTCCAATAACTTTCATCTCCTTGTTTGCCACAATATCTCCGTTTCTTCGTTTGACAAATTGAATATTTAGTGAATGTTCTTAATCTCCCATTTCCCTGCCCACCTATAAGTTTGGGAGAAAATAAAGCCAGTAAAAATTCCCTTGTTGCAGCCATTTAAAAGAATTTATTAAACCAATTTTTACATTTCTTTAAAAACTTTCAAAATTGGCTCCTTCTGTTTCGATGCAGCGCTGCCAGCGCAATTTCCAAGCATTGAAGGCGTCACGGATGGTATTCTCCGGAATAGCCTTGAGAGATGAGGTGCATGCTGCTTGGTTCCCCTTTGTCGTCTCAAAATGCTTGCCTTTTATCGGCCTTTTCAGGCGAGGTAACAAAAAAAGTTCGGAGGGGCCACATCTGGGTTGTAGGGCGGCTTTGGAAGGGTTGGGATGCCGGCCTTGGTTAGGTAGCGGTTCACAAGAAAAGCGGTGTGAGCCGGGGCGTTGTCGTGGTGCAACTTCCAATCGGTTGCGATGTCTTGTCGGACCCGATTGACCCTTCGTTTGAGTCTCTTAAGGACTTCCACGTAAAAATACTTAGTCGACGGTCTGAGTTCAAAACTTTGCGCACACGAGTCACTTTTTCGGTGTTTGGCGAAGTCGCAGGTCTCCCAGCGATCTCTTCCCGGCTCTCCAAAAAGGCCTGGTGTCACCAAAAACACACGACTTCCTGCTAAAGCAACATCTGGGTAAGCCTGCTTGATCATATCAAACGTCTCTGTCGCAGATTTACCAAGTTTCACACAGAATTTAATCGCGTAACTCTGCTCTAACGAACGCTGCATTTTCGGCTTGACAACTGACCAATCGCGCGTTCGTTAGCTAGGAACGCCATCTACCGAATCCGGTCGGTGCGCACACGATTCGAAGAAAATCAGTCATATTACTTTCAGGACAAATTGGATTGAGTGCGTTACTACAAACTGAAAGATACTGGCTCAAAGTCCAATCAAGATATACGTAACGTCTAAAGGATGAATTTTCCATCCACATTGGTCTTTTATCAGAAGTTCTCAAGCCTTTCAAGGGATTTCTGACTTGAAAAGTCATACTATCACAAGTCGGAAAGTGCTCAAAACTAGGAGATTCCTTCATTTCTGGAATCCTTTCAGTAGATTCAAAAAAGGGAGTTGCTTTATTTACATCTAAAAACAAGGTTATATCAAATAGACTTCTTCGAGCTGAGAATCAGATAGCTTTTTGTCTATTATAGGACAGTGTACTTTCAAATTGCGAACCCACCCTCTAGATAGACATAGATCTTACAGAGAAGAGTTGCCAAACTACTAAAATTTGAGAGGCCGTACTCACAGACGCTACTTTTACCAGTCTATACCTGTATAGTTTAGTCGAATACTCATTATCTAACATCTATTACTTCACTCCTTCGTCTCTCAACATCCTAGCCTCCAAGTCTTAAATTTTTACATTTCTACATAACTATATTCTCTCGCAATTACCACATCACATGAATTAATAAATTCACTCGCTTGTTTTGATTTACATAATAAATAGAACTTCAGAATTGCTATGAAATCGAATAAACTTATTTCCATGCGATGATTGATGTGGAGGCGGCCTGCACGCTTCCCCCACAATACAATAACTTCCACCCACACCATCGAAATGGCTACCACACACCTCGTTACGTATGTGAAAATAGGAATTGTCTGCCAAATGGGAAATCTCCGCTGCCCAAATCAAAGTGAGCTTTTTAAGGTGGACATGAAGCTTATGGAATTCTCGACACCTGAGGTGCAAAGCCGTTGTTGATGAGCCCTGCCTAAATATTGACCAATTGGCCGAAGATTGATTCATATAAGGCAGCGGCGAAGCCAAGAAGCAACTCAACAACGACTTATCACAGTTACCTACATAAGTGGGCGTGCAGCGCGGCAATTGAACTCTCTGGCCCTGTCCGAATGGGCTGTCAATCATTTTTGGCCACAATCAAGACCGCAATAGACAACAAGGCAAAGCTCTAATTGTCCATATGCTGGCATGTGGTAAACCGTTATTTGGACAGCGACTTCTACATACATATGCATCTATCATGTCTGCATGTGTGACAGATGTAAACGTGTGGCTCCTGCTCAAGACCACCTGTGCGCGCTGGCTACTTTCGTATGCAGGTCCTAAATAAAACATGAGCGGACGCTGGATGCTGAAGAGAAACTAACCAAACCGAATTTATTAAAAGGGAAAATCAAAAAACTGCAGAAATGCGCGATGATGGAGGACGCAGAATAGCGTGAGCCGAAAGATGGATGAGTGACTGAGGCGCTGAGGCAATCGCACGAATGTTCGTCCGTCGCAGCGGTAAATCCCTTTACAACAGCGACATGGGAGTTGCACTTTAAGAAAAGATTTACTTAGGGTGCGGAAATGGAACTCAAGTGGGGCCAAAGCAGTTGCTGTGGCGGTCTCCGCTGGCCGCTCAAATCACCACCCTGCAATCGCACGCTGTTTTGGCATAATAAGTCAGGGATGCCGAAAGATATGTCTGCTTGACCAAGCAGACAATTTGTGAACGAAATCGAAGAACGGAAAAAGAAAGTGAAAGCGAGTGTGCCAAACACGGGTGCGTCTGGGCGTCAGCTGTAAGCATGCGACCAATTCGGACGAATCTATACGCAGCTTACATTGCTAACAGATTGTGATTTAATTTCGACATACGATTTCGTCAAGCAATTGCAATTGAGAATAGACATTTCGACTTTTCGCCCATCTGCAACGGAATAGCTTCGAGCCATTTGGTAAGCGAGCGTTTGTGTGTATTTTAATCAGTGAGTTGGGGAACGTACGGAGAACCGTCCGGCCGGCCGCACGAATGAGTGCTTGAATGAATGAATGATTGATGCCGTGATTGAAAAAGGTAGCGATAAATACATTGTATGCAGCATAATTGCTGCTCATTTCCTGGACAGCTGTTTTCCTCTTCCGCTTCCACTTTGACTTTCCGCCGAAGCGCCAATTGCGCTTTCTGGCGCCTCTATTCGGACTTGGCTTCATTGTCAACTTTTAAATTCGAATTTTATTGGTCATTGGAGGGTGTAACATTCCCGCAAGCTGTTGCCACATGAAAGTGATTAAAAGAGAACTCATAAAACTCAAAGCTGGATGGTAAAGAAAGTAACTGCAAATCTATGTGTGTGTGTGGCAAGTCTTCAGGGAATGTGCTTATATTCATTTTTGACAACTTTGATGATTCGAAATGGTCGGTTTTAAGGTTTGGTGGTAACTGCTCTTCAGGCAATGGCAGCGTTGATTGGTATGCTTGACTATTTTCGATACGGAAGAAAAGGGAACCTCGGATAATTGGCTAGTGTGGGTATTCTAGTTTTCCTCAAGTGTAAAGTGAACTGGTTTCGATAAACTTTTTGTTTGGTTCCACATAATATTACATTTAGAAGATTAAAAAAAAGTAGCGTTGCCACATGTTTAAAAAATTAATTTAATTTAATTAATAGAATAAAGTTATACCGCAATATGGGTTTTGCACAAAGAGATTTTAATTAACTTTTCTGTTCCAAACATTGTAGAAAAAGGTTGCCACCTGTTTTTTTATAAAATTGAATTGAAACAAAATTAATATTATAATAAAGGAAATAGGCTTAAAAATATTTTTGTCAGAAATATGTATCAGAAGTGTTGCCACCTGTTTGGGAAAAATAATTCTAATAAATTGTTTAAATAGATTAAATATTACAATATTGGTATCTCATTATAGGTGCTTGGCTTAAAAAATATTTTTGTCAGAAATATGTATCAGAAGTGTTGCCACCTGTTTGAGAAAAATTGTCCATTATATCGTTTAAATAGATTTAATATTACAATATTGGTATCTCAAGATAGGTTTCTTCAAACTAAGCATAAAAAAAAAATAAAAATTATAGTCTAGATTTTCGAGAAGGTACATAGTCGAATTTGCCCAACTTCATTCAGGGATAGATCGCCGATATGATCACTTGGCCAGCTAAAATCCCGGTCAATTCCGGTATCTTAGAACTAGCAGTCGAGTTTGGCTTTAAACTTTTCCCAAATAGGTTTACATATATCCACTACAACAACAACAATGACATTTTTCTCTGCTTTGACAAATTTCTTGGAAAGATTTGCTCTATTAGATCTTACTGAAAAGTAGATAGGGTGATCCAAATACTTTTCTTCCCAAGCAGCTGCATTTTCTTTTGCTTTCTTCGAAAATTTTCATTCGGCAAGCGCTTCTTCTACTGGGCTATAATGCAACATCGTTTGCATATTCAACTTAAATGCTTTGCATAAAACTTTTTAATTCCGACCGTTGGCAAAGGCCATTGCAATGCAGCAATAAAAACAACAATAGCAACACTGTATGTACTTGTTGCTCGAAACTTTATCAAATGAAGCGTATTACGGACAAAGTCAAGCGAACTTTTAATTGGCCAATGGCATATGCACACACACATACACCAACTACCACACACACATATATCAACAACTAACCAGCGTTTGCTTGAAGTTTGCCTCTAAAGACTCAAAGTGAAGAAATGCATTTTATCCACAAACAGGCCAAGTGCGTGCCAAAGTTGTTTGTATGAGTGTGTGTGTGTGTGTGTGGTGTACGGTCTCAGTTGTGCATATGTCAATCATAATTTCATTTCAAAGTGAAAGTCATCAAAGTTCTTACCGAAAACAGAAAAGTGATTTATTTAAAATTTACGTGTTTTATTGTTGTTGTTGTTTTTATTATTCTTACTTTTGTGGCAGCAAAGCAGAAAATGCTGCACTTTGAGCTGGCACCCTCAATTTATTTGGAATTGTAGTTTAAGCAAAGATTTTCTGCTTTGAGGATTTGCCAAGAACTCTGACTGAAAGTTTTAATGCGAATAAGTTATTTGAAGTAACCACGACTTTGCTGGACAAAGTAGAGTTTTTAGAGGAAAATAATACAAAAACATATCTCACTGCGGAGTTCATACTCCGAATTAGAAAAAAATATATATTTTTATTCTTACTTGATAGAAAACTTTTGACTTGAAGTTGTATTGAGGACGCAAAGAGGAGGTAATTGTTTTGTGGACTCACATATATCAGTACTTTGCTTGATCTTTGTTGACAAAGTTATGGATTTGATTCGCCATGGGTGTATTTTTGGATGGCGTCAATTTGTTCTCGGGTATAACTTTTGATTTTTTTTATGAAATGTTTTCAAGTCTCGGCCAGGATGGTATTCAGCGATTGACTTTTTACTTTTGAAGTCTTCAATGACCTTGTGGCGCGTGCCTCGAAGCGGATTTTTCAATTTTGAAAACAGAAAAATGTCATATAGAGCTATTACTGACGAATATGGTGCCTGAGCAAAGAGTCTTGTTTCTTGTTTCGTGTCCAGAGGATATTTGGTCTAAGACCGGAAGTTGAACCATATGTAAAATAATCGTTTCTGGTCACTCCCAAGTAAATGGAGCTTAGAATTCTCTAAAACCATTGTTAACCACACCACGGTAATCATCATCATAATATTTTGGACCGACTTAAACTTGGCTTTTCGATTTCGTCTCATTTAGTGAGCGCATTTCCAAATATCTCTTCTGCGAATTCTATTCGTCGTTGGTCTTATTTTTGATTCAGCTATTTTGGTACAAGTCACGAGACATCTTGACGACCCAGTCTCTCAGTTTTTGATCTAAAATTTTGAATACGTCCCTTTCTTCCTAAGAAGCGGTCGGAATCGTCGATATCGGAGCGCTCTGGCATATAGCTAATAATAACATAGCTAAACTAAATGATGGAAATCAAGACCTTGTATCGAAAACTTTTTCATTTGGCGAGATATCTACAAGAAATTTGAACTGTATTATTCTCCAAAGCAATGTTACAGTGTTTGTCATTAACAACCCACATGAGGCGAGTTTTCGATGACTTTACGACCTCACTGAAAGTTAAGCAGATATTGAGAAAAATTTATTTCATTTAAACGAGTTGCATGTTCGATTCGTCAAGCTCAAATGTCTGCCAAATAGCAGACTGCCTGCATGTTAGCTCTTCTGTTCTATTCCTCTTTTGTTCTTAAATTTTTGCTGGTTCAATAAATATCTTGATTTAAGATGTATTAGATTGACTTGACCATGAACAAGCGCTACCTTCACGACCTTTTAAACCCAGCTTTATAATCTAATTTTATTCTTAGACGCATTGTGCATGAAGCGCCTTTAGAAATGTGAAATTCAAGCCGGTAATCCTAATAGAAAGTAATTCTCTTTTGAAAAGCATACAAAGCGTCCACACGAGCGCTGAGCTGCCGCTTACCTTTTATCTAGCCAACTAGGTCCACAGGTAGGTAGCCGTTTTCAAAGTAATCCCCGCGGAATTGCCTGATATTGAAACTGAAAAATTTAATACCAACGAAGCACACAAAGCAGAGCCGTCATGACTGCCGAGGAAAAAGTCTATTAAAAGCAGAAGAAGCGAAGATAAAATCGCTACTCAACTTTGACAGCGCCTTTGACATTTGTACATACATATGTAAGCGCGTTGTTGTTGTTTATGTGCTGGAAGTACATGTGTTGGTGTGTGTCGCAGTGCTGGAAGCCCCAATAAATCGCAGTCAATCAGGGAGCTTAGAAGCTATGTATGTTGTACATGCAACACTGGCGCCCGAGCGCTGACAGAATATAATAATAGCAACAATAATAACTCATATCTTCAACTCAAGCGATAAGCCAGCGAACAGCAACAGTACACAGAGGAGCGCATGAGAGAGAGTGAAATTGAAAAATAAAGTGAAGAAAACTGCGAAAATGAAATGCTAAGTGAATGGCGCAGTGCGAAGGTGGAAAACGCTTAACGGGATATGAAAAGCGCGACAGCGTTAAGAATGTAGGATAGTGGGATGCATGGGCAATGCGCTTGTGTTGGCACAAGAGCGCGCGCTTGCTATGCAGCCAGCCACTTTAGCGCGCTGACTGATTGTGTGACTGACAATGTCAAGCCAGTGCTGCTGCAGCGAGTGACATCAGGCGGTGCGTCGCACTGAAGAAAGATTATGCCTCACAGGGACTTCACACACACACACACAGCGACTGTTTGCGCAAAATGCGTATGTGTGTGTGAGTAGCTATGACAGCAAAACAGGTGGGATATACAAGCTTACAACAGATGCGCGGCAACAACAAAGTTCTTTATATGCGAGCGGGTTGAGTTGACGTGTAAAATATGAAAATCTTAAAATGTAGATCCAATTTCTCAAACGGCATAACATATCAAGCTGAAAAAGAAATTTTCAATTTTCTGAATTTTTCATACGCTGATGTGAGCGTTAAGCATAGCGCTGCGCTAAGTGCCACACAGTCACCACCAGCAAAGCCAGCAAAACCAACAATAACTATGGACTATATGTGAAGTGAATGTGTGTTGCTTTCAACCCTCGTTAGAATGCAGCGTTGCATACTTTGCGGCGCCTTACTTATTACGCGCCCATATAAACAGTTACACAGCAACCAATAGACACACATAAACATATGTATGTACGCACCGCGCAAACCAATTTACCAAACAAAATGCGAAAGTGAAAAGACAACACCGGCAAACAGCGAAAAAGCAACGCGCGCTGAAAAAAACAACAACAACAAATGCATTGCCACATTTCTCATTTTGCATTCACTATTCTAAATTCCATATTTTACTGTGTTTTGGCACACGCTGGAAGCGCACGAAAAGCGCAGCGGGGGAAAGACAGCTAACGTTTGCACGAGTAGAAGATCTTCGCAATGAGTGGGCGAAAAAAACAACAAAAACAAATAAATTTATAATATAGCGTAGCGACTCCGGCATGATTTGTTGGGTGCAAATTGAATGTAAGTAGCAGGAAAATGCGTTGAATTATTTAACAGCAACCGCGCGGCTGCTCTGATGGACCAGAAAGATAAGTTGATTTTCGCACTTTCAGGTAACGCGCGCCACACACACACTGCCGTGCATATGAAAGAGCAAACAGCGTGTGCCGCACTCAAGCCTTTCTGCCACATTCAAGCAGACGCCAGCGGTGCCGTGGGTATTTTGACAATTTGTCGAGTAAAATATGCGCAAAGCAGGTTTCAAGTAGAGGCTTTGTGAACGCGTCGTTAGTCGCTGGTAATAAGGGTCTTAATAAGTAATTTCGCCTTAAAAGGCTTTGCAAAGTGCTTCTTAGAATATCAAAGACAAGATTTTGAAGTAGCTCTAGCTTCTGCGAAAAACTAATGTGAGCGCTTATTTAGCACTATCTTCTGTGAAAATCAAAAATGTGGCAAAGTGGTTTGCGGGCGCTGTTTGAGTTTGTCCAAAGAACGCAGTTGATTTTACTAAAAGTTTTCTGGGTATGCGGTAATTTTAATTTCGAAACCCTTGTGTAATTTAGAGAAAGTCAGTAAGTCTTAAGAAAGTTGCGATAGAGTTTAGATGGATACCAAAATAAAAATATCAAAAGTACACCTAGATCATTTGGGAAACTCCAGCTGTAGGCTGTCGTGATATAACGTGGTTTTCAATAGGGATGCTAAAAAATTGGACCAACAAGGCCATTAAACGAAGCCATATTTTTTCCGCTCTTTTGACATTTCTCTTCATTGAGGTCTGCCACTTCATCGTGGAAAGATATACGATCCAACGAGTCGAAATTATTAAAATTTACTACCGAAATTCGGAGTCAGTGGTCTCAACTTTAAGAGCGCTACGTGCAATTTATGGTCGTCATATTCGTCCTGTCAGATCAACAAATCGTCTATTGGAAAAATTTGAATCCACAAGCTCAGTACAAAATGTTCCCTTGCCAGTGAGATAAAGAAGTGCCCGTAGTATTGAGAATATTGCTCCCGCTAGCCCATCAATTGAGGTAGACCCAAATCAGTCTATCACACGTCGTTCTCACACTTGGGCATCTCTGTAACGTCCTGAAGCCGCTTGACCACCAGAATTGTCGAATGTTCGTGAATCATCTTCAGCGATGAGGCTTATTTCCGGCTGAATGGCTTCGTCAATAAGCAAAATATGCGTTATTGGTCAGGCGTACTTCTTCCGTGATGATCAAGACCCGCACGTTACTGTGAATGAGAATCGCCACCGCTCAATGATAACCGAATATTTTTGTCCCGAATTGGATGATATAGACTTGGACAACATATGTTTTCAACAGGACGTCGCCACAAGCCACACAGCGAATGTTACAATCGATTTATTTAAAACCAAGTTTAGTGAATGTGTTATCTCACGAAATGGACTGGTCAATTGGCTATCTCGGTCATGCGATTTGACGTCTTTAGACTGTTTTCTATAGTCAGCCAGCGACGATTGATGGACTTGGTACGAATATGGAACGTGAAATTGCAGCAGTATCGGCCAATTTATGCTTGAAAACCGTCGAAAATTGGGTTCAGCATCTGGACTTCTGCGGTGGACGGTTTAGATTTGAGATGACTTATCTCAAATCTACTATTCGTGCAGAGTTTTATCCGAATATATTTATTGGTGCTTGATTTGTATGCTGGAAAGGTTAAAAAATCATGTGGAGTTAAATATTGAGGCATATGAGAAGTAGGCGTGGTTGTAGTCTGATAGCGAATGTTGAAAAAATAAAATAGCAGTAAATGCTCACACAAAATCAAGTCAGTTTGTCTCATCACGAAATCACCTAAGAAGCGAGAAATCGTCAAGAAAATATGTCGCTGAGGCCACTCCGCTTCATACAGACAATTCAGTTGAGGAAAGTTTTAACAAAATGCTTACTTTAGAACTGTACGCTGTTCTTGTATAAAGAAATATACTAAATGAAATTAAAAACAGTTCAAAAGTGTTAAATAAACTCATGAATCCATGGCTACTCAGTGTTTTTGAATTTCTTTGTAACTAGTTATTTAACCGAGTTCGTTGCATTTCTTCTACCAAAGCGTTCTTTTGCTATTCACTGCAACGATCAGCTAGCTGTAACGCCGCGGTGCCTTATTGAGTCAAAAAAACTAAGAACATAGTTTTTAAAAGCACTCAATTTATCTATTTTTTTTTTTTTTACATTAAAAAGCTTAAAGTTCAGTTGCTGTCTCTTACAAATGCACGCGTGTCATCACTGTCTCAGTCAGCATCTGCGCTATCCCTGTGGACCAGACCGTCACGCATATCATTAAGACCGAAAGTGTTAATTTGGTAAACGAGTGCACAGCAACAACAACAAAACTAAATGTTGCAACAACAATACAACCACAACTACGAAATATACATATGATACAGACTATTTAGAGACACTGTCACCGCGCGTGAAAGCGGAAACTAAAAACTGTCATGGGAGTTTGCAACACAAAGCACGGCGTATACTTTGCAACATGTTTACAAACACTTCAACATATGGCTCGTGTCGACAAGCGCGACAAGTTGAGGGTGAATGTCAGCGATAATTAGAGCTGATTTTTTTATTTTATTTTATTTTTTTTTTCCATAGAAGAAAGTGAATTTAAGTAGAAAAGAGGCGTGAAAAGTTTACGAACGACGAGGCAACGCCTCGACGAGACATTTGAGGCATTTCGTGTAATTTGAGTTCGGTGTTTTGCAGTTTCGCATAATGTCATAAGCAGACGGTGACATATGACGGAATCACCGAAACCTTTAGAGCGTTATGTGTCAGCCAAAAATGTCAAAACATTTTGAGACGTTTTTGAATTCCTAGGCTTATGAAAATTTGTGGGAAATGTATAGAATGGCAGCATAAAAGCGGAAAATTTTCGAATGTCATCCATTCAAATACTTTGAATCAAATGCGTAATATGTCAAATAGAGTACTCGAATGTGTGTGGCCTACAAGCGAGTGTCAATTTGGTAAATTATAGCTTCTCAGTGCAATGAGTATAGTATTCCGCTTTTCTGAAGGGTGATCCATTTCGATGTTCCGTACTTTTTAAAGAAAAAACACAGAAACTTCAAATTTAATGGGAAAGTTTTTTATTTTTCTATTGAACATTCTTTGGCATTTATTTTTTGAAGATTATATCTTTCAAATATTGGCCGCACCTGTATCTCAGATAATCCATCCGTTGAGTCTAATTTTCGATGACTCGTTCGAGTAGTTCGACTAATGACTGGTGAAAGGCAGCCGAGTGATGTTTTTGATCCAAGACCTGAATCGAAGCGGACTTTAGACTTTACATATCCGCATAGGAAAAATCTAACTGTGTGATATCACACGATCTTGTTGGCCAATCGACCGGCTCAAAACCTGAAGTTATCTGCTCACCGAAGTGTTCTCTCAATAAATCCATTGATTGATGCCATGTGTGGAAATTGGCGCCGTCTTGGTGAACTGAAATGGCATCAATTTAAGCTTTCAAATAGTCGGTTATCACGGCCCGAGAACGGTCGTCTTTGACAGTTACGTTTTCACCGGCATCATTTTTGAAGAAATATGGACCGAGGATCCCTTTTCTGGGAGAAATGGCAGCTCTTAAATTTCTTCAGGTTGCTTCCTCTTCGTCTCAAATGCGCCAGAACATAAATTTTCAGTATAGAAATTATTACTTACGTTTGTCGGTATATTTTTCGATATCAGCTGTTGGATAATAGCCTACAATGTAAGGGACTAAAAACGATATCCATCAATGAGATCGCCACTTTCGATTCACTTGATCTTACCTTCATTTATCACTATTGGTTTTGCCAGGAATCTGGTTATTGCCACCATAATAATAAAACAGATTCTAAAAGGGAAAAAATATTGTTTTAAGCTGTTTTAACGTTTTCTTCCATTAGAGCTGTGATTATGTTCAATTATCAAATTATAAAAAATGTTGACAATAAATTACCACGAACTATCTTTCGTCCAGAAGATGTTACGAGTAAAGCAATGCCACTTCACGACAACTCTCACCTGTTTACTTTTCATTTTTAAGGCCTGACGGTTTGTTTTTCTTTTTAAGAATTTTTTTACTCTCGCAACAATAAGGAATATTATAGTTTTGTTCACATAACGGTTGTTTGTAAGTCCTAAAACTAAAAGAGTCAGATATAGGGTTATATATACCAAAGTGATCAGGGTGACGAGTAGAGTCGAAATCCGGATGTCTTCTGTTTCCGTCCTGCACGCTGTAACTTTTTGAGATATCATGATGAAACTTGGTACACGTATTCCTTTGGCTCTATAAGAAGGTTAAGTTCGAAGATGGGCAAAATCGGCCAACTGCCACGCCCACAAAATGGCGGAAACCGAAAACCTATAAAGTGTCATAACTAAGCCATAAATAAAGATATTAAAGTGAAATTTGGCAGAAAGGATCGCATTGCATATTTGACGTAATTTTTTTGGAAAAGTGGGCGTGTATAAGTTTTTTTTGACTATAGCTATGTTTAGAGTCGTTTCCTTCAGGCATTTGCATATACAGTTCAAAAATGGAAGAAATCGGATAATAACCACGCCCACCTCCTACAAAGGTTATGTTGAAAATCGCTAAAAGTGCGTTAACCGACTAACAAAAAGCGTCAGAAACACTAAATTTTACGGAAGAAATGGCAGGCTTTTTTTAAAAATTGAAAATGGGCGTGGCGTCGGCCACTTATGGACCAAAAACCATATCTCAGGAACTACTCCACCGATTTCAATGAAATTTGGTATATAATATTTTCTTAACACCCTGATGACATATACGAAATATAGGTGAAATCGGTTCACAACCACGCCTTCTTCCAATATAACGCTATTTTGAATTAAATCTGATGCCTTCTCTGTATAATATATAGTACATTAGGAACCAATGATGATAGCGGAATAAAACTTTACAAAAATACGGTATTTGAAAAATATGTAAGTGACGTATAATGAAATCTCGATTATCACTTTATCATGTATAAAATGTTCGGTGACACCCGAACTTAGCCCTTCCTTACTTGTTAGTTCATATAAAATAAAAATCAGATATTGAATTTCACGCACTTTAGTCGGAATATTGTGAAATATTTAATTTGCTTTATTTTTTAATGGTTTTTTTTCTAAATGTTCTTTCCGGCATTCCTGCGCTTTTGGCATTGAATGTCGTATGTATATGAATAGTTGTTTTTTGTGCTGCTTGTCTTCATGCTACTCCTATATTTACTTTCCGACGGTAACAACGGTGAAAAAATTTTAAGCTATTGAATTTCCATTTTACTCATAATTATAGTGCATATATGTATAAATGCATATTATATAGTACATCTAAATATATATGTATATGCACATGAGTATAATGCTTATATGTTTTCGAATAATGACCGTAATGAGTTAACATTTTTTGTGATTCTCCTGCAGCGTGTGGAATGTCATATGTTGCCACTGACTTGCAGTAATGTCTTTAATACTGTCGAATGTTGAAACGGGCATGTGTATTTGATGAATTAAATGACTGTTCTTTGTGATATAGCAAAGCTTAGAAGTACAAATGCAATTTTGAAAACATCTTATGATGTTAAGTTTAGCAACAAACAGTGTGAAAACAGGAAAAACAGGAAAATTTTTTGAAAATTTTGAATATTTTATTTCGATCACTTTTTTCTTATGTTATAATTTTTAATTTTTTGTACAACTGTACTAACTGTAAGAACTGTACGAATAATCGTTTTAATGCTAGCAAACTCACCATTTTGAACTTCAAACTCGAACAGCTTTCACAAAAGTCTTCCCGAATAAGGCAATGTTCCGAGCCCACCAAAGTTTGCTTAGCAAAACATAGGACTATATGGTACAGTGAATCATATCGATGGTTTGTTTGCTCAAAAATACAGTTATTTCAGTGTGAAAGCTCGCACTGTCGTTGTAAAGAGTGATCTGTCTTCGACAATTGTGTTTCCTGATTGTGTACCACTCTGAATTTGCTATTTTGTGTTGTTCTAAAGGTATACTTGCAACATGTCCAGTACTCGTACAACTTTTGCTGGATTCGACGCAATGGTGAGGGTTTGACCCATCGCGCCATAGCTCGGAATTCGGGAAAGTCGGTAACAGTGATGTGTAACCAGAATAACAATGAAAATTGTGGCCAGCGAATTTATTCTGGCTTTATACTTTTCTAAAAAATAAATATTTAATACGCGACAGAAAAGAAAAATTTGTCGACAGTTATCAAAAAAAAAAAGCGACGTCAATACGGAAAGTTAAAAGACAGAACCAAATTTCTGCATCTGTTTCAACAATTTGGCGTGTGGTGAAACGAAATCCTAACATTGTACGTGAGCTAATGCAGAAAGCGACTCTCTTGAAACCACATCATAAAGTCGCTCGTCTCAGTTATGCCCGAAATCACATGAATAAAGACTGGTTTCAGGAAAGATTAAGAAGGAATAAATTTTTTTCGGCGGAGGCTCACTTATGACATGGAGCGCATTTTCAAATTCTGGGACAATACCGTTAGCATTTCTTTTTTGCCGAATGAATAGTTCCAAGTACCAGGAAGTACTCGAAGCAAATGTGCTACACTATATACACAGTCACAATCCATACAAGGAAGTCAACGAAAAAGTGGCTTCAACGTAAAATTATCGAGATTTTGGAATGACCAGCTTGTTCTCCTGATGTAAATCCTATTGAGAACAGCGGACGATGGCTGGTAAGCAAGGTTTACGAGGATTATCGTCAATTTCGGATACATGGGCTTTATTAACTCCAGAAATACTTTCTCATTATATCATTTCAATGTCAAATATAATATTCGCACTTATCTATATATATGAAAGAAAGTCGTGTTAGTTACACCATTTATAACTCAAGAACGGCTAAACCGATTTTGCAGAAAATTGGTGGGGAGGTAGCTTAGAACCGGGGTAAGGATATAGGATACTTTTTATATCTTTGAGTAAAAATTAATAAATTCGGTTTGGAAAATTATTTTTATTTATTTTAAAGTACAAAATGTGTGAAAATAATCATAAATTCAGGACCAATTCACTTTTGCTCGACATGACCACCTTTTGTCTTAACTATGGCCTTGAGACGGTCAAAAAACGAATCGCAAGCTGCCCGAATGTGACGACAATGACTTTCTTCGACTCGAGACTGGTGTATTTTTTACTTCGGACCTTGCTATCCAAAATGGCCCTGAGAGAATAATCCATTAGATTCGCATCTGATGAATTCGAGAGCCATTGTGTGGTCGTAATGAAGTTCGGAACGTTGTTTTTCAGCCATTCTCGCACTCTCAAGTCTTACTTGTTGCTGCTTCGGTGTGAGACCTTGAGCTCATTTTTCAATATGCGTCGGATGCTACGGTCGGATATTTTCAGTTCTTTAGGCCTCTAGGCTGACTGTCGATTGGACTCGCTTGATTTTACTGTGCTATATCTCCTCAACTAATAGTTATAATGTAAATAATAGAATCACAATAAATTATTAGGAAAACAGAGAAGTGTATTTCTTTCCTTTTTTCGTGGTGGAAGGGCTGTCTTTATAGAAATGAAGCACCGTTTTCAAAGCACATTTTTTCAGTATTTCACAAAAATGTAATGTCCTTATAGCAATGAAACAAAGTGCATTTTCCCGCATAAATTGTGTATATGTATTTCATAATATCACTCAATACTGTACTCCATTAACAGTTACTCAAACGACAATATAACTGTAATCTTTTCCTTACAACCAAACAAAAAGACAGCGTTGAGGCTCCCATAATTTCTGCATTCCAAAGTAATTCAGCACTGTCCGGCAAATATTAATATTCAAAGCTACTGCCAGCCCGGTAGCTGTTGTAGATCCGCTGTCGTAAAAAATATATTGCCACCCTTTGTTTTGTCAAATTTTTCCTCCTTCTGAGTTGATTAAAGCTAACAGAGTCTTAAGTGAACTCTTCCTTTTTCGCGCTGACCGGAGCGGCTCACGGCGTTGGCACGCGACGTCGCGCCCCTTAAACCCCCGCCACAGCGGGATTTTTCCTCTTACACACCGCGCATAATTAAAATTAGCTATGATATTATTCTCCATGGTGCCAAAGGTGCGCGCCTGGGCGCCTTCGCCTTATCTTTTGTGTGTGTCTAATGGAAATTTCTTTTTTTTAATTGCCTTTTTTTTTTTTTGCTGAATTGCTTTTCTTGCTAATTTGTTCGCTTGTTACTTTTAGGTGTTGCTTTTCGTTGCATTAAAAGTAAACTCCTGCCGCTTTAACAAGGGTTAAGCCGGTGCGCAAAAGTTGTAATAATAAAAGTAAATAAAAAAGGCATAATCAAAGGAGAAACACGGGGATTTGCCTAGATTTAGGCGTACTAAGCATTTTTTAGTGTTTCATGTATTTCTAGGAATCACTTCATTGTTTATTAAAACATCGTATAATTTGCGCTGCGTAGGATTTATTGCTGCCACATCCTTTGCCTTGATGTGTGCGCCGTGGCAAAGCTGGTGGCTTACTTGCTGATGATGTAATTCACCGGCACATCAGCGCTAATAAATTTGCTTACCACTGTTTGCGCTCGTCATCAGTGGCGGCGGTGGTGTTGGTTAATTAGACATTCACGCGGTGGCTTAGATGGCGTCTTAGCGCCTTACATGCCACACCAGCCAAGCAACCGCCACCGAAAAGTGACAGGGCTGAGATTGATTGAAATTCAACAATGAACTGTGCAAATCAGTTTACACTCTACATATGTATGTATATGTTACAATACAGACAAGGCTTACTCACCCCGCGCGCGACGCATTAAGTTGCGGGTGGTGTGGAAGGTGCTCATTTGGCCCAAATTGATTTGTGATACCGAAATGGTGGGTGTTAAAAATTAAAGTGATTGACAAATGCCTGCATGCAAATGTGATTATTTATGGGTGTGTGCTGGGGACGGAGGGGCGTGTGGGCGTAATTGCCGTTTGCTGGGAAGCCGTAAGTGTCAATCGAATGCTTGACTGGCTTGCCACAGTTACACCTATTGGCACATGCACTCACCGGCGTGGAGATAAGACAATTGCCTTTTGTTTTTCTAAAACAAGCATTTGTGCTTAAAGAATATTGTCAAGACTGTCATTTGCCTGATTGAATTATTGAATTTCTTATTTTGTAGAAATTAAAAGGAATTGTTTCAATTATATGCATTCTAATCATTGCCAATGTAACGGTTATACGAAGTGAAATATCGAGAATATTCCCATCTGGTTTTCAAATCAGTCGTTAAGTGCTTATTTAACGTTACTTTTAATTGACAGCTCGTTTCGGCATCGTATGTTCGAGATAACTGACGAGCCTCAGGTCGGAAGAATTCCAAATCATGCCTTGCAATGGGCCTCAGTGGCCATATCACTTCCGTAAAAGTTCGAGATAATATTTTTGGATATCTAAAGAGTATATTTTCTTGTTCAATACAATATTTCTTGTTTTTGAATTGAACAAGGCATTAGGCAATAGCAAATTTGCATCAACTTTGGGTAATCGATGGTTCAGAATATCAAACCTCTTAAAAAATGCGTTTACGTTAGGCCAGCAACTTGAGTTTATATCCTTGATATTCAGATTTTAATAAACAGCAAACCGTGGATCGGGAGTTCCTAGACTAAAGCCATTTTGTAGCCGCCCTGTTCTAATAAAGTTCGGCGTAAGCGATTTTAGATTTGTGGAGATTTATTTGTAGTACCCTAAGTTGCCGGGTTTTGGTCCTCAGGCCGCTGAATTGTGAGCGCCATAATCTTCTATACGCCGAGGTCTTTCTCAACTTCACCTTTTTCTAACTTATTTTTTTTATCGTCGGCGCAGGGCCGCTTTTGGAGGCGAAAAAAATACGCTTCCAACTCCGCACGCCTTCACTCCGGCCAGATCTGCCGCCCTATTGATTTGGAGGTTGTAACTTTGTGCTCTCTCTTAATTTACTGATTTCGCCACGCCTAACACCTTCCAGTCGCTAGTTGACACGTCCGAATTCTGTCGTTGTTGTAGCCGAAGCGCTCAGGACCCTCAGGTGGGGCATGATTATCTTTGCCTTGGGCAACGATGTAGACAGTGCTGCGGCCTACCAACTCCAGTTTCCCATCTTTTCATAAGTTCGAAAGCGTTCTGATAACTTCTCTCACCCATACCAGCGTGTTGTCATCATTACACTTTAGAGGTTTTGAGCGGCATGTCAACGTTCGGTTTGGCGTCATTCTCGAGAAAAGGGCTTCTAATAGCTTCATCCCGACTATTTGCCACAGACTGAGCTTCTGTGACATCTATCACAGTGCCGCCGCTGGTCGTTGACGGTTTGTCGTCCACGTGCTTGATGACTAACTTCTCGGCTACATCCCTCTACTTTCTCTTTATCAAATATGCTGCTCAATGCGATTCACAAATGATGGATCCAACACATTGCTTCAGTTATGAGTAGCGAAGTGTGCCCACCCGTTTCTCACCAACCATTTCACCTCCTCGTCCTTCAGGTAGGACTTGCCCTCGATTCGGTTACATATGCCGACCGCCACCTTATACCGTGCCTTCTACTCCTTCATACTTGGATTCTTCCGTGGCCCTCTCGTGTTGCCAGAGTTGGAACCCTCTGTCACCTGCTCAGGATAGCGAAGCAGTTCCTCTTTATCTGTGTTTTTTGGTTCGACTCTTGATTGACAGTGGCACCCAAGTGCTGTAGAGCAGGTTTCGGTTGCAGTACTAAAAAAAATTAGAATGATTCAACAAATAGGAGATACATATATTCTTATTTATAAGCTTGACAAACCTATATTTCATGAGAACTCTTTTCGGATCGAATTGTCGTCGCTTCGCTATGTGCGCAGCCTAATATAAGTTATGGAAATTTCAGCGAAGTGTCTAAATACGTTAAGAAACTTGTATGTGTATAGTTATATAATAATATTTGCATTGTCAATTTAAAGTAATACCAATTCTTTGTCTTTTTTCTCTTTCAATTGCAGGTAAGCTTAATGATGCCATATTATTACAATTTCGAGCGACGCCTTCAAGTTTAAAAGTGAGTGAGATTATAGAATTAGAAAATTTGCATACTTTATATCAAGTCATGATTTATGTCGTACCAACTTTGACTTATCGCAATGAGGAGCTCCTTTTTTCTCTCTCTCAAGGACATGCGTTAGTAACACATTAATAGGTCGTAAATATTTCACTTAAATTCTGGCAACACTTCAAAATACATTAAAATTTATGTGTTTCTTCTTTTCTAAACTAAAGTTGCTTGGTGTTGTTGTTGTTGCTTTTTGCATGCCCATTTCTTTCTTTGCAAATCAATAACTCAATTTTCGCCTTTTCCGTCGCGCTAAAAGCTTCGAAAAAGCAGCAAACACATAAAAATAAAATAATAAAAGAAACAAAACAAAGTGGATGACGAGATGATAAAATAATAAATTTTTGTTGTTTGTTTATTTATTGTTTTAGTTGAAAATTGGTTGCGAAAAGTTTTGCATAACTTGAAAACTTCATTATTAGCTTTGTGCCACACTTATTTCGCCCGAGTTGCCACACACACGCCCATAAAAACAACGCAAACGCCAAAGACAAGAAGGAATGCACCCCTCACCCCTCACCGCTACTAAGCAGATGCGAGCAGTGCGTGCGTGGCGGCTAAATGTAAGGGGTGCTAGCGCTCAGGCCGGGAGGGTTGGCCCGCGAAAAATGCGCTTTGCGAAAACTGAAAATTTTTGATTTTATTGAAATCTCGGGAAAGTCAAAATGAAATCTTAATAACTTTACTGGAGTGGCTTACACATGCAAGCTTGTTGTTGTTGTTGTCGCTGTATGTTTTATGCTAATGACCTGTGTACCGTGCATCACGCCGTAGTATGAGCGCTCCTTCGCTGTTGTTGCCCTGCAGCTAAACACATGCATGTCTGCCACAGCAGCAGCACTCCCCCACCCCCCTCTCCATTGTCAGCAGACAACATACGTGGCTGTTCACACACACACACACATGACTGCTGCCTTGGCATGCCACATTCTCGTGGCGTTGCAACAAATTCTTGCACCATATACATATGTATGTGTGTGGCTTTGTGCGTGGTGGCTTGCTGATCTGCGCTCCAGGCGAGGCACAGATTTTATTAGCCAAGAAGGCGGTGGTTTCCATTGTTTCGCCGCAACAATTGGAAATAACTTCGATTCGATGGCGAAACTTCGGTTAATGAGGTCGCCGTCATTGACAGCAGCGCATATTTGTTTTTGATAGCGCAACGGCTCTATTTCTTCTCCACGGGTCAGATGCGATATGTGCAAATGTAACCACAAGCATTTTCAATTATCAAATCAGATTTAAATATCAAAGGTTAGCGATTGCAATAAGACATAGATATCGATGGCGATTTTGGGCGGATTTTCTTTTAAATATTTGTCTCGGTGTTTACGGCAAGGGTCTAAATACTAAATACAAGTACTATACACACTCAACAAGACGTACACTTTTATTTGGAACAGGTCACCTAAAATCCAAATCCTCGTATCATTTTTTATTGCTTATGATTCACTACATCATATTACATAATGGGTTGTCAAAAAAGTCTTGCGGTATTTTTATTGATTTTTTTTTTTTTTATTGAAATTGAAATGAATTTTTGATGACTCATGCCCAGCTCTTGACCGATGCTACGGCTGCTACTATGCCGGTCTCTTTCGACCAATTCAGCGATTTTATCGCAATTTTCGACGACAGGCCTTCCGGAGCGTGGCGCATCTTCGACCACCTCTACACCAGAACGAAAACGTTGAAACCATCGTTGTGCGGTGGAAATGGAAACTGTATCGGGTCCATAAACTGCACAAATTTTATTGGCGGCTGGAGATGCATTTCTGCCTTTATCGTAGTAGTACTGTAAAATATGCCGTATTTTCTCTTTATTTTGCTCCATGTTTGCGACGCTATAACTCACGAACGACTTAAAAAAAACGACAATCAATCAAACACGTGTTAGCGCGTGAAATGAGCTTTCCAAAAAGGTATAGCATGCCCGATGCGACGAATAAAACTAGAACTACGCGCTTTCAGCGCCAACTAGCGAAAATACCGCAAGACTTTTTTTACAAACTATTATATAGTATGTATCACACAATCTTAACCTCTCGCTGTCAGTTATAACCAATATATAACCAATATGTAACCAATATATAATAAATATGTAACCAATATATAAGCACTTTATAACCAAAACTCAAATTTTGTTTCAATATGAGTGGTTTTCTATTTTATAGTTTTTCCTTCGACTGTAAACTTAAAAAGGTGGTGTTACGTTGTTTTGGATTTTGTCTCTGTACTTAAGTTTTGCCTTTCACACTGACTGACTGGTTTGAAAAGGCAATATTATGGTAAAGGAAAACACAATTTTTGTTTGAAAAACTCAATTTTATTATTCAACTTAGTTACTATCCCCGACGATATGCCGATTTTAAAGATCTTTTAACAATAAATCACAATTTTTGTTTTTTTTTTTATACAAAATCAGTCTCGGTGACTTCTTTTCACCATCCATGCTCCTAAAGTGTTGAGCATAAAAGAAATCCGTATGTTATGTGGAGAAAATGTAGAGGATACCGTGGACAAGAAAGCAACTTGAATCCAAATTATTGAATTTAAAAGACGTTTTCATTAATTTGAGCCACGGCCGCTGAGCGCGGGCAGCACTCATCAAGCCACTCGACTCCGCTGAGCTTATATTTTTTTACCATAGGCTCTGCAGTCTACGGCAACATTCCCTTTTCTTAAAAACCACTTAACTTATATATTCTCTATTTTAACCTTTTGTCATCTTTTGGACTAAAGATTGATTCCACGTTCAGAAAACATTTGGTCATTGCAGACAAACAATTGATCCACGTGTTTTTTGACGTTCTGATTTGAGTTAAACTTTCTTTCACTCAAACATTTTTGGAGACATCGAAACAAGTAATATTCTGAAGGTGGCAAGTCTAAAGAATATGGTGGGTGTGGTGACACATCTCATTTAAGCTGCAAATGCTTTCGGCGAGTCATCAAACTTCTACATATGAGATCTCGCATTAACCTGATGGGACACTACACCTTTTCTGTTGATCAATTCTGGCCCCTTCAGTTTGAGTGTTTCTCTCAATTTGTGCAGCTGACTTCAGAATTAATCACGGTATAGTCGAACAAAAGTTCGGAATAAACTATCTCTTTGAAATCTCACCGAATAGACTACCATGTTTGGTAACTATCGGCTTTCAAAGTGGTTTTCTTGCGGTTTACATGCCTTTCACACTTTCCATCGCCAGTGACGATACTTTTCAAAACTGGATAACGATTTTAACGTTTGATGAGGAAATCCCAGTCGTCAATGCGATGAAGCAAATTTCGTTGTGTATGAACACTAGGAACCCATCTGTCAAGCTTCGAAATTATCCCTAGACATTTCATTAAAATTTAATCTTTCTAGAGTTGTTATTCGACGATATGCATCGGCTTATTATGCATATTTTATTCACATTGGCTTCAAAAGGCCTTTCCAAAGATCGAATTTGTCGGAATGAAAGAGCATCAAACAAAAGCTATTTCTATAATTTTAAGAAAATATTTAGATACAAGCCTTATATGTCAGGTCTTCAAATATATAAAGGAAAAGCGGTTAAGTTGGCTGCGAAAAAAATCAATGAGATTAGCTGTTGTCAGCAAGCGAACTTACTTGGTGAACTATTCAATAAAATTAAAAAAAAAAATATGTAATTATTACGATCTGAGCATTCACCTGTGTTTTTGGTAAAAATGCGCTTCACTCTGAACGATTTGCATCTAAACAATTCTCGTCTGCAAAGAAAGTTATCAATTTGGCGTATAGAATTACGCAAAACAGCATTTATCCAAGCAATAATCTCTGCACAAGAAATATACTTCGTGATACGACAAGAGTGTACCATATACATACATATACCATCACAACCTTGCAACCAATGTTGCAACATTTTCTACACTTTCAGTCAGTTACGCCACTCGCCGCGCAGCTAACCGGTTTTAGCGACAAAGGCGACAGTCTTCGATGAGATTTTCCACGAAACAACGCGCACCCGAGCACTGTGCTGTCACACGGAACGAACAACATTGCGAAATTCTTGAACTTGTCTGCAACAAGTAGCGCAGCGGCCACGTAACACTGCAGCAAGCAGTGAAAAACCTGTTGGTGACTTGTTGGACCGTTGCGGCTGTGGCTTGGCGACGACCACAGCCGCGGCTGGCAACGCCACCATCGCAGTCAGCCATGACCGTGAGCTACTCTGGCCAAAGTGGTGGCAGCAACAGTAGAAATTGCGGCTGCGCTTCAAGAACTCGGCGACCAAGAGACCGGCTTTGTGGCACTGCAGACAAGCTGTGCTGGAATGCTTTTTTGCAGACGAAATGCATTAGATCTGCATCGTTCCCGCCTTGTGCGCGCTCACTCGAAGTGGTCGAACTTGACTTTGGCGTTGTTACAGCATATTTGATTTGCTACTCGCAGCAATGCAGTCGTGCAACTTTTAAGTATAGCCACGAAACCACCAACCATTGGCAATGTTGGCAATCGTTAAGCATTGGATGCAAGTAGACTGCGCCGAGTAAGGAACGAATAGCGCATACTATTAGCGTCAGCCGCATTCTTGCATTGCGGGTCAATACACCTTGCGAATCGGCTGAGCGCAACCGGCCCGATCACTTTGCTATTTGCTTTGTTGCTGTTGCGGTGCTCCTACTTTTCGCATCGATTGTGACGCATTCGCTGGTGTTCTGTGTGGTGTTTGCTTTTCTAGACTACAATCCGGTTTAGTCTTTGGCCACTGCATCGGCCAGACCAACGCCGAAGATCTGCGTTACAAGCAATTGTGTGTCGTCAGTGAAGGCGTCAGACGCTGCTGGCATTCCGCCGTGGCTTCAGTCTATGCAATGGTACTTAGCTTTCGTGTCTAGTTTCTGTTATTCTTCTGCTGAGAAATTCATGCGAATCGCCATTAAAAACTAGTTGAACCTACGAGTTATGCTTGTTTGGTTCGCAAATTGTCTGCTCGGCGCATTGCAAACTGCAATGCCAGCCAAGCGTACTAAATATGTGTGATAAACATCTAGTTTTTTACATTATGTTAAATTATATTGTTTGTTTAGGTGTCTTAGTTATGTTTTTCTGCTTCATAAAGCTTAAACGTTGTTTGAAATGGAATTTATGAACTCTTCTCATAAAAGAATAATTTTTTGAAGATTATCTTTTTCAAATGTTGACCGCTGCTACATCATAGATATTGCATCCGTTTAGTCCAATTTTCGGTGACTCTTTCAAGCCTTTGGACTGGTAACTGGCGAATGACCCGTGTGATGTTTTGTTCCAAGGCCTGAATCGAAGCGAGATTGTCTGCAGAATCTTTAAACTTTACATTTCCACACTGGAAAGGGTCTAACGGTGTGATATCACACGATCCAAAATTTGAAATTGCCAACTCGCCGAAAAGTTCTCTCAATAAATCCATTGATTGATTGATGCGATGTGTGGGAAATGGCGCCGCCTCGTTGAAACCAAATGCCGCCGAGATTACGATCTTCAAATTCAGGCATCAAATAGTCGGTTATCATGGCGCGATTACGGTCGTTATTGACGGTTATGTTCTCACCGGCATCATTTTTCAAGAAATATGAACGGATGATTCCACTGACCCACAAACCACCCCAAATTGTTTTTTTTAGGTATGAAGTGGGACCTCTTGAATCTCTTCAGGTTGCTCTCCGTCGCAAATGCGGCAATTTTTCTTGTTTACAAACCCATTGAGCCAGAAATAAGCCTCATCGCTGAACAAAATTTGCCTCGAAAACGGCGCACATTCTTGGAACTTTTCAAGAGCCCATATAGCGAAGCCAGATCTCTTGGGAAGGTCGAGCGGCTTCAGTTCTTACACAAGCTATATTTTCTACACTTTCAATTTAAGCTCTGGACGCAAAATGCGCCAAGTCGTTCCATATGTCAGTAAGAGTTTCTGCGAACGGCGCCGAATCGCTTCTCCACTTCAAATTGTACGTTTTATGAAGCATAATTAGAATGATCCGAATAAGATCAAGTGCGCGATGTTTTGTTGCTGCCATTTTGAAAGTAATTTCAAACAAACCGTAAAAGTGCGATTTTCATAAGCTTTCCTTAAGTCGAATTTTTCATCAGGAAAACTATTCGCCACAAATAGAAACAGGTAGTAATCACTTGAAGCCAGATCCAAGTTATAAAACGGATGCATAAGCATAATTCCAATCAATCTGTCGGAACTTCTGGGATCGACTATCGATATGTATGGCTTTGTTTTTTCGCTATGAAACACAATTCCATACTTTCAGCTAAAGCTTGCTGCTTTTTTGGGTCGTTTTCTCACTTCCAATGGTCCATTTGTTGACAGTGCAGATCCAAATTAAGCATTTGATCGCATGGCAGCCGCTTTTAAGGTGATGCCCTGCCAATCCTACCAAACACACAGCACACTATTCTAACTCTTGATAACAGTCAGTCCTTGCTTGATCATCGTTTGCGCCAGCTCAACCGGATACGACCACGACCGTTTTTACTGCCATTGTAGTTGGTGTTTTTGATCATCAGGTCCGCTTGAGGAATAAATAGTTTTTTTTTTTTTTTGTTTTTTTTTTTTTGTGATTCAGCAGTTATTACCAGATCGGAATTCGATTTCTGAAGTTGTTTGCTTTAACTTGTTGGACACACATACAGCGAACTTTGGTAAATGGTACCTAACTGTTTTGTGTGCACTGTTAAGGTCCTGGGCAATCGAAAGAGTGCTTACACGACGGTCGAAGTCAACGTTTTCCCTTATTTTACTTATATATTCGTCAGTTGCCGAGCAAGAGTTAAGCAATCACAAAAATGTCTCAGATTTCTTTAGTACAAAATCTTATCCTTATAACGGCGTATTGTGTAATCCGCTTATACAACGGGCGTCAAAGAAGACCAAAGCCAACGCCAGCTATTGAAAAAATAAAGGATTTCTTTTCACTAGATCTCATGTGGTAATATTTGGGTGAAATTGTTGGCACTTCACTTAAGCACAAAGTCCTTAATAAGAAATAGTTTCATAATTAAGTATGAGTCTCTTCAATTTATGCACTTTTCGTTGATATCAGATATGAACACATTATAAGCTGTTTGAGAAAAAGATGAGTGGATACACTGTGGTTGTAATTTAGCGACGGCGGCGCAGCATCTGACATGAACTGGCGGCAGTTGAGTTACATTTCGCTACAAAAATTACTTCTCCGTCACATTATTCGCGTGTCAAACTATGTAAAACGTTTCATATTTAGTTTTTCGGAGATTATTTTTAATATCGAACTTTTTTTCAAACTACATACGCACGAAAATAATCCCCATATATGATGTCATGTAGCTCAAAGGCCTGCCGCTAAAATCAAACGCACCAAACACTATACTTTCTTTCGAATTCAATTAGCGTCGGCGTTCGGCCAATCAGAAATTGCCGTCGTTTAATTCGCAAAAATTTTGTCATTTGCAACTGCAATAAAAAGTCGTTGCCACTTGCGTTTGAATTTCGGCTCAAAGCAGCGGCGCGTTCTTAGCGAGCAGCGCACGAACTGTTAACCACTGATTCCGGCTCTGTTAGCCAACAGCGCCGGAAGTGGCTTTTATCGTAACAGCGCGCGTGTGCTTTTAACATGAGCGGCGCTAACATAAGTCCCCTTCCAGCTAGGCTACAGTCGGCGCATGAGGGGTTCACATCACAGCACAGCTTTGTATAAGAGTGGCAGCACTCCAAAGCAACAGTTGGGGTTGTTGGCGCACACCAATTGCGTTGCCCCACTACGTTAGGCGCTCTCTTTGCCAAAGCTCTTTAGAGCACACGCGATGCAGTGTGAGAACTCTTACATATACGGCCCGTATAACAGTTTACCTGTTACTCGTGCCGCAATCAGGTCAACGCTTGCCTCCTGCCGCGCTGCTGTTTCGCGTCTGTTGCGCTGGCAGCTGTTGCTCCTTGCTGCCGTTTATTGTCTCTCTTAGCCTGCTTTTGCTCGTCATCATTATTGTCTTCGTTGCGCTCGGCGCGCTGTTTGTCTTGGTGTTGTTGGCGTTTGTTAGTTGCTGCATTTAACACCAGTTGCGCATTTATTATTCAACAGCTTAAATGTGCTTTTCTCGTCGACGTTCTCTACGCCAATCTGCTTCGCCACCGATTTAATTTATGCCTTTAATAGACAAACAGGCGAATATACGAAATCGCGCACACAATTAGCGCTCTCACATAGGGATACAGATGGCTCCGGTTGTGGATGGGTGTGTGTGTGTGTGTGTTTGGAGTGAAGCGCTTGTTCTCTTTTTAACTTAATTTACACCGCACCTTTTTGGTGTCAGCAAACGAAAATATTGGCAAGAGTCTTGGCAGTCAGCCAAAAATAGTGCACCAAAGACTCCCGAAAGCAACCTGTTACATCATCGCTTGCTTAAAATGCCATTACCGTTACATTGTCAGCGCGCTTATTAGTCTAAAATGGCGGTTGCTATATTTTTTCGAGCTTCTAAATTTCTACAAAAAAATGCATTTAAATTCGTGCGTGTGCTCCGCGGTATTTCTAGAATTCTAGCCACAAAGTGCTTTAAGATTTTCGTTGGCCTCTTTTGTGCCTGACATTCTTTCTTTCTTCTCCAGATCCATTGTTTGCTGCGCCAGATATTATCGCGTCTCGCAATTTCCAGTTTTCTGTAGCCGATCGACTTGTGAAGATTAATAGCTCAGGCCCAACTCTTGTCTCTGTCATCGCACTAAAATTGGCTGCACTTTTATCCCAACTACCTTCCTACACACACACACACTTACAGCGGTATGCATATATTTAAGTATTGTCTGCTGAAACTGGTCTGATCTACCTACAGTTCTTGGCAAACCTTGGCCTTGAGGCCCTTAACTAAAGCGCCGCCGCGTTCAACAAACCGGCCAACACGCAGCGCGTCGCATTCGTGCCACAGTGGCAACAGCAAAACCAATGGGGCAACTAACCAAAGAAGAAGGTACCCATAACGAGTCCTCATCTTCGTTTTATTAACACTTTTTGCATTGCAGATTTTATTCGCTATATTATTGTGTTTGTTGTCTTTCGTTTTCGATTAACGTCGCTGCTGAAAGATGGCGGCTTGTGTTCGTGCGGCATTGTGAGGTTAATATATGCTATGCCATTCGAATCGTGCCTTTGTTTGTCAGGCGCGCTAGCGAGTGAGTGACACTGCCTTCCATACATACAAACACACTTATATATATGATGCACGAGACATCCTATTTCAAAAACTAAAAGAAGCGCTATGAATTATGACTTTCTCTTGATTTATCGAGCTAAATGCATTAGAATTTTTAAGACATCTTCGGCTTGAAAATCTGCTTTGTACGACATTCTTTTCATAGAAGGGTATCCTCTTTTTAAGATTTTGAATATAAAAATCTTACTAAGCCTTGATAAATTTAAGTTATTCGATTCGTGATGGTGATCCTACGATTATTGCCTAAGTTAAGTTAGGTTAGATGGCTGATCTCGAGAGATCGCACGTAAACTGCCTTAGGTAGTCTTTTCGAACTTATAAATTAGCAAAACGCTTAGTAACCATTACAAATTTTCACAGTTAGTTTTCATTCCCGCCAATTCGGTGGGACGTCTGAAGGTATGCGCTCACAAGTGTTTAAGTCTTGACCTCCGAAACGCGGGACAGTCAAGAAGGAAGTGTTGAGTTGTTTCCACCTCATATTCTTCCATACAGCTTCTGAAGATGGCGTCTGGTAAGATTCCCAGCCATCCAGCATGAACACCAATAGGGCAATGTCAACTTAAAAGCCCCACAACTTGGCGCATGGTAGTAGAACTCAAGAAAATACGGGAGCACCAACCCGTTACCATTCTACAGAAAGCGGTTCTAGCGTGCTTTTCCTTGCTAGCTCATCAGCTTTACAATTTCCTGTGTTTCCGGCCTGCCATCCATACCAGCCTATCACAAATACACACGATGTTATTGACAGCGAGGTTAGACACTCCTTGACCAACCCTAAACGCACTGTTAATAGATGGTTACCTCTCTGAAGTAGGCTGCTCTCTGGAACAGTAAATCTATTGCTTAATGGCGGCCACCTTCTCATGGAAAACACTGCCTAGTCGGGAAGTCTGAAGCTGCAGTTGGTAGAGAGTTCCTGGCAGTAGACCCCTCCATAAAGCTTTCTCCCAAGATTTGAACCATCCTTTCCTCGAACGGCTTCTTCCCAGCCACAACTCCCTCGCTAGTATATGGGCAGAGAAGGAGACGTCAGAGTTCGGTTTAGCGACTCCATGATCCAAATGATCCGATTCAAGGGTGCTATAACTTCGCTCTAACAGAAGTTAACGGTTTTTCTTGTTTTAGTCTAAAAACAATACTTCATCAGAGCCAGTAATGTAGAAGAGGTTAAGCACGGACGCTTACATGCGCCTGAAAAGTTCAGCAGACTCCAACTTGACGGCTTCAAAGAGGACGTCACATAATGTTGATAACAAATATCTTTATTTACGACTCCAGCGTCTACTAGTTACTCTAAATGAAGGATTTAAAGTTAACACGAATCTTTCCCTAAAGTGACTCTAGTGTAAGCCTGATCTTCCTGAAACTTCAGTCAGAATCGAAAGCAAGCTTCGGAACAATTTTTGGTAATAGTAAATCAAAAGGTGAATATAATTATTAAAAAATCAATTCAATGCCCTGACAAGAGTTCTCGGAATATTTGAATTGATAACCAAGATTGATTATTAAAGAGGAAAAAAAAGAAAAAATCGTAATGGTTGACGGAGGTTCGCCGATCTGCGACTTCAATTCAACTGAAATATTAAGTGCCTGTTTCGAATGCAGAACAAGTTCAGTGAGCAGTCATCGGCGGATGCCGCTGGGAAGCTGAAAAGCTAACAACAAGTAGCTGTTCCTTGCCAACATTCGGTTGCAGCAGTTGTGGAAAATTGCGAGGGGATGCAACTGCAGCCCTTGCGTGGTGGTAATGTGGCAACTAGTGGCGCCCAATCAGATTATGCTTCATTACATTCGTAATCATAACAAGTTTAACCCGCAACCACAGACACTTTTCAAATGAAAACACTGCAAGCCGGCAGCAAAAAGGAATGCGAGAATAGCGTAGGAAGCATAATGAGCAGGCCGTGGGTATGTGCTTGCGTCGTACATATGTGGGGTTAAGCCTTTGTATTTATTGGGAGAATTAAGTGAAAGGATAATTACCCGAGCTCAGCGCAGCTAGGCAACTGCATTGCGGCGCATTGAATTTCGCATGTGAGTGTTGCCGTAAAGTAGCCGTTTGTCCTCCCATAGTCTGCTGTCGCTTAGGTGCTTGCCGCCCCTCCGGCAGTCAACAACGGCAAACAGATCGACCCATTCAATGGCATTTGCATTGAAATTATTATTGAAATATTTTCATTTCATCAGGTACTAGCTTCATCAGTGCCACTTTGGGGGCGCGGTGATGACATCTCCAACAACGAGTGTGTATTTTAATCCATGTCGGTTGGAGCTCGGTTGATTGACTGGCAACATTTGAAATCTCCGCTTATTCGACGTCAAGTATTGGTTGCAATTAATTTGCAAATTTCAATGCTTGTTGGTGAATTCAATGACTCCCTGTAGAGGGGGCTAGAGACAACGACGTTACCGCTTCGCTGCACAGACGAGATAACGGTACGTGTACGGTTTTCAGCATGCCGCAAAACGTGGCCCAATCGGTAGCTGTCTGAGAACGCGTTCGAATGCGTTTACCTCATTGTTGACGCAGAAGCATCAACTGGTGAAGGCGCATCATCGTGTTTGAAAGCCGTCAGACTAGTCAGTAACAGGCGATCCGCCTTGTCTTCACAGACATTTCTGCAGTGTGGAATGCGAAAAATGCCGCCTCACCGTATTGTGGCATCCACTATAACTCCTAAATGCCACCATTCCACAGCTTTCCGTCGGCTCGCACGCACTAAAATGCACTTGTATTATTTTTGTTGTACTGCCACTTAGCGTGGTCGCGGCCTTGTTCTTTTTTTTTGCGTGCTACACAAGCATAATGAGGATGTTTTGCGTTTAGCATGGCAAGTCTCTGGAAGACGCGGCGTTCGCTGCAGAATGCTGCCGGTTCCTTGCATCCGTAACCGCTCCGTTGTCTAGAAGAATCGCGTTGCAAGTTGCCAAACTCGTTTTGCCCAACTTAGTCGCTGTTCTTTGTATCGCAATGCGTTTCAGCGTCCATATATATGGTTGTGCAGCCAGCATTTTGAGCTGAGGTTGTGTTGCGCTCCCCTCCCCAGCCCTCTTTGTATTGGTTTTGTTCTTCTTCCAAAACTCTTCTTATTGAACGTGCTTGAATTTGGGTTTTGATCGAATTTTTATCTTAATTGGTTCGAATTTGGTTTTATACGAAATTTGCGTTCTTCAAGGAAAAACAAGTTAAGTGTGACTTGCCTTACCCTACTGAAGCAGTCACCGATGGGCAGCAATCGCACACATATTTAATGTTTAAAGTCTCCAATGAAATATTCATTAGGTTAGTAGAGTAGTATTGTAGAGATTTCTGGAAAGCTCATCCAATTGACGAGATATCTTCATGAAATTTGCCTTGAGTTATTACCTAAACCCATAATGTAATCTCCGAAAACATCTTCCAGATCGGATCACTATAGATTATACCTGCCATAGAAATTGATCGATCGAAATCAAGTTCTTGTAGGAAATGGGTATTATACCGTCGTTGTAGCCTTCTCTCAATAGCGCTGTTGTAATCGTCAACATTTTTGATTTTTTTTTAATAAAATCTTTTGAGGTGCCATTGCGTTATCTAGAGAATAGTTCTCATTTTTTACGTATTCAGTTATTTTTTGGGTTCTATCGAAGTTCAACATTTCGAAGACTTACTGTATGTTGTTTAAATTTATAAACACTAATTCTAACTAACTTGAAAAGCACCGAAAATAAATCTGCGTAAGAAAAAAATATGAAAAGAAAGCATTCCTTAAGCACTTACCAAAAATACCCCCAAAAGACGAGCATAAGCGAATCGTAATGACGACGCAACACATTGCACAGCGGTGACTAAGAATTCGCATCGCTCCCGCAGCCGCAGACCTACACTTTGCCCCAAAGCCGCTTGATGCTGCAACTTTATTGTTATGCTCAAATTGCATTGCTGACAATGAACTTAGCGAACGCGGCACTGCTGCTGCCCCGACGCGAAGCGAATGCACTCAGTTGTTACGGGTTCATGGTCAAAATAGACGCCGCCGTCCCTTTGCCTCCCTAGCGCTGGCTGGCTGCTGGCTTTCGCGAAGTTTCACTGGCAAGAACAGCAAAAGTGGCAGCACGATTTTCTTCCGCTTTGCCACTCGAAGTGGAGTGTGTCCGCTGAGAGTGTGAGAGTGTGCATGCAACCACAAACACTTGAGCATGCAACAATTAGCGTTTACACGCAATTTCGTACCGGAGCTTAGTATTTTCTTTCCCTTTTTCTTTCTTTGCTTTTATTTGATTTTCTTTTCTTCCTCCGCAAATAAGTGCTGATTATTTTACTTGTGTAATGCTTTTGTTTTACACGTATTTCCACGCTCTGCTAATTTCAAAGAGAATTATTTTATATCACACTTATTTTATATACGTGTGTGTGTGTTTTAGTGCACTTAAATGGTGGCAACCACAAAAAGTTGGCTGGCAAAAGCGGTCGGTTGCCATGCAACTTGTAACATGCCAAGAATGTTGCATGAAAGGTAGTGCATAATAATCATTACCACACATTATTGGAATTTAGCGTTTTTCTTACTTTACTTACCTTGGCCATGGCCGTCGCTGCGCCGCCTCAACGGGTTGGTGGTGGCAAACGCGCCTGCGCCGCTGCCGCCAACGCGCTGTCGGCCACAACCAGATACCACTGCAGGAGCGACATGCAACAGCACACAATCATGTACTTGCCGGTATTTTTATGAACATTAGGGTCGTTCTTAAGGCTGGGCTTAGCGAGCCCTGCTCATATAAAGCTTTTGAACCCGCTTCGTCTCCTTAAGACAGAGTGATTCAAAAGCTGAAATTTCCTTGAATTTTTAACTAGTACTATATGTTACACAAGATCGTTTCTTCATGTCGAAGAGAGCCGAAGTTCTACAGTTGGGCAACGAGCATTACCTGTCTTCAGTGACTACCCTAATTAACTTCCTAAACAATATTTCTGTTATTATCAATTTGAAGATTTTTTTGTTTTCTTCAGAACCACCCTAATGTGCAGTACATTAGTTGGATTCTATCACTACGTTTGCTACGAAAAGTCTTGAGTTATTTAAAAACCTTTACTTCATGATGCACTGCATTCGTGGTTCTATCCATAGCTAGGTATTTGTGGCAAATACGAGTAGTCGAGCATGTCGGTTCATTGCTGCTGCAGTCAACAAAGCATAAACCCAATTCCACAAATCGACAACTTCGGCTTGTCGTGCGCAGCAGAGCAAGAAGTGTGGAGAATTTGAAAGAAATCAGAAAGTGGCAACTGCATGTGGCAAGGTCTTAATTGCGCTACACATCCACACAGTGCAAATATTTGTAAGTAACTAGTCGTTTTAACCCATTATATATCGTGTTTATAGCGAAATGTTGCACCGTACAACACACACACACACACAAACACTCACTCACTCACTCACACAAACACAAGCGCGCTTAACCAGCAGTCACAGCGGCTGGTTGCATCAATAAAAATGCGGTTGGTTTGCTTTATGGTTGTGTCTTTGCTTCATGCGCCTCGTTCGGCACTCACTTGCAACGACAAGTAAGCTGCAATAAGTTACGTGCAACATGCAGCGCACGAGCAGTTGACTCGTATAACGCAGTTAGAAGTGGAGAATTACAGTTGGAAGCAGCAATTGCTGAAGTTGAAATCAAAATATGGCAACGCGGTGGCATCATTGACTGTGTGGCAATAGTGCGGTTTCTAACTCGCTCACTTGCTGATGTCACTACGAACATTGCTGTCGTGCATTGTGTGTTGTTGTTATTGTGCTTCTTGCCAACATAGTTGTCTTTCTTAAGCCACCGGATCTCTGCTGATGACTTAACAGTCTCTCTGTTCTGATGTTGCTTTATGTGTTGCTAACGTAGGAAGGATCACATAAATGATGATAAAAATAAACAGACTCGGTTGTGTTTCTCCAGTTCAATTTCTTCTTTGAAACTTGCTTAGACAAAACACAGTTAAGATTTTTGGCTTTTAAACTCCAATTCCAATAATTTTCAATGTGGCCACAAATACTTATTTATTCTTAAACAGTAATGGAAATTTTCTGTTTCTTTGCATACTTAGAACGCCCTCAGGAGACAAGGCGTTTGGTATGTTGGTTTACTAGTCATAAGCAATACGTAGTATTTACGCATGTCCGCCATAGTATTATTTTTAGAAACTCTTTATGTTTACATTTCGGGAGAATTTTTCATCTCATGGATTACTCATGTCTGGGTCACTCTTCGAAATTTTAGAATGTAGTTGTTTATTGTTGGCTTGAACTGTGCCCGTGGTATCCGAATTAGTCCTAATATACTCGTGGGGTTCACTCATCCGATCTCTGAACCTACAATCAATAACAAGTCTGTTTCCGTAGACTGATATTCCTATGTTAGTTTAGTTGAGTAATTTTTTGGGCATAAGTAAGACATTTTGGTACTTTTAGCGCCTTCAGCTTTCCGATCTCTTGATATTTATTCCCTGAACTTAGTAAATTTGCTACCAAAATTGTTACACAAAAGAAAACGTTGGAGATCATGTAAAGTATATATACACATAACTGATCGATAGGAAATTTTGCAAAAGTTTTGTTTTTTCTTCGCAAGGGGCTGGTCATTTGTCGGAACCACTGATAGGGAAATACTAAGGATCTATCTGTCATACGAACTGATCTATCGATATCAAGTCCTTATATTGAAAACTTTTTTATTTCATTTTGCAAAGATGATTGCCCACGGCAACTCTAAAATCTTCAAACAAAGATCGGACTGCTTAATTTCACGTCAAAATATTGATTCGTATTTGAGATACGCGTCGTTTTGTGAGGCTCTAAAAGTGAATTCTTCGATTTTTACTATATCTGAGTTTATTGAACAAAGAAGCGCGATAAAGCACCATCTCACACTGCATTGGTTGTTCGTGATCATTTTGCCACATCTTCAACTAATATCGTGCCGCAATCATCGCATTCGTCTGATATACCTTCGTGTAACTTCTGGCTATTCAGCATATTCACATGACCACTCCGAGGACACCATTTTGACTCAGTTGAGGATATAGAAGCCGAGCCGAAGAAGGCTCTGATGGCGATCACTATGATGACTGGAAAAGTTGCTATGCAGCGGGATGATTACTGAAGGAAATGAAAAAATTTGTTGGTAGAGAAACTTTTTTCAAAAGTCGCTTTTTAACAGATTACGCGTGATTCGTGTCAGTATTGTTTGACATTTCATCTTAGATAGACTTACGCCTGAACACCGTTTACACATCTTTCCACTTTAATACGAAAATGCATATTCTGCAAAGAGCTCGCGGGCTTCGCACAACTTATGGTCTTATGGTCAACATAATCGGCTTACTGAGCATACTATTGGCTACACCCTCACCCATCTTGAGACCCGAATCTCCGAATCGGCTTTCCACGGTCCACGGTTGTACACGACCTCAGTTACGGCTGCTTTATTTTCTTCACTGTGTGCTGAACGTGGTTTATCCGGTCGAATATTATCAAATAATGAATGACAAACGAAGACCGTGGAAAGTCGATTCGGCGCCGTTCGCAGCAACTCGAACTGACGTATGGAACGATTACGCGCATTTTATAAAAGCGTACAAAATCATCACTTAGCTTTATAGGCTCTTGAAAAGTTCCAAGAATATCCGACGCATCGCATCAATCAATGTATTTATTGATAGATCACTTCGGCGGACAGATAATTACACGTTTTAGGCCGACCGAATGGCAACCAAAATCGTGTGATATGACACCGTTAGAGTTTTTTTCTTAGGGGTTATGTAAAGCCTAAAGTTTCGAACGAGTTATCGAACATTACACTCAACTGATAGACCATTTGAGACGTACTGGCGGTCAACATTTGAAAGAGATTATATATTAAAGAATGTTCTTTCGAATGATAATAAACATTGCCCATTGAAATTAACGTTTCTGTGTTTTTTCATTCAAAAAGTAGGGAACCTGGATCATCACCCTTTATAAACTGATTGATCAAAGTCAAGATAATTATTTTTAAGAGTTGCACTTGTGAAGGGTATTCGAGTTACGATGCAGCGAAACTTAACGTTTTTTCTTATTTTATCTGAAAGCACTCTCAAATTTTTAGAGAATCATGGAAAAGTTAGCATTATTATGCACCTTTCCTAGATGCTAGTCCAAGCTTTCCTCCCTCTAAGTGCACAAAGCCTGAAATTATCCAGCTAATGGAGCGCATCAGAAGTTCTATAGCACTTCTTATGGCAGAAAAACTGTTTAGCTCGAAGAAAATTGGAAAGCAATGATTGCACTATAAACCGAAACGACTACCAATAAGTGGTCGTGACATGAAAGTCTATTACTGCCTCCATAACCTTAAGTATTTAAATTTTACTATTGCACCATACCGAAAATCGGAGGGTCCTGTTTTTGGCCGCGAAATAATTTCACTCACTTTTACGCTCGTATTTTTATTTTTTATATTGTTTTTGTTGCTTTACGCTTGAAATCTTCGAGACGAACGGCTTTTTAATACCACTTTTTATATGCTTTTCTCTCTCCTCTCGTTGCAGGTAAGCCTTGTAGCCAGCCCGGTCGCTGTAAGCCGCCCGAATCTCGAGCTGGGCAAATGTCAGTGAGCTGTTGTTGCATGTAACTGTATTTATGTTTCACTTATTTATTTATTTAGTTGCATAAAAATACGTATAAATATCCTTGAAATGAGTACGCAAATAATTTTATGAGCAACAGGAAAGTACAACAACAACAACAGCAGTAGCGTGGTGACTGAGTGTTGTGTGTATGAGCTGGTTGTTTGTGTTTGTTGCATTGATGGTGCGTTGGTGGCGGTGGGGTGACTGCTGCGTTGTTGTAACTGCTGCTCGCATTTATGCAAACAAATTAAGCGGAAATCGCATAAATCGCTCGCAACTACAACTGCTGCTGAATCAATAACAATTTTATGTACGTACGAAACGATGCCATTGATGTCGTCGATGGCGTGGAGCTGCCGGTGTTGCTATTACGGTTGATGGTAATGAAGTGGGTGACGCTGGCGCTCGAGCTCGCATTGGTGGTGGTGGTTGGGGCATAGGCGCTGGTAATAAGTAAGCGGGGTGTCTTTTTATTGGAACGGCTTGAACGTGGTTTTTAGGTCACCTGACATGGTTTGGGTGAAGCGCGACGCGTTGCAAGTTTACTGACGATATCATCTGTTAAATTCATTTGACGCCATTTTAAATTGCATTTTATGCTGACGGCGCATTTTACTTGTTTCATAAATAAAAATGTGTGGCAGCATTGGAAATTGGCTTAAAAACGCACGCATACAAATAAATAAATATATTTAAGAAAATCCGCGCGCAAAACAAGAGCTAAGCCAGAGAGTGTCATCGCTTCCAATTTAGATGTCATTAAGTTATTAAACTTTATAACAACTTCGCTTGTTCCAGTCCAGCGCGCGCCCGCTATAACATGCGCGCCCACATACATGCCCCACCCTACGGATAGTATTACGCGCTGTTGGCATTTCCACCTGCAGGAAATCACCATAATCCGCACAAATGTAAATACGCAAAAGCGCGCTCGTTTTGCCGCCTGCGCCAGGAAATGAAAAATTTACAATAAAAATTGCACCGAAAACACAAAAAAGTGAAATGAAATCACAAAAAATGTACAAAGAATTGCGCAAAAAAATTCCGAGCCGGAAAGCGGGAAAACGGCGCGCAAAATGTTTCAAATGGAGATAAAAACTTTGCGCTGCAACAACAGCAAAAAGGCAGCGCATATTGGTGGGGCATTGGCGAAGGTGGCGACGCGATTTGCTGATTGAGCGCATCGAACGGCTGAGCAACGCGAGCCGGCTGGCTATCTGTGGCAATGTGTTGCTGGGGGTCAGTCGTTTTCGCAATACCACTTCATCCATGCCATTTCGTGCAATTCACTTTCGATGCGTTCTCATGTAAATCTGTGGTAATCCTATTGAAAAAGGATACCGCGCGCACACCAACATACGCCCACTTGCACAACAATACAAACCAGCATACATAGTAAATGCAGTGCGCGCCCTGTGCCTTGTCAAGCTGAACACTGTGATCGTTA